>NC_137799.1:29062917-29716363 GCF_963383645.1 Muscardinus avellanarius
CCTGTGTTAATTTACCAGGGTTATTATAACAAAATACCAGGTGGACCAAGCAAAAATATGTTTTCTCACAGTTCTGGAGCCTGGAATCCTGAGATGGAGGTATCAACAGGGTTGGTTTTCCTGAGGCTTGTAAGAGAAGACTGTGTCCCATACCTCTGTCTTTAACTTGTAGCTGGCCATCTCTTTCCTGTGTCTTCATGAGGTTTTTGCTGTAAGTGTCTGTGTCCAACCTTCCTCTTTAACATCAGACACATTGGATTAGGGCCCACTTTAATTGCCCTCATTTTAACTTAATTACCACTTTCAAAATTGTGCCACCAAGTTACTTTTTGAGATACTAGGGGTTAGGACTTTATATAATTTTTTTGGGGGGGTCACATGTCATCCCATAAGATCTCCATGCCCATTGAACTCTCTATTATCCCCTTTTTCTCAGCCCCTGGCAACAAGTTTTCTGTTCTGTCTCTCTGGATTTACTACTTGGATATTTCATATAAATGAACTCATATAAAACATGACCCTCTTGTGTCTGGCTTCTTTCACTGAGCAGTGTTTTCACTTTCATGGGAGTGTGTGGCTCACAGGAATCTCATTAGTTACATGTGCTGTGGTTTTGAAAAAATGAGGACCAGTGGTCTAAAGGCTACCAAGAGCAACTCATCCAAAGTTAAAGGACTCTCTTGGGTTTTACAAAACTGACCAATATCTGGCAGAGAGTCTCACTTCCTATTTGTAAAACTAGATGCAAGAATGATGAAAAAGTCACTGGAAGAGCTGAGGTAGGATAGTTTAACACATAGACGAGGGAAAGGCGAAGAGGTCCAATAGGAGAAGTTTCATCAAAATAATTAGATTATGCAAGTCACTCCCAAATGCCTAAATATTACATATTTAAAAATATATGAGCTGGGCATGGTGGCACACACTTGTAATCCCCGTGCTTGGGAGGGGGAGACAGGAGGATCGAAGCCAGCCATGCTGGCTCAAGAGACCCTGTTTCCAAAACTAAACAAGTATAAAATAGGTCTGGGTGTGTAGCCTGGAGGTAGAAGGGTTTCCAGGAACCCCAGTACCACTATATATATATATATATATATATATATATATATATATATATATATATGAAAGTATAATGTAAAGAAAATAAAATCACCTAGGATACCATAGTTAAGTTCTAAGTATGGTAAACATTTTGGTATATTTATATATTTTTATCAAAGAACAACATATACAAAAGAAACTGCACACTGGATGAATTCTAAAAAGTTAATACACTCATGTATATACCAGCCAGATCATAAAATATATTATCACCAGTTATCCTTACTGCCTCTCGCTTGCCTTCTTCTACTTAACTTCCAGTTTGGAACTATTTTTGAACTTTAAATAAAGAGTTGAAATATTCTCTTTGGTTTATTTTCCTTACATTTTGTGAAATTGGTCCATGGAGAATTATGAAGTGGTTTCTCTTTTATTTTTGCCTTTGGTGCTCATTTGTTGGTGAACATGTATCTGGCAAGGTAAGTCTTTCAAAGTCTTTCCTCTGGTTTTGAGTATAACCGAGAAGTAGAATTGCTGGTTGTTGCTTATATGTTTTGAGTTGGGAAATGTCCGGTCAGAGTTCCCACAGTGGTTGTACAACTCCATGTTCTTACTGACAGTATATGTGAGTTCTGTTCCTCCACACCCTCACCGATATTTGGTAATGTTAATTTAACTTCTCCATACTGGTGGATGTAGTTTAGTGGCATATAATTGTTCTGTAGTTTGGAGTTCTCTTTTAGTTTATGACAATGAGCTTTTCACATGTTTACTCATCGTTTGAACATCTACTCTTGGGACATTTCTGATCATCTTGTTTGTTTGCTTTTCTAGCTTTATTGAGGTATACTTGAAAAATAAAAATTGTATGCATTTAAGATGTACAACATGATGATTTGATATATGTACACACTGTGAAGTGATTGCCACAATCAAGATAATCACCCTATCAATCAATTTTCACAGTTACGTGTGTGTGTGGTGAAAATACTCAAGATTCACTCTCTTAGTAAATTTCAAGAGTATGATAAAATAATATCCATCATGCTATACATTTGATTTCAGAACCTATTCATCCAGCATGATTAAACTTTAGTACCTACTGACCATCAACTCCCCATTTCCTCCACACTTCTATTCCTGGAAGCCATTTTACTCTGCTTTTACAAATTTGACTTTTTTAAATTGCACATACAAGTGATATCATGCAATATATATATATATATATTTCTGTTTGTCTTATTTCACCTACCATATTGTCCTTCAGGTCCATCTAGTTGTTTTAGAAAGGACAAAATTTTCTCTTTTTTATCTTTAGGCTAAATGATATCCATACATGTGTGTGTGTGTGTGTGTGTGTGTGTGTGTGTGTGTGTGTGTGGAGAGAGAGAGAGAGAGAGAGATATTTTTTTTTTTTTTTTTTTTTGCGGTACTGGGGATGGAACCCAGGGGCATTGTACCTCTTAGCTACACACCCAGCCCTATTTTTTAGTCTTTTTTTTTTTTTTTTGAAACAGGGTCTCACTGAGTTGTGAAGGGCCTCACTAAGTAGCTGAGGCTGTCCACAAACCATGATCCTGTGGTCTCCACCTCCTGAATGCTGGGATTACAAGCATGTGCCACCACTCCCGGTTTGTATATTCTTAATCCATTTATCCATCAATAAGCATATAGGTTGTTTTATATCATATATTTTGTGACGATTCAATTCTTCAATGAATAGGAGTGTAGGTAGGTATCTCTTTGATATATGATTTTATGTTCTTTAGATATTTGCCCAGAAGCAAAATTGCTGGATCATTTGGTAGTTCTAGTTCTAATTTTTGAGGTACCTCTACACTGTTTTCTGTAGTTTGTATTTCACCAACATACAGGTTTCCCTTTTATCTAAATCCTTATCAACACTTATATTTAGTTTTTTTGTTTGTTTGTTTCGTTTTGTTTTTGTACTGGAGATTGGACCCTAAACATTCTCCTCTAAGCTATTCTATTCTTAAGCCTGATTTACTTTTTTCTTTTATTGCTTTTATTGGCACATTATAGTTTTACATCAAAACATAAATCCTGTTGACAATGACATACATGCTCACACTCTTGGTGCCCCCCTTTTCCCTTCCTCCCAATACATAGTACCCAGATTGATGTTGGTATATATTCACATATATATACACATAGTCTATAGTAGTATTTCTGTTAAAAAACCTAAGTCTTCCCCCACCCCTACCATTATATCTCCTCCCTGGCTCCCCTGAGTTTTCTTCTTATCATCTGGAGTCTCCCTTGTATTCCAATTCCTCCTTGTCTTCCACATATTAAGGAAAGTATATGATCCTTCACTCTGTGAATTGCTAATCTCACTTAACATAATGTTCTCCAGGTCCTTCCATTTTTATACAAATGGTATAATTTTATTTTTCTTTATTGCTGAGTAGGATTCCATTGTATGTATTTTCCATATTGATTTTACTTTTATTTTGAAATAGGGTCACACTAATTTGCCAGAGTTGGACTAGAACCTGTGATCCTCCTGTCTCAGCCTTCCAAGTAATTACAGGCATGTGTCACCACTCCTGGCTAGTCTTTTTTTTTGTAATAGTCATTCTAATAAGTGTGAGGTATTAGCTTCTTTTTTCATTTATTGGAATATTTTCCACTAGTTTTTATTGGTTCTTTCTTCTTGTCATTTTCATTGAAAGTTATTTACATATTTTTGTGTGTGTGGTACTGGGGTTCCTGGAAACCCTTCTACCTCTGGGCTACACTCCCAGATACCTATTTTTCATATTTTTATTGGGAAACAGGGTCTATTAAGCCAGCGCGGCTGGCTTCGAACCTGCGCGATCTTCCTGTCTCTGCCTCCCAAGCGTGGGGATTACAAGCCTGCGCCACCATGCCTGGTGTTATTTACATATTTTGGATATGAGTCCTTGATCATTCTATTACATGGAAATTTATCTCTTATATTTCATAAAACATTTTTTATTATTTAACATCTTTTAATTTATAGATGCTATGCATTTTATTACAGAACAATTTTTGAGTCTTTTGTGTTTAATGCTATGTGTGTTCATGAAGATAGTCTCTAAGTTCTACTCAGCCTATCATCTATCTAGAATTTATTTCTGTGTATGGTACACAGTAGAAGTCAAATTTCTTTATTTTTTATATAAATATACAACTAATCCAGAACATTTTTTGAGAAGACCATGCTTTTCCTCAGCTATGTTACCTTTGCCATGAACTTGTACCCGCATGGTATTGTGCCCAGGATCTTTATTCTATTTCACTTCACTATTTTTCCTCTCTTTCATATCAACATGTCTTACATTAGCTTTTAAAAGAAGCCTTGATTCAACCTACTAAGGTAAACTGTCTAAAGATGTTCTTCTTCAAGATTACTTTTGCTATTCCAAACTATTTGCATTTCCGAGGAAATTTCAGATTAAATTTTTGTATTACTTTAATAAGGATTGCTGGGACTTTGCTAAAAAAAAAAAAAACATTTGTTTGTTTTAAACTGATGAAGATGTTTTGAATTTTAGCAAACATTTTTGCATTGTATTAAGATAATGATAGGATTTTTGTCATGCTGAGGAAATGCATGTATTGGTGTGTGTGTGTGTGTGTGTGTGTGTGTGTGTGTGTGTGTGTGATTGGAGATTGAACCATGGGCATTCTATCTCTGAGCTATACCCCCTGTCCTATTTTTTTTTTTTGAAACAGTCTTTCTAATTTGCTAAGGAGCTTACTAAATTGCTGAAGCTGTACAAGAATTAAAAAACCTCCTGTCTCAGCTTCCCAAGTACTGGGATTACAAACATGCACCATCACACCCAGCCGTGACTGGTGTTTGAATATTCTATCAACCTTCCATTTATGAAACAAACCCAATTTGATCATGATGCACTATTCTTTGCACATAAACTTGATAAAATTTTGTTTAGTATTTTTGTACATATGCTTATATAAGAAATTGGCCTGTGATTTTGCTTTCTTGCAGTATTCTTATTAGATTTTGTGTCAGAATTATTCTTGACTTATAACATAAATTGAAATTATTTCCTCTTCTTTTTGTTGTGATTTTTAAGAAAAATACAAGATTGACCTTATTCCTTAAATATTTAGAAAACATCACAGGTCACATACACATGGAAAATTTCTTACAGAAAGAATTTTATTTACAGATTCATTTCTTTAATATATATTTAAGCTATAAAGGTTTTTTAAATCCTCCTTAGGTTATTTTTATAACGAGTTGTTTCAAGTATTTGTCAATTTTATTTTATTTTAAATTTATTAATAGACTCATCGTAAATTTATTAATAAACTCACAATAATTCTTATCTTTATAAATCTGTAAACTAATTATCTTCTCTTTTATTTCCAATTGGTAATATATTCTTTCTCCCTGTTTTGTTTCATTAATTTTGCCAAAATTTTTATAAATATAGGTATTTTTTTAAAAAAATCAGTGTTTCATTTTGTTGATTCTTTTTAAATTTCTAACTTTTTGATTTCTATTCTTTAAAATAATTTATTTCATTTTGCTTTCTTTTGTTTTAATTTATTTTTCTAATTTCTCAAGACAGGTACTTAAATGATTGATGCTTTCTACTTTTCTATCATGTGCATTTTATATAACAAATTTCCGTTTCAAAACAGCTTAGGAGCCACCTCCCAAGTTCTACTATGTAGGGTTTTTTTTTAATCATGTAGTTCAGAAAAAGATTGATTTATAGATATTTGTGTTATTTAAATGAGTGTTATAAAATACAAATATTAGGAGATAGTCCAATTGTGTCTTTTGGTATTTATTTGTTTCTAGCATCCTCATTTTGGCCATGTAATTTTCTTCCAACTTATTTCAATTGTTTGAAGTTTTTTGAGCCTTTCTTTCTGGCTCACTATATGGTTAATTTTGGTAAGAAGTCCAACTGCATCTGCAGTTCCTGGATTACGTCTTATATACGTCAGTCGGGTTAAGTGTGTTAGTTTTGTTAGTAAGATATTATATGTCCTTAATGATTTTTTTGCCTATTTATTTAATTAGTCATAAAGAGCAACATGTTAAAAAAATTCAGCTCTGATTGTGGATTGTCTATTTGTCCTTTGAATTCTACTAGTTATTACGCTATACCTTCTGAATCTATGTTATCAAGAGCCAAGCAGTCAAGAACTGTTAGTCTTTGGGTAGACTGACCTTTTGATCATCATGAAATATTCTACTTTTTGGCAATGATTCTTGCTTTGAACTCTTTTTTGTATATTGCTAGTAGAGCAGATATTGTTAGATTAATCTTTATGGTTTGGATATCTATATCTATATCTATATCTATCTATCTATCTATCTATATATATATATATATATATACACACACACACACGCACACAAAGGATGGAACCCAGGGGCATTGTACCTCCTAGCTACACCCAGCCCTATTTTTTAGTCTTTTTATTTTTTATGTATTTATGTATGTATGTATGTATGTATGTATGTATGTATGTATTTTGGTGGTATTAGAGGTGGAGCCCAGAGGCTTTTTACCTCTGGGCTATACTTCCAGACCTATTTTATATTTTATTTGGAAACAGGGTCTCATTAAGTTGCTGAGAGCCTCATTAAATATCTGAGGCTGGCTTCGAATCTGTGCGATCCTCCTGTCTCAGCCTCCCAAGTGCTGGGATTATAAGCATGTACCACCATGCCCGGCTGTGTTTTTATTTTTGAAACAGGGTCTCACTGAGTTGCAAAGGGCCTCGCTAAATAGTTGAGACTGTCCCGGAACCGCCATTCTCTGGTCTCTGCCTTTCAAATGCCGGGATTACAAGCATGCACGACTACGCCCAGTTTATAATATTTTAAATAGATACATTTTAAAAATTAGTTTGCAATACTGGGGATGGTACTCAGGGACATTCTATCTCCAAGCTACACCCCCAGCCCTATTTTTTATTCTTTATTTTGAAACAGGTTCCCACTGAATTGCAAAGAACCTCACTAAGTAGCTGAGACTGGCCATGAACCATGCCATGATCCTCCTGTCTCAGCCTCCCAAATGATGGGATTCCAAAGTACGCTACCATGCTCGGCTGATATATTTCATTTTTAATTGACATGTAGTAATTACATGTATTTATGGAATACCATGTGACATTTTAGTGCATGTATTCAATGTATAATGATCAGTTCTAAGTAATTGGCATGTCTAGAACCTCAGACACTTATCCTTTCTTTGGGGATTGTTCAACTTTCTCTCTACAAGCTATTTTCAAATAACTTTTGTCAACCATACTTATCATATTTTGCTACAGAAATTCCATGTATGTCCATTATGAAGTTGTTGTAAACATTGTCATACATGATTCTGGTGTGCATATAAACTCAAGGCTGTTTAATTCATACCAGAAGTAGAAATACTTGGTCATGGGTCATATGTATTATCCAGCTTCAATGTACTGTCTGACAGCTTTCCAAGCTGATGTTTCAGTTTATTTTTTGTACTTGTAGTATATGAATGTTTCAACTGTTCCACACACTTGCTAATATTTGGTGCTATCTTTTAAAAAGTTTTAGGCATTCTTATGAATGTGTGCTGATTTCTCATTGTGGTTTTAATTTGCATTCTAAATGGCAAAATATATGAAATACATTTCACATATTTTTAGTCACTGCTACAATTGGATAAGTGTCCCCCCAAGGGCCGTGTGTTAAAGGCTTAGTCTGACATTTTAAAAATGGAATTCTGAACCAGGTGTGGTGGCCCACTCCTTTAATCCCACTGTCTGGGAGGCTGAGATAGGAGTATTGCAGGTTGGAGGCCATGCTAAAAAATTTAGTAAAATTCTCAGTAACTTAGTGAGACCCTGTTACAAAATAAAAAATAAAAAGCGCTGAAGGTATGACTCAGAGTTCAGACACTCCTGGGTTCAATCTCCATTACCAAATATGTAAAAATAATAGAAGTTATGAATGATTTTATATTGAACATAGAATGTCCATCTTGCTTTGTCAGGCTTGCTTAATCCATCAGATTGAGTTTATATGAAACTGGGCTGCCAGTTTGTGAAGCTTTTTCTATCTTTTATTTATCCCCATTCAAGGAAATCAGTGGAGGTCTAAAATACATTGGAATATCCTGAATCCAAATTTTTTAATTTTCTGCTATTGTGAAAAGTTTTGCTCTGTTTTTATGAAATTTCTATGTAATGACTTAAATTCTGCCTATCCATAGCATAAAGAATTGACAGATATTTTGATATGAAGAACAACATTACTGTGTTCTCCAAGATTTAGCTGACTAGGAAGCCCCAAACTATTGTTTTTGTGTTTGCAGTAGTACAAAATTACCAAAACTATTTCTGAAGCATCTTTTAGTTAAGATGCTTTATTTGTTGCTTTTCCCCACTTTTTTTATATGCTTTTATTGGTTCAATATAGTCTCACATCATAATGTAAATCATGTTGACAGTGACATACACACACACAGCACTTGAAGCTCCTTGCCCCAGCTGCCTCCCCCTTTCCCTCCTACCATACACAGAGTACTGAGATGGACATTGGTATTTTCACCTTTGTATACATAGCCAATGGTAGTAATTTCTTCAATAAGCCTCATTCTTCCTGCTCCCTGGCTCCACTGAGGTTTCTCCTCCATTATTTGGAGTCCTTCTGGCATCCCCATTACTTCCTAGCTTATGCATATTAGAGCACATATATGACCCTTCACTTTTTGTGACTAGCTAAGCTAATCTTACTTAAGAAAATGTTGTCTAGGTCCTCCTTTTTTTCCTTGAAAATGACATAATTTTGGTCTTTATTATTGCTAAGTAGAGTTCCATTGTGTAGACATCCCAGAACTTTGTAATCTATTCATCTGTTGATGGACACCTAGGTTGGTTCCATATTTGGCTATTGTGAATTGTACTTTATTGAACTTGGGTATGCATATATTACTGTAGTTCTCTGGTTTTAACTCCTTTGGAAAGATATCCAGAAGTGGAATAGCTGGATCAGATGGTGCATCTAGTCCCAGTTTTCTGAGGAATTGGTGAATACTTTAAAGAAAAATAGAGCACAAAGACTGCCATCTTACCTCTTGAGGATAACTTGGCCTCTTAAGTCTTGATTAACAAATTTAACACATTCCTGATACTTCTTGTTGAGATCACTGTCCTGCCACAGGTTACTTCTTAAGAGACAGAAACAGATGTTCTGTAATCTAGAAGCTGTCTTATGTGGTTGTTTGTTTGGTACTTAAGATACTTTTACTGACAAAGTTTATACGTTGATTTTAGAATTTTTATTATTTTCTGAAGTCAGTGTCAGAATCATGTTCGTTTAATATGATAAGATGGAAAGTCTCTCAACTGTATTTTGAAGAACCAATATTTTTTTTTTAAATAAAAAAGGAACCACTGAGCATTGTGGCACACAGCTATACTTGAGAGACTAAGACAGGAGGATTGCAGATTCAAGACCATTCTCAGCAATTTAGCAATACACTCAGCAACCTAGAGGTATTCTGTTTCAAAGCAAAAATAAAAAGGGCTGGGAAGTAGAATGCCTCTGGGTTCAATCCTCAGTACAAAACAAAACAAAGCAAAACAAAGCAAACAAACAAAAAACTGGCCGTAAGACCTATTTTACTATTTCATTCTCTCCAGGTTTATTAGATGGTTCTAGTTTTATCAGTTCTGTGGAAGTTGCTCTAACACATATATTCCTTAAAATTACCTACTTAGCTTATAATTATAATAAATAATAACAAATTTATTAATTAATAAATGTATTAACAAGATATATGTTATATTTATCACACTGCTCACTTTTATATTTTTGATTATAATTTCTGTTCTGAATTTTTTCTTATATATCATATATTTTATTATTTAAAATAGTTTTAAGATGCTCCTGTCCATATTTTTAGTTTTTAGTTAACTAATTTGGCTTTTATCTTTATTCCTTCTTTATTCTTCCTTATGATTATTTTTCTCTTACTAGTTTTTTGAGCTAAGCAGTTTTTTTAGCTAGTTGTTATCCATTCTTTTGGTGTAGTGATAAAAGTATAAAATCATAATTTTTATTCTTGATACAAGTTTGTTTGGATTTTGTAAATTTTATATATAAAGCTTTAATTTTTATTACTTAAGAATAGTTTAAATTTTTCTCTCATATGTAGATTTATAAAACAATTTTACTCCTCTAAGTGATTGGGTTTTTAATATATTTTCTTTTTATTAATTCCCAGTTTTATTGCACTCTTAAAATAGAATTGTCTTGCAAAATCTTAAAATTTATTAAGTTCTTCATGAGGGATCAAAATGAACATTTATAAATGTTTCATAAGCCTATGAGAAGAGTTGCATTTTCTATTTGTAGGCTAAGATTTAAGTATGTAACTAGAAAAAAACTTGAATCCCATAACTTAGATTTTCCATATCTTAATTTTAAATTTCTATTAATTTATTCTTCAATTTCTAACTATTCTTGCTTTATATATTCTAATACTTTAATACTAAATCACAATGTTTATATATTTATTTTTTGCACTTCATCACATTATTTTTATACTTTTTAATTATTTCTGTTTTGATCTTTGATTCAAAATTCAACCCCAGTGAGTATTTTTCATTTATTTATTTATTTATTTATTTATTTATTTATTTATTTATTTTTTGTGTGTGTGTGTGGTACTGGGGGATTAAATCCAGAGGTATTCTACCTCTAAGTTACACACCAGCCCCATTTTTTATTCTTATTTTTTTGTGGTACTGGAAATTGAACCCAGAGGCACTCAACCTTCAAGCTCATCCCCAGACGGATTTTATTTTTTATTTGGAAACAGGGTATCACTAGGTTGCTGAGAGCCTCAGTAAATGGCTGAGGATCGCCTTGGACCTGTGATCCTCGATTTTCAACCTCCCAAACACTAGGATTACAAGCATGCACTACCACACTTGACTTTTTTATTCTTTATTTTTGATATAGGGTCTCACTAAGTTGTGGAGGGCCTCACTAAGTAGCTGAGGCTGGCCGAGAACCCGGATCCTCCTGTCTCAGGTTCTCAAGTACTGGGATTACAAGCATGCATGTGCCACTATGCCTGGCTTTCTGTTTACATTTTCTAATATTGAACTTCTTGGCCTTTCAATTCCAACCTGCAAAAGCACTTTTTTTTTGTGCACATCTAATGCCCATAGTTGTGAGTAGTTTTTTGTTTGGTTTTGTCTCTTGCCTATGTTGAGGAGGTTTATCTCTTGGTAAGGTTGTAATAGCCAACATTCGAGAAGATACACTCGAATATGTGTAAAAGAATGAATGTAGCATGGTCAACCTGGACACTCGTTGTTAGGAGGGGGAAGGGGAAGTGGGGGGAGAGGGCGCCAAGCACAGTCTGAATGTGTGCATTTTCAATAGGATCCACATAAAAAATAAAAAAAGAAATTATCTTACTTACAGTTATAATTCTTTTGTTTGGTCTTCATTATTTTGATTTACATTTCATTTCATACATATATGTATATATATGTATATATCTATATGTATATCTATCTGTATATATATACAGAGAGAGAGAGAGAGAGAGAGAGAGAGAGAGAGAGAGAGAGAGAGAGAGAGAATGTCCTTAATTTTTCTCTAATAATTCAGAAGTTTTAGAGCACATCTAAAATTCATTAGTTTTTTTTTGTTCTGTTGTTGTTTTTTGTGATACTGGGGAATAGAACCCAGAGACCTTCTACCATTGAGCTACACTCTCAGCCATTTTATTTATTCAGTTTTTGAAACAAGGTCTTGCTAAATTGCTGAAAGTCTCACTAGGTTGCTGAGGCTGATCTTGAACCTGTGATCCTCCTGTCTCAGCCTCCCAAGTATTGGAATTACAGGCATGTACTACCATGCCCAGCTTAGTTATGGTTTTTAAGAAAAACAGAATCAACCCATATATATATATATATCTTTGTTAATGAATTCCCAATTATTTAGTCAGCTTATAAACCTCAACTAGATTATGTTACCATTTTTATATGTATTTTTCTGTGCCTGAATAATATTCTCATATTGTAATATTAATATTGTATATTGTACATATTATATAGTACAATTTGTTTTGTAGAATTGGAGGTTGAGCCCAGGAACATTCTACATCTGAGCTACACCCCAGCCCTATTTTTATCTCTTTATTTTGAAACAGATCTCACTAAGTTGCAGAGGGCCTCACCTCAGCACAAACCTGCAATCCTCTTGTCTCAGTCTCCCAAATACTGAGATTATAAGCACGTGCCACAATACCCGACTATATATAGTAACATTTATTCTGATATATTGTACTGTGCTGCAATCCAGAAAACTAAATAATATTATTCTATACTAAGTAGGCCATGCTTAAGTCCATTTCTGCATTTCCCTAGCTTATCCATTAACTATTTCTGTATCACTGTGCTTTAGGTCTATATTTATTTATCTGCATTTGTAGACACAGTAGATTCTCATTATTCAAGATGCCTATATTCTGTAAAGTCCCTGAGAACACTGAATTGGAGAATACTGAATCATCGCTCCTGAATGAAATACGGAATTAGGTTCCCGAGAGCCTCAGGTTGCAACGTTTCATCAATTAAGCAGTATATAACCTTGTTTTATGTGTTCTTATGTGAAGACTCCTTATTTTCTAATGTAATATTTTAATAAAAATGCAGACATTTAATATATCTATGTAACATTATGTATCTCATAAAAATGGATCATATATAATATATATGTATATTAACAATGAACTCAATGCCTGTAAGACTGCATCTCAAGTCTGATTGAAACTTACCTAACACAGATATTTCTCTAGAAGGCACATCACAGCCTTCTTGACTTTAGGAGCACTAAACAGAACTTCAGTACTATGCTTGGTGCATTCTTAAACAGGAAAATCACTCAGAATAAAAGCACAAGAAGTGTTAAAAATGTGACACTACATGTGCCACAAAATGACATTTATTTACTACTATAACTGAAGGAAGAAGGGAGAAGATTGCCTCTTGTGTCCTCAGACAGCAACACACAAGTCAATCAAATTTTTTGACACCTATTTGCAAATGACAGTGGAGGCACACTGAGTATTGATTTTCGGGTTACAAATAAATTCTAGTGAGTGGGGGAATTTGCAAATACAGAATCCATGAGTAATGAGAACACACATACACAGTATTGTGAGACTAGACTCCTCTTATTGCATTAAAACTATTACCTCAAATTTTTATTTATCTATATTTTTGTTACTCTTCTTTCTTGTTACATATCCCTTCATACTGTAATCAATCCATTTGGTTTGTGTCTCTCTTCCCTATTGTCCTCTCTTACATATGGAAAAACTAAGACACAGATACCTTCAAGATCACCCAATTAGCTAAGAGATTCAAGCATGGGCAGTATGGTTCCTCAGTCCACTATCCAAAGATTCAATGGTGAGTTTCCTCTCTATCTGTCTCACACCTGGACTGTAGTTCCCACTTTCTTGCTGGGCTCTTCTTTTTCCCAAACTGGCCTTTAGTGCTTTATTTGTAGGACTACATTTCCCAACATGCCTTGTTGTTATCTTTCTTACCCAGCTCTTCACTCCTGTGGGGTTTGGACCCATTGCTTTCTTAACTAACTAGACTGATAAGGCCAAGAGGGAAAGACATATGAGGGCTAGGAAAGGAATATAGTGTTGCCTGATTCTTAATGCACCACAGAGCAAAAAGATGTTGCCTATCTTCTGTTTGCCAGAAATCCTGAGTCTTATTCTGAGTAAGACTATATGTGACACACAAAGTGTCTTCTTATTTATTTTTAGGTTTCTTTCTTTTCTTTTTTTTTCCCTCTAGGAAACAATTCTGGTCTGTACCATGCACTTAAATCTGGGTATGCTTTTCTCATTTTTACTCTGTGTTTCTTATAGTGTCAATATCTTTGATATTTTGATACATTGCTTCTCATTTTCAGCCTTTTTAAAAATTACCTTTATAAATATGTTTGTGAAAGCTTTGCTAGTCAACATTTTCCAAGCCAAGCAGGTTCTCTTTATTTTTTCCTCTGTTTGATAAAGTTTTGCTAAAAATAAGCTCTTCTGAACCTTGAGTGATATGTTTACTTTTATTTTGTAATGTCTTTTCGCTGTCTCCATTTCAATTCTCTCTCTGTTCATTCAAGTTGAAAAGAGGACACATTTTATACAAGACTGCTGCTTCCTCCTAAATAGAATGGGTGGATTCTTGGCATTTCCCCTTCCTTGCTTGGCTGATATGTGTCTATTCTGCTAGTCTGCTGGTTCCATGAGGAGCGAAGGCACAGATGTTAGCAAGGACCATCCTCAGAAGGAACTTCATCTATGTAGGTGTCTGTGCCATGCCCAGCCCTCATTCTCCAGCTTTCTTTCTCTAGGGCCCTACAAGAGTACCTGTCATCTTCCTGTTTCCTGCCTTGTGCTGTTGACCATGCGTCATGGAGAAGTCTCACTGTCTGATTCTTCTCTTTGGTCTCACCTCTGCAAGCCCACACTAGAATGCTGTCCATCTGCAGCCATGGGAGGGGTCTCCAGTGAACCATTTACCCTCTGGACCACCACCTGCCTGTGTCCTTGATCCTCCTTTCTTCAGTGAGAAAACTTCTGCCAGGTTTCCCCCATGCTTCATAACTTCCCTTGTTCTAGTACAACTCTGTGCTTCCTCTGAGTAAGTCTTCAGAGTCCAAGCAATGCTGTCAGTGCAGGACTATTGGTAGGAACCAGAGGGGGCCTTTCAGAGACTGATGCTCAGGACCTTGTCTTCTATCAAAGTTTTCATTTACAATTACTGCTTTTCAGACACTGTGCTGGCTAATGCCGTCTGCCAAATATCCCTTTGAGTTATTTGATCACCCCTGCCTAGTTAAGTAAACTGTAGTTCAGAGGAATGTATTAATTTGATTAAGTTAATCAGCTAGTGAGAAGTGATTCGGGAGTTAGAACCCAGTTTTCTCAATATACTGTGCAATTTTTTATTTTTATTTTTTGTAGTACTGAGGATTGAACCCAGAGGCATTCTACCTCTGAGCTATATCCCCAACCCCATTCTTTAACTTTTATTTTGAAACAGGGTCATGCTAGGTTGATGAGAGTCTCACTACATTGCTAAGGCTGTCCTTAAACCTGAAATCCTCCTGCCTCAGTCTCCCAAGTACTGATATTATGGGTGTGTGCCATCATGGCTGGCCTATTTTCTGCCTCTTTGCTTTGCTCCCCAGCTAACTGCAGCCATGCAGCAATTCAAGTCCAGCA
Organism: Muscardinus avellanarius; assembly: GCF_963383645.1. NCBI lineage: Eukaryota > Metazoa > Chordata > Mammalia > Rodentia > Gliridae > Muscardinus > Muscardinus avellanarius. Next base: position 29,078,247 of record NC_137799.1, read on the forward strand.
TTTGATGGTACCTGGTTTTGTCACTTTCTACCTATGTTACATTGAGCCCATTACTCAGTTTTTACTTTAATAAAATGGGAATAATAACATAATTTGTTTTCAGAATTCAGAGGGGAGAGAGAGAGAGAGAGAGAGAGAGAGAGAGAGAGAGAGAGAGAGAGAGAGAATACATGTCAGAGATTTCAAATGCAAATGCCTTTAAGCACATGGCAGATGGTATAAATATGTAAGGTTACATTATATAAGACTATGAGGACTGACAGGGCTTGTGAAACCTAGAGGGGCCATGTTCTTTTGCAGATATCAGATTTTACTTTTTAAAACTCACTGGTATAATTTCATATACCCACTGGAAAGACAAACAAAAAAAGAAACAAGCAAAAACAAAAAGGAAAAACAATAGAGAATAGAAAAGAAGAAAATATACCAAGTGTTGCTCATGATGTACTACAACTAGAATTCTCATAGACTGCTGGTGGGAATGTAAACTGCTGTATTCACTTTGAAGCATTCTCGCTATATTTACAAAAACTGAGCATACACAACTTTGACCCAGCATTTCAACTCTTGGGTGTATACTCAAACACAATGAGCACAGAAGAACATTCACAGAAACACTACGAACAGTCCCAAACTGCAGACTACCATCAGCATTATGATGGATCAACACATGGCAGAATATTCACACAGTGGTATAATATAGAGCAATGAGAACAAATAAACCTTAGCCATATGCAACAACATGGTTACATCTCATGCATGTAACCTTAAGCAAAAGCAGATAGATATAGAAAATACATATTGCATGATTCCAAACATCCACAAGTGCAAAAAGGAGCCTACGCTGCAGTAGTCAGGATAGCAGCTGGTGAGTGGAGGAGAATTGAGGAGGGGTTCTGGAGCGCTGTAATTATCCTGGTTCCAGATCTTTTGCTACTGTGCATTTTTATGAAGGTCACTGAACTCTACATTGAATCATTGCCTGAGTTATCCCTTATATTCCCCCAGCTCTGGCTGCAGAATAGGACATATCTCCCCTTTTTTGCTGTATAGGTTTTCCAAGTAAGCAGTGAGACGATGAACACATGCATAGGAGCATACCAAATGCAGGAACAGGGTTTTGAGAACTTCTGTCCAGGTTCAGTCATTGTGCTGATTCCAGTGTTGGGTTCTTTTGATGTATCCCAGCCTGCTTCAGCTACCCCAAGAGTATATGCGTGGCTATGAAAAACAGTGTGGAGGGTCCTCAGAAGAATGGGAATGAACCTACCATGTGACCCAGCTATGCTACGACTGGGTACCTACCCAAAAGAATTGCAACCAGACTACCATAGTAATGCATGCAGATCTGTGTTTATAGTAGTCCAATTCATAATTTCCAAACTATGGAACCAGCCAAAATCTCCATCCACAGTTGAATGGATTATAAAATTATAAGACATTCACACAATGAAATTCTACTCAGCCATACAGGAGAACAAAATTATGTCATTTGCAGGGAAATGAATGGAACTGGAGAATATTATGCTATGTGAGATTAGTCAGTCGCAAAAAGTGAAAGGTCAGATGTTTTCTCTCATGTGGAAGCTAAGGAGAAATTGGAATACAGGCGGGACTCCAGATAAAGGAGGAAAACCTCAGTGAAGTGAGAGAGGGGACCTAACTAAGGGAAGTGGGAGGGTAGAGGAAGACTTGAAGAGGAAAACGCTTCAGTGGGCATGATATACATACACAACTTAACAATGCCAATCACAGTGTCACACACAGGAAGGTAGGGAGGGAGAGGGAGTGGGATGGAAACTGGAGAAGCGCTCAGTGAGTGCTGTGTGCCTGTATGCCTCTATCACCATGAACCTCTTCATGATGTATGATTACAATGGACCAACTGGAAAAAAAAGAGTATCTGTGTGGTGTCAAATTGAGCACCCATCATCCTGAGTCCTTTATAAGAAAGTCTCGGATTCCCAGCCAGGAACAGCATGAGCCCAGGAGCAGCATGGGCAGTGAGTGTGGAAAGGCAGGGGAGCTGCAACTATGCAGGGGACCCCTGGGTAAAAGCAGATTGCTGCTGTCACCCAGGAGGAGGTTTCTCCCATGGACTACTGCATCTATTCAAACCAAGAATCTCAATCAATCCCAACTACTGAAGCTCAGCCTAGAATCATATGATGCTCATTTTGCAGAAAAGCAAAGTACAGCCCAGATAAATGAAACAATTTCAATCATTAGACTCTGCTGAGTGGCAGAGTCTGGATTTGAACTCGGATCTGAATCCTCCACGTGACTCTCATTTAACTTTACCTGGAAGGTCCATTTTTGGGCATTTCCTCCTTCTTTTTCTTTTTCCTCCCTCTGTGTTCTTCCGTCCCAACCATAACTTGAAGCTCTCTATCTTTTTGAAGAAGATGTCCTTATCCTAACTTAAAGCTCTCCACCTTCCCTACCCTAACTTGAAGGCCCCACCTTCTTATCTGCCATATCTTCTCTCTGGGAGTGTGAATGTCAAATCCACAGGGCCAGGAGCAGTAGGAGAGTCATAAAAGACTGAACCATCGCCCCAGCCAGAGCATGTAGGATATGAGACATTCTTGGATCACCTGCTCCAGGTACCCAAACTATCCTTTGAGTGAGAGAAAAGCCCAAATCCTGTGTACACTAGTGACGAGTCTTCATAAGACTTCCTGTGGCTGCTGGAGAGAGGTCAGCACAATACTTTATAATTGTCTTCCTTTAACCTAACCACACTGGGTTGACTGGGTCCCCCTGCGTTCTTAACCACAGCCAGTCTCATTAGAAGAGAGCTGCTGAGGCTCCATCAGAACCCTGTCCTGACAGGACCCTCTGCTTCTCTCTGAAGCAGCTATTCTGAGATCTAGACCTGGCCCAGCTTTACTAAAGAATGAAGAGAAGATCTTAGCAAGGTGCTGAACAGTAACAAGGAAGCCTGGGGTGACCCAGGAACAGGTGTTTTAGAGCAGGTAGAACTGAGTTTGCACCCTGACTTTGTTACTTTCTCACCTTGTGTCTTAGCTCACCCCAAGCCTCTGATCTGCAGGAATTTGTATTTTAATAAGCTTTCCAGGGAACTTTAAGAAAAGTGTAGGTTCCATGGTACAGAAGGCAAATGGACCCAGCAAGCATCAAGAGCATAAAGCAAGGCCCCCAAATGGTCAACAGTCACGTTGTAATGCTTGAGCTGAATCTTATAGACTGAATGGGTATTGTCCTCCTTAGGAAACAGATTGACCTGCCATATCTTGTCACCAGGAGTGTGAATATCAAATTCACAGGTCAGGAGCATTAGAAGAAGAAAGAAATGGTTGAGAGACATGAGTATGGGAGAAAGGAGAGTCAGAAAGGATTGATCCATCACCCCAGCCAGAGTATCAAGGATGTGAGCCTCCCTCCAGTCACATGCTCCAGAGAAACTGGATGCTGCTGTGGCAGAGGCTGGCTGAGGTCTAATTATTCTTGAGACCTTTATGTCCCCCCATACATGTCCTCAATAAATTCTAATCACTGCTTGGGTACACTGTAGGTTTCTTACAACATGAAAAAATTGCTCGTGCACCATGCTACGATGTTTAGCCTTCATCATGTAGAAAAGATTGTGTACTAGGGCAGATAATAATGTTCATCTGAAAGCAGTTCTTCTCCTTTGCTTCCCCTTTGTAGCCACCTGTTTCTTTTTTACTGGCAGTTCATCTTCTGTTGTGGAGCTGGACACACTAGATACCGCTTCAGACTCCACTGCAGGAAGGGGCATTTGACTCAGATCTGACCAATGAGGCATAGGGAATGATTTTCTTCTGTCAGAGAGAGAGAGAGAGAGAGAGAGAGAGAGAGAGAGAGAGAGAGAGAGAGAGAGAGAAAAGAGAGAGAGAGAAAAGAGAGAGAGGAGAAGAGAGGAGAAGAGAGGAGAAGAGAGGAGAGGAGAGGAGAGGAGAGGAGAGGAGAGGAGAGGAGAGGAGAGGAGAGGAGAGGAGAGGAGAGGAGAGGAGAATGAAAGAACCACCTTCTCAATTCGCTCATGCTTGTGTCCATGTATGAAAATGTGATCTTTAAGTGCCATGGCAGCCATCTTGTGTCCAAAGATAGAAAACTAAAATAATTGGAGAGACATCAAATCAAGGCTCTGATGTCACTGATAACTCTAAAGTAACTTCCACACTCATTATATTTGGATCTGTATCTGTGGAAAAAAATCTTTATTCTTCTAGATATGTTTAGATAGAAAAGGCTTTCCTGATAAAAGATTCATTGAGGGGTTTTAATCAAGAGATGGAGATGACAAGTTTTATGTTTTATATATATTTCATGTTGAGGTATGAAATATGTTCTTGAGTGGGACAGCAAGAGACAGAGTTAGGGAAACCTTTCAGTTTCTTCCAGTAAGGAATTTTTTGTAGTAATCAAGGCAAAAGTAATAGACCGAATACTGAAACCTCCTCGTGCTAAGTTGCTATCCCAAAAATGTCAATTTTCTTGTCATGTATAACATTTTACTCAATTTTTTTCACATGGCTTCCTTTTTACATGAAAAGAATTGTCTATAATCACATTTATGCACTCAATATATTTTTAAAATATACTGTTAAAAAAGTAAAGACTTGTCTTTATTTTTAATAATATAAAACTAGGGCTGGGTATGGTGGTGCATGCTTGTAATCCCAGCCTTTGGGAGGCTGAGACAAGAGAATCATGGTTTGCAGAAAGCCTCAGCTACTTAGTGAGGTTCTTTGTAACTCAGTGAGACCCATTGTAACTCACTGAGACCTTGTTTCAAAATAAAAAGAATAAAAAAAAATAGGGCTGGGGGTATAGCTCGGAGGTAGAATGCCCCTAGGTTCCATTCCCAGTACCACAAAACAAACAATAACAACAAAAATAATGTCAAACTAGCTTTTAGAGACTCATCCTCTTACTGACACTTACAGGTAACCTGGATTCAAATATTTAAAAATAATCTGTAAGCTTGGGGGAGTTGCTAAGGCAGCCAGGGCTTGAGAGTTTAGGATTCTCAAGGAACAGGAGCACAGATGCATTATGTGACAAATTTTCCCCACCAAGGGACTCGCAGATTCACAAGTGGCAGATAGAAGACTGAGAAGCTGATATCAGCAGTCTCACGGGTTAATGACTGCAGAGCCAGAGTGCAGGACCTAGCAAACGCTATGACTTTTCACTTCAGACCACCACAGGGCTGGAAGTGAAAGGTTAACCAGAAATCAGTTATCTCGATGACTGAAGCTAGCGCCAAATAAGCTTAATGTCTGATTGCAATGAAGTGCATTTCTTTTGGTCTAATACCTAATATTAGACTTGTATCATTTCTCTCATTGGATCCTGCTCTTTTGCTTTCTCTGGAGGCAGAGATATGGTAAGAAAAATTATAGCGATAATTATTTACCATATATGAGGCACTTATCATATTCTCACTTCTATACTAAGAAAGATATAATTCTAGTTATCTATGAAGAAAACAGTCTCAGAGAGTTAAATGTCTTGCCTAAGGTCCCCACATTAGTGTAGCTATCCCTCAATATAATGAGTGATTAGTAATAAAATCTATAGATGCTCAAAACCCTTACATTATTTCAATAAAATACAGCACATCTTTTCCATCATTCAGACGGAGCTATGGGCTGGGGCATGATGGTTAGCAGGATTATAAGACACAGGCACACTCAGGGTAGAGCCTGCTGCACTTGATGAATGCTGTCGGAGGTGAGCATAGCTTGTATAAGAGGGGAGAGGCAAGTCAAACACCCCAATTTAAAGGGACTCGCGTTTGAGTCCCTTTAAACCTAATGTGTAGGTTCAACTACCCATTTAAGCTCTCTGTCTTAGGAAATATCCAAGCAGAGATAGCCACCAAGACTCCACAAACTAACTTCTCCCCTCTTTGAACTACTCTGAGCTGTCTCTCCATATGCCTTTCTACAGCTGATTGTGGTTTATAAACCGAGAATTTATAGACTCATTCTGACAAAATGTCTTTTTTTTTCTGAGCTGTGACTATTTTTATATGAGAAGCTTAGCAAGGTTATAAAAATGGAATCACATTTAGTTACACATTTAATGAATCACCTTCTTTATTGAAAAAAATCAGGTTACCTGAAATCAGGATAGTCTCTGAACACCCTGAACGTGTCTTTTACATAAAATCAGGATGAAAGAGAAAAACTGACTTACACCTCTCACGCAACGGTGGCCTGGGCACACTGGAGCAGGTTTCTTTTCTTATTGTGTCTCCCAGGTGTTTTCTCACAAGCCTCCCTCTCTCTCTGCCTTCAAGTCCCTCTCTAACAAAATCCCTCCTATGTATTCAGCTTTCCTTTCCTTTGCAACATCAATTACTTACTGCTCTCCAAAGGAGTTGCAGTCAAATTTGCAATTTCTAGCCCCGGAACTTTCAGAGAAGTAGTTTTCTGTCTATGAACTGACTTTTACCTTTAAACCAGGAAAATGCAACTGTACTGTCAGCTACATTGTATGATATTATGTATGTTAAGCCATGCAAAAATGGAGAACTTTGTTAATGAGGTGTAACATAGGCATACAGAAAAAGATAAAGCCTTGGAATGTCGGAATGTGAAGGAAGTATAATAGTCATCTAACTCACCCGCCCAGAAAATGCAGGGAGTGAGAACCAGAGAGAAGAGCAGGATGCCATGTTTCGGTGTTTATAAGTGGGAGGAGGAGGATTCAAACCTGGGCCCTTGAATTGATGTACAGAGTGCTTTTGTCTATCTTATTCTATCTGCTATGATCTCTGATTCTACTCACTACCGTAGATACATTGAAAAGCTGTATTTGCTTCCAGATTTACGGACTGAAGATTGCTATCTTGGTATTAGGTTGAGCAATGAGTAACATCAAACAGTGGTTGAAAGGACATATAAGCCCCTTTCACTTGGATTTGGATTTAAAGAAATCTGGTAGTAGCAGCAGAGGGCTTAATTGACTTCTCCATCACCTTCAGCCACTGAGGCTGCTTTCAGCTCACTCTTCCTTTCGTCCTAAGGAGTGGTCCTCACCTTCGTGGGCAAAGATGGCTACTACTCCAGCTGTTACATCTAGGGTCTGGGATAAATATCTTCCAGTTTCTAGAAACTGCTGAATGTCACTGTGTCTCTACTTACATATCCATGGGAGGCTACAGCTAGGTTTAAGGAAATCTGATACGTCTTACTTTAATAGGTGACATAGGACCAGATAGGAATTAAGATTCCATGAAAAGGAAGAAAAGAATGGATATTGTGGAAGGCAATTAGCAGTCTTGAATTCAACAGCAAAGTTCACTGCTTAAATGACATTTTATAGGTAAAACATATAGTATGCACATAGGTATTTAATTGAATGAGTTGTTTAACTCATGATTATATTTAATTCAGATCGAGTTTATGATGGAGATACTCTAATTTATCTCATTTTTTTTTCAGAGAAAATAACTGGTGTTCAGAGGGGCTTAAGATTTGCCCAAGAGTTACCTAGAAAATAAGTAGAAAAGCCTGAAACAGAACTCAAGCTTCTATAATATCAAAATTCAGTGCTCTTTCTGCTTCAACAAAGGAGATGAAACTAGGGAAGCTAAGCTGAATTCATTAGCTACTGTAAAGTGGTGGGAGGTCACAGTGAAGGAACTCAACATGCCTGTCTCCAGCCGCTGTCCAGGAGGAGTTATTGGCCCGACTATTTTTCCAACCTGGATGAAATATCTGGAGAACTTTGCCACCTCTTCGTGGAAATTTGTTTTTATTTCTAAAGGGACTAGTGTTCATTTACAAGCCTGGTCAGCACCTTCTTGGCCTCTGCAAAATGCACAAAACTGTAAATATTCTTGGTTATTATGGAGAGTATGAGAAGGTAGGAAGAAATTACCAAGATAGTCGCCATACTGATGAACTCTCAGCGTGAGACTTTCTCTCCTTCACCCTGGGCCACATTTGATTGGGCGTCTCCCTGAATTAAAACTCTGGTTAACTTTCTGTTTACTTACAGGAGTAAGCCTAGTTTACTCCTTGAACATACCCATGCAGAGCAGAGCTTGGACATGGACATGGGCTGCCCCTTCCAGGTCTCAGTCGTGGCACCATTGAAGGCTTGAGTTGCCCTGCTGCAGTGACTGCCCTCCTGCCACCTGTGGGACTGTGATGTTTCTCTTTATCTTGTTGCCACTGAAAAAGGGCTGGTGGAGATGCTCATCAGAGCCAAGGAGAACCGACCTGATGATCCCTCATCACTACTTCTTTATGTCTAAGTTCCACTCTGCCTTGTGTGCACCAAGAGTATCACATTTGTGCTCTCATCAAGCATGGCACATATAGTTCTCTGTCCTCCCTTGCAGTGGTCTGTAGCTTTTGTATTATTAATTAGTTGACACTCTCTGTGAAAAGTGAGTTTTTAGTATTGGGCAATGGTTTCCAACTTTTTCTTAAAACAAGCCACAATTTATACTCTTCGGAACACACAGTGGCAGCTTTACCTAGTATGAGGGCCTGTTTTATGTGCCAACTTGGCTAGGCTACTGTCCCTCATTATTCAATTAAACACTAATCTGGGTGTTGCTCTGAAGGTATTATTTAAGACTGTGATTGACATTCATAATCAATAGACTTAGAGAATAGTCTCAGCTCATTGGGCGGGACAACTTATTCAGACATTTGAATGGCCTTCAGAGTATATCTGAGGTTCCTAGAAGAGATTCTGATTGTGGACTGTTGCTGTGACTTCTGCTTAAGACTGCCTTTACTGATGGACTACCCCGTTGACTGCACGCTTGCCTAGCCAGTCTCCAAAGGTAGTCCCTGGCAATAGATCTCATGACATATACTCCAAGACCCTGTTTCCTAATAAAGAATAAAATAAAGCTTGGAGTGTAGGTTGGAGGTAGAATTCCCATGCATGGGTTAAATCCTGAGTATCCCCCCCCAAATTAAAAAGATTGTAAATGGAACCAATACTAAAAATGGATCCAAAGACAATTAAGTATGAGAGCCAAAGCTTTAAAGTAGGCATTTGCTTGGATAATGCAAAATTTCAACTTGCTTAATGACATAGGTACATTCTATAAAATCACATTTAAAAAAAAAATTTCCATCTCATAAGAAGTAGAGCCGGGCGTGGTGGCGCACGCTTGTAATCCCAGCATTTGGGAGGCTGAGACCTGGAGGATCGCGGTTTGAGGACAGCCTCAGCTACTTAGTGAGGCCCTCTGCAACTCAGTGAGACCCGGTTTCAAAATAAAGAATAAAAAATAGGGCAGGGGTGTAGCTTGGAGGGTTCCATCCCCAGACTCGCAGAAAGAAAAAAAAAAAAAGAAGTTGTAGTGTGCTTAAAATTGCCAAGTTAGAAGACTATGTAGACTGTATGACATTTTCTGGACTTGGTTTTTCAGTAGTCTTTCTGTTACACAATTCAGAAAGTTCCAGACTTGCCTGTTTCTCTGACTCTGCACACACTGATTACCAAATCACATACGGGGAAGGAAGATGAATTCTCACAGTGCATTTATTCTCAGTCTACAAGCATATGATCTGAAGTATCTTTTTTATAATTCCTAAAATGAGTCCTCTTGTTTCATAAACATTTTTTTCATAGTAGGAAAAAGATATTTTACTCCTCATTTTCTAGCTCTCCTTCCTCATCTAGCTTCAGAAAACACTTTTTTTTACTTTGCCAAATAATTAATACTTTTCTTCTGTAACTTTCTTCTTAGTTAATGGAGAGCAATGAGAAGATTCCTTTTAAACTCAGGACCAAGAAAAAAATGTCTATTTCCTTTGCTCTTCTCTTCAACACTGTGGTGAATGTCCTAAATCATGAATGGAAAAAAGAAAAGTAAACAAAACCAAAGAACAGGGTAGAAGTAAAGATGATATTCTTATATATTTAAAAATATGAGAAAACTATGGACAAATGATCAGAACTAATAAAAATTTACTAAATGTTTTTGAATAAAAATATAAAAATAATCTCATTCTGATCTTCTAGAAATAATCAAAGGTCAAGTATAATATCAAATATCAAATAAGCTGGTCGTGGTGGCCCATGCTTGTAATCCCAGCATTCAGGAGGCTGAGACCAGAGGATCACGGTTCATGGACAGCTTCAGCTACTTAGTGAGGCCCTCTGCAACTCAGTGAGACCCTGTTTCAAAATAAAGAATATAAAAAAGTAATAGGGTAGGGGGTGTAGCTCAGAGGTGGAATTCCCCTGGGTTCCATCCCCAGAGCTGCAAAAAAGAAAAAATGATAATAATGTACTCAGAAATAAATATTTTAAAAATATGTGTAAGTCTTCTATAAACATTTTTTAAGATAAGAGAAAACAATAAATGAAGAAATATACCATGTACATAGATAAAATAGTTCAATAGCAAATATAAGTAAATTCTTCAAAAATCTCAAAGGTTTGTAATTTAAGTCAATATCACAATTAGTCTAGTTTTTTTTTTTTGTATTTGACAAAACAAGTAAAATCAGACAGTGCACACAGGCATGACAAAGACAAACTAATATAGCTTTTCAAATTGAATTTTTAATTTTAAGATAATTGTGGATTCCCATAAAGTTGTAATAAATGAAACAGAGTGATCCAATGAACTCTTTACTCACTTTCCCTCAATAGTAAGATCTCAAAAACCATATTACAGTATCACAAGATATTGAAATGCAGGCAAGACACCAGATATTTACATCACCACAAAGATCCCTCATGTTTCTCTTTTACAGCTATTTTGTTCTCTATTTGTATAATATTTTCTTTGAATTCAAGAAGGTAATGCAAATGTAATATTACAGTAAACAACCTCTTGTACTTGGCTTTATTCACTGGATATAAATTTCTGGAGATTCATCTAAGTTGTTATGTATATGGATAGTTCCTTCCTTATTATTGCTTAGGTAATATTCCATGGTATGGTTGAACCACAATTAGACTATTCACTCATTGAAGGATATCTAGGTGGTTACCTGGATATTTGTTGCTATTACAAGTAAAGCTATTATGAGCATTCTTGTACAGGAGTTAGTGTGAACATGCTTTGGTGTGAACATGCTTTCTTGTGTCTGGAATAAAGGCTCAGTAATTTGCCAATTGTTGGGTTTTATGATAGTTGCACATTTACTTTTTAAGACATTGTTAAATTCTTTTTCAGAGTCTCCATATCATTTTACACTTCTATAAGCAACGTGTGGTTGGTCCAGTTACTCTACATTCTCAGTAGCATTGGTGTTAGCCCTATTTTATGTTTTAGCCATTCTGATAGATGTGCAATGGTATGGATTGTGATTTTAATTTGCATTTTCTAATGCCTAATAACATGGAACATGTTTTCATGTGCTTATTAGTCAATTTTCATGCCTTCTTTGTAAGGTAATTTTTTTATGCCTTTTGCTCATTTTGTAGTTCTATTGTTTGTTATTTGCTGTTGAACTTTGACGATTATTTATATATTCTAACTACTAGTCCTTTGTTGAATATGTGATATATAATTTTTTTTGGTGGTACTGGGGGTGGAACCCAGAGGTTTTATACCTCCAGGCTACACTCCCAGACTTATTTTACATTTTATTTGAAACAGGGTCTCACTACTTTACTGAGAGCCTCACTAAATAGCTGAGGCTGGCTTCATATCTGTGTGATCCTCCTGTCTCAGCCTCCCAAGTGCAGGGCTGGTATATAATATTTTATCTGAGTCTGTGGCATGTCTTTTTATCATCTTTATGAGGTATTTTTCAGAACAAAAGTTTTTAATTGGGATGAAATTTGAATTATCAACTATTTTTTTTTAGATCATGATTTTGGTGTCAGATAATTCTTTGCCTTCCCTAAATCCCAAAGATTTAATCCTAGGTTTTATTCTAATATTTTTATGATTTTATGTTTTATATGTTTTATGTGCTAGTTTTTGATCGATTTTGAGTTTAGTTTTGTACAAGGTATGAGTTTCAAGCTGAGGTTCTTTTATTTATATATTGATGCCTATAGATATCCAATTGTTCTAGTACCACTTATTAAAAAAGCTATCCTTTTCACTGAGTTGCTTTGACACCGGTGAAAAGAAGAAAAGTGCATCTGTTTCTGAGTCTCTATTTTATTTCACTGAAATATGAGTCAGTCCTTCCTGCAATACCATACAGGCTTTATAACTATAGATATATAAGGCTTAAATGCAAGTATATGAATTTCTTTTACACTCATCATTTTTTAAAATTTTAAGATATTCTGATTCCTTTGATTTTCAATATATGTTCTAGACTAATATTTTCTATATTTATAAAATATTTTCTATATTTACAAATTATTTACTTGAAGTTTTATATGAATTGCATTAAATCTATTTATGAATTTGGAGTAAAAGGATATCTATCTCTATTGATTATTTTAACTTAAGAACATGATATATTTCTCCACTTGTTTAGATGTTCTTTGATTTTTTTTTTTTTTTTTTTGGTGGTACTGGGGTTCCTGGAAACCCTTCTACCTCCGGGCTACACTCCCAGACCTATTTTATACTTTTATATTTGGAAACAGGGTCTCTTAAGCCAGCGTGGCTGACTTTGAGCCTGTGTGATCCTCCTGTCTCTGCCTCCCAAGTGCAGGGATTACAAGTGTGTGCCACCACACCCGGCTTTTTGATGTGTGTGTGTGTGTGTTTTTTTTTTTTAATAAACATGTGTATTCATCTGTTCAAGCATTTTACTTCTTCTCAACTAGATGATTGTGCACTGGGTGGTGAGAGTGGGGTACAGAGACCATGCATCATTTCCTTGACAGTCTCTGGCACCAAACACATCTCAAAATAAGAGCATAAAGCATCACTGTTGAGTGGATGACTGATTCTAGAATCGACATCCACATTGAGATGTTTCTTTAATTTATTCAATGTTTCCTCTATGTAATGCATTGCTTTATCGGCCATCTAGCTTTCTTAAGTTTTCTAAGAACTTGACTTTCTGAACAAAGTCATTTAATTTCCTTGTGGAGCTATGGCTAATGGGAATCCATTTGCTGCTTTTTGAGTCTGATTCATTCAGAGTAACTAATATCTACCTTGACCAATACTGTACATTTTGTTCCCAATTCACAGCTCCTTACCAGGAATTATCTCCCCATTGACCAGAGTGTCTTTTTTCTTCCAGGAAAGGATCTATTATCTGGTACACAACAGTGTGCTCTAGATTAGAAAATCGTCTTGTGTAACCAGGTAAATTTCATTTCAAACTGTGGCACCAAGAACACTGGTTTAGCAGGGCATAGTGGTGCTCACTTGTAGTTTCAGCTACTTAGGAGGCTGAGCCCATAAGTTCAAAACTAGCCAGGGAAAGATAGTGAGACTGTTTCAGATTAATAACAACCATAAAAGAACACTGAACTAATGGTCAAGAGATCTGAGTCTGGTCCAGATGTCCTTACACATATTACATACATTTTCTTCATCTCAAATTCTTCATCTGTGCAATGGAAGAATTTGGGCTGCATGACTATAAGGATTCCTTGGGTTGGAATTACATGTGTAAATAAAGTCATATACCCTCAAACCCTCACTGTATGCTTATTAGTCTAAATGTATTTTTTACTACTAACAATTAGGAAATTAGAGTTCTTAAAGTGATGTGATTTGTCTAAAATTGTTCAGAACACCAGAATATAATTTAAACTTTTGCAGATAAATCGCTCATTCATATAGCCAGTCAACGTGTATTTTTAGAGTATCTGTTTATGGCTCACTCTGTTTTGGTAGCAAAACAATTCAAGAATGAAAGGGTTGAGACCCTTGCCTTCAAGGGGCTGACAATCCACTGTGAGCATCAGTCATAAAAATACCCTGCTGTGTGATAAGCATCATATCAAAATGAAGCTCCAGGTGCTTTGGGAGCAGAGGGAAAAGCACTAACTGCCTGGGCAAGTGACAGATGGATCGTTTTTCTCAACTGTAAATTAATGGCAACAATAAAAGTAGATATCTCGTAAGAATACTGAGGATTCAGTGAGCTAATATATGGAAAATTCATATGATAATGGTAGTAACATCCATTTGTTGCTGTAGCAGTAGGTATAATAGTGCTAGTAATTTAAGAAATAGGAGTAGTAAAAATATGACTTCATACACTAATAATACAAGATAAAATATAAATATTCATATCATATGCAAACTAAATTTTAATCTACCTAAGAACATTCATTGTTGTATAGGAATTCCTCCACAGATGAAACATGTCAAAAACACTCACCTTCTTCACTAATTGTCCATGCCCTCCAAACAATATTCTGAAGACTCACTCAACTTTTCAGGTTCCTTAGTATTGGGGAAAATGGTGCGGTAGATAGAGAACAGGATGTCTCTGACCATGGGAGAGTAGTAAATTGGCATTTCAAATCAATTGTGTGTGAAATTAGTATCAGCATGTCACTTAAAGTCTCCTATCTCTAGGAGTATTGATAAGGTCATTTTCTAGACCTCCAGGACTCTAGACCATGATGAATGTGTGAAAATGACACCCTCCTGGGGGTTCATTATCAGCCTTACATTGGGAATATTGTTTCTGCTTCAGCCTGTGCTGTGCATTCAGAGTTCAACAGGGCATGTGTGTTAGTCCTAGTGGAATCTCTAAGCTCTTCAGCCCACACTGGGATACGACTCTTCCCAGCAGGCACACCAGTTCTGGAATCGCCAGGGGATCAGAGGCTGTGTCTGCCTTGTGCTGTGTACCTAGCACAGTGCTAGGCATGTAGCAGGTATCAGTTAATACAGGTCCTACAGTTTCCTATTCCCCAAAGTCTTAACAAGGCTTTCCAGGAAGAATAAACTTATCCTCCTTTTATAAATAATAAGAGAAAAAAAGAATCACACAATCTATACATTCTAATGTGCTGCATATAATATTTTACCCTGCAACACCATTTAAACTCCCAGTCTGGGGGGAGAAAAAAGATATTCCTTTGCACATATCCCATTTCCAACACTTTCAAATTGTTTTAATCTACCACTAGTCATGGAGAAGGTCATGAAATTTCTCATTCCACAAAGGCAATTTAAAAGAAAGGAAAGCCAGATAGCACATTCAGAATGAGGGATATTCTGATGTCTATTTTGAGGAGAAGGTCAACTGAAGGTTAGAAGACAATGTAAAGAATTGCCAAAAAATGAGACACTACGCTTCCTGTACTTTAGGGATGATGGCAAAAGTCTGACCTGTTCGAGATCCCCTTAGAAGTCTGGGACTTCTGGTTCAGTGATCAAATGTAGTGTTTAGTTAAAAGATGCCATTGTTTCAACACCAAGCCACAAAGCAGCTACCCAGCTCCAATAATAAATTTCCACCTGGGAAACCCAGAGGGGGCAACCACCTGGGGCATCAGACAGGATTTTTTAAATTTCATTTTATTTTATTTTTTGGCATTTCTTCAATTAAAATGTTTCCATTTTAACTTCTTAATCAAAAAGTGTGTGCAGTTATGTGTGTTTTTATATTTTGATACCTATTTTGGTTTTTGTTCATTTTAAGTTAATTCCTGATTTTATTGCATAATGGTATATATATATATATATATATATATATATATATATATATATATATATATATGTTTTGGTTGGGTACTTGGGATTAAACCCCGAGGCATTATACTTTCAAGCTACACACCCAATTCTATTTTATTTCTCATTTGGAAATAGTGTCTTACTAGATTGCTGGGAACCTTGCTCAATTGCCAGATTGCTGAGGGTAGCCTTGAACCTGCGATCCTCCTGTTTCAGCCTCCTAAGTACTGGGATGACAAGTATGCATGACCATATCCAAATCAAATTGTTTGTACTTTTATTGGTACATTATAATTATACATCATAGTATGATTCAAAATGACACATTAATACATGCAGACCTCACTCCATATATTTCCCTTTGCATCCCACCCAACTCGAGAATATCGGAGAAAATATGAGAGAAAAACATAACCTTTGATTTTCTGAGACTAGCTGATTTCACTTAACATATTCTCTAGTTTCATCCATTTTTTCCTGTAAATGATATAATTTTATTTTTTAAATGTTTTTTTGTGGTACTGGGGATTAAACTTGGGCCATTCTACCTTTGAGCTATACCCCCGGCCCAATTTTATTTTTTATTTTAAAATAGAATCTTGCTAGTGTGCTGAACATCTCACTACTTGCGGAGGCTGTCTTTCAACCTGTGATCTTCCTGTCTTCACCTTCCAAGTGCTGGAATTACAGGCATGCATGACAATGGCAGGCTTAATTTTGTTCTTCTTTATGACTTACTGAAACTCCATGGTGTGTATACACCACATCTTCTTTATCCATTCATCTGTTGACAGATGCCTAGTTTAGGTCCATATTTTCACTCTTGTCAATTGTGCTGCTATAAACATGGGTATGTATGTATCACTATGCTATTCTGACTTTAATTCTTTAGGAGACTTGTTAAGAAGTGATATAGCTGAGTCATATGGTGGTTTCATTCTTTGTCTTTTGAAGTTCTCTCTACCAATCTGTGTAGTAGTTGTACTAATTTTCAATCCTACAAGAGTTCCCATTTTCTCACATCCTAGCCAGCATTTATTACTGTTTGTATTCATGATTATTGCCATTCTAATTGGAATTAGATAGAAACTCAGGGTAGTTTTGATTTGTAGCATAATAGCTAGTAAATTTTGCCTGTGAGTGTAATCTGTTGAAATTTGTTGATATTTTATTTGTGGCCTCATTTATGAACAAATTTTGTAAGGACTGCAGATGTAGTTAAAAGTGATGTAGAGATTTTTGTGCATTAGGTATGAAGTTTTCTACATACCAGATCAAACCTATTGACGTATTTCTAAAATTCACATATGTATTATCTGTTCTTGTTACTGAAAAGTTCCAGTTTTCAATTATAATTTTGTTTCTTTCAGGTTGTGTGTGCACGTGCACGTGTGTAACTTAATTTTTGATTCACCTATCTTGTAACTAAGTTTTTTGTTTGTTTGTTTGTTTGTTTGTTTTTGGTGATACTGGGGTTCCTGGAAACCCTTCTACCTCCAGGCTATACTCCTGGACCTATTCTATACTTTTTTAAATTTAGAAACAGGGTCTTTTAAGCCAGTGCGGCTGGCTTCGAACCTGCATGATCCTCCTGTCTTCGCCTCCCAAGCGTGGGGATTACAAGCATGTGCCACGACACCTGGCTGCAACTAAGTTTTAACTGCATACCAATTATTTCTTCTTGGCTGCCTTTATCAATAGAAAGTATACCTCTTTGTTCATTTTAATTCTTTTTACTTGGAATCTTATTTTATTGATATTGATGCAATTATGTTTGCTGTATGCTTGTTACCATTTCTAACCAATTATTTCCACCCTATTTTTAGTGAAGGTATTGTTTTATCTCACACTTTAAAAATTAAAGATTTTTTTAAATCTTTTTTCAAAAAATCATAGCTTTTTAAAATACAATCTGTGAGTTCATTTCTTATAGGTGAGTTTAACCCATTCATCTTGATTTTGCTTATTATTATCAGATTTGTTCTTGTACTGTATTTTTAAGTTTTCAATTTACCGTGTGTTCTTTTGGTGTGTGTGTGTGTGTGTGTGTGTGTGTGTGTGTGTGTGTGTGTGGTACTGGGGACTGAATCCCAGGAAATTCTACCTCTGAGCTAAACCCTCAACCCTATTTTATTTTTTTAATTTAAAACAGCATCTCACAAAGTTGTGAAGGCCCTCACTATCATGCTTTCTCATTGCTTCTCCTTGTCTGAAATCCATTTTCTCATCTTTATCAGGTTTTTTGTTCCTTTTTAAGAAATGCATTGAATTTGTTTGAAAGTCACTCACCTGTGTCTTCTCACAGTTATCATTACGTTTGAACAGCTTTATTGACAAATAATTCACACATCACAAATTTTACCCATTAAGAGTATATAATTCAATGGTTTTTAGTAGATTTACAAACTTAGGTAACAGTCGTTGTAATCTAACTTTTAAACATTTTTGTTGCCACAAAAAGAAAAACTGGTACTAAATGCCAGTCACTTTCTGTCACCGGACACCATCCTGTCTCCTTTCCCCATCCATCTCTAAGAACCCACTAATCTACCCTCTATACATTTGCCTGGTTTCCACATTCCATGTTAATGGAATCATGCGATACATGGTCATCTGTGGCTGGCTTATTTTGCTTATATTGTTTTTAAGGCTCATCCATGTTTAAGAAGGAATCAGTATTTCATTCTCTTTCATCGCCAAAATATATTTTATTGTATGGACTATATTTTATTCATTCATCAATGGATGGACATTCGGATTGTTTCCATTTTTTGGCTGTTATAAATAATGCAGTTAGGAAGTCTTTTTGTGAACACGTATTTATATTTGTCTGGTGTACACATCCAGGCGTGGAATTGCTGGGTAATGTTGTAATTTTATGTTTGGCCTTTTTGGGAAATGCCCGATTATTTCCAAAAGTGGCCACACCATTTTACATTACCACCAAAAGTGCCTGAAGGTTCTAGTTGCTCCCTCTGCTCACTAACACTTGTTATTGTCTGTTTTTTTTTTAATCATAGCTATTGTGGGGCATATGAAGTGTTATTTCATTGTGGTTGTTGATTTGCATTTCCTAAGTACTAATGGTGTTGAACATCCTTTTGTGTCCTTATTGGCAATTAATATTAACTTCTTTGGATAAATGGCCATTGAACTCTTTTGACAATTATTTTAATTGTATCTTGCTCTCCTTCTTAATTTGTATACCCAATCTGCAATTTACATTAAAAGAAAATGTTAGAATTAACACTAACTTTTCTTAATTTCTTATTTCCTGTACTTGTCATTGCTCCTCACATTTCACCTTTAACAGCTAGCTTAATTTGTCTCCTTCTTGTAAATACTTCCTAGTTTGTATGTATGTATATGTTTGTGTTTTTCCAGAGGATGTTGGATTATGCATTTTCTGAGTTCAAATATAGGTTTTGTCTTTATTCATCAGTGACATTTTAGCTGGTCATATAAATGGAGACTCAACGCAATTCAATTGGTCTATTGAATTAAAAAGTGTTTATTTACTGATTAAAGTTTTAGTTTTCATGATTTTTAGTTAATGTTTTACCTGCACAAGCCCTTTTAGCTCTGTGTGATATTACCTTTTCTTATTTTAAAGTCAAGTATTGCTTACTCTCAGCCTTCTGATTCACCACATCCTGAATTTTCAGTTTCTCTTTCACAGTGTTGGTTTCTCTCAAATTATTTGGTGAGAGTGCATTATGCAACTTTCTTGGCAGCTGAGCTTCTGTTGGGCTCAGCCCTATTTGTTCACAGGGCCCATTGGAGAGGAGGGAACCTGCTTCCTGGACTGTGTCGCCCTTCTCATTGAGCTTGGGAACTGGTTAGGACCTGCATCTGGACAGCTTTAAGTGGTGGCTTGTGCTCTGGTGTGGAGGCTCTCTTTCCTCCTGGGTGATGCCCAGCCACCTGTGGTCCTGCCTTATTTTCCTAATCCACATCCTTCTAAAATTGCTTTTGCCCGGAGGCCACACCTCTATAGTGGCTAGCATCTCTCAGGTGAGGGAATGGAAAAGAGAGTCTCCCCTCTTTTCAGTATCTAGCCCTAAGGGACAAGTAAACTTTTTTTTTTTTCCTACTAGAGTTGCTTCTATGCCTTTTGGGTTAGAATTTCCTTTGTATACCAATTCCACCTAGTTTTTGCTTTTAAAGGACTCTTTATTGCTGCTGGACCCACCGAGGGCTTCATTTCTTAGTCTGGAAACTCATTTTGAATTTAACTTTTTGAAATATTCTTTTTATGAGTTTTAAAGATTTTAAATGAGAGAGGGAGTTGTCGCAAAGGTGAGGTGGTCGTCTTGTCACAAAACTCCCTGGCACTTTTTCAGAATGCAGAGTTCCGCGGCCATCATCATCCTTCTTGTTCAGTCAAATCCTCTGATTGAGAGAAAGAAACAGGGAGAGAAAGAGAGACGAACTTGGAGAGCCTTTTGAGACTCTTTGGTTGGAGGAAGGGCATCTCTTAAGTAGCTCAGGGCTGTTTATCCCATTTACATGTCCTGTAATGACAGGTGCCACCTGCAGCAAAGGAACAAAGAGGGCATTTTTCAGAAGTATGGGACAGAATCAGAAGCTCAGCTATAGACAAACCCCAGCTGGCTTCTTTTCACCCTGTCAATAAAAGGCCCTGTACTTGCACTGTGGCTGCATTATCCCCTGCAGCTTCAAAGCCAGATCAGGCTCCTCCTATCTCGGATGCTGACTGCAGCTCTTCAGCTGAGTTCTGCTTCCTGGTGCAAACGCAGCTGCGCGCACTCCACAGGTTCTCTGAGTGTCTTATTCTTTTCTCACACTCGCCAAGGGCCGAGAGACATTTCTTCCAGATGAGCTGTTCCAAAGCCCATCTAGCATCTCAGCCTCCAGCTTGCTACATTCTTGTTCTTTAATCTCTGTCATTCTTTAAAAAAATTTTTTTTAGAGATGCCACAACAGTCAGCAATAAATATTCACTGAGGAGGTGTGATGTGTGAGTCCACTGGATGAAGAGTAAGTTAGGACATTCCACATTCCCAGAGAGGTATCCCTAGAGGAGGATAATCCCTAAGTGAGGTATATGTCGGTAGTTTTGTCTGTCAAAAATCCTTTCCTGAGCTGGCACGTGGTGGCACACGCTTGTAATCTCAGTACTTGGGAGGCTGAGACAGGAGGATCACAGGTTCACAGCCAGCCTTAGATACGTAGTGAGGCCTTGTCATCTTAGTGAGATCCCATTTCAAACTAAGAATAAAAAATAGGGATGGGTATAGCTTGGAAGTAGAATATCCCTGGGTTCAAAATCCTTTCCTATCTTCTGGTAATAGTGATCTATTTCCTTTGAGAAACTATCCCTCCCTTTCTCTGACGATGTGATTTTGGAAAGACCTACAGTCTTGTATCCCTACATTAGCCCATGTTACATGCCTCCCATAGGTGTGACCAGGAGGTAGTGATGGAGCAGGCTACGAATGGGAGTTGTGGGAGTCCTGGGAGTCCTTCGACTCCTTCCTCAGGATTTATATACACTGAAGCAGTGTTGTAGACTGAATGTTTGTGTCCCTCATTCCAAATTCATATGATAAAATCTAGTTCTTTGGGTGATGGTGTTCAAAGGTGGGGTCTTTGGAAGGTAATCAGGTCATGAGGGGGGGAGCCTTATGATGTGTCCTTACATGAGGAATCCAGAGAACTTGCTTGCCCTTTCTACCACCTGAGGGTACAAGGAGAAGTTGGCAGTCTGCAAGCCAAGAAAAAAGCCCTCACTAGAATCAGCCATGTTGACATCCTAATCTTGGGCTTTCCAGTCTCTAGAATTGGGGGAAATATATTTCTCAAGTCACGGAAGCCACCCAATCTGTGATACTTTGTTGGATAATAGCCTGAATGTACTATGACAAGCAGAGAAAAAGAAACTGTTGAGTTGCTTCTGCTGAGGCAAAGCGCAAAGCTCCTGCTGCACATGCTGCCTTCTTCCCCTGCCCACTCACACCGAAGATGCTCCTGCACGTAAGAGAACATGGGGCCAACTTCAGGGAGGAAGAGACGAGAGATAAATAAAAAGAGGTAGAGATAGGTAGAGACAGGAGAGCAAGACTTGATGAGAGCATTTGACCCTGTAACCACTGACATCTCTCATCTTGCCCCCACCCTTTCTTCTCTATTTAATTATACTCTGTGTTCCAAACACTCTGCTTTATGTGTCTTCAACAAGCCTTTGCACTTGGTTTATAACACAGAGAAAGTTCCTTTAGTTCCTCCTCTTCTTTTGTTTCTAGGAAATGCTTAATCAGCGTCCAAGGACAAGCCCAGATGTCTTTGGTTTCTCTGCATACAGTTAGGGTCTCTGGTCCCTCTACCACTAACCAGACCACTTTGAACAGACCTCTGGTATAGCCTTGGCATAAGTATTTGTTAGTATTTCTTTTTCTTCCATCAAACTTTGAGTTCCTTGAGAATAAGAACTGTGTCTGATTACTTTCAATTCTTGGTGCCTCTGCTCAGGATGGTCATATAGCAGAGTTGTCAGTCACCATGAGCTGCCTAGACATGACTTTCCTATGAGAGGTATGGAGGTGCACATGTAGGTGTTGGTTGGAAGGTAATCTCCCCCATAGGAGGCTCTCTCTTTTCATCAAATCATCTACCATTTTCTTCTGAGTCTGTCTTTTGCCTGTCATGATGAGTACAAATCCCTTCCTCTTTGGGAAAGAAATGATAGCCTTTGGGCCACAGGAAGTGGTGTAGGTAGATATTTTATGTTATCTGAGGTACTTAGATCTTATATAGATTAAAAAGGAGCCACTGAAGGATTTTAATCAGGGGTATCTAAATTATGGTCAGGTGATTTAGAAAGACCACCAGATAATTGTGTGGAGACTGAGCTGGGGACAAGTTGGGGCTAAATACAGTAAAGATAATAAATAAAGCAATGGTGTGTTTTGATCCAGGGGGAGATGTATGAATTAGGACCATGCCTTAGGGATGGAGAGACAGGGACAGTGGCCTTCCTTATTCCCTCACTCTTTCTCCCCCAGCTGGGAATCTGAGACCTTTCCTCTGATGGCCTTAGGCCCTGGCTTTTCTCATTCTCCTCTGTCCTGTCTGCAAACCCCATAATACCTCTAAATCAGGAGAGAACAATGCTTTCTCCTTGCCCCTAGAATCCTTGGGAGTTACATCTTTGTCAGCACTTCTGCTTCTAGCTCCCATCGGATCGGTTAATGTTTCTTTTATGAAGCAAGAACACCTGATTTCTGTCAATGCAGGGCCCAAGTCTGCCTCGTCAGCATTGTCTTCCCGGCTGGGCAGATCAAATAGAAGAAGAAAGCAGCTAAACTAGTGATCAGACTCCAAGGTGATGATGCTGGGGCTTCATGCTATTTTAGATGAAGCTAAGGGATCCTCCAATGCTGGGATGACTGAGTTGCAGGTAGCTGGGGCTGCCTGTCATTCTGGAAGCATGAGAAAAACTCAAGACCATTTGCCATCTAGACCAGCCCCTTCCCCTGTCTGGTCTCAGTTTCTCATCTGCAAGGTGTCAGTGATCCAGAAGGTCTCTTCCAAGTTGTTTTAGCCAATATTATGAGACCTAAAGAATCTCCTCCTTGTTATAACCCATGGCAGTCCCAAGCACTGAAGCGGTCTTTTCTCTACTTGATACATCCATGTATTTGTTCACTTATCAAATAAATAAATTATCCATTTAGTCATCTATTCAGGGAATATCTTCTTAGTCCCTACCCTTTGCCAAGCCTTGTGCTTAGTCCTATGGACATAGATATAAATGAGAGATATTCTGACTCTTAAGAGTTTGTAATCTAGACGATCTCAAAATGTGAATAGACAATTACTTTAAAGTGACAAAATTAGAAGAAAGTGCAGAGGGGCACCGAGTCCAGAATTCTCACTAAAATATTCTGTTTTGTTTATCCTCTATGCATCTGACATTTTTTTCTGTAATCCAGGCAAGAGTGTCGATAAATAAATGGCTTGACTTTCCACTGCAGCTATGAATGAATAGTGTTCCAAAGGAAAAGCATTCCAAGCAGAGGAACAGTACAGTTAGAGACCAGTAAGCATCACAGAACTTGGTCATCTTTGGAAGGAGTAAGCAGTTCAGTGTGCCTGGGTTCAGGGCTTTATAAAGTACTGTTAGAAGATGAGGCTGGAAAATCATATGCAAAGAGGACTTGAGGGCTGTATCTATGGCAACAAGGAACCATTGAAGGTGCCTCACAGAAACTTTCAAAAGTTTATCTGGGGTTTCATGTGGGTAGATTGGAGGCAGAAAATACCTTGAGTTCTGAATCCTAGGCGAGGTCTCCAAGGTAGTGCTACTCTTCTCTCCGAAGGCTGGCTGGAATGAACAGGATATCTTGAAATATGGATTCTCCTGCATCTCAACAGAGTAGGTTGGGTCATTGACTTCTGGAAATCTTCATGGAGGGGCACTTTGACCATTCAAGGAGCAACTTAACCAATACCCCTGTAGATTGAACATTCAGGAAGACAACTGACATCTGGTAAGAAGCCAAGGTAAACAAAGCAAACTTTTAAAATTCCTGGTTTGTTCTTCCCTACTCTTCCCTAACCTAGATCTGTTTAATTGATGGGAATCTCCTTTATTGCTATGTCAAATATAAAAATACGGAGACATTTTGGCCAAAATCAGAGCAAAGCAATCAGATACTGCCAACCTGAGAGAAGAATTAATTTGCCAATCCTTTGGATTGTTGGGTGGGAGAAATGGGAAGCTGAAGACCAGAGGAGAAAGGTTCTGGCCACAATCCCTTAGCAAGTTGGCACTGGCAGGTGGATAAGAACCAGGGAATCCTGACTGCCAAGTCACTTGTTTCTCTAGCACGACCAAGGCTTCTGGCTGTGTCACCAAAGGAAGGGTTAAAAGGATCCTCTTTTAGTGAGCACAGGTGGTCAGGCTCTCTGAGAAGACTCAGCTGGAATCTCCCGTGGGGCTCAGCCAACCAAGGCTTCACCATTAAGCTGACTCATTTCCTGTAAGTAAGGTCACTTCCTTGTTTAAAAACTGTGTGCCCACAGGGGAAGTTCAAACTGCTTAGAGTGGCATCCGAGGCCTTTCATCTTCCAGTTCTTCCCGAGGCTCCAAACTCATCCCTCACTCTAGCCCAGCTATACCTCAGGTAGTACACCTTTCTAACTTACCTGGGGAGCTTTTAAAAAAGATATCCCTACTCAGAATGGACCTCTAGAGATTTCTAGGGAGCGGGCCTCAGGCATCTGTATTTTTAAAATCTTTCCCATGTAATTGTAACCGGTAGCTAGAGTGAAGAACCACTATTTGCCCTCAGCTACTTTCTATTATCTAAGTTTACCCCACCCTCTCCCAGGCTCTGAGCATGGCTGCCTTATTCTGCATGTGCCTACTTCTCCACCTGCCCATCTCTTTAATTCCCCAAGAAGATTATTTACATATTCCACCATCATATCATTTATTCCGCTTTGCTTACGTGTCTTTCAGGCACCCTAACAACACCATGGGTTGCCAAAAAAGACACTGTTGTATCTGGCCTCTCTTCATTGTCAGTATTTGTGGATCCGACACAAAGTAGGTGTTTAATAAAAGATTCTGAACCTCATCATGACCTCTGCCCAGAAAGCTATTCACATAATAAGGGCCGTGAGTCACGGGGCAGAGCTTCTTAACAATGTCCAGGGTGCTGTGTCCTACCAGTTGATCTATCTCCAAGAAAGGGGAATGAGCAAAGAATTTATAGTTGAAAATAGGAGCCTGATATCCTTCTTATATGCCTAGATAGCCCTGTAACTAAAACAAGGAGGCAAGAATATTGTGACTAAGACTTATCCTGGTTGGAAACCTGCTACCCTCACGGCTATATAACATGTGTGGTAAGTAACTGAAAGTATCTAAGACTTTGTGAAATAATGCTTAAGGATTTCAGCACATTGCTTGCAAAAAAGTGAATTATCTATACGTGTAAGTTCTCTGCCTTTCAGAAGAAATGGTTTCAGAATCCCCTCGTGATCCCCCAGCTCTCCTTCCTAAATGTGCTCATTCTCAAGCTTCCTCATCTTTCCCATACTCGTCTTTCTCTCTCCTTGAACTTTTCCTTTTTTTCTGTCTTCTTCACACTTTCCTACTGTGTATGCCAACTGGCTCTTTTAGGATTCATCGCGGGAGAAGAAATGAATTTCTCTGGCACCCTTTCGTTTCCTCTGTGTCATTTTAGGGGCAAGATGAACACACCCTGCAGGATGAAAGCAAGTTGGGGGGGAAAAAAAGTCTACTTCTCTGTGCTGGGAAGGAGAAGCGAGGCTCTGACATAAATTCTGCACAGTGTGTTTTTATTACCGCGTAATCCTCGCTCGTGCCACTTGTCTGCATACCACCGGTAATGGAAACCTCATGTTCCTCTGATCTGGGCTGCCTCATGGTTAACTCTTGCAGGGCCAGGTATGTACCCAGGCCAAAGGAAATCCTTTCCAGAAGGAAACTGGGTTATCAGACAGGCAGGCGCTGCCTCACATGTTGAAGGAAGTTGCTGTAGGGTTGATGATAAAGGCAGGAATGTGGCAGGCAGGCACTCACCCTCGTCTGGACCTGTCTGTAGAGCAGCTCCTGAATGCCACACAGCATTGGCGTAGAGCCTGAGCTACCCCTGGATTTATGGAGTTGGCCAAATCTCGGCTCACTCTCTTGGAGTTTGCATGCATCTGGGAGAAAGGTCTAGAGTCTTCACAAAGAGCTAGTCACAAAACCAATGCAAGGGAGGAGAGAATTTGTAATACAGCCCGTGAAGTGGATTTGTAAAAGGAGAGTTAGAGCTTTAAGGAGAGAGCCATGCTGTGACTAGAGGTGCTAGTAATGGCATACAGGGAAGGGGACATTTGATTCTGAAGGCCTTGATGAACAAAGAGAAGATCTTCAAAACAGACAAGAAAGGCCAATCGATCCTATTGCCGAAAAGGCAATGCGTGCAAGGTTTAGGGATACTCTTTTCATACAGAAAAGGGAGCAAGGATGATGATGTGGTTAAGGAGCTGGCCATGGAGACATTGGCTTTGAACCCCAGTGTGTGTGTGTGTGTGTGTGTGTGTGTGTGTGTGTGTGTGTGTTATTAAGGGTTAAACCCAGAGGCATTCTACCCCCAAGATATACCCCAGCCTTATTTTATTTTTATTTTGAAATGGAGTCTCACGAAGTTTCTGAGGATCTTACCAAATTTCTGAGTCTGTCCTTGAACCTGCAATCCTCTTGTCTCAGCCTCTGAAGAACCGGAGCTATAGGCATGTACCACATGCCCAGTTCCCAGCCCTCTTAATAGCTTTATGACCCAGTTTTATAACCTTCATGCTTTTGTTTCTACACATTTAAACTGAGGGCAAATACTGCTTCTATCTGAAGAGTTTGGTCTGAAGATTGATTAATGAAATGCATAAAACACTAAATTCAGTTTCTGGCATTATAAAGGCCTGGATAAGGGTTAGTTATCATTGCACAGAGGATGGTTTGGAGTGATGGGAACACATATTGTTTGGGACAATGGGAAGACCCAAGGTTAGCCAGAGGCCAGATCATGAAGGAACTAGATGCTTCACTAAGGATTTGGACTTGATCCTTTGGGTTGTGGGAAATTTCAGGAGGTTAATTCATTCAAATACTGTCCTCCACTTGGTTTCTCTTCTTGAAAGAGCCTTCCAAGAAAGCCTTTTTAATCTTGCTATCAGAGATTCAAACTGGGCTGATGAAGCTTGTCTCCCTCCAAAAGGAAATATCAACCCCATCCGGCTTGATCCACATTTACTCTACCCTCGCCAGCCTTAGACCATCTTGTTTGTTTTCAGCTCTGGGTTTCACATTCAAGAGCCTATTCTTGGATCTTCCTTCTCAACACTCCCAATGAATGACTATGAGTACAAAACAAGAAGAAACCATGTCTGGATCTCCCCAAAGTTCTGGGCCACAAAGCAAAGTTTATAAAACAGTGTCTTCTTGTCCTAGTTAGGATAAGTTGCTTGGCAAGTGAAAACCCCTGGAAATTTGCCACAAAGTGGTGACGCATCCTGCAAGTAACACTGATGGGATTTGAACAGCATTTCACCAATGGAGGGTGCAGGTCTGTTTGTGGGGTTATCAGGGTAATAGATCCTGGCATTCTGCTCGCACCATCTTTACAAACGTCACTTTCACTTTATTGTACATTAACCCCAATCTCTTCACAAGCTCTAAAATAAAACTTCTTTGCAAACAACCAAGGTCCATCTGCTGTGCTGTTAAAAATACCCCAGCATGAAAATACTGAAGCAGTAGATGAAATCCATGATAAGAGAGAGTACAGTACAGTAGACTCACCTGAAAATGCCTGCCTGTGATTCGGAGAAATCAGACTGCCTTTCCTCTTTTAGGTGAGAAATTGATATTCTCACTCCTGTGGTAATGGTAAACTCAAAATTCTCCAGACTGAACAGATTTCAAATATTGCCTGAGTATATCTATTACTGTGTACCCTCAGTGGATCTCATTCTGCCGGCTGCTGACAGGTCAATTCTCTGGTTGAGAATGAATGAATGAACTAATGAGTGATTAGGAGAGAGAGGTTCTATGACCTCACTTAGTGCACATGGGTTTTATTCACTTTTCTTTCCACTCCTTGATTAATTATTCATCGCAGAGAGAGAACACTTGTCTATGTTATTGCCAACAATCTGCAGGTTGGGCCTCGTTTCCTCCTCTTAGAGAGTCACCCCCCAACAGTGGATATTTAAATTGATCCAACTCGGCCGCTATAGTGCACAGCCCATCTATCACAGCAATTTGTACAAATGCCACTCTAGGATCCAGGCCTATGTATCATGTATTTTGAGATTGCACAGTTCCTGAGGCCTTTGTAAAGCAAACCTTTCATGAATAAATCAGGAAATGCCCTGATGCATGCTTTATGTAGAGGAAGATATTCTATTTAGGTCACGCAGGGAAGTTCTGCCAAGTTTGCTAAAATGAACAAATCCCTTGAGTGCAGTCTACCTCTACACATTCTGAAACACAAGCAAGTGTCTGTCAGGCCCCTGAGGCTGTGCTCTACAGATATAGAGGGCTCTGGGCCTATCAAGGATTAGTTTGATCACCAGAGGCTCCAAAGACTTTCAAGTGAGAAACCAAGCAATGAGTTTTGCTAGTCTATGGGAAGAACTTTGCAAATGGAAAATTTGTCCACCCTGAAGCCTGGGGCAGCAGGACATCTGCAAGCAAAGGAGGAAGGAACAAGAAAAATTATAGTGTGTCTGTTGTCTTAGCCTATATTTTGAATCCACTCAAGAAAGTCCTTTACTTTGTTCAAGCCCAAAGCATTGCAATTGACTTTTTTGAGCCTCTCCCAGAACACAGGATGTGGCCTAGTATGCTCTACCCTTTAGCAATGGAAATTCTCCTGATAAGAATAAGGATTTCCAGATTTCCAGCCAACCTCAAATTAGAGAGGGTTATCTGGGGTAGAAGAATGCAGAACAAAATGCTGAATGATTCCCTTCCTTTTAACAAGGGCAGGCAGGCCCAGCCCTTTTGCCCAGAAAAAGCTGTGTGAGATTAGAAGACCTTGTTTGAAGAAACAGATGGAGTCGCTGACTTAGATGGTGGGTGGTCAGAACATGGCGAAGTCAAGGCGTCATAAAGAAGGTGGGCAGGATTCTTGGACAGAGTCTAAGATAATAGAACCCTGTTTGAGTCAAGGGCTGATCTTTGATTTGTTGTTGATATGCAAATTTGTCTGGGGCAGTGCAGTAAAAGCCTGAATTAGCCACTCAGTGACCAACTTCTTCTAACAAAAGTCAAAAGAAACAAAAAACAAAACAAAACAAAAATTTCAAGCAGCTAAAGTTGTCTCTAGGAGCGTATCAGCCTACACCCTGATTCTTTAAGAAGTCAAAAATAACCTGAAGGTTACCTATGAGTATAGAATCTGAACAAAGAGCCTTTGCACTTATTCATGTCCCTAACCTGAGACTCTGCAGCTTTGCCCCTTTGATTGAGCTAGATATAGAAGGACCATGTCCTTTTCCTTTTGTTTCCAGTATTCTCTTCCAAATACCTGCCTTTGGTTGGAGCTTTCTACCTTAGATTTGTCAATGCCTAGATTTAGAAACTTGGACAATGTTGAGGGCCCTCCTTTAAAGTCTCATTTGGTATACTCCCCTAATTTTTAACCCCTGTTACCATTTGTTACCAAGGTGAATGTTTTACTTATAATAAGTCATTCAAAATTTGATTTCCTAATATAGTTGTCCCTTGGGATTCACGGGGACTGATTCCAGGCTACCCTGTGGATACTGAAACCCACTGATGCTCAAGTCCCTTATATAAAATGGTACAGAGTTTATGTAAAACCTATGCACAGCATCCCATATACTTTGTCATTTCTAGATTACTTATAATACCTAATACAATGTAAATGCTATGGAAATAGTCATTATACCATATTGCTTAGGGAATATTGACAAGAACAAAAATCTCCGCTCATGTATAATATAGATGCAATTTTTCTTCTAAATATTTTTGATTCACAGTTGTATTTATGCTTAGAGAATCATGAATACAGCAGACTGACTGCATTATCTTTTCAAAGTGTCACTGGTTTTCAAGTTCTTATGAATACTGCTTTCATCCTGTTACACCACTCAGATAATTCAGAAGTTTGAGTCCAACTTCATCTTTAAATTACTGAGTGACCCTAGGCAAGATTCTTCATTCATGAAATGTTGATCAAAACACATACTTTCCCTAATCTAAAGAGAAGGACCAATTGAAAGAATTTAGATTGAAGGTTATTGTGAACTTTAAATTGTTATACAAATGATACAGTGATTTTGCTGAAGATTTTTCAAATAATGTCTCTGGGTTTTTCTTTTATTTCTTAGCACTTGCAGCAGTGCCTGGTATATAACAGACAGTCAATAAAAGTTTGTTGCTTGATAGTTGTCTTCTAAATGAAGGCCTAAATCTGAGAGTCAATTCTCCAAGAAGGAGGAAACAGGAGAGAACTTGAAACAGTATGCATAGATTTTTTTCTTAATATAAAAGTAATTCAAGTTTAAATGATAAAATTTAGAAAAGTCAAGAGAAGAAAATTAAAATACTCCATATCTGCAACTGTAACCTGTTAGTTTTTGGCTGTGGTGCATGGAACTCTTAACCTGGAGTGCCTTTCTCTCTCTCTGTCTTCTCTCTCTCTCTCTCTCTCTCTCTCTCTCTCTCTCTCTCTCTCTCTCTCTCTCTCTCCTCTCTCTCTCTCTCTCTCTCCTTCTCTCATTCTAACTCACACACACACTCATGTGTCCTCAAAGCTCAGAACTGTCCCTTTAAGTGCTGACTATAGCTCTGGCCTAGAAATAAATTTTCTCAGCAGGCAAAGGGATAGAAGATTAGCTCTCCAGGAAATCTATTAGTTTATTAATTAACAGAAATATGAGGAATATCAGTGAGGGCCTGTGAAGCCTCATTCCCTCTTAGTTTTACTTTTTAAGATAATAAAAGTAATAATAGCTAATATTTATTCAGTACTTATGATATACCAGGCATTGGTCTAAGCTTTTTATGTATAATAACTTATTTCATCCTCACAACTGTCCTGGATGGTGGGTACTACAGGTTCACAATCCTCCATCTACAATTCCTCAATCCAAAAAGCTCTGAACACAAGAAATTTGGGGCAAGTTTGGTACAAAACCTAATCTGATCTGACATGAGGCTACTTCTGGTCCTTATTTATCCCACTTATGAGCCGCCAAGGTTTACTGTTAAAAGTTAATAATATGTTTGATTAGAGGGTGTTTTCTCTAAATCTTCTGAGAGGTTTTATGTATTTGACAGTATACACACTTGTCTTTATAGAATTATAAAAGGTACGTACTCTAAAGTATACCCCAATCTAAAGATTTAAAGTCTGTGATTTTGAACATGTATTATTACCCTTACTTCACACTTGAAGAAATTGGATCCTAGAGGCATTAAGGAACTTGCCCAAGCTGGGTCAGAATTCTAATTTAAACTGATGACCGGCTTTAGAGTCTGCATTAAGTCTTTATATTTGGGTCTCACTCAAAAAATGTAAACAGCCCTTTCTAACATACTAGCTTTAAACATTCTATCTAAATTTTATAGTTAAGACAAGTGAGATTTGAAGTAGTTGCATATCTTGCCCAAGGTCCCATAGCTCTAAGGCAGTAGAATTAGGATTCAAGTGAAGGTCTGCTGATCCTAATCCCTGTTATCCCAGTGAACTCCTGGCTGACCTGGGATTACCTGGATCATCACTAAACACAGAGTTATTTTTCCACTTGTATAAGTATGGCCACTCAGGCAGGCTGCACAAAATGATCCTACCCACCAGGAGCTGTCAATGACCAGAAATGGGCTTGCTTAGAATGAGAAAACTTTGAGCTAACAAGAATAATTGATCTACCATTCAGAACTTATAACCCGATCATCAGGCTTAGTCAGCCCTTCTTAATGCTAGCCACTTGAGAAATCAGGGTATGAACTATGTAGCTAACAAGACCACCTTGCTGGAACAAAAGAATCCTAAAATGAAAATGGCACTGGAATATGAGGCCAGAGGTCAAAGACCTAAGTCTGGCTTTGGGGCTTTAGACAAAGGCAATGATTTGGACTTAGAATGTCCCTCTGGCCCTCAGAGAAAGAAGATGACAATGTTGGAAGCAGGTTTTTGCTTGCTAAGGAGGGGCCTAGGGGTGAAGCCTTGAGAATTACATAAAGTCTCTCTTCCCCCTGTTGTCTCTATCTGCTTATGGCCCCTCTTTCTCTCTTATTTTCCACTGCAATGCCCTGAGTTCCAAAGACCTTGCCTGACATGAACTGGACCCTGAAATCTCCAAAAACTGTGAGTAAATAAATATTCTGTCCTCTAAGTTATGTTATTATATTGCTGGGTCCAGAAGTGAGAATGTTGATCAAGACCACAAGTCATGACCTTTCTGAGCTTCTTTGGAGACATGGATGTGTTCTACCAGTGTCACATGAATACTGTATAAATCCAGAAGAAGTTTTATGTAATGGAGCCCAGAAATATACCTGTATTATTGAGAAATATAACATGAAAATCACCTAGGCTCAGGACTTGCCTGGCCTTTGAATGTGGAAGGAAATCTTGGTCCCTGTGTTCACATCAGATGTACGTGGGACACTGCTACCAGTTTCTGGTCTCATAGTGTAAGCCAGACAAAGATTTGTTAGTTTTTTCTTTCACAACTTTATGTTTAATACTTATTCATTTTCCAGAGGCTTGATTCTTTCCAACCTGGAAAGGTTCAACACAGAAATAATATTCAGTCATACCATCTAAAGATGGTATGACTGAATATAACTTATTTGTAGTTTGTGACATGTTTGCAGCT
Source organism: Muscardinus avellanarius (assembly GCF_963383645.1). NCBI lineage: Eukaryota > Metazoa > Chordata > Mammalia > Rodentia > Gliridae > Muscardinus > Muscardinus avellanarius. The sequence goes on from NC_137799.1 coordinate 29,111,188, forward strand.
TAGCATTTAGTTCAATTTCTTCTACTGAAGTTAAATCCTGACTTGGTTGTGCTAAAGAAGCCTGACTGAGAAGAGTCAACCCCACTGAGTTAAAAAAGTTAAGAAGCCTGGTTTGGTGGCACACACTTGCAATCCCAGTACTTGGGATGCTGAGACCGGAGGACCACAGGTTTGTGGCCAGTCTCAGCTACTTAGTGAGGCCTTCCACAACTTAGTGAGACCCTGTTTTAAAATTAAAGAATAAAAATTAGTGCAGCTCAGAGGTAAAATAACCCTAGGTTCAATCCCCTATACCATAAACAAACAAACAAACAAACAAACAAAACAAATGGTAAAGAAGGCATACTGAGGTGCTGGGGATTGAACCTACAGAATGTACATGCAAAGCATATGCTCTCCCACTGAGCTACACCCCCACCCCCAAAGAGACAGCAAAGATCCTCACAAACTTCAGATTTCTAACAGCAAAAATTACTGTGGTGCTCTATTGTCTACCCTAAGAAGGAGCACAGTCTTGTTCATGTGCCCTCTGTGCTTGAATCGTTCCACTCAGATATGACAGAGACAATGACCATCAAAATGAACTTTGGACATCACAGTTCAACTCTTGGTCTTTTCTCTGAGCCTTTTTCTCTCAGTACTTTGTTCTCATTTCTGCTTGATCCTGTTTCCTGATATTGACTTTTTCTCTACTCCTGGCTACACTTCTTCCTTGAAGTCCATGAGGAATGCAGCCCTGGTCAAAGAAAGAGACCTCTATGCTCTTTTTGTCATGACTTACCCTTATCCTCTGTCCATTTGTGTCTCCCTTTTTTTTTTTGAGTGATTAATAGTTCATTTCAACCCTACGTTTCAACTATTTCGGCCCTAAGTTTTAGCACTTGGCCCAGAACCTCTTCACTTAGCTGAAGTTTTACCAGGGACAGGGGACAGTGACTTTCACCCTAAATTCACTTGTATCTCAACAACTCCCACACTTTACATCTCTTTCCCCTCCCCTCTCCTCTCCTCTCCTCTCCTCTCCTCTCCTCTCCTCTCCTCTCCTCTCCTCTCCTCTCTTCTCGAGTGGATGAGGTCTATACTCCTGGGTGTTCCTCTACTCTTTGATGGTGGAACCTTAGGAAAAGATTCAGTCTCGGCCACAAGCAGTTCTGCTCTTCTGTGAAATATCGGGGACTGCTCTCCCTCTGAAGCACTAATGACCACACATTTATTGTGGGCAGGATTGAAGAGGCTTGCTTAAAAGAACAATATCAGGAGGTAAAGATGGAGAGGAACCCTTTTCTGGTTCCTTTATGGGTTTCACAACCTCTACATCTCTCCTCTAACACCATATTGGACCCTAGTCCTTTGCATGCTTTCTTTCCTCCTTTATCAGTCTATAAGTACTTTTCAGGTTACTGCTAGAAAAAGACCAAAAAAGAGGATTTCTTTGTCTGACTTAGAACATGAGTCTGGAAACTGGTAGCAGTACTCCAGCAGTCTAATTCCCCAGCATTCAGATTAGGTTCTGCACCCAGTAGGGACTTGGAGTGAGCTGCTGAATACCAGAGTAACTGACTGAGCAACTAAATCATCGAAGCCTTAGAACTGGAAACCAGGGGTGCATCAGACATACCCATTGAAGATACCCAGATCTTCTAGAGAGAATTGACAGAAATCTCTTTGTAAGCAATTTCATAAAGCTTGGATGCTCTGTGCCCAGACTGAATATTAAATGTCTACTTTGAGCAAGACGAAGCTGGAATGCATGAGCTACATTATACAACTGTTTGCTTGTACTTCAGCATTGCTGGAAGTCAGAAATTGTCATTCTTGGCTGCACATAAAATCATTGAAGACTTTTCAAAGCAATCTCTGGGACCCACTTCAAACTAGTTGAGTCTAAATGCAAGGTTGGAGTCTAAGTATTGACATTTTTTTAAACACCTTTAGATGATATTCTTGTGCAGTCATGATTGAGAATTGCTATTTAGGTGATGGTTAAGTACTAAGGTTATGTTTGAAATCTGATTTTTTTGCTACCAGCCGTGTGGCCTCAATTTCCTCATCTGTAAAGTGGAAATCATTATTTGCCCTCTATAGTATTTTGAAGATAAGATAATGCATGCAAAGAACAAGCCTTTGTGTATTAGTTTTTGCTAGTATCTTATTAGAATTACTATTATTATTTTATTTTAATGCCTTGGAATTCTTAAGTGGCAGAAAGAAATTCTATTTACTTTAATAATAAAGATTTATTGCATGCCTAAAATGTGACAAGAATTGTAAGAATCCAACAGAAAAATGAATCAGACCCAACATCTAGGTGAAGGAAACCATATGTACTGAATTACATACTCTGTGTTTTGGCTTGTTATGTACCTCATCTAATCTAATGCTCCCATTAATACCATAAAGGGATTGTCATCATCACTCAGGTTTAGAGGGGAGGAAACTGAGGCTCAGGGAGGTTATCCCCAGAATACCATAATTCCAGTGTGGGTAAGTCTGGATTTGAACTCAGGCCCCACTGTTTCCAGGTTTGTGCTTGGCCCACTGTTTTCATCACTGAATACCTAGTATATATGTGTCAGTGTAGCCCCCTTCTTATGAAATTTACAGATAAGAGGAAGAAATAACACATGCTAGGTGAAGAAAACTCAGAGACATATTTCTGGGTCAAGTAAAAATCCTATTGGTACTTAAAAGATAAAAAGGATTTCATTAGATGGGCAATGAGAGGGTAAGGGCATTACTGCCCCCCCCCCAAATAAAAGGAAGAAGAAAAAAAAGAAAAAGAAAAAGCAGGAGTAAAACCAAAGGACAATGTGTGCTCTGATGAGCTGGGCCACACATGCCTTTATACTCAGCAACTTCAGCTTTATTTTTCGTCTCTGACATCACCTTCTTACAGGACTTCTTCCCTCTGAAAGAGGTCTCCTGGAGGGAATGGAAAGTAGTGTCAGTAACAGCCACACCTCCGACTGTCTTCTTATAACAGAAAAAATCTCTCTGCTTCTGGAGCTCCTGTTCCGTTGGTGTCCCTGGGAATTTTCGTATGTCAATCAAATGTCGAGTGTGTCATAGGGAGCTCCAGTATGGACAAGGTCTCCAGTTTCTTCCCTTTATAGCAGATGAAGCAGATGTGTGTGCATGTGTATATGTACTTGCTAACACACACACACACACACACACACACACACACACACACACACAGCAGGGAAGAAGAGATGACAGAATTCCACTGGGACCAGCTCTTGCTCTTCAGACACTACCTAGGAGGCTCAGCTCATTTTTCTTTGCTAACCAGACTCCAGGTCCCATCTGCTCCTTGCAAAGCAGCAAGGTCAATGCCAATTTCCCTTTCATCATCCATGTCTGTGGCTGAGCTGTCTGCGGTGGCAGAAATGAATATTCTCCACAGCTCTCAGCTCTGGGGTGGCCACTTCCAGCCTGCCTACAAAATGTGATTGTGCTACATTACAGCCAAGCAAAACACACACTGCTGTGTCAGTGTCCTTTGCATGGCGATGCCATGGGAGAGGAGAGCCACTTTTAGAGGACGTTGTTCTACCACCCAAGGATTTCTTGAGCCTATTGAAAATTGCAAGGGGAAAAAAAGCCTAATACATGTAATATGAACTCTGTGGTTTTCCTCTGGTGTTTGACTCAGCTGAGACTGTTACACTGCAGGTCTCCAGCTCTACAGAAACAAAAAGACCATGTGTGTTAACTATGCATCCCAAGAGGTTAGATCAAAATTTGGATTGGAAAGTAAGGTTAATCATGGGTTCGTCACACAGTGACCTGTGCAGGAAAGGCTGCAACCCAATGAGGTAGCTATTGTGCAAAGACCAGACTCAGATGGAGCCCCATAGGTTTCTGCATTCCTGCTACTGGATTCCAGAGGGAGGGGGCCCCAATCTCCAGGCTGATGACTATATGGGAATTAGGGAGACTTGGGGAATGTTACAGGAAGTAAATTTATAGACTCAGTTTCCATAGAACTTCCTCTGGTCGGTCAAATTTAGTAATAGGAAGGAGAAGGAGGCACTTATCAAGTTGGCTCCTAGGCTTATTGTTTAAGGAAACAAAACAAAACAAAATAAAACAAAAACACTTGGTATCTCCTCTTTGACAAAAAGGCTCCAACTCAATTAAGAAGAGTCCAAAGAGACACAATGTTGTAATGTAGGGTTCAGAGTTTCTCCAGAGATTTCAGAAGAAAATACTTTTGGAAGTTGGCAGAGTAGAGATGGAAATGAACCCTGCTACTTTTTTACAGTTACCTGAATTCCCGTGACTTTCTCCATAACAAGGCAGGTCCTGAATACTGGTTCTAGAGTAAGCCAGTCCTCTTAGTGGAGAATCAGCACCTGAGCTCAGAAATCCCAGAGCCAGGTGGGTCTTCAGGCTCCTCTGCTTACTGTTTATGTGATCTTAGCTAGTCATTTACCCTCATTCAACCTGTTTCCTCATCTGTAAAATGGAGTCAACAATAAAAGGGGCCATATGTTGTGAACAAATGCATGGAAAGGCCTAAATAACCATCACGTATACATCAGAAATATTTTTCCCAACCTCTCATACCAAACTCCTCCTATCCTTCCCGTCCCATCTATTATCTTTCCTGTCTTCATGTTCTTGAATCACAGGGAGCTTCTGAGGATTTTAAAAGCCTGTTGGGTATAAACTCAATGGTATTTGTAGACAGATGGAATGAGAGGAGAAGGGAGGTGAGGAGAAGGGAAGAATCAAGAATAGTTTTCAGGTTTCTTGCTTGATCAATGTAATAAAGCTGATGCCACTGACTGAGCTAGAGAGTGGGCTTGATGATGGAATTGAGAGAAAATGGGTTTGATAATAGAATGAAGAATTTTGTTTTTGGAATATTAAGTTTGAAAATTTTCTAAAAAAATTTCAAAAGAGATGGTGATCAGGTCATTAGTTATATATGGTGTGTATAGTGTGCAGTAGAAAAATTTCATAAGCTACACATAGCTGTTAGTATCTTTGTGGTGAGATTAATATATCTAAACCTTAGGGCTTAGCTCACTGAATAGGTGTTGAGAAGATATCTGTTGAACACAGAAATTTGGTAGAAAGAAAGGAAAGGAAAGAGAATAGGACTGGACTATAGAGATCAGGATGATAGCCATTGTCCCAGCACTCACTAGATGTAAGACCTTCCATAGACAATGGTCTAGTCATTCACAACTGAAAAGAGCAATAAGACATGTCAAGGTTGATGGTGAAAGAGAAAAGGCCTCAGCTAGCCCTGGTGTCAGCTCTCAAACTGAGTAGAAGAATCTCAAGGCAAATGTACAGCCTACCTTGAATGAGCCCCTTGGGCTTTATCTTTGTTCTGGAAATTCCAGCTGATAAAATATGATATGAAACAGAACAATGAGGGAGGAAACTTCTTTTTCTATTTCTGCTACAGTCTGAATATGAAACAAAAAGGATCTATTAGAAAAATGTATGAAAGTAGTTTAATATGAGCTAAATTTTAAAGACTCAATAGCTTTCCTACATGTCAAAAAGTAAAAATTATATATATATATATATATATATATATATATATTATTCATCATGATCCAAAAGAAAAAAAATTCTAAAACAATCTGCATGGGAAATATTTAGGAAGAAATTCTATACAATTATTCTAAGAAGTATAAATTAAGATTTGAGTAAATGGGGAGGCAGATTGTGTTCCTATATGAGTATTATCCTAAGTATTTTAAGATTGTAAATTCTTCTAAAGTAGTGCACAGGACTAAGAAAATGTCAATCAAAATTATAATGGGTATATTTTTGGAACTTGGTAAAATCATTCAGAAGTTTATCTTGAGAATATATATGTGAGAATAACTATCCAGTGGGTAAGGAAGGGAAAGGGCGCATGGGCAGAGTCTATAGCCCAATCTAACTCAGAGGCATTGAATGAGACCATGTATACAACAAGGGTACCTACCCTCTCTACAGGTGTTCATTATCACTCATTTATCTTAATACTCAAGGCCAATTCCATAACTTCCATCTAATTGTACTACCACCTTTTCCATTATGATGGAATATTTTATTCCAGCACTTAGCCATTGTTTTTACAATTATTTTTGTCAATTGGCTAATTCTCTCACTAGACTGGATTTTTATATTTCCATTTCTACTGTTTCGTACAGTACCTAATACATTGAAATTGTTTTATGATATTTTAGTCAACAATATTTTAGTGAACTTATTTAATGAATAAGTGTTCTGGAGAACCCAGTGCCTTTTTGCTCTATTACTAAGTCAGGGTTTTACTCAGCCTATATTTAATATGTGTTTACTAGTACTGTGGAATATATCAGAGACAACAAAAACCATACCATTAATAAGTGTTATCAAATTTCTCGCATCTCTGCATGTAGATTATTCATTTCTCCAAATACCTGAATATGCTTTTTTTTTAACCCCCTAACATTTATGAGAAGCTTTTAAAGATCAGTTACACATGGTATCCAACTTGATTCCTCCGGAGGTTAAAGATACTCAATATTTAGTGTCTTGGTCATCATGCAACCTAAAAGAGACTCTCCAGCATGGTTCAATATCAGATTTTTCAGATTTATAAGAAAATGCTTCCTTGTTAGTAAACAGACCACAAAAGTGTGAAATTTTGAAAGTATAAAAATATTCTAATATTTATTTATAGCTAGAAATCTGGATTAGGGTCTTAGAGCTCTGGTCTCTCTACTATGACACAAAGATGAAGAATCTGTTGCTGTTTGTTGCAGTTAGTTCAGCAGGCAGTCAGTTTTAAGGCCATAATAGATATTTATTGATTAATGCTTACTTTCAAAATCATTTTAAAATCCTGACATGGCATTGTCTATTTGGGAACTCTAAATGCTGCTGAATGAATCTCAACTAACTACAAACGTAGTTTGGCTGTTTCTGTTTTGTCTCTCCTCACTAGGACACTAATGATTTAGACAGGCATTTTGAAGTGGCACACTCCCCAGTTCCCTTAAAAAAATAATGCAATCCCATTTATTAATTCTTGCTTTAATTTCCTGAGCTTTGAAAGGTGTTCTTATTATATATGTTCTCTCTTATATGTGGAAGCTGGAGATATATTCAGAAATAAGAAGAACATCAGATAGATGAGCAGAGACTTCCAGGGAATGACTGAGGGTAATTAGGAAAGGGAAGGGGATGAAGTCATAAAGTCAATAGTAGAAATAGTGCTATGAACATATGCAAAATTGCCAATTCCTTCGCCGAGCATGGTGGTGCACGCTTGTAATCCCTGCGCTTGGGAGGCAGAGACAGGAGGATCACGCAGGTTCGAAGCCAGCCGCGCGCGCTGGCTTAGGAGACCCTGTTTCCAAATAAAAATGTAAAAATAGGTCTGGGAGTGTAGCCCGGAGGTAGAAGGGCTTCCAGGAACCCCAGTACCACCACCCCAAAAAAACTGCCAATCCCAATCTCAAAGACTTCTCGGGTAAAGATGTGAGGGAGACCTGGTGGGGAGGGCAACAAGAGTTGTATGATGTACTTTTCTAACTCTCTTCACTCCAAAATGACATAAAATTACAATACATTAAATAAATAATCATTGGGGAAGTGCTAAAAGGAGTGATTTGTGCATGTGTGCCTCTACTATCTTGTACCCATTAAAATGTCTGACTACAGTGCATCAATAAAAAATAAGATAATAAAAATAAAATTTAAAAACTGACCATGATTCACATCTATGCACCCAGTATTGTGCTGGATATTGTGATGCAGGATAAAGAGGACTGCAACATCCCATTTCCACTCTGGACTATTCTTCATGCAGAAGCCAAATTGAATATTTGAATGCAAAAAAGCAAAATCATAAGCCTTCCTTGATCAAACTTTGCAGGGGTTTCTCGCCAATGATGGCCAGCAGAACCCTGTTCTAACTGGTCTCTGCCTGCCTCTGTGCCTTTACGCCCAGTGCACTCTTCATTTATTTCATCCTCATTACATTGATTGGCCACCTTTCTCACAAGCCCATTAAGCTTCGATATGCCAGACATCTGCACTTACTGTATCCTCCGTCTGGAAATCTTGTCCCTACATTTTCACGCGAATGGCTTTCCTACACCTCAAGTCAAATTCATCTCCTCAGAAAGAATTTCCCTGACAACCTTTTTAAATGAGCAGAATCACTAAGTAATGGTTTGAATTTGGAATGTCCTCCTGGCTCTCCCAGAAACATGATAGCAATGTTGGAAGCAGGTTTTAGTTGCTAAGGAGGAGTTTCTGGGAAGGGGGGTGGTTTTGGGGATTATATATTGGTTCCTCCTCCCCCTGTTCTTTCTCTTGCTCTGGGCCTCCTGTGATGTGAGGAGCAGAGCCTATGCACTCTCCTCTCTCCACTTCCTGCCACAGCCATGCACTGAGATCTGCTACCCTCAGCCTCACTTGGACCAAACCCCCCAAATACCCAAGGAAACCGGAGCAAATAAATCTTTCTTCCTCTGTGTTATGTGGTCAGGTCTTTGGATTATAGCACTGAAGATGCTGACTAAAACATACTATAATCACCTTCTAGCCTTTATCTTTATTTTTCTTCACAGTACTTGCTACCTAAAATTATGTACATTTTTTGTTTATTGTCTGTCTTAATCTCTTTATAATGTAAACTTTACATAAGCATAAATTTGATGTGTCCATATTTCCAATGCTTAATTAGATAGGTGTTCAATAAATATTTTTGAATGAATAAAATAATGCCAGAGCCTTGTTTTTGGAGAGCTTCTGAAGTGTATGGACGCATAAGTAGAAAATTATTTACTTTAAAATCACAGTTCTGTTACGTAGATATCATTATATACCTTTAAAAAATGAGGGAACAGACTCAGAGTGGTTAAGTAATTTTCCTAAACTCTGTCAGCAAAGTGATAAAACTCAGATTAAAAACCCGTAACTCTTTCATTTATACTAAATCTATCAATTTCTTCTGAAGAGCAGATTAGTCTTTCAAAATCATGCTGAATTACTTATCTCACATAAACTTTCCATTTATTTGATTGGCACACAAATTTTGGCAGTTGCTCATACATACACATTTTATATCATACACCAGATGCAACCTTGTACACACAAAACATAAAAAAGTCTACAGAAACATATCAAAAGTCTTTCTGTAACTAGAAATAGAGAAAAATTGGAAGTATCCTGAAGACATTCAGATATAAGGGAATTGGTATGGTCAACTGTAATATATTTACTATAATGGTGTGTTATGTAGCCCCTGAAGGATAAGTTTAATTTTTTAAAATAACACAAAAATATCTCCAATATGTACTTTGATGGAAATGTATATTATAAAATTAAATGAAAGACTTACTTCTGGCTAAAAAGGTGTAACCTCAATCAGATGAAGCTGTCCACAAAATACAACCTTTTATCATTGCTAGATAATTTAGATTTTAAAAATCCAGCTTCTTGAGGACAAATAACCAAGTCATCTAGAACTTGACAGACCAGTATCACAGACAGAACGAAAAGTCACCAAGATAATCTGTGTGTGTACATTTTCCACTACTTTCCCTCTTTGGACAATTTGCTGATTTACAATGAGGACATAGCACTTAAAAAAATTAAAGACTAAATATAATTTCGCCATTAATGGGCTGGAGAAACAAAATCGAAGTTCAGGCTTGTCAGTGCAGCCAGGAGTTGAGGGATGAAGATTATGGTAGAATGAGAAACAAAAAATTGGACTCAACATTCTCAGCATGATTTTTCTGAGTCATTTCCCAATAATAAAGTAGTGCATATGAGTTTGAAATAGCTTGTAAGGAGCTAGAAGGCTAAGCAGAGATTCCATTAGCCTTATAACACTGATAAAATAAAAATTAAGTTTCAAGGAGAAAGAGCCCTGGTAAACCAAAAGTCTTGTGTTATCTTACTGTCTGATTGGACTGAAGTAATCTTTTCATACTCAAAAAGAAAATTAGTTCATTCTGGGGGAGGAAAACATAACCATCCAAGGCCTCTACAATTTTTTTTTCAAACAAAACATCTAACATTCAATCTAAAATTACTAGGTGTGCCAGAAAAACAGGATCATATGTCTCAAAGAAAAAGACAGACAATAGCAAGAAACCTAAAGGTAATATAGCAATTTGGAGTTACCAAACATGGACTTATTTTTTTTTTTAAGTATGCCTTATATGATTAAAAAAGTAAATTAAAAGGTAGAGTATTCCAGTAAAGTTCTGGAACTTATAAATATAATTAAATGAAAAGTCAGACTGAAAAAATATGATTACTTCAATAAAACATAAGACACAGCAAAAAAATGGATTAATAAACAAATGGGAAAGTTCAAAATATTCAAATTGAAGCATAGAGAAATAAAACAAATCACAGGAAACAGCATAATAATACTGAAAAGGTTTAAAGTAGAATTGCATTAAAGTAGAATCCCAAAGAGAAAGAAAAGGGAAAATGGGCAAAAGCAGCATTTGAGAAGATAATAACTGAAAATTTTCCTGAAACTGGTAAGTGATAGCAGGTCACAGACTCAAAGAGCTCTATGGACATGAAGCGAGAAAACCATAAAAAATATTGAGGCATATCATAAAAAATTCTGGAAATCAAAGACAAAAAAGAAAATGACAACATCATAGGACTGGGAGTGAACAGAGCCGTCTTACACTGACTATTTGCTTAATTTTCACATTGTTCAGGAATTGATGAAAATTAATTTAAGGGAGACATTATAACTAAAGACTGTATATTGAAATTTTCAGATGAATAGTGATAATGAACACAAAAAAATTACATATGCAAAAAGATGTGAGCTCCAATAATATTTAAATAATTATTATAATAGAAAAATGAAGGAACAAAAAAATTAAAAAATGAGGATATAGTGCACTTAAGCCCAAATGCATCAATGTTTATATTAAATATACATGAACTAAATATTGCAATTTGGTAGGCTGAATAAAGAAAAGAAAATTAGGGCTAGGGACGTGGCTCAGTGGAACAGCACTTGCCTGGCATTCATGAGTCCCTGGGTTTGATCCCCAGCACCACACATACACACAATACTCACAAAATGGTATACATATGACTTGCATATTTTTCTGTGTATATTACACTTTGTTAAACATTTTTTAAAAATTGAATGTACATTATAATTTCTACCATCTGCAGTAATGCATACCCCCAAAAGACTTGATAGTGATAGTTCCAGAGTTGTAAGATTATGCACAAGTTTTATTTTTTCCTTAGATTGTAATTTTTTTTTTTTGGTACTGAGAATTAAACCCAAGGGAACTCTACCTCTGAGCTATATTCCCAGCCCTATTTTTTATTTTTTATTATTTTTATTAAAAAATTTTTTTTCTTTTTGGTGGTCCTGGGGTTCCTGGAAACCCTTCTACCTCTGGGCTACACTCCCAGACACCTATTTTTTTATATTTTTATTTGGAAACAGGGTCACTTAAGCCAGCGAGGCTGGCTTCGAACCTGCGCAATCCTCCTGTCTCCGCCTCCCAAGCGCAGGGATTACAAGCGTGCACCACCACGCCCAGCTTTATTTTTTTATTTTGAAACAGGGTTTCACTAAGTTGCTGAGGGCCTCACAAGTTGCTGAGGGAAACAAATCAGAGACGCAAAAACAATAGTACACACCACAGATCACATTCCATGGACCTGTGAAAACTCTGGATGACACGAAAAAAATCTTATAATCAGCAACCTGAGACATACTTCACAGATACCAAAGTCATCAGCCACAGAATGGCACAGCCCCATGAGGACAGGACAGAGAAGGATGACCACATCTACGGCCTTGTCCCTCTCGACTCCTGTTCCACTGCATTCCCCAGTGTCAGAGGAGAGTGCATGAACCCCAGGGAGGTGACTGCAGAATCCTCACAGGGTAACTGAAAAGAGACCATGTCGATGGTGGCTGCATGCTGCACACAAAACTCTGAGGAATACACCAGGTTTGAAAGCTACAGACCAATTCATCCTTCTCTGTGGAGAGTATGGAGTCCTGCACATGCTTTGGAATAGAATCTGTGGCTGGGTCCCAGCATTTATTTGGAGCCTGTGCAGATCTAGAGGAGGAGGAAGAACTACTACTACTACTACTACTACTACTACTACTACTACTACTATTGGTAAGGATACATCTAAAGCCACAAGGGAAATCAGCTCTTTTCTGATCTTTGAAAGTTCAATTTTACTCATTCCCAATTAACCAATGTTTTAAGATTCCTTTGTATTTTTATTTTTTCTCTCCTCTTCTTCTTGTGTTTTTACATGTGAGAGATTGCATTCTTTTTTTTTTTTTGTCTACCAGACTCCTAGTGAACCTGTCTGCTTGTATTAAATCCATTTAAATTACTATACCTAAATATTCTACATTGGCTACCAGAATTCTCGTTATTTTCACTATCTCTAATCTTTACTATATGTTACCTAACTACACTGAAACTCTTATTGTACTTGATTTTATTTTCTACTTTACCCTATTATTGCATATCTTACTAAAGCCCCTTCTGCCTCACTTGTCCTTCACCATTGACTATAATATGATTTGCCCTTACATATACCAGCTGACTCCTCTAAACCTCTACTGCAGCTGGGCATGGTGGCGCACACTTGTAATCCCAGCATTCAGGAGTCTGAGACCTGGAGGATTGTGGTTCGTGGACAGCCTGAGCTACTTAGTGAGGCCCTCTGCAACTCAGTGAGGCCTGGTTTCAAAATAAAGAATAAAAAATAGGGCAGGGGTGTAGCTCGGAAGTCAAATGCCCCTGGGTTCCACCCCCAGTCCCACAAATAAATAAATAAATAAATAAATAAATAAATAAATAAATAAATAAATAAAAACCTCTACTGCCAAGGTTGGACCAAAGAGGTGAACCAACAGGAAGTACTGCTGGACACTAAAGACAAACTAATCACAGCTGAAAGACTGAGATGCCCAGCACTTCACACATCAAAATTTAAAAATGCACAGGACACAAACTTCTCTGCAGAGTGGACAGTGCACAAGCCTCAGACACTACTCCCTGTTACAGAGCAACAGACAGGTCCTTGGACTTTAACACCTGAAACCCATCTACACTACCAATTCTGGCAGACAGAGCTCTGGTGTAACTGCAACCCAGTACTGGTGATCTACAGGCAGAACAACAGTTGGGTGATACAGAACACAGACTTCTAAGCCAGCTTACAGAGTCATAAATACTCTATAGAAAGCTGTGAATGCCCATACAGCAGAAGCTATTCACTTTTAAGGAATACCTTAAAGTAAATATATACTTTCAGAATAAAATACTATAAAGGGAGTAAAATTAGACATAAGAAACCCCCAAAGTGAGAGAAAGACATCAAAAGCAACAAAGATATAAACTCAAGAAATAGAAAATCATGAGAAAGAATAATAGTAAGAAAACAATGAGTCCTCACAATCCCACAATGATAGAACCCACCAACACAGAGTTCCCTAGAATCACAGAAGGAGAATTCAGAACTTAAATAGTAGAAATAATACAGGATTTCAGAAAAGAGTTTAGAGAGAGCCTGATAGAGATTAAAGATCAAATCAACAAATAATCGAATACCCTAAACATGAATCAAAAAGAAACTTTGAAAAAAGTGAAGGATACAGTAAATGACACACAAGTATAAGAAACATATGGAATCTTCATTAGACAAGATCAGAGAAAAGGTTCACCATGTCACATAATAATCAAATTGACTAATGTAGAGGCCAAGGACAGAATCTTAAATGCAATCAAGTAAAAGACCAAATGTCATTCAGAGACAAACCCATAAGAATCATTCCAGACTCCTCAAACCAAGTAATGAAAGCCAGGAAAGCCAGGAGTGACATATTCTAAGAACACAACTTCCAGTCAAGACTATTTTTACTTAGGAAAGATATCTTTCAAATCTAACGGGGGAATAAAATTTTCCATGACAAATAGAAGCTGAAAGATTTTTGTCTTTCAAACCAGCACTAGAGAAGATATTCAAAGACATGAATTCAAAGAAAAATAGAAAGAAATGCCAAAACCAGAGAAAGGATGATTTCCATCAAATGAACAACTGAGCAAAGAAGAACAAACAGTAACTTATACTATGACTTAAAATATTAGGAATTAAAAATCATCTCCCAATAATCATACTCAATATCTATTACCTCCACTCCCCAATCAAAATATGCAGCATGGCAAAATGGATTAACATCATAACCCATCTATATACTGTCTGTAAGAAATGCACCTTATAATTAAAGATACTTACAAGCTAAAGATGAATAGCTAGACTAAGGTAACCCATGGTAATGGAATTAGAAGACAAGGAGGGGGTACCAACTTTCGTATCAAGCAAAATAAACGTCAAGCCTAAAATTCTCAGAAGAAAGAAAGCATGTCATTTTTTACAACAAGCCAATAAGAGAACAATCCAATAAGAGGAGATAATGATAGTCGACATCTATGCCCAAACATGGGTGCAACCACTCTCATAAACTCTTCATGGCATTGTCTCACATAGATCCCAATACAATAATGTTGGGAGACTTCAACACTCCTCTCACACCACTGGATTGATGATCTTCTAGACAAAAGATCAGTAAAGATGTCTCAGACCTAAGGAACAACATAAACCAAATGAACCTACTAGACACATACAGAATATTCCACCCAATTACAGCTGGCCTTCATTTCTCAATAAGAGAGCACAGTGTCACATGTTAAGAAGAACAAAGGGAAGAGACATATTAATGTTGCTATTTTTAGGACAATATGTCACATATTTTAAAGAAAAGTTTGATTTTTGCCCTCACTATTAGGTTATTTGAGGTCAGCATGTGATTCATTATCATAGTCACTTGGGCATCTAGTCTGAGGAAGGTTCCATCTTGACATATGTTACTACAACTGGTAAGGCAGGAAAAAAAGGATATACTATATCTCAGAAAGCTTCCACTCCAAAGTCATGTTTCCACTTCAACTCGCATTACTTTGGAAAAAATGTGTCATAGGGATGAGTCTAGATTTCAGTGAGGGTAAGGAATGGCAATCCTACCACATCCTAGGAAGGAAAGAACTGGATTGGTTATTAATAGTCATAATGACTGGAGTGTCCATTACATAGGATTGCTATGATGATCCAATGGCATAAAGCTCATGAGGTACATAGTACAATAATAAATGACCTAGCATGTTCAATAAACCTCACTTATTATAACTATGGAGTTTGCAAAGTGATCAGGCATTTTTATAGCCTTAGAAGGCATTACTAGCCTTGCATATTGATCCTTGAAAATCCTACAATCCTTCTTTGGAGAGATTGGAGTATAAAATAAAGAACTGTTAGGTTTCTTAGCCAGTTTTGGTGGTGCACACCTGTAATTCCAGTACTTGAAAGGCTAAGATAGGAGGATTGCTGGTTCAAGGCTAGCCTTAGCAACTTAGTGAAGCCCTCAGCAACTTATTAAGACCCTGTGTCAAGATAAAACATAAAATAGAGCTGGAAGTATAGCTCATAGTAGCATACTACTGAGTTCAATCTCAAGTAGAAAAAAAAAAGAAAAAAAAGAATTTTAAGAGTTCTTAAACTCAGATATCATTGGCAAAGTTTTGTGATCTCAGTGAGACTCAGAAAATGACTCTATGGAACATGATTCTTAGCATGGGGACCTGGGAGGATAAAACTTGCATGGTTTTCATAAGGACCTAGAATTTGAGCATTTATCTTCCATTACTGCTATGAACTCAATGCTATCACAGGGAGACAGTTGGGTATCATGCATTAGCTATTTAAACAAAACAACTTGACAGCCTTAACAGGAAGCAGACCCAGCCTTGGAAAAAAAGAGCATGAAACTTCAAAAGATCCCCACATGCAAAGAATGATGAGCCTGTGGATATGTCTCTCCAAAAATGTCATTTTGTCTTTCCACTTACAAAGTAGTGTTTTTGCACTAATGACCTCTTTCCTCCATCTGTCCTTGGCTCAACTTTGATGTCTTGGTGAACTCCTGAGAAGCTTGGAGGTAGACAAGTCTGTCCTCAAATCTCAGCTCCACTATTTACTACCTTTGTAATCTTTGAGCACATTACCTAAGGTCTTTCGGCTTAGTTTCTCATTTGTGCAAATGGACATGCAACCTTCTCCAAGACTATAAAGAGTAAATCTTGAGTAAATCTTCTGGTTTGATTCTTGCTAGACAGTGAAATGTTACTGCTTTTTTTCTATGTTCAGGGTCCTGGTTGTGCCTTCTTTCCTCTTTCATCTTGTTACGTTTTTTGCTAATGTCTATCTGAGGAGACAGTAGATTGGAATTCAGATTTTGTTATCTTTTCTCTTCATGTAAAAATCAACTCTTGAGCTAGCTATTATGCTAATAATCATTGCAAATTTTAAGCCAGCCCTGCTTAAATAAGGCAAGTTATTCTTGCATTTATTATGTGCTCTAGAATAACTTACACCAAATAAAAATGACCATTCTTTGAAAGAATCAAAGATTTTATCATAAACTTCTTTCAGATGTAGAGACAATTTTGTTATTTAGTAAGATTTTCAATCCCTACCATAGTTATTGCTTAGTTCACCTTTTTCTTCCTTAGCCAGTTCAAAATTTTCTATTAATTCTTCCATTTCACTAATATTCTCAAATTTTATAAAAATGAAATATATTACAATATTCTTTTCTAAGCTCAAATCTCTACAATGAAAATTTTCATAAAATCTTTTTTAAGATAATTATATTCTCTCCATTGACTGGTTAGATTTTTCAGAGTTCTCATTTTATTGTCTTTTGAAAATATAAGTTTTAAGTTATATTTCTAAAATCAGTGTTTGCCTTTATCATCATACTTCAGTTTTCCTTAAGATTGCTTTATTCTTCAATTCTTTCATATTCAAGAAAAAAGTATTTGGTACTTTATATTTCTTTTTGAGAATAGCTTTGGGTGTACTTATTAAATTTTCTGTTTGGAGGTTCTCATTTTAAACTCCTAGTTTGTCAAAGTTATCTTTGTATCAATAATAATTTAGAGAAATCATATCTAGATTTCAAACTTAAGAATATTTAAAATTTATAATTTTGAAAATATTTTTAGTTATTTGCATTATGGATAGATGATGGAGCTTTGCAAAATACAGCTATTGCAATATTCATTTTTTATGTGTGTGTTTATGTCTCAGTTACTAATCATATTTTATTATTGTTCCATGAGGCTTTCAAAGAAAGTGTACTTTCCCTTCGTAGGCAAAACCTCAATGTATTTATAAAGTATATAACTAATTACATATAAATGTACATGAACATATAAAAGTAATTCATATCAATATTTTTATTTAGGTTCTCATAATCCCTCTTCCTCTGACATAGATATGTGACTGAAAATAGTTTAAAGTATCCTAAAACAATCAAATAATTCCATTTGTATTCTTTTTTACATGAGTTTTTTTAAAGAAGAATTTGAATTCTTTATGTCTGAAATTATAACTAGCTCTACTTTTTTTTATATTTTCCTGCTCTATTTTGACCATTCAACTATCTTATTCTTATTTTGATATATTTAAAATTGTTACTTGATACAGAGACACCTTGTTCAGTGCTGTAGCTTACTTTTCCCCTATATTTTTGGAATCTTTGGCTTTAATTGAGCAGCTTGGCCTATATCTGTACAATGTCATAACTGAAATATTTATATATCTTTAATAATCTACATTTGCACTTGCTCTATTCAGTTCTTTAAGATTTATGTCATCTGTTCTATAGTTTGGACTATGTGTTATTTGTTTTATATTATTTATTAGTTTACTCGACAATCTAATTGCCTCCTATATGGCAGACACTACGCTAAGCTTCAGGCATAAAAATAAAGAGGAAAAAATATCTCCAGTTTCTCTGGGGTGAGGCAACAGTTCAGTGGAGAAAATAGATATTAATCAAGTAATTGCATCAATTAAACCATGATTATACACTGATAAATACTCCAGAAGAAGGGAATGCTATTCTAGAGAGCATATGATGGGAGAACTGATTTAGACGGGAAAGTTTTGGAAAATTGCCTGAGAAATTAAATGTGACATTGTGACATGAAATATAAAGAATAAAGTATGTGTTAACTCATTAAGTGCAGGGTGATGATCAAGGTTGAATATTCCTTCCACAGGGAATAGTAGATGAGTAGTAGATGAAAAGGACCTGGGGTAGAAAGATGTTTTTGAGAATCTTAAACACAAACCCACTTCAACATTAAAACACACACACACACACACACACACACAAACACACACACACACACACACACACTGTACTTCTTCACGGCTGAGTAAAACTTCATTGTTTAAACATGCTGAATTTTTGCTATCCATTCATCTATGGATGAACATTTAGTTGTTTTCCATGATTTGACTATTGTGAATTGTGCTCTTATAAACACAGGCATGCGTGTATCATTATAGTACTCTTAACTTTAATTCTTTTAGAAAGATACTGTCGAGTGGTATAGCTGGGTCAGATGGTGGTTCCATTCTTTTCAGGGACTTCCATGCTGATTTCTAAAGTGGCTGTACTAAATTACAATCCTATCAACAATGTAAAAGATTTCATTTGTCCTATTTGTCCCCAAATGGATGGATATAGAGAACATTATGCTAAGTGAAATCAGAAAGTGAAGGGCCATATATTTTCTCTCATATGGGGAAACTAGAGAGAAAACAGGGGTTAAGAAAAGGAACTTCACAATAATGAGTGAGACCAGCAGAATAGTGGAAAGGGCTCGGGAAGGAAGGAAGAGAAAAAGAGAAGGCTTAAGAAGGAAACAAGAAAAATAGCATTATTTCCATGTAGGAAGGTATCACTAACAATTTTACTAGTATGTATGGGGGGTAGCAGGATTGGGTTAGGAAGAACCCACCCCAATAAATGCTGAGTGTACAGATAAACGCATCACTTTGAATCTCACTCTGATACTTAAGATCACCTCAAAAAAAATAAAATTAAAAAATACGCTATGCTAAAGCCCAGAGAGCTAATGAGATGTTGGTGTGAGATGAAGTTTATAAGGGTCAGATCAACACTCATCAATTCCTGTCTCTTTAAATCATAAAGTTAGAAATGCCACAAGATACTCTAATGCCCACAATTATGCAGTTTAAAGAAGAAATCAGGTTAGAGTTTTCTTCCCACTTCCCACTTCTCAGTCTTAAAATACAATTTGGGATTTGGCACACCAGACTGTGTTTATTAAATTATTCTTTTGTATATCATATATCTTCCACATCCAGAATTTTAATTGACACAATCAATTTCTAGACAATATTTTCAACCATCATTTTAGACTTGATTTCATGACTTTATGTTTTTGTTTACCGTCTTTCCTTCTCATGGTAAGACCTCCTTGGCCACAAATCCCTGGTACTTGAGCTTTGAATTTCTATGACTCCTCTGATCATTTAGAATAGGTGTGTGTCTTCAACTACCCCCCCCCCCCCGCCACCCAAGAAGGGTGTGTGATGGTGGTATATGGTCCCTAAGCTCATGGAATGTCTGAAGGCTGTTTGCCTTTCACCTGAGGCACTCTATGATTCACAATACAGCTTGGCCATAACCAGATTTCTCCAAAACCCTAAAAACTGGTTTCCTTGCCTTTTGACAACAGCATCGCAGAGAAGCTTTGTAACTTCTCTTGTGTTCTGCTTTGTTTGCATCCTGGTTGTTCTTTGTCTATTCAAATAGTTCCAGGAAAGTTCTTGGTGTTATTATCTTTTCATTGGTGTTGCCAAATGATAAATAAGATACACTTTCTAGATACCACGCAACTCTGAAGTCAGAAGAATTCTTCAGCCGGGCACGGTGGCGCACCCTTGTAATCCCCGCGCTTGGGGGACAGAGACAGGAGGATCGTACAGGTTCGAAGCCAGCCGGGCCTGCTTAAGATACCCTGTTTCCAAATAAAAAATATATATAATAGATCTGGGAGTGTAGCCCAGAGGTAGAAGGGTTTCCATGAACCCCAGTACCACCACCAAAAAAAAAAAAAAAAAAAAAGAATTCTCTAGAATTCTCTAGAGAGCCAGAATGTTTGGTTTCCATCACAGCTTTTTCCTTGACCTCCTACAAAAATTTTAAAAATAAAATGCAAACTGAGAGACATCTCTGTTCTTTATTTGTCCCATTTGTAAAATGGAACTGACATAGTACCTACTTTATAGAATAGTTGCGAGGATTAAAAAAAGTTAACAAAAAGCTGGGCATGGTGGGGTATGCTTGTAATCCTAATGCTTGGGAGGCTGAGACAGGAGGATCACAGGCTCAAAGACACCATGGGCCAACTTAGTGGCACCCTGTGCAACTCAAAGACCTTATTCAAAATTAAAAATAAATAAGGCTGTGGATATAGCTTATGGGTATAATACTCTGTGGTTCAATCCCCAGAACTATATATAATAAGTAAATAAATAAATAAATAAATAAATAAATATATAAATAAATAAAGTCAACACAGTTGAAGTATCTGGAAGAAAGTTTAATTCATTCCAAATGTCCTACAAGTACTTCCTACATCTCTTTCTCTCTCTTCAGCCCTCATCAAGATTTTATTGAGTATCTGCTTTTGTGTATACTATAATTGTTCTGATTTCATGTCATGTGAGACTTGATCTCCATTTTCTGTGTCTCACATCTATGTTTTTTGCTTCATAACTTCATCTCTGTTTTTTTTTCCTCCAAGGACAGAATGCTTCTCCAGTTTCAACTCCTATTCACAATTTGCTTTACTGCAGCATGAGTTCTGGTCCTTGCTGCTTCCAAAGTTGTTACCATTTTGCTATTCACATTTTACTCTCTTAGAAGGAGAGATCCAGTATTTACCAAGTGTCAGGGTGTGTGCACTTCCTGGGGCTTTACTCACTTTACATTTCTTTGCAAGTCAAACTTCCTCCTAACAAGTGAAGCCAGAGGTTAAAACAGGATCGCCAGATTTAGCAAATAAAAATACAGGACACCCATTAAAATTTTAATGTTTATATGATTAAACAATTAGTATTTTAGTTTAAGTATGTTTCTAATATTGTAGCAGCTGTATTTATGCTAAAATAGTTTGAAAATCATCTAATATTCAAGTTTAATTTGGTTGCCTTTGTGTTTTACCTGACAAGCCTTGATGAGACTGAGAAGCATCAAACCCAGCCCAGTGCCCTCTGTGCAGCTGCCTTTCCTCTGGGGCAGATCTATGGAGCGCAGTCCTTTCTCTCTTCTACCCCAATTCTCTGCAATGCTGCTTCGGATGGCCTACTTTTCCTCTTTCCTCCCCTCTCTACATTGTTAGAGAGGACTCTGTTTCCTAGGATAGTATATGCCCTTGCCCTTCCTCCTCATACTTCCTTTCTACTACCTTGAAAAACTTCCTGTGCTCTGGAAGATCAAGCTTCCAAAAAGATGGAGTAAAAATAATATTTATACAGTGTTTACTGTTTTTCAGGCACCGGGCTGAGTGTTTTGCATGACTTAGCTCTTCTAATTTTATCTTTCTGGCTACTCTTGAAGGAAGGTACTACTATACGAATCTCATTTTGTAGATGATGAAAACCAGGCTTAGGAAAGTTAACAACTTGACTAGGTGATAAGACAGGAACCCAGAGTTCCATTTGTCCCCTAATGCAAGTGTTTAACTTTTATGTATGATCTCCCCATATTTGGGTCTGGAGGAGGCTTGTGCAATGGGCACAGTGTGACTTTTTAACTTCTTTCTGCCTGTCCTTGAGGTCACCCATGGACAGTCTGCCAATTTTCCTCTCTAAATCCTGATCCAAAAGCTGTTCTATGGGCAAAAATTCTATCAAATTCTAGAAATATGCTTCCTACCATTTTATTTGTTTACTTATATATTTATTTTTATTTATTTTTGTGGGCCTTCATCTATTATATTTTCATGAGGTTTTTAACAGACATATGGGAGAGACTGGGTCAATACTGATAACCAGTTTCCATTTTTATCTGGAAGACACATTTCATCTGTTAACTTTCTCATTTCTGAGATGACAGTTCTACATTTTAAACTTTTCTACAAATCTACTTTCAAAACGAGGCATTAAGATTATAACCAGTGTTCCCTCTACAGTTACTTTATTCTTTACCAGATCCACTTTGATATCAGTGTTGCCCTTCTTGGTCCTGTGAAAGCCGAAGTTATTTTTTTTTTCTCTACTGATTGCTCTGACCTTTTGGAAGATGATATTGTCAAAGAAAATTATAAATGAGTATAATGTGTTGGATTTTTAAAAAATGAAAATTTCAGAAGATATGAGAACTCTTCTTCACTCTCAAGTCCTGAGCCAGCTTTGTACTCCTTGCAGGAACTATGATCAGCTCCCTTCTCTGGACCAGTAGGGTGTTTCTATAGTTCTAAGATAACATCACATTAGTCTCACTTTCTTTTTTTCTTTCATTTCCGGCTCAGAGTCACCATCTTTCAACTAAATACTATCCAGACACACTTTCACGACTTCATCTCCCTTCCTATTTTTCTCTTTTCATTTTTCTTTTAAAAGCACTAAACTTTCAATTGTCATTTTTCATCCCGGAGTCCACCTGCCAAGGTGCACCAATACTTAGGAACTTCGATTTGACAGTTTTGTGCTTACTTTCTTCTCTGCTCATCCTGGCCTGAACCTGTTGATGTGTTCACATTGTGGGGTGGTGAGGTTTGTTTCTGGACCTATTTTGATCTGAGAGTCCCTGTGACACTTCACACCACATTGCTTCTTTCTCTTAAACCTATTGTACTTGATTACATCTGCTTTTGCAGTTTTATCTGGGGTTTCCTTCCCTCTCCCTAAAAATCAGCAGCTCAGGCCAGGTACTCTCTTGCCAAACACATTCTTTCCAATCTTCATTAAGTTCCTCCGGGCCTGTAGGAATCCTCTTTCCACTGACTAAAGTGCTGAGTGTTCTTGAAACTTGGAAAACAAACTGCTGTATGACTTCCTTGGCTCTCCCAGGTTGAGGTCATATGTAAAGATCTCATATTACTTGTGACCTTGATCTCACCCTGAAAACATTTGCTATATGCCTTTGAGTTAAGGAGCTGGTTATATACACCATATTGCTTTGGGTTGAAAAAGAAAACAGCTGCCTTCTAGAGATGAAAATAAAATGGGGACAAATCAAGGCAAACTACCTTAAGAAAAACTGCTTTATAAAAAAATCAGGGTCCATTTCTGTACTTTTAACAAAACCAACATTTTAATTTTTTTATCTATTTCCATCTTCTTCTAATTATATAATTATTTATGACTAAATTTAGATAAAATTATTGTGTTTACATGTTCTCACAAAGATTTCATTATATTTCAGGGTATATGCATCTCAAGTTCATTAAGTAGAGATGTAATAATTTACTCAGATATTTTCTCCATATACTGTACATGTACATGTATCCTTTACTTTTGTGAAAATAGCAGTTTTTCCTTGGGATCAGTTCATTGACAAGCATTTTTAGACATAAAATAACATAGCTATTAATGTTTGTTAAAAAGTGTTCCCAATTGTGTGTGTGTGTGTGTGTGTGTGTGTGTGTGTGTGTGTGTGTGTGTGAAAGGGTTGCATAAATGTTTCCCACCATCGACAATGCTAATAGTCACCACCTGGAACCTTGCCTATGCCAATTAGTCTCTATATTAATGTTCTGCTAATTGAATGTCAGAAAGTAGTATGGCATAAATTTAAACATAAGTATTTAATCTGATTTCTCTCCTGACCAGAAAGCTAGGAGGATTCTCTGACATCAGATCTCTGCTAGGACACAATGTTAAAATATCTGTATGTACAGTAAGACAGGCATGTGGAGCCAGTATGAATAGAAATTGATTCAATCATCATGAAGTGTAATTTATCGAGATAGATAAAATACTATAAAAATAGCTGCTGGTCTTTGTCTGGAAATTTACTTTTCAGTGAATCTAGACTAGTCCACAATGTCCATCATTATTTACAGTGTCAAAAATTGGAAGAACCCAGGTATCCAACAGAAGGAGAATTATTGAGTCATAGTTTTGACATACCAAAGACTACAAGAAAGTCACTCAGCATGCTTAAGAATATTTTAATACAAGTACCTGGGGAAGGGAGAAGAATAGTATAACATTCTTGGTGCAATATGATCTCAATCATGAAAAAGAAAAATACTCAGAGAAAGTCTAGAAAGCAATGTGTAAAAATAGTAACAATAAGCTACCACTGAGTTGTGTGTGAGTGTATGATTTATATTTCCTATTTCTTTACATTTTCTAAGCTATTCAAATTGCCAGCTGATTATATCAGCAATTGAAGAGAGAGAGAGAGAGAGAGAGAGAGAGAGAGAAACTCTCCTCCCACTTTGCTATCAATATACTAATATGGAATATGAAGCAAACAACATCTAGACTCAGTCTAAACTCATCACCTTCGTCTCCCTCCATCAGTTTGATTCCATTAGCTGCACGCATCTCTAGCTTCCTCACGTGACATAAAGCCCGTTTAGAAACACAGATGCTATCTTCATCTGTAGATCCCATTCCCTACTCTATCCAGTATCTAATATGATTTCTCAAACAGAAACCAGTGATTACTTTTCATTCATTTATCTATTCATTTAGCCACTCAAAGAACAGTTACTTAGCACATGACATCTCAGGGACTATAATCTAAGAAAACAAATATAAATAAGGTAGAAATTTTCTCCTTAAGGAGTATAAGTAAAATATAACAAAAACATGAATGGGTTACAGTTCTAGGAAGAAGATGATATTTTTTGGATCATCCACATCTGCTGAATTATTAGAATATCAAGTTTAATCCTTCAAAGTGCCTCTTGATAACCCCATTCATGGCTGACTTACACTGCCTCCTGCTGAGGTGGGGGCATTGCTATTGGAGATTCCAGAGTCCCCTGATTCTGCCCTCTCTGCTCATGGCCACAGCCTTCCTCCTCTAGCCATGGCCGCTCCAACAAGTCAAAACTATGGTGGCACTACCTGAAGCTCTTTCTCTACTCTTGAGTCTGTCCTTGTACTTTTTATTTTCTTTCACAATCCAAGTAAACCTTAGGAACCTAGAAATAAATGGAGTTGTTCACTTCTGCCTCCAGGATTGGTGTCATCATTGCTAACATTATGGATGGAGAA
Organism: Muscardinus avellanarius; assembly: GCF_963383645.1. Taxonomy (NCBI): domain Eukaryota; kingdom Metazoa; phylum Chordata; class Mammalia; order Rodentia; family Gliridae; genus Muscardinus; species Muscardinus avellanarius. Next base: position 29,136,349 of record NC_137799.1, read on the forward strand.
ATACTTCATGGAAGTGGGAATTTATTCGCAAAGCTTTGTCCCACCAACCAGTGTAGGAGTCCTTTGTATCTTCTATCTTTCCTTTACCAATGCAGTTTTTGTATCTTCTATCTTCAAAACAGGACCATTTGAGGGAATGGACATTTATAACTCTCTGTGGTATCATTTTAGGGAAACCCATCATACATAAGATGGTTATTGCCAACACAGGTGGTGGAAATGAGGAGTCTCACAAGTGAAGAAAGAGCATGGCAGGAATGATCCTCTGGAGAGAAAAGTCTCTAGGGTAAGTTCTTTTAAATAAATTATTACCATCTTCCTGTTCCTTTTGATTTTACAGATAAATTCCAATAAATGTTGCTTCTCCATAAATACAGACTTTTTGTTACACCAATGGAAAAATTAAAATACCTAACCTCATTGGTTTGGATTTTATTCTTTTCTTCCTCTTGTATCTATTTTATAAACTCAGAAGATTTGGGATGGGAAAGATCTTCAAAGCCATTCAATAAGATGCCTCATAAGATCATTAAAATTCCACTGCAGCATATCACCAAATGGTCCTTTAACTTCTGCTTGTATACTTCCCCAAAAGGGGGCCTCATCACCTTATCAGTCAGCCCATTTCATCTTTTATATTTTGAAAGTTAGAATGTTTGTATCCCGTAGTAGATATTCTTTCCCTGGTGCATTTTTTCCTTGGCTTTAATTCAAACTTTTGACATTATACCATAAAAATCTAATTATTTGTTCATATGGAAGCCTTTCCATTGCTTCTATTCTTCCAATTTGTAGTAGAATCAATTTTACCTTGTATTTTTATTAGAACATTATAGAAATAAAATTAGCGCGGTATGGTGGCACATGCTTGCAATTCTAGTACTTGGGAGGGTGAGACAGGAGGATCACAGGTTCGCAGCCAGCCTCAGCAATTTGTGAGGCCCTCTGCAACTTAGTGAGACCCTGTTCCAGAATAAAGATCTAAAAAATCAGGCTTAGAGTGGAGCTCAGAGGTAGAATACCATCTACCAGGAATTTGTGTACGTGATACCACACACACAGGAAAAGAAAATTAAATTAAAATGTGCAAAATCTAACTATCATTATAAAGTCAGAAGGTAACAGAAATAAATCTTTGCCACATAAATTCATTCTTTACATACAACAAATATTTACCTACTGTTTTCATTTTTCCAGATTTCCTGCAAAAAGCTGAGAATATAGAAATGATTTTTACTTTTTGTACTCAGGAAACTCATAGCCCAAAATACTGGCTAAGAGCAGGTAATCTAGTGTTAAATGGTTTGGTTTTAATTCCTACTCCACCATGTGATGTCTGTACAGCCTTATAGTTGTCACTAGGTCTTAAATTTTATCATATGTAAAATTCATATAAAATTGGTACTACTTCTCAAGTTTTTGAGAATTAAATGAACAATCATGTCAAATTCACTGAATGGTCATTAAATGCTGGCTGTCACTTTTAGAAGAAGTCCTGTGAGAGATAGGTCAGTTTCAAAACAATGGACTGAATGAGAAAAACCAAAATATTCTGCAGCAGCACAGAAGGGTCATCTAGCCAAGAGCCAGTGGAGTCCTTCAGGAGCATATGTCTATTAGTTGAAGCTAGAGAGATGGAGAAATTTGGTGAGTGACAAAGTTGGAAAGAGATTTTGCAGGCAGAGTTATCAGGCCATGCAGATGTGTGGATATGTAGGAGCCTGTTCAGGGAACTATATATCCACTCAGGTGGTTCAGAGAACTACAAAATAGCCAGACCAGTTGGGAAACATAAGGATTATGACAGCAGATGAGTTCAAGGATTTGCTAAACTAAAAATCTTGTTAGCCAGGCCAGAAGAAAAAACTTTGTTCTGTAGGTCATGAGAAGCCAAGGATTTCATATGTCATTCTGGAAGAGGTTGAACTGGAGAGAGAAACCCTGGAGAAGTAATGGAGCCTTCAGTATCAGAGTGCCAATAATGCAGGGGTAAAGGAGCAAGTATAAATCTACATGATTTACTCAGAATTTTATAAGAAGTTAAATATAGAATAAAGTTATTTAATATCAGAATATTTATAATCTTTGTATTTTGTGGCTTGGTCTTATTTTGATTTAAAAATAGCAACAAGAGGGGTGCAGAGCTCTGAGCACTTAAAGGACTTAAGCTAGCTGCAGGTTAAAGGAAAAAATGTATTAGATTAAAGGAGAAATAAAAAGGGCCAGAATTAAGGCAACAAAATTGAAGACAAAGGGCAAGATTCAAGGAAACCACATTCACAGTTTAATTTTTTCTTTTCTTTCTTTTTATTTTTTTTAAGTGACAACACAGAGACTGTGTTTTTCAATTCAAAGTGTCTCCCTGACAGTGTCAGAGCATGACAGCATAATTGCTCCCAACAAATTAACTCCCAATGTCATAAATGTTTTCTAAATGCAACTTTTTCCAAAAACTGCAGGCCAAGATACTTTCTAAATTCTTATTTTCATTCATTTACTTAATATTATTAAGCTTTACTATGAACTACAAAGTGTGTTCGGTCTTAAGTTAGGGAATAAGACATATACTCTGGTCTTAAGAAATTTTCAGCCCAGCAAAATGAATAGAGATTGAGAAACAAAAATAGAACACATTGAAAAAATAGAAACAGCTTTCTCTCATAGCTAGAATATTGTCATGCACGTGGTATGGACATTGTATTGGTTGATAATCACCTTGTTACAAGTGTGATGGAAAGTATTCAGCTTGTATCTTTCTTGAAATCCCAGCAGCACTCAACACTTTCTTCCTGAAACTTTCCCTTTTGTTAGCCTCTATAATACCATCATCTCCTCTTTTCCTCTTTTACTTCTGCTTCCCAGTCTCCTCTGCTAATTCCTCTTCATGTTGGGGGGTTTTCAAACCTCTTTTTATCTTACCCTTTATGTTCCTAGGTAAACTCATTCACATTCATGGGTTTATATATCCTCTGTTTATTTTGAGATTTCCAACCCCAAACTAACTGATTTATATGAGCCAACCAACTACCCAATGCCTCTAATGTAATGCCTTCTGGGCATCTCAGCCATGATATGTCCAAACTGTAATTCTTGGGGTCCCAATTCTTCATTTTCAAGATAGATTTCCTTTCTAGTGTCATTCTTTGCATTAAATGGGGTTATTTTTTTACCTACTGGCTCAAGATAGAACCCTTAGTCTTATCTCTATCCCTGACATTTCCTTCTTCACAGACTATGGAACATCTCTCTACCTCTCTTCATTTCTTCCAGCCCTATCCTAGTATAGAACTCTCACCTCAGATACTGAGATATCTTTCAGAACAATTTATCCAGAGTTACTACTGTCCCAAATAATTTACTACACAGCGACCATATTTTTAACACACAGACGTGCACACACACACACACACACACACACACACACACACATTTAACCATGCTATTATCAGTTTAAAACCTATCATAAATTTTCCTTGATTTTAGGTTATAATGTACATTCAACATGACATTCAAGGGCCAGTGTGACGTCAGACATGATGAACTAACTCCGTTTTTGTTGTTCTTAATGTGACACTTATCTACATATTCTAACTATAGAAATCTTTAAGGTCCTCAAACATGCTATAACCTAGCATTCCATGGGGTACTTGTGCTTGTTCTCTCTGTGTCTTAGATTAAGCTCTACTGTTTGTCATTTAATATCTGTTTAATCACTCTCCCAGGCAATGTCTATTGTCTTATTCATTTATTGTCATTTCCCTTATACTAAAATGTAAACTCTATGCAGCAGGAACTTGACTGTTTCCTCCCTGTATATACTCAGCATTTAGAAGAGTCTCTGGCACAGAGTATTTAGTCAATAAATATGTATGTAATAAATGATCATCAAGCCAATTACTTGGTTGGCTTTCTTTATTATACCATGGCCTCTTATACCACCTATTTCCCTATAGCAGCTATCATAGTTGTAATCCTACATTTACTCATGATGACCAGAGTGGTTATGACTAAGCAGGATTTTGAAGAATGAATAAGATGTCCAGGCACTTGGCCATTTCTACCTCTCAATTATCTACTAAAAATAGAAAACAGGGGCGGAATAGGAAGGATCTTCTTTTAGGTTCTTTTGAGCTGTAGAATTCTAAGTCTAGACCATTCAGCATTAAAAAAGCAACAGGTACCTGGTTGCTGAGGAAGGGCAAAGGATAGAGCATTGAGCACTATCTTAGGAATAAGGAGCTTGAAGTGTAGTCTTAAAGGTTGGTATTAGCTGTGTGACATTTGTTTTTCTTTGCCACAGTAACTACTTTTGTAAAGCTAAAGAAAATAACATTTTGCCAAGACAAGATGGGAAGTAGAATTCTAGACTTTATCTACTTTTTAGATATTTTTCCATCTACTATCCATCTATCCCTTCTATTCAACATTAAGCAATTGAATGTCACTACTCAACATTGTACCAAACACCACGATAGAAAGGAGAGATGGAAAGATCCATAAAATCTTGATTCTTAAGAGTTTACCATATAATAAAGGAACCACAAAAGTAGACATTTAACCTAATATTCGATATTTTCAAGATAAGATAGAAATGTCGGTGCTACTTTGAGACTAGTATGTTCATGGAGGGTTTCTAAAGGAATTGAGAACTGAACCAAATCTATAAAAATAGAACAGAATTTTAATAGGGGATGAGACTGAGAGGGACATTTTAGGTAGTGGAGTGTGTGTGTGTGTGTGTGTGTGTGTGTGTGTGTGAGAGAGAGAGAGAGAGAGAGAGAGAGAGAGAGAGAGAGAGAGAGAAAGTACACATCTATGAATGAGAAAGAAAGAGAAGGGAAGAGAGATTCAATATGAGCATGATCAGGAGGATGAATGCTGAATGCAGGAACTCAAACAGCCATGGTTGCTGCAGTGTAGTGGGTAAAATGAAAAATGAGGGGAGAGGAAGCTGTAGGCAAGAGCTGAAGCTATGTCACTGTAAGTCTTGGGTGGTTTGGGCTTTATCTTCTAGATTACTGGAGATATTGAGCTTTTTAAGGAGAGAGAAGGTGATATGTACAGGTCGATGCTTTAGAAATACCAGTCTGATAGCTGCACGGTATTTGAAATGATCGAGTCAAGATGGCAAGCTGAGTGGGAACCTACCTGTCTACTCTCTGCACCCTTAGTCATCATTTCATCCTGTGCTTGTGTCACATTCACAGAGTCACATAATCTGAGATTTGAGTAGGGGCTTTAGAGATCATCTGTCTGGCTCTGATTTGAATCTAGAATCCCCTGCCAAATCCTAGCTGAGTGGTGCCCATACACATGCACACAAACTCGCCCATTATTGTACGGCACAGCAGACAGCTCTCTGGGCGTACAGACATCGGCAATTGCCCATGGTTTTATTTCCCCAGGTACCTAGTGTAACACAGCCACTGCCTGACAGATCTAATCACAGGCAGGGTCTCTTTCGCAGTCACCCCAGAGTAAAAGCTCAGCGTGTTCCCAAGGAAATGACTGAAACATACAAATCAATTGCCCTTTCTTCTCTTTTTTTTGACCCCATTTTGAATGCAAGTATGAGGTTTGATAACAGTACCAGGAGAGGAGGTGAATTTCATACGTCCAGGGACTCATCAAAAAGAAAAAGACTGCAACAAAGATAGAAGTGCTCTGCCTTGTGCCAGCCTCAAAGATTACCACAGCCACTCTTGAGAATAGCCGGAAGCCCAATCAGACTCTCAAATGTCAGTGTCAAAGTGGCAGAAAGCATCCAGCCTTACTGGATGAAGGCGGCCTCACTGTTTTCAGATGGAACTTCTCATCACCACACTCATTCTTGCTGTCCCCTGTCCATGCACCTAAATATCAGCATCTGGACTTGTTTGTTCTTTCTCCCTGACCTAAAACATGGGATACTATATGTAACACCATTATATCTTCCCAGACCAGCTTAGATATCTTCTCACATATGAAATTTTACTTGTACGATCTTTTCCACAATTGCCACATCATTCCAAATATACCTTCAATATGATCCTTACCTCTGTCCTGCATTATCATTTTTATGCCATATCTCACATAATCTGCAAGGCTGAGAGCTTCTTGAGGGCAAGGTCAGCCTTTATATGTCTTGCTGTCTGAATGGTCTAGGGCTTGGCACATGGAAAAAACTGGATTAAAGTTTGTTAATTAAATAGGGGAAGTGGAACTGGAACTCACAGATGCAAGTGACCTAATTTTCGGCCTTTAGGGATAAAATTTAATCATGAAAAGAACTTGAGAAAGACCTACTTGTTTCAGAAAGAGGCTAGTTAGAAAGGGATCATACTGGGGGCTTCCTGTTTTCTCGCCAGGAAGCAAATTGTTATTCCAAGTGGGTTGGTCCCAAAGGCCTGTCTTCCCTGCGTGCTAGGTCAAGCAGCACTGTGCAGAGGCTGGGACTAGCATGTGCTTTAAAGGCAGATGTATCTGTTTTGAATCCTGAGTTCTGTGTTAACAACCATGTGGCCATGGGAAATTACTTTGCTTCATCTATAAAGCAGGAACAGAAGTTTCTACCACAGGGGAATATCACGAAGAGCTCATGTGTGGAGTGCCTTGCACAGCATCTTCCATCTTATTTAGAATCAAATTCTCATTTCATGCTTAGATGTTTGTTCAAGAAAACATGTGATATTTTCTACTTTCTGAATTCTTGATTACCTAGAAATGAACTTAAGTTACCATGTCTGTATCTGGTGACTCTATCTTCTGTCCATTGTGAGTTGGGGTAGGAGTTCACTGTCAATTCAGAAATTTGGAATTGGGCTCTTAAAATAGAAATTTGGAATTTGAGTCTTGAAACACCGAGTCCATTGATGAGTAGCTTACACATTAAGTTATATGGAGCCAGGTTACATAGAAAGAGACTCCATGGTTGGCCCAAACTACCACCTGGACAACGGCCTCTATCAGGTATATCTCTGTCTTTATTTTCATCTCACCTCTTTGCATCAGCTTTTCTGTAGCAAGAATGAATAATCCTTCTAAAATCAAATTTTATGATACCTCCCCTGATCTATACTCTTCAAGATGTCCATTTGACTACAGAATTCATTTCAAACTCTTCTAGAGAAATACAATGATAGAAGAAGGTAAATACATACAGCTGTGAATTATGGCAACGGAGATGGAAGGATCTTAATCTCATCTCTTATGGTATGGTTTATACTCATTGTCAATGGTCCACTTGTCAGTCTCTGTCAATATGACAGAAAAATGGTGCTACATTAAATCTTCATTTCTTTCTCTGAGTCTCTGATGGGGAAGGTATCTGGGGATGAAAGGCCCATCCCATTCCACCAATAAATATATAGTGAACACCCTTACTGGTGTACCTTGACAGGCTTGGTTTATAACACTGTCATGGAATAATAACAAATAGGACCAACTTTCATTCACAACTAATAGGATTCACTTTCATTACTGATTGCGTGATTAAAGTATACATCCATACTTTGATGGCACAGCAATGGATAAAGTGTTGCAAAACCTCAAAACTGCCATACCAATTATTGTCATTCAATTCTTCAACATTACTTCATTACAATACAGACTTAAGTTTTTTCTTATATTATAAATGTTTAAAAATACTTTTAGGAAACCAACATTTCTGGATTACTTCCTAATCATTGAGAAGAACAATAAAAATCTTTCACTTTACCCAGCCTCCCATTCTGTTATTTTTTCCCCTTTTCTGTGCAAAAAGAGTTTTGTAGACCTTTACTAGAAAATCATGGCTCAATTATTTCTTTGGCTAAACCAACATATCTTTTGAACAATAAAGTAAGTTTTCAAGGTCACATCTTGTTTCATTTTGATATTTTTCTTAAAAGATGTTATTCATACCACTATTTATTAACTATGACTTTTTTACTTTTATAACTCATTGAATATACTGAAGTTCTAGAGATGTAGTTTTGAGGGTGAATAAAAGAAAAGAATATTAAAATGAGTGACATAATCAAGGATGCACAGTGGTCTTGATGTGAGCTATTTTGACTTCTGAACACAAATTAGATATGTATGTGTGTATGTATTATCTTACACATATTCAAGCTCTTATTTAAATTTATATGTAATTTTAAGTCTTTTTATTATTTCATCTCTTGTAAATAAACATTTTAACCCAAATGCTTTCAATTAAAAAAAAAACACTGTGAGAAAGACAAATAAAAAGGCCACTTGCATTTTGTACTATTAGATACTGGAGAATCAAATTAACTTCAGTTTCTTACTTGGCTGTTCAGAAGTATATTTCTAAGCACATTAAAGCAATATGTGATGGTGTCACTCAATAATGCATGCTTTTCCAGCACGGCTGTCTCTTTTTGACCTCAACTACATTTGGTCCTATCTCAATTTCTTTCCTGTTACTTGCATTTCACCTTTCAAGATTATCTTGATATTGAACTCAAAAGAAGTATGAAGCATAGATCTTATTGGTCCCATTCAAATTGTGCTTTGGGGTTCAGAAAGTTCAGGTAATTGTCATACAAAATTTGCAGGAATAAAAATAAATCAATGCCAAAACCATGTGTCTGTATATTTATGTTTAAAATCCTATTACAAAAGACATATCTAAGTTTAAACACATTGGAAGCAAACTATTGCACAATAAAGCTCACATTTTAAGAAACACTTAAAGATAGACTTCTTAAATTAGATACTGAAATAGATTATTTGTTCAGTGGTTGGTTGGTTATGCTACATTTTCCCCTCTGAAATTTATAATGAGAAATCTTGGGGCAAGGCCAAAGCTTTCATGGTTGGTGGCCAGTGATTTTAGGTTATTCCTGAATTTTGCTCATTTTGCTGATGTTTACCTCTTAAATTTATGCTTAAACCTTTCTGGTTTTAGCCAGTGATAAAATATTTCAAATTCAAGATCATTATGCTTTAAATAAAATAGTAAGCCCCTCACATAACACACACATATACACAGAAGAATTGTCTATACTTTTGTATTATCAGGGAATTCATTGATAGAAATTAAAAAATAAACATATTTTGTTTTGTAAACCCTATGCTAATAAGACATCTTATCAAATGTCATTTGTAGGACCAAGTGGTTGCTTGTTGTTGCTTGAGTATGACATGATGTATCGTCAAAATAATTTTGAAATAAAAATTTGAAGATATGCAAAATTTATGTATATTCTTATCACTATGTAACTCATTAAAAGATATAATGCACTAATAAGTGTATAAAAATAAAAATTAAAAACAGGTACCAGTCTATTGTGTCCCCTGATCTTTCCTCATATACCTTTGGCAACATCTGCACCCCAGTCTGAGAAATAAAGACTTGGCTAGGCTTACAAAGACCTGGCTCTGCTTTTCATTTCCCTTGCAGTGTTCCTTCTCTGCATCTCACCTTGCTTTCCTGGCTCCAACTGTCTGAGACTTTTGTCATCATAGCGAAGCTCATGAAGAGAAGGTCCAAGAGCATAATCTGCTAAGCCAGGCTGCGTGGGTGAGAATCTGAGACATGCTGTGATCGTGCTCTTGAAAAAACTACTCGACATCTCTGAACCTGGTTTCATTAGCTATAAAGAGAAGACAATAATTATATACCTCCTGGGGTTCCTGTGAGGATTTAATGACTTAGTATTTATCAATATCAGGTGCTTAGAACACTGTCTAGCCCTTAATATGTGGCGTGTGTGTGTGTGTGTGTGTGTGTGTGTGTGTGTGTGTGTATTATTTACTAATTCCTCTAATGATCTAAATGGCACTTCTTCTAAACACTGTCCTTGAATATGTTCTCTCCTGAGAATCCTATGTCCCCTCCTCCCCAGAGAGAAAGCCTTTCTAGCGCTCCACCCCCAGGCTGCCATACCAGAGGTCCCCTGTGTTTATCCCATCACTTTGAGTGGTAACTGTCAGTTTATTCATTTTTTTCTAAAAGATTATGGGCAATTCAGACTGAGTTTTGCTTACCCTTGCCTTTTCAATGTGGAGGCCTGAGATGTGCATATGCCACAGGCTTGTTGACTTATAGTTGAATTGATATAGCTTGAAAACAGAAAATAAAGTCACAGAGAAAAAGTGTTTTTCTTTTTGAATAACACCAGAGACAAGAGGGGTGTTCAAAATGGCTTTTTTTTTTTCTGTTTTTGCTCCAAATGAGGATTCTTTGGAAGACTTATTCTCTTTTCCTTGAGCTTCAGCCTTGGCTAAGGTTAATGAACCCACATCCACCCCACAGCTCTTGGAGGATGGCTCACCCTTGTCTGTGCTTTTCTATGACCCCCCCCCCTCCTGGGACTGGGCTGGGACAGTCCACCTTACTCTGCCTTCCTTGGGTAGTAGCATCTTCCTTTAGGTCTGATGGCTCCTGCTGATGGAGGGACTTACTGGCTTCCACTTCTTTTGGGCTGAGGGGATTCTGTCAGTATTTTGGACCTGCAAGTACAATTAGATTAGCCCATTTGGTACTACAAACAGCACATAGCTCATGAGGCATTGCTCAAGAGTCTTGACTTCCTGGGAGAAGGGGCTAGGATTTGAGATTCTCCCCGAGTAAGGCCCACTCCTGCTTTACCTGAAAATGTAGCATGGTAGCAGTAAGCCCCAATTCTCTAAAGGCTATTCCTCTCAAGCTCTGGAATACTGCATGAGCAGATGTTTCTAGAGAATTCATGGAAGGCCCATGTGAGGGGGCTTGGAGCTTCCTGAGAAGTAACAAGCTGACATGTTGAACATTTCTAGGCTCTGAGGATCTACTCAGTGATGCTGACACACAGAGGAGGTGTCTAAGGACAATTCTAATGCTTCATGTTTTCTTTTCATTTCATAGAAATTAAAGAAAGTCAGTTACTGTACTCGAGAACAATTTATTTCTTGAAAAGGAGATCAAACACATCAGAGAATTTGACCCAAAACTAAGCTTTGGTGGCCCTGTTTTGTGTTTCTTCCATCAAGATCTTGGTGTCTAAATGTTCTCCTTTTTATCCTGAGGAACTTGGTGGAAGATGGGCATGCTGGTGGGATACAATGGGTAGTTCATTATCTGTTTGTGTGTCAACCTTCAACCTAACCACCACATTGGACCCATCTCCTTTTATATAACCTACCTTCATTGTCTGCATTTGTAAGGAGGGGAGCAAAGGTAGAGGAGCTGCTAAAAGAGGCAGAATGGTGGGGGAAAGAATGCTGGCAAGTGTTTCACTAGGCCAAGTTTATCTTTAGAGTATACTGAGAAGAAATCACCTATTCCTCCTCCCAGGAAGTCTTCCATTCCCTTGAAACAGGAGAATATGTGTAAACATTTTCTCAGCCCAGCCATAGGAAAAGGTGATTCAAACTGGTCTTCCTCCTCCTCCCAAAATAGATGGAAGAGAGGATGGCTGTCTTAGGGATGATCTAGCAGCTTTTGCAAGTTTTATGAGATTATGTGAAAGCTCCTGCTCTCAGTATCAGAAGCCTTGAACCACCCTGCTCTTTGCTTTCAGCATCCTCTGTATCAGGTGTCCTGGGAGCCAGGTGTCAGAGCTGAATAGACAGAGATGTTTCCATGAAACGGATGACCAGTGTCCCTGGGTAACACAGCCTCTGTCACTATAGAGAAGACCTCTTGAATGTTAAACTTAATGTTTTAACAGGTCAGGCTTGACACTCCACCTGTTATAATACAGATGTTTCAGACTTAGTAAGTTCACTCACAAAATATCATCCCTCACTTATAGCTAGTACGTTGTAAGAAATCAGACGATGTTAATAAATTGAGCTGAATTTGGACTTTCCCTCTTGTTGGAAACTTGGGACTTTGAATATAAAAGACAAACAAAAATGACTTCAGAGTGTTTGCAGTGTTCCAATAGGAATCTTCACATATGCCAACCCCAGGGCTGGGCTGGAGAATGAACTGATGAAGTTTCTACCTTCAGCTGCTTTTGGATTAAATTAAAAGTCAAAAGACCTGAATATATGCCCCAATCCTGCTGTATAACATTAAATAATTCACTTATCCTCTTTGAGCCACATGGTGTTTATTGTGAAGCTCAAACAAAATAAAGTATATGAGATCCCTTTGTAAACTCTAAGCCACCATAAAATTAAGACAATATCACAGATATTATTATTAAGGTAATTAATAAGTGATGGATTGTCGGGGCCCACTCGGCTAGACCGGGATGGGGCGGTGGCTCAAGATGGCGCCTAGGCATGTTGCCAAGTCACGAGGTTCATGAGGCTGGCGGTGCCCTGAGCCTGTGCAGTGAGCCCTATCAGGCACCCTACGGATGATCAGTGACACAGCACCTCATGCTACCACCAGCCCACCTATGAGAGGGTTAGAAATGTGCATGCCCTAGCTGTGGGAAGCTTGGGGTTGGTGGAGTGATGAGGGAGGGGTTATGAGACTGATATATATTTGCCTGCTGTGTGCATTGAAGGGGAAGCATTAAAGAGGGGAAGCATTAAAGAGGAAGCATCATCAACAGACTTGGCATTTGTGTGTTCTTTCCCAGGGCTCTGCAGGATGGAGCCTTAGGGACGTGACTAGTGGTGCTGAAACCCGGGAACGCAGTAGGGACGGGACAAGTGGTGGCCCATACGGGGAATGCCGGGGAACGCCGTGGAAAAGGTTCGCAGGTAAGTGACGTAGGGACAGCGCTGTGTAGGTTCGCAGGATTTAGCGACGAAGTAGAAAGCTCACGGATTGCGACGAAGCAAGACTTATCATGGGGTCTAAGGTTACTACTATGAAAGTCAAAGAGGCTCTCTGTAAGATTCTTTTTAAGGGAGAAGTGAAAGAAATGGGCAGCTTAAAGCAGGCATAATGATGGTAAATCAAAGAGTGGACCTATTACAAGAACAGGTCGACATCTTGGGACAGATGGCCATGGTACCATGTATTCAAAAATTGTCTGGATTATGCATAATCTCTGTGCAGTATCAGAATTTTTCCCATGCAGCCAATCTATCCCGACAGATAGGCAGAATGCTTCTGGGAAATTGGAGCCATAAATTTGAACAGACTATGCCAGAACCTCGAGCGTCCATTGTCGCGATCAAATCTACCCGCGTGGAGATTGCCTCAGTACAACAATGGATGGACCTGATACAGGGGACAGTGGGCTTCTTAAGAGATTGGGGTGGCATGGCATTCTGGGCATTTTTTGCTGGTGGTAGTATGCTGTGTCCTGGTTGGATATATCAGGCATATTCGACAACAAACTGTGCAACAACAGCACATGCTGGTGCAAGCTCTGGCTGCCCTTGAAGCTGGCTCATCTCCTCACGTATGGCTCAATATGCTGGATCGGTAGTCAAAGATGGGTATGATCGTCCCCAGGATCATATCAACCTAAGACAGGGGAGTAATCATGCTATTGCTTTCCCGATGACAGGTAAGAATGATCCTTGAGGTTTGACAACCTAAGACAGGCACGGTCCCGAGCCTTAATTTTAATAAAACAAAAAGGGGGAGATGTCGGGGCCCACTCAGCTAGACCGGAATGGGGCAGTGGCTCAAGATGGCGCCTAGGCATGTTGCCAAGTCACGAGGTTCACGAGGCTGGCGGTGCCCTGAGCCTGCGCAGTGAGCCCTATCAGGCACTCTATGGATGATCAGTGACGCAGCGCCTCGTGCTACCACCAGCCCACCTATGAGAGGGTTAGAAATGTGCATGCCCAGCTGTGGGAAGCTTGGGGTTGGTGGAGTGATGAGGGAGGGGTTATAAGACTGATATATATTTGCCTGCTGTGTGCATTGAAGGGGAAGCATTGAAAGGAAGCATTAAAGAGGAAGCATCATCAACAGAGTCGGCGTTTGTGTGTTCTTTCCCAGGGCTCTGCAGGTCGGAGCCTTAGGGTCGCGACAATGGATGTATTAATGAAAGTAATCCCCATCAGAAACTAGAAGTGGTAATAAAATGAAATCTCCATTTATTCTGGTCAACTTGAATCAAATTGCAATTTTATATCTACATTGGTAAATTCCTAAGTTGCATCATATTGAAATATTTTCTCATAATTAAAAAATAAGTACACCTGTGATAACATGCCATGAGGTACTAGAATAAGCTTAAGACTTAAAATTAAAAGTTAATGTTATTGTGAGAAACCTATTTTATTTTTTATTGGTGCATTGTAGTCCTACATCTTAATGGAGAACAAGATGGTAGGAGGCATACATGCACACATCACTTCTTTAGCCTTTCCTCAATTCTTACTCCAATCTCTTCCCCTTCCCTTTTTCTCATGTTTGGTTTAGTGATTGCCTTTGATATGTTTGTGAATATATATCATGTACATTAAAGAGTTTTTCTTTTCCCCTTTCCATTCGTTTTAGTTAGGTCACCTTATTTGCTTATCTGGTTTTTTCTTCTTCTTCTAGAGTTCCTTTTATGACCCTTTTTCTCCCTAAAGGAACCTATTTTATTAATTAGTTTTCCATCACTATAATAAAGCACCTAAGATAATCAACTGAAAGACAAAAGGTTTATTTTAGCTCATAGTTTGGAAGGCCCAGTCCATGATCAGATGGCCCTGTTGCTTTGAACCTGTGGCAAGGTGGCACGTCATGGCAGAAGTATGTGGTAAGGCACAGATGCTTGTATCATAAGCCAGGAAACAGAGGAGTGAGGAAGAGTTGGATTCGCACAACCCCCTTCAAGGACACATTAATGATGATCTAAAGACTTCTCACTGGATCCACCTTTTAAAGGTGCTACCACATTCCAGTAGCACCACCCTGTGGGCCAACCCTTTAACACATAGACTTTTGGGGGACATTCAAGATCTGAACTATAGCAATTATCTATGCCTTGAAAGGATTGGAAAAGAAAACTGTCTTGTGTCTTCTGTTCTCCATTGCTGTCACTGGGGCCACATGATCTCTTATCTCTATTTTTATCTTTCTATATGCTTTATTCTCCCTTTAGGGTTTCATTGCCAGTAGTTTGGGCTTTGGTTCCCATAACCTTTACTTATACCCTCATGATAGTAAATATGATTCCATCTCTACATTGCTTTCTCAACACTGGTGACATCTCTATAATACTATTTCTCAACACCACAAGGATATGAAGCACATATCCTTGGGAAGACATTTTGACAGGCTCAGGTCAGGTTAATATTAATCCAAGTGGCTGTGGCTATGGGAAAGAGGACAGGTGATTACTACAGCTATATCTTCTGGTCTGTGATCACAGTATTATCTTAAGTGAGGCTGGAAAATTATGGAAAAGCCTCAGGAGCCACACTGGTATCACCACTAGTCTTTCTGTTCTTGTGAGCTCTGTTGCCTACATCACAGGTTAGTACTTTGTGATTTCAGTTTTCATTTTCTCAATCAATCTGCTATGTCCTCAAAATAGGAGGAAAAGTTTGTTCTATTCTAAAATCCCCATAACATTCAGAACAATGTTGAACACTTAGTAAAGTTTTGTTGATTGATATACTTGTTATATTGATGTAATTGTTATTCTTCACATGCATATAGCATTTCACACTAAACATAGCACATTCTTAGATTCTAATCAAGTTAATACCATGAAAATCCTCAATTATTATTATATTCACTTTACATGTGAGGGAAAAACAAGTCACAAGGATAATAAGTGGCAGAACCTTATCTAATTCTAGACCTGGAGTGTTCTAGGTGCTGCTATAATATCTAAATGTATGTGAAGGAAACAGCTGGAACCTCTCTCTAGAGATAAAAATGGTCTAGTGATATACATTTGGATATCATTTACATATACATAACATACATGTAAAAACAACGGCAGTGAATGAGATGTCTAGGAATCTTTGCATAGGGTGAAAATAGAAGATAACCTAGAAAATAACATAGAAAGAGAGTCTATTCTCTTTCTCTGCTCATTGTTAAATGTTAGTGTTTCACAAAGGAAAAGAAATATCTCAAGATGTGAGAGAAAATCCAGGATGAGTAGTATTTTGCCCTGGGAAGAAAGTTTCTTAAAAAAAAAAAAAAAAGGAGTAATCAACAGGGTTAAATGCTTCTGAGAGGTCAAGTGAGATAAGAACTACAAAAATCCCTTGGCAATTACAACAGGGAGGTCATCAGTGACTTTGGCTAGTACAGTGTCAGGGCAGTGGTAGGGATATAGACCAAACACCAATGGGATGGAGGAGGAGTGGGAGGTAAAAACTAGGAACAGTGAGTTCAGCCAAAATTTTAAAGAAGTTTGGCAGTAAAGTGAGGGGAAAGTAAATAGGGATTGTAAGTAGGGGTTGAGTGAATGTTTTTTAAAGAAGAGAGAAAGCTGAGCCTATTTAAAGTGTTCAAGAGCCAGAAGAGAAGAAAGAGTAGAAAAACACATGAGAGAGAAAATGCCTAAGGCCCTGAGGAACAGAAAAGATGTCCTCACTCAATTGGGAATCCCTCACTCAATTTAAAAAAAGAAAGGGAGGAAGGCTGGATTTGGATGGTGGTAAGTTTATAGGCACTGAGGATTTCTGTTCTTTTTCTTTTCCCCCCCCCTGCATAAATGAGAAGCAAGGATAGCTTTTAAGAGAGAGGATCATGGCAGCTTAGGAGAGTGAAGATAATTTTGTTTTGTTTATGAAAGTGCCCACCAATGTCACTGTGCCTGAGGTCCATCTGCTCCCCGTGCTTTAATTCACTCTCACACTAACTCATTCATTCATTCATTCATTTATTCACTCATTCATACATTCAATAATTGTCATCTATATGTCAGGCCATAAAAAATGCACTGGGGATACAGAGATAAAAAGTTCATTGGGTAGGCATGGGGTAACCCTGTGGCTGCAGAGGAAGGCCAATCTCACTTGGCTCATAATAGGCTAGTCCCCTCACCTTTGCTTTTGAAACTACCACAGTGACAAAGTAAGTCACATGATTATATCCTGATTAACCTGATTATAAAAACACAGGCACATTTTATGATCCATGATATTTCAATCTATTTTCTTCACTTCTAAAGAGCCCCAATTTCTCTCTTCTAGAATGTGGTGAAACTTGAATTTCTAGCATAATTCCTGTAACCTCCTCAGCATGGGGATGCTAACTGCCCCCAAATGTCCATTTTCCTTTTCATCCATGGCAAGTGAATCTAGCTAGGTTTGTGGCCACTTCAAGTAAAAAATACTTTCTTCAATTCCCTTCAGGTTTAGGTAGGTATACCCATACAACTCAGTTGCAGCTAATGAAATGTGAAGGCAAGTAATATAGGTCATTTCTAGGTTGGTCTTTCAAGAGGAGGGCCCCACTACCTCTCCCACTTATCCTTCTGCCGGCTGGAATGAGGGCATGGAGGTTGGGAGCTCATTTGGAGGCTGCAGAATGGGGGAAAAGAGCAATCCTGGATCTCCTTATTAAGATTTTTATTTTTCACTCTGGACTTAAAATCAGCTGTACCTCCATCTGGGTTCAGCAGTGAGCTTATCTGAGAGAAGCAAGGAACAGGAAATGGAGATGCAGTTGGGGACCATGGTGATCTGAATCTCTTAGCCTTACAGGTTAGGGAGTTTTAGCAGAAGGATAAGGGAATTGCAGTAGGTGTCTTCAACCCCATGATCTCATATATTCCTCACACTGACCTTCTGGGAAGCACACCGTTATCTCCACTCTGCAGACTATGAAACTTAAAGAGGTGAAAGAAGGAGCTCAAGCAGGCAGCCGTGGAGCAACTATGCCATTTCTGCAGAGATCTCTGTTCTTTCCCTTTTACAGTGAAGCCTCGTCTTACCCTTGTGAGGGCCCCGGGCTGTGAGGAGCCCAGACACTTTTATCAGCCTGTGGCAGAGTGAGAGTTAGAACTCAGCCTTCCCTTCCATACCATAGCATCCCATGTCTGAGTGCCCTTCAAGCACTGCCTTTGAGCCCCTGCAGGAAAGGTGGTGACAGGGCTGAGGGAGGAGAGGAGAACAGAAACACCCTCAGGCCAAGAGTCCTTTACAACAGAGCCAGGTGCTATAAATTTCTCTGAATGCTCGGCCCCTCTCCACACATGCACATCTGGAATGCCGCATAACCCCTTGCTTCTCCAACCCCCTCTGCAAGGATGACTTCCTGGAGTATTTTAATGACTTACCATTATAAATAATATACTCTACCCCTTTTTTGTAACAAAAAATAAAAGCCTGAGGTTTCTGCAAAACTAGCAAATTACTCCAAATCATAATTTCATCAAAAACACTAGAAAGGAAAAAAAAAACTTTCATACCCTGAGGTAAGAAAGGTTTGGGAGATTTATGTCTTTTCTTGAACACACAGATTTATAACAGTGGATAATGTACATTCATTTCATCCATATTTATACCTGAATTGATGCAGAGTCTGGTATCCATTACTTTAATCTATGTAACTTGATCATCAGAAATCTGAACCATAATTTTAACACGTATTACAAAGAGTTTCTTTTGGGCTTAAAGGAAAATGACGGCAGAGAAGAAAAGCCATTAAGACCCAGCTGCAGTCACTTACTCCTGTGGCACTCCTTCTGTGATACGTGTGTGTGTGTGCGTGTGCGTGTGCGTGTGTGTGTGTGTGTGTGTGTGTGTGTGTGTGTCCCTCTCCCCACTTCCCCATCTATGCCTTCCTGAATGCACTCATTTAGCTCCTGGCACTAATTGTGCAAAGACCAGAGAGCAGAGAAAAATGGTGGACAGGACATTTCTGGGGAATTCATGTAAATAGCTCTGATATTCCCTCTAATCCAGGGTTCATGAGGGGGCGGTGATAATGGGTAAGTAGTAGCCTCTAGTCACTTAGTGGAAGTGAAAAAATGCAGGGTCTGATCAAAGCCTCCTTCTGACAGACAGTGGAAATTAAACCCAGATACTAGTTCTCAAACCGCATTGCTGGCACTCAGCACATGGTTCCTGTCCAACTTCTGAGCACCAAACGCTGGCTCCGAATTCCAAATGCCTGCCCTGGAATAAAGCCAGGTAGCAAGGTTTTGTGAGCTCTGGGACCCAGGATTACATTAGGTGGAAGCTGAAGGGAACAAGACCTGGGATCTCACTCTAGCAGCTCTGTTTCAGAGAGGCCTCATTTCCCAGCTACCATCCTTGATATTCCCTAACGTCAATAACTATGAGGGCAATCTTTTGGTCTGTTTCATTTACTGGTATGGTTAAAGACCTGATAAAATTTCTTGAATGAAATTCCTTCATTATATAAATCATTCCAGAGCTATAGACTACACTGAGTAGATATTATATAATAGCAAAGGATAAAATCAATGGAGTTTAATGAAATTCAAAGTGTTTTAAAAAGGAAATGATGTGCACTTAAGTTTATTAGAGGATGCCGTCATAGTGTGTTGTATTTTGGAAATACTTCACTATTTGAAAGCATGATGTCATTCAATATTGTTATAGATAGGTTTAGAATATCCCTGAAAGACCTCATTTATAAATATTCAGGGGTGATATAGCTAAATCATGAGAGTTGTAATCTCAGCAGTGGATGAATCCATTGCAATGGATTTATCTGGGTGGTGGCCTGAGCTGGTAGAGTAAGGCTGGAGACTGTGGGTCCTGGGGCTGTGGCTTTGGAGATTAAAAATGGCTCCTCTTCTCATAGAACACACATTCCCTTTTTCTCGCTTTCAGCCTCCATGATGTGAGGAGGCTGCCATGCCCTGAGATTCATGCTCCCCAGCCTCACAGGGACTGAATCTCAAAATTGTGAGCTACTAAATTTTTTCTAAGTCACATGGTCAAACCTTTTAGATTATTGCTATGGAAATGTTGACTAATACAAATGTTCACAGCAATACTGTGAAATGATTAAAACTAATACCATCCTCATTTCACAGGTGGAAACGTTGAGAATCAGAGTTTCCATAACATGTCCTCTGCTACCCACTAGGCTTTGAGCATTCTTGCTTTCTGATTCACCATCCCATGATCTTGCCTATACACCCATGCCACAGGTGTGTGTTCCTTTCCTGGCAAGAATAAAGGGCAGAGGGAACTAGGAGAACATTTTATAAGTGTCTGATGACAGCTAACCTAGTCACAATCAGAACCCAGGAAGAGATCACCAACCCACAAATCACTAAGACTGCCAGGTACTTTTCTCTAGACCTCCTGAGTGTAGTTTTAGATTTCATTGTTTCAAGAAAACAAATTCTTATTGTCTGATTCTTGAAATCAGATAGGACAATAATATAGACTCCATTTTCTGATGAAACTGACTTTTGGAGCAGAAAACTCACCTCTACAAATGGAATTGATTGCCCGGAAGGCCCGGTGCCAGGTGGGGGGGGGGGCAGCCTGCATCCCAGAAGGCCCAGTGCCAGGCGGGTGGCCGAGCCTGTGTCCCAGGAGAACAGGTACCGAGCAGGAGGTCAAGCCGCACGTCCCGAGGAACTCAGTGCCACTGTGCTGCACCGAGGCTGTGGTGTGCTTAGAACACCAGATCCTGCTCTGCACATTGAGGCTGTGGGACTCTGATCTTGGAAGGGAGAAAAAATTCATTGCTGCCGAGTGCCTGATCCCACAATCTCTTCAAACCATTCAAACCACACATACTGTCTTCTCTTATTTAAAAAGAAAAGAAAAGAAAAAGAAAAATATTGGAGAGGGGTCAAGATGGCCGCAATGGCAGCCAGGATTCAACAGATGCAGACAAAACATATCCAACTGACCTGGAACTTTTGGAAAATCCCCACGAAGGGGGACTGCTTCTTCCTTACATGCTTAAGAATTCTGGACATCATCTGTAAGGAGGGAGCTCAGCGGAGAACTAAGAGGAAGGCGGTGGTGGCAGCAGCGGCTGCGGGGTGGGGGGGGGAGGCTAGTATTTGGGAGAGGCAGAAATCTGATTCAACCCACCCTGATCTTCTGAAGATATTGCCCCAAAGGTGGAATGCTACCATCACGCATGCTCAAGAATACTGGACAACATGCGGTGTGGGAAAAGAATTTGGGAAAGAATTGAGATGTTGGACGCAGCAGTAATGGCAGCAGCCAGTATTCAGGAGAGGCATGGATCTGATTCAACACACCTGGATCTTTTGAAGAAATAGCCCCAGAGGTAGAATGCTACCACCGCGCACACTCGGGAACTTGGGACAACAGAAAAGGGTGCTCAAAAGAGAACCAAGATGGCTGTGACAGTGGCAGCGGTGGTTAGCATTTGGTAGAGGCAGAGATTCAATCCAATCCACATCATAATTTTAAAAAAATATCCTCAAAGGTATACCGCTAATGCCACACATGCTTGGGAATTCTGTAAAACAAAATGTGTGGGAAGGGTGTTCGGGAGAGAACCAAGATGGCAGTGGCAGTAGTGGTGGTGGTGGTGACCAGAGTGTGGAGGAGCAGTCAGATCCAGTCCAGTCCACCATGAACTTCTGAGGAAATCTCCCCAAAAGTAGACTCTGCCTCCCACACATGATTGGGATTTCTGGACAACATACTAAGTGGTTAAAGGGTTTGGGGGATTTTAGAGGGAGCCCCGCATGGTCGGGGTGGGCCACCACACAGTAGGTTCTGGGAGTCATCAGCCCTCATGGCCAACATGCTTCTCTGTGCAAAGTGGGAGGCCAGGGTACCTATGGAGCAGCAGAGCCTGCTCTCCAGAGTGAAGCTGTGGACCTCTGCCTTTGGAGGGAGGATAGAATTTTATTGTCACTGGGTATATGGGGTCCCAGCTTTTGGAAAAGACATGTACTTCTCCCTCATATTAAAAAAAAAAAATCAAAGAACACCGGGTGTGGTGGCACATGCTTGTAATCCGCTCACTTGGGAGGCGGAGACAGGAGGATCACCCAGGCTCGAGGCCAGCCTTGCTGGCTTGAGAGACCCTGTTTCCAAATAAAAATATATATATTTAAAAAGGAAAGTGGGTCCCTGGGAGTAAAGCCTGGAGGTGGAAGGGTTTCCAGGAACCACAGTACCACCAAAAAAAAGGGGTGAGGGACATCTATAGACAACCTGCTTGTAGTGGCAGAGAACAGAGCCCGATGCACAGTAAGACAGCAAGGCTAGAGGTGGGGCCTCGGAGGCCGGGATAGGAGCCTGCCAGGTGGCTAGGCAAGTGCAGGGACCAGTGAGGCCAGGTTCGGAGCCGGCCATGAGGCAAGGCCTGAGTTGGGGCCTCTGAGGCCAGAATCGGAGCCTGCCAAAGGGTGAGGCCAGTGCTGGGGCCAGCAAGGCCAGGATTGGAGCCTGCCTTGAGGCAAGGCCAGTACTGGGGCCTCCGAGGGCAGGATCAGAGCCAGCCAAGGGGTGAGGCTGGTGCTGGGGTCAGCAAGCCTGGGATCGGAGCCTGCTATGAGGCAAAGCTGGTACTGGGGCCTCCAGGCCAGGATCGGAGCCTGCCGAGGGGTGAGGCCGGTGTTGGGGCCAGCGAGATTGGGATTGGGGACTGCCGTGAGGCAAGGCTAGTGCTGGGGCCTCCGAGGCCAGAATTGGAGCCTGCCAAGAGGTGAGGCTGGTGTCCGGACCAGTGAGGCTGGCATTAGAGCCTGCTGTGAGGCAGAACTGTTGCTGGGGCCTCGGAGGCAGAGATCGGAGCCTGCAGAGGGGTGAGGCCAGTGCCAGGGCCAGTGAGGCCGGGATCGGAGTCTGCCATGAGGCAAGGCCAGTGCTGGGGCCTCCGAGTCTGGGATTGGAACCTGCCGAGGGGGTAGGCCGGTGATGGGATCAGCAAGGTCAGGATCGGTGCCTGCCATTTGGTGAGGCTGTAGCTGGAGCCAGTGAGGCCAAGATAGGAGCTAGCCTAAAGACAAGGCCAGTGCTGGGGCCCCCAAGGCTGGGATCGGAGCCTGCCACGAGACAAGGCCAGTACTGGAGCCAGCAAGGCCAGGAGCAGAGTCTACCGCATGGCCAGGCCGGTGCTGGGGCCTTCGAGAGTGGGACTGAAACTTGCAAAGCGGCATACACAAAGAAATATCACAGAAAAAAAAAATAAGATGCTCTCCCTAATATGAAAAACTAGGAAGAAATGGGTATTAGGAGGGAATCTAATGGAAGAAGGGGCCCTATGGAGGAGCAATTAAGGTAACCAATCAGAGGGGATGGGATGGGGGAAGATGGAATCTCTTTAAAGCACATGATGTATGTAAATAAATATATCAATATTAAACACTAAATCAAGCATGGGTTTGAGGGAGGGGGAGAGAGTGGGATGGAGATTGGATAAAGGTTGATTGGATGATGTGTACTTGGATATCCTCACAAGTCTTGTATTCCACTGTGATGTTTGACTACAATGCACCAATAAAAATATATTTTAAAAAATGGAATTGATTGAGATTTTGTTGGTAGTGTTTATTTTTTTTTTCTGCAGGAATGTATCTGTATCTAGCTATATCCATCTCTGTATTATATACATATATAGGTATTTTTACATATTTAACACATATATTTTGACATACATGCATAGTATATGCTATATATATTATTATACATTATAATAATACATGCTATATAACACATATGATAATTCTAATTAACTATGTAATATATCCACACAAATCATTATAAATAAGTCTAAAAATTATAACCTAAATTAACTGTCGGGGCCCATTCGGCTGGACCGAGATGGCACCCAGGCTTGTTGTCAGCGTGGACTCAAGATGGCGCCTAGGCTTGCAGCCAAGTCATGAGACTCACAAGATGGACGTCTCCTTGAGCATGCGCAGTGTGCCATGCTATGTGCCTGCAGAATGATCAGTGACGCAGCACCTCGTGCTACCACCAGCCTGCCTATGAGAGAGTCAGAAATATGCATGCCCTAGCTGTGGGAAGCTTGGGGTTGGTAGGGAATAGAGGGAGGGATTATGATGCTGATATATATTGTGCTTGCTGTACGCATTGAGAAGGAAGAAGAGACATATTAGAGAGACATATTGAGACATATTAAGGATCCATTAAAGAAGAATTCATGTTTCAGCTGAAGAGGTGTCTGTGTCGTTCTCTAAGCCCCTGTGGGTCGGAGTCTTAGGGGATGATAATTAACTATTATCTTTTAGCAGGAGAAGGCTTCCAAATATTATCTGCTATGCAAATGATAGGTCTCTAAAGGACCCCAGCAAGCATGGAGAAATTGAGGCTTCTCACATACCATGTTTCAGACCCTCTCAAGGCATGCAATATAAGTTTTCAGCAGTCAGCCCTGTTACATGAAAAGCTTCACTTCTGTCTGTAAAAGTGGATGCAAGGGAGGCATTAGAGAAGTTGTGTCTTGGCTGAGGCTCTGCATATAGTATGTAACTATGTTGGGATCTGAACCCAGGTGTGAATGGCTCCACCACCCACAGCCTACCCCATACATCTTCACCATTAGCACATCTTTACTAATTGCATATGGAAAACAGAAGCATCTAAAACTTCAACAACTTAAAAAATATTTCTTCAGCTACTACCCTTGGATAGATTCTTCAAGAATTTTTACGCTATCTTCCAAACAGATGTGAGCTTTACCTCCTTTGAACTTCAAACTTTTATTTAAAAATAATAGAAAATGTTTATCCTTTTCTTTTATTTCAGTCACTAACCCTATGAAAAAGGCACTGAGGACAGGACTTTGTTATCACTCTGCTTCCATTAGATGGATAAACCAACATTAAGCAAGGCCAGTGGTGACTTGGCTAAGACCAAAGTGAGCCTGGGCTTGCCCAGGTGCTAGCACTCTGGCCTGGACTCCAGCCCAATGTCCCTGGTTTCAAGAACTATGCTTCCTTCCACTTACTGAAATTAAGAGGAAGACAGAATATGTTGCATTTCTCTGAATCATTATTCTGTGACTCTTCTGGGCTAATGAACCAGGGGTACCCTATTGTGTATCTACCTTGTGCCTGGAACTGAGCTGGGAAATTAGATGATAAAGAGCCAGGAACCACGGTCCCTGCCCTCGAGGGACTAACAAAACTGAGAGGCATAATTGCAAATGCCTGCATTATTTGAGCACAAAGTAGCCTACTGCATTCTTAAATGTCTGTGAAGGTGACCAGTGTTCTTACATCTCTGCATCTCCAGAGGCTGAGCCCAGTATCTGATGTCCAGCATACCACAGCTACTGAACTCAGCTATGTACTCTGCAACCACACCTGCCGGGCACCTGTGAAAAGAGGGACATCTGGTCAAACTAAAGGCCTGAGAAACTTTCTCTTTTATGTCCACAACCACTGACATCCCACTTTGTACGTGTGTTTGTGTGTGGTGCTGGGGCTTGAACCCAGGGGCCTTCTACCTCTTAGCGACACTCCTGGCCGTGTGTGTGTGTGTGTGTGTGTGTGTGTGTGTTGAGACAAGATCTTGCTAGATTGCTCAGAGTCTTGCTAAGTTTCTTAGGTTCTTTCAAACCTGTTGTACTCCTGTCTGAGCCTCCAAAGTACTGAGATTACAGGTGTGCACCACTATGTCCGGCCCCACTTCCTCCTTCCATTTCATTTGTCAGATTTGGACTTGCTTTGTATTACTGCAAACACAGAGGAATCATAATTGCAGGCCAGCATAATCATTATGCTGAACACATTACGTTGGCTCTCCCTAGCCCATATCACAAATATGAATTGGAAGGAAAACGGTGGTCCCTCTTTTTCTAACATAGAAATGGATGCTCATGGCATGCTTGAAGAAATTGTCTGTGGTCACAGCCTACCAACTGAGCCTAGAAGTCAATGGGAAGTATGGAAAATCTCAAGGGGAAAAACTGGTTTAGTGTGCTTATATTTTAAAACAAACCAAAATGTATGGAAAATATTCTTGCTTTCCTCAAGATGCCAGTAATCTGATGGAAATTTAAGGAGATTCATGTGCCTAAATGAACATACATTAAAAAAATAAACATGTATTTAGATGTTACCAGAGAAAGATATTTTTAGATTTCTGCATTAGTTTTTAACCACTCACTGATCCCCAAATAACTTCCATTACATGCACATATTATGCGCTGACTTATATGTGGGTACTCATTTTACTAGAGTTTTATTATGTTTTTATGGCCATATATGTTATATTTATAAGTTGAAATATACATGTACACATTATACTTATATATAGGTGAACTTAAATTTAGCTCCACTCGCTGGGCGTGGTGGCGCACACTTGTAATCCCCGTGCTTGGGAGGCGGAGACAGGAGGATCTCGCAGGTTCAAAGCCAGCCACGCTGGCCTAAGACACCCTGTTTCCAAATAAAAAGTATAAAATAGGTCTGGGAGTGTAGCCCTGAGGTAGAAGGGTTTCCAGAAACCACAGTACCACCAAAATAAATAAATAAATAAATAAATAAATAAATAAATAAATAAATAAAATTGAGCTTCAACCTGAAAATGATAGGAATGGGAATTCCAACCTAACTTTCTCTACTCCAAACATGGTGGAGGCTCCATCCACTAAATCTTTGTTTCTTGGCTTTGATTGCACATGGAAATCATCTGCAGATACCTGGGATCTTATCAAATTTTGATGCCTCAGTCCCAGACCCAGAGATTCTGGTATGACTGGTCTGGTGTGTGCTCCAGCATGAAGACTTAACAGGTCCCCAGGTGATTCCAATGTGCACCAAGGTTGAGATCCACAGATTCAAGCCATCTCTCCATGTGTTCATTTCTTCTTGCTTCTGTGACCAATTGCCACACATTTATTATCTTGGTTCTATAGCTCAAAAGTCTCAAATGAGTCTCACTGGGCTAAAATCAAAGTGTTTTTAGGGCTGTATTCCTTTCTGAAGGTTCTGGAAGAGAATTCTTTTCTGCCCTTTACAGCTTCTAGAGACTTTCTGCAGTGCTTGGCTTGCAGCCTCCTTCCTACACTCTCAAAAGCCACACCAGGAGGTGAAGTTCTTCTCACACAGGCTCACCCTGTCCTCCTCTTCTGTTCTCTCTCCACACTTAAGGACCCCTCTGACTGCATTGGGCCCACCCAGCTTATCCAGGACAATTTCTCTCTTGAGGTCAAGTGATTAACAACTGTGATTCTATGTACTGCCTAATTCCCCTTTGCTATGTAAGATAACATATTCACAAAGTCTGGGGATTAGAAAATGGATACTTTAGGGGACACAGTTCTGCCTACTGTCGCTCAACTTTAAATTCACACACAACACACACACACACACACACACACACACACACACACACAGAGATTTCTCTCCCATTGCACCTGTTCACTGTGGGTGAAGCCAGGTGTGTTCTTTACAAGAGTCAAGTCATAGCTGTTGGGTATATGAAAACACCCCCTTCTATTCTCCTCACTCTTCTTTCTCTCTAGTAAAAAGCTTCGCAAGAGCCTGTCATTCTCTGGGCTTCCCACAGCTGCTGTCACACCCCTTGAAAACAGAGCCCAGGTGACCAGCACTCACAATCTATCCCGGGACAAAGCAATATGTGAGCTACCATATGCTTGGTGGGTCCCGGCTGACGCTGAGCAGGTGTATGGCAACTGGGCCAAGCATCTGGAGGGTGGCAGAATCACAGAGGGAAGGTACCACTTTCAATTTACCAGAGGAAGACCTAGGAAATAATAGAGGGCTGGTGTCCTTGCCTCTCTTTCTCCCGCTCTCTCTTCTGTCATTTCTTAAGAAAGAGGAGGAGCTGGTTCTGGTTTTCATTCTGAAAATCCAAGGAAACACTTTGAACATGATGCTTGTGCTAATTTAAAAATTATTCTCTGAGTTCTCTAACATTTAGAATCCATCAATTATCAAGATGCAGAAGGCTTCCAAATATTTATAATGACAGCACTATCATTATGTTAAGCTATTATGACAGGAAGGGAGGAGAGCAGATTAACCTCAGTCAAGGTGTATGTGTCTGTTTGTGTGTGTTTTTATGCATTAATTTAGGACTCCTATAACGAGTTTCCAAGGTACCATCATGTCTAAATAAAAATTTCTTATTTGTGGAGATCATTGTGTTTACATACCTGGGCATTTTTATTGCTAAATATCTACAGATGACTTTTAAATTAAATGCATCACTTATGATGGCAGGTGAGGGGAAGAGAAAAAAGGAAAAGTTATATGAATGATACTCCATGAACAACCAAAGTTAACTGACATTGGCTCCCAAGAATTCATCTTAATCAATGTTACTGCCTCCGCTTCTGTAAAAATAAATGACTGGGGCACATAAAATATGCCATCAACTTTTCCCCCAAAATAAGCAATTTAGACCATTTATTCTCATAAAACATTACTGTGCACCATATATCAAGCTGATGCATTTTCTGTGTGACTGACTTTGGAGACTGTGAATTGACAATCTAGGTTCTAATTATTTGCATCCTCCTCATTCTGTTATTGCATGACACAGGGCTCCCCCAGAGGAGTGTCAGGAAGGATGTTATGTGGACTGACTGGAAGCAGCTGAAAATGATCCACTGGGCTTTTTAATGCAGATGATGCACCAGTGCAGAGAGGAGCCAAAGGGGGTGGAAGAACCCTGATTGGAAGGTTCGAGTGTGTTCCATCTGTTACTGCTCTAGCCTTTTCATTAATGCTGCTTAAAAGCAAAAGCAAGCAGAGTCACAGCTGGTGAAAAGATATCTGCTTGACAGGCCCAAAGCTTGAAACTACTCTCCTCGGGCAGGGCTGGATGTTCATAGGGGCCTTGCAACTGTCTACCTTCAATTTCATGTTAGAATTCAGCGAAACCCTCTTGAGTGGCAGAGGAGTAAGCATGACCTTGGTGGGTCAGATGGCCTTGTGTTTGCTTCACAGCTCTTCCACTTTCTCAGTGTGGATCCATCCAAGCATGAGTCATACTAAAGTTTTGCATCCTTATCTGAAAAAAAATAAGGAAATTCAGTAGTATTAAATTCCAGTGCTATAGCAAGACATATCTCTGAGACTTCAGTAAATATTGCATTAAATTGCTTCTATCCTCCATGTTATCTATGTTGCATATGGATGAAGATAGAAAAAAAAAAATAAGAGCAAGTTTTAAGCTTCTACGCTGATTAAGGAACTGGAGAATGCATGCCAACAAGACCTGGACTAGAACTTGGGCAAGCAATTGAAATTCTCAGTGCCTCAGATATTCAGGGATAACTGTACTCACTTCAGTAGATTGATCTGAAGATCAGACAAGTTAACATGTATAAAGCACTTAGAACTGTGCTTGCAGTGTAGGGTTCTTTTGCTTGTTTGGTTGAATGGTTTGGCATTGTTATTATTATCACCTTCACTCCCCTTCCCAGCTCCCCATTTGGGTGGTTCATTCCTTTACACTAGCTTGTTAGAAAGGAGATAAAAGAAAGATCTCTTCATGGTTTTTGATTTTTGAATGCCTACTTCTTGCAGAAATAGAAATGACTCAAGACAAGTAAAAGTATCAATCTGTGCAAAACTAACTTCCTTTCTTTTTTCCTTCCTTCCTTCCTTTCTTCCTTCTGTCTTTCCTTCCTTCCTTTCTTCCTTCCTTGTGAGACAAGAACTAGAACCCAAGCTTCAGTGAAGAGATAACTGGAGAAAAAAATTAGGAGTAATAAGCAGGTGCCTGAAACTGCACACACCCTGATATCAATTAGGCCTGTGTGGACTGAGGGCCAATGGTGGGAATAATTATGTGGCCCCCAGATGGGTTAGGGGATGCAAGGGCAGAGGAGACATGCATTTTGTTTCTAAGATGATTCTAAAAGAAGCTATGGTTATACTGTATATTCAGGTAAGCAGGGCTGGGGATTCTTCAGAAATCTAAGTCACAGCCTGGTGAAAAAAGAATGGTTTATTTGTACCTAAGAGGAAGTCCCAATTGTCAGCTGGAAAGAGCCATCCCTGAAGGAGCCATGAGGCCTGCAAAAGGGATAACTTCTGGTGATCAATGTGGACCAGAGATCAAGGGTGGCGTGATGAATGTTCCACAGATGTCAGCCTAGACAGATGACACCAAGGACCAGATGCCTCCGAACTCCAGACAATAGAGATGGTGGTATGTGCCCTGAACTTGAACGCACCCTGCAGAAAAGGAAGTACAGTCCTCAACTGATGAGGAATAAGTCTCCACATAGCTTCACTACTTGGAAAATAGATTTTTTTTTAAAAAAAAAGAGAACCTAAACTGGGTTTTAGAAAATCGCTGAAAAACTTCTTTCTTTTACACACTGGAATTACAGATCAAGATTCATACCAATCACATGTGAAAACACAGTGTTAATTTGATAACTGGATGAGTTATTTGTTTTGTATTTAAGATGGTTTTCTTAAATTATATAACTCTCAAAATCACCATCCACATGTGGAATTTAGTAATTATTCCTATGAAAATATATTTTTAGAAACCCTATTACTAGCCGGGCGTGGTGGTGCATGCTTGTATTCCCCGCGCTTGGGAGGCAAAAACAGGAGGATAGCGCAGGTTCGAAGCCAGCCACGCTGGCTTAAGAGACCCTGTTTCCAAATAAAAATATAAAAAATAGGTGTCTTGGAGTGTAGCCCGGAGGTAGGAGGGTTTCCAGGAACCCCAGTACCACACACACACACACACACACACACACACACACACACACACACACACACAAAACTATTACATAATAGTTTAAATATATATTTAAAGGAAAATATAATGAAGTCCTACATATCTACTCCCTATCTTTAGCAATTATCAATACAGGCTTATTCCTATTACATCAACCCTCCCCATAACTCAAATCCCCAAACCCCTAGATTATTTTGAACTAAATCTCAGACATATTATTTTATTGTCTCAATCTGTGTCCCTAAAATTTATAATTTTTTTTTTTTTGGTGGTACTGGGGATGGAACCCCTCTACCTCCGGGATACACTCCCAGACCTATTTTATATTTTTATTTGAAAACAGGGTATCCTAGACGGGCGTGGTGGCGCACGCTTGTAATCCCCGCTTGGGAGGCAGAGACAGGAGGATCGCGCAGGTTCAAAACCAGCCACGCGAGCTGGTTTAGGAGACCCTGTTTCCAAATAAAAATGTAAAAATAGGTCTGGGAGTGTAGCCTGGAGGTAGAAGGGCTTCCAGGAACCCCAGTACCACCAAAAAAAAAAAAAAAAAAAAAAACCAGAAAACAGGGTATCTTAAGCCAGCGAGAGGTTTCAAATCTGTGTGATCCTCCTGTCTCGGCCTCCTAAGTGTGGGAATTACAAGCGTGCGCCACCACGCCCCGAAAATTTATAATTCGTTTAAAGAACATAACTATAATACTAACTATAAAATTTATAATCATTACTTTGTATCATCAAATATACATTTAGTGTCAGACATGTTTTTTTTTGTTTGTTTGGTTTTTTTTTTTTGCGGGTTTGGGGATGGAATCCAGGGGCATTTGACCTCCGATCTACAACCCCTGCCCTATATATTTTTTATTCTTTATTTTGAAACCAGGTCCCACTGAGTTGCAGAGGGCCTCACTAAGTAGCTGAGGCTGTCCGCAAACCACGATCCTCCGGTCTCAGCCTCCCGAGTGCTGGGATTACAAGCGTGCGCCACCACGCCCAGCCAGACATTCTTGATTATCTCATACATTTATTTTAAAGCTTTCTTCCTAAAATTAAGATCCAAGTAATTTCCCCACATTATATTTTTGCAGTTTTCTTGTATATCTTTTAATATATAGATTCTCTCTTTTCCCTTTTCTTGCACCTTATGTGTTAATGAATCACACCATTAATACTGCCCTGTAGAATTTATGTTCTAGGTTTGTTGATTTTAACTCCATGGTAATATTTAACCTGTTTTTCTTCTTTCTGTATTTCCTTTAAAATAAGAGTTACGTATATCCAGAAGCAGTATCCAACTTAAGTTGATGTTTGGTAAAAACAATTTATAAATGATATTTCATAATTCCAATGGGAAGCACATAGTATCCACCTTCTTTCTCTTTGTACGGTTTTAGTAGCCATTTTTTTTTTTGGTGCATTGTAGTCATACATCTTAATGGAGTACACAATGGTAGAGGCATACATGCACACATCACTCGTTTAGCCCTTCCCCAATTCCCACCCCATTTTCTCTCCCCTCCCTCATTCACATGTTTAGAAGCCATTTATTATCTTTACCTAGATCCACTATTGTATTAGGGGTTTGAAGAGATCTTCTAATTCTTTCCTCTTTTATCTGTTAGCTGGTTTATGTTTATAAGAAGAAATTTCCTGCATCAAATATTTGGTTTCCTTGAGGTTGTATTAAAACACACACACACACACACACACGGAGTTCTTGATTCTTCCTCTGTCAGTTTTCAGAAAAAAATGAGAATTAATTGTTTAGTATACTTCAAAGCTTACTAATGACTTTTTTATATTAAAATATCATTATATTTGCATTGATTTTTTTATACTTTTATGTATTTCAATCCATCCATGTATTATGTCTATAGATGTTCAAATTGCCTCATCTTGGTCCAATGGGAACCTCATCAATTTGCTTCCTAAGTCCTTTTTGCATAGTCTCTGTAGCTTCTGAGAACTTCTTTATTCTCTGGTGTAATAAAGTGTTCTCAGCTTATTTTGAATACTTCCTGTTGTAGACTTGGAATCAGCCATTTCTCCAAGCAGCCCTGGCTCTTTTAGGAAAAAGAGAGAATCTAATTTGGGTGCCAGTAGTGCTTCTTGCTGTCGGGTTTATTATTATTTCTGTTTTTCCAATGTACAAAGCTATATATCATGAATACAGACTGATAGTTCCAGTTCAAATTGAAAATTATAGGGAGTTTATTGGGCTTTTTAATTTTATGTTTATATTTCATGTTCTATACTAAAAATCTCAGGACCTAATGACAGTAATTATGTTAAAGCAATATTAATTCATTATATCATACCATAATAAATATATAAATCATACATTATATACAGAACAATTTCACGATAACATTGTCAATACTATTGGTCACAAGAGTACACAAAATAAATATTTTTATTTGTATATTTCCCCCCTAAGAAAGTACAGATATAGTATTTTGATTTGAATCAATTGAAAGTATTTCTGCCTATTGATTTTACTAACAAATTGATACCGAGATCATTTTTTTAACAATTTTTATTGAACATAGGTAGTATACATTTACACTATATTTGGTGCCCTCTCCCCCCCCCGCCCCCATTTTCTCTCCCCCCCCCACCAATGGTTGTCCAGGTTAACCATGTCTTATTCATAATTTTACACATGTTCAGGTGTAGACCCTCATTAATCAAGATCGGCCTTTCTCCTCTCCTATCTTTCCATTAAAACTTAGCTAGTATTTCCCCTCTAATATCTGGGGTCCTACTGGTATCCTTTGTGTTTTCTAGTTTGGGCATATTAGAGGAAACATGTGTATCTTCTCCTTCTGTGCTTGGCTGATCTCACTTAACATGATGCTCTCCAGGGCTTTCCATCTTCTTGCAAATGATATAATTTTGTTCTTCTTTATGGCTGAATAGAATTCCATTGTGTGTATTTCCCACAGTTTTGCTATCCATTCATCTGTTGAGGGTGATCTGGGTTGGTTCCATATTTTGGCTATTACAAATTGTGCTGCTATGAACATAGGTATGCATATGTTGCTGTATTTCTCTGAATTCAACCCCTTTGGAAAGATACCTAGGAGTGGTATAGCTGGATCATATGGTGGATCTTTTCCCACCTTTCTTAGGAATCTCCACACAGATCTCCATAGTGGCTGAACTAGTTTGCACTCCCACCAACAGTGTAAAAGAGTTCCTCTTTCCCCACATCCTCGCCAGCATTTGTTGTTGTTTGATTTCTTTATGCTTGCTACTCTGACTGGGGTTAGATGGAATCTCAGTGTAGTTTTGATTTGCATCTCCCTGATGGCCAGTGATGAAGAACATCTTTTCATGTATCTATTAGCCCTTTGTATCTCTTCTTTTGTGAAGTGTCTATTTAGTTCATTTGCCCATTTTTTGATTGGGTTGTTTGTTTTGCTAGTGTAGAGCCTTTTGAGCTCTTTGTATACTCTGGATATTAGCCCCCTATCAGAATGGTGGCTGGTAAAGATCCTTTCCCATTCTGTAGGCTTCCTCTTTAGGTTATTGATAGTTTCCTTTGATGAGAAGAAACTTTTTAGTTTGATGTTATCCCACTTGTTTATTCTTGCTTTAATTTCCTGAGCTTTGGAGGTTTTGTTGAGAAAGTTACTGCCTATGCCAATATGTTGTAGTGTTGAACCTATTTTCTCCTCTACTAACTTCACCGTCTCAGGTCTAATTTCTAAGTCTTTGATCCATCTTGAGTTGATTCCTGTGTTAGGTGAGATATAGGGGTTTAGATTCATCTTTTTACAAATGGTTAGCCAGTTCTCCCAGCACCACTTGTTGAAAAGGCTGTCTTTTCTCCAGCGTATGTGTTTGGCCCCTTTGTCAAAGATTAATTGACTAAAGATGTGTGGGTTTGTTTCTGTATCTTCTATTCTAATCCACTGGTCAGTATATCTGTTTTTGTGCCAGTACCATGCTGTTTTTACTACTATTGCTCTATAGTATAGTTTGAGGTCTGGGATTGTAATGCCTCCTGCGTGTTTCTTGTTATTGAGAATTGCTTTGGCTATTCTAGGTCTTTTCTTTCTCCATATGAAGTTCATGATTGATTTTTCTAGGTCTCTGAAGAATGTCACTGGTATTTTAATGGGAATTGCATTGAACCTATAGATCAGTTTTGGCAGAATGGCCATTTTGATGATATTTATTCTGCCTATCCATGAGCACGGGAGATCTTTCCATCTTCCAAGGTCTTCTTCTATTTCTTTCTTTAATGTTTTATAGTTTTTGTTGTAGAGGTCTTTTACATCTTGGGTTAGGTTTATTCCTAGGTATTTTATTGGTTTTGAGGTTATAGTGAATGGAATTGTTGTTTTTGTTTCCTTCATTGTGGGTTCATTGTTGGCATAAAGAAAGGCCACTGATTTCTTTAGGTTGATTTTGTAACCTGCAACTTTGCTGAATTTGTCAATCAGCTCCAGAAGTCTTTTGGTTGAGTTCTTTGGGTCTTCCAGATAAAGGATCATGTCATCTGCGATAAGGATAGTTTTACTTCCTCTCTTCCTATGTGGATTCCTTTGATTTCCTTCTCTTGTCTATTTCCCCCCTAAGAAAGTACAGATATAGTATTTTGATTTGAATCAATTGAAAGTATTTCTGCCTATTGATTTTACTAACAAATTGATACCGAGATCATTTTTTTAATCTTTCTGTTTTGGGAGATTTTTTTCTTTTTCATTTAAATTTCATTTTGTGTTATAATTGTGAAAATTAGCTTTATTTATACATTTTATCTTTATCCCTTCTATATTCTTTTTTTCTTTTTTTATTGGTGCGTTGTAATCATACATCACATTGGAATACAAGACTTGAGAGGATATACAAGCACACATCATCCAATTAGCCCTCATCCACTCCCCGTCCCATTCCCTCCTCCTCCCTCGATCCCATGCTTGTTTGTAACTAGGAGGAAAGGGGTAACAGGAAGAGGTCGAGGTATAGAAAGGGCACTATAGCAAAGCAATTAAGGTGACCAATCAGAGTGTATGGGATAAGGGAGGATGGAGCCTCTTTAAAACTCAGGAGGTATATAAACAAATGTATCCCTTCTATATTCTTAATGTTTTCTGGACTTCGCTTTCCAATCTTCTCTGGGATGATATGAGAAACTGAATGCACAGGAAGTGGATGGTGTATATTCAGTAAATGGCAGCTGTCATTATGAGAAAGTCGTATGCCTGGCTCTTATTGCTCAAGTTTCTAAATGTAAATACTTTCTTCCATATTTTGCTGATTGGTAACTTTGGGTCTTGATAGATTGCTTGCTTGCACATTTAAGTAATCCCAAACGGTCTTGTGAGACCTGTTTACATTCTACTTACACAGATGTGTTATGGCATTGCTCCTATCTCATAGAAAAGAAATAGCAGACAGGAAAACTACACCAGTGAAAAAGTCCATGCACCCATGTCATAAAGACCTGGATCCAAATCTCAGATGTGCTATTAACTGGTTGTTTTTTGAGGGGGAAATTAGCTCACTAGTCTTAATTCCCCATATGTATAATAAAGATAATGGTATCTAATATTATTATTGCAAGAATTAAATGAGCCAATATATGGAAAGCAATCTACATGAATACCTAGAACAGAACTGGTTTTTAAGAAACATTTGCTTCATCCCTTCTCCCCTCCCCACCCCTTTTAAAGCTCAATCCACACTAGAACCATCCTATAATCAGTAAGGGCAGTGAGGTCTTATTTTGATCAGCAGTCACCACATTTCTGCCCTGTTTGCTTCTTGAGATTTTATTCCTATTCCAACTTTTATCTGTTTGGGGATGGTCTGCACTTTCAGATCTATTCTCCACTTTCCTCCATCCTCGTCTATGACCTTGGGCCTTTACCGTATGGAATATATTAACGGCTGCCACATCCTCTACTTTTCTGTTGAGTTTGGTCAATGAGAGCCCCAACAGGAGAGTGGAGATTTTATTCAGAAATGTATTCCTCTATCTCCCTTTCTTTAGTCATTGTATTCCTTGACTGGCTCCTCTCCGGAGGTCCTGCACTACCCCTTGCTGATTTCCTTAAACTCTGCCCATTCCTTTTTAAACAGCTTTCATACTAGATTCTTTCTGATTACTCAGTTTGAGTGGTACTATCTGTTTCCTGCTGGGACCCTGACTGGTACAATTTCCCAATCAAGAAAATAATAATGAGATTGTTGGTTGAAGGGGCACACTTTCCCTTAATTCCTTTAGTTATTCTAAAATGTCTTACACTCACATAAATTTAAATTATTGGAAAGCAAAATACCTAGACTTCAGTAAATTACCCCCAAACATAAGTCACTCAATAAGCTTTGCTTTAACCTCTATGCCCTTAGCTTTTAACCAAGGGTCAATACAGGAAATGTCATATGCTATCTTCATTTCTGCATCTTCAATAAATGCACTGTTGAAAACAGCATCCATTATCATAGCCAATGTCCCTGACATGGTGACATGGAAAGAGCATAAGATTTGGAGTTAAAAGATACAGACTGCAGCTCTTCCTCTGTAAATTACTAGTCACAAGCCACATCTCTCCTGGCTTCAATCTATTCGCTGTAAAAAGAGAACAAACATATTTATAGATTTTTGAGTAGTAATGAAGAATTGTTTTTAAACTAAAAAGCTCCATAAATATTCATGCAGAGTCAGAGTATACTAAATTTCTTTAAAAAATTCAGCACAGGTAAAAGGTTTTCTTTACTAAATTTTTTTGCTGTGCTTTTTACTGTTGAAAAGGAGTAGATGACTCATTGTGACTCATAAGCTTTAATTTATGAGAAGTGCACAATTAACTGTTATGTTCCACTACGCGGAATGTCTCACCACTAGTATTTGTCTATAAATTTTTGTTCCCTTGTACATAATTTTATTCATCCCTATTTGATGATATTATGGTATGTAGATATTTTATTTTCAAGATATAAAATTATTTTGGGAGAAGATAGGATCTAAACAAAGAAGGCAAAAAGAAGAATGTGTCACAATTGCATTACTTCCCAGATAAAGATCCGTTAAGTTTCTGGAACATTTGTCTTTAATTCTGTACCAAGTAGTGTTCATAGTGATGCTTCCAACCTCCGCAGCTCTGGAAATCAGCAAGATTCATCCATCTATTGAAAAGAAAAAGGTATTATATATATTATATCTACATAAATTTAGACATTGATTTAGATATATTCTATGGTTCATTAGCACAAAGGAGAAAGGAAAGCAAAAAGAGGAGGAGGAAAACAGGGAGAACTAGGAGGACGGGGAGGACGAGGAAGAGGAAAGGAAAAGGTATGTATTAAAGGAGGAAATTACGCCAGCGTGGTGGCGCACGCTTGTAATCCCTGTGCTTGGGAGGTGGAGACAGAAGGATCTTTCAGGTTCGAAGCCAGCTGTGCTGGCTTAAGAGACCCTGTTTCCAAAAATAAAAAAGTATGAAATAGGTCTGGGAGTGTAGCCCGGAGGTAGAAGGGCTTCCTGGAACTCCAGTACCACTAAAAAAAATTATATATATATATATGAGGAAATTATCATCTTCCTAGAGGTTAAAGTGTCATTTCAACATTAACTCCACATCTTCCCTGGAAAAGATAGAGATGGCCACCTTCATCACACTCATTTGTGCTCACCAATGTTCTTTTATTAGTTCCTGTCCAACATTTTGTTGTGTTTGTGAATATTCTGTTTTTATTTTACAGAAAAAGCAGCTCAATTCTGTCCCTTTAGGCCAATCACTACTACTTTCAAGAGAGCACATCTTTTCTCCAAGCCAAATCAAGGTCTGTTAAACTCTATCCTTTTTGTGGAACAAAAAGACTGAAGCTAGGAAACAATCCCCATCTGTTAGAATAAAGTACATTCTTGAAGTATAAAGCTATTATCTATTGCAGGCAAAAGAATTTTTTTTAAATAAGGAAAAATGTAAATGTGTCCACTGTAATAAAGAAAAATGGTACTGTTTGAGACAGTTGTACCTCCAAGCGGAGATGGTAAATTTATTAAACTCACTACCAGGCTAAACAAAGATCTTATTTTTGCATGGTCAAGTATGATTTACCAAGGAAGGGTCTCACTGTCCCATCTGAAACATCTTTCTGAAAGACACCTGCAGTACTATTATGCTATGAAAAGCACCAGGTCATTAGGGGCTCTGTCAATCAAGCGACTGATTTCTTCAGATATGGCTGGTGAATAAAGAAGGCACTTTTTGGTTTCAGACTGAAAGTCACACTTCACCTGCTCCAAGCCCTGGGGTTTTAAGAAAAATGAGAAGCCAACCTAATCTACTTCAATGCTAAAAGAAACATTTGGTTCTCAACGCCAGACTTTAGGAATTCCTTTGTCTAAGCAGAAGCCAATTCTCAGGAATGTCTGAAAACTTTTCTAGATTCCTTTACCACTTCATCATAGGACTTCTTGGAGATTATTGGTAGAGAAATATGGTGCTAGTGCCATATTTAAAAGCAAATAAAGAACACTCTTACATTTCTAAAACTACAATTAAATCACCAAACCTTGGAACATTTGATTATTTTTTCATCTATTTAGTTTTTATCTTCAACATGTAATACAAAAAAATTTTACAAACAGCAGAGTTGAAAGGATACCGATCATCTAGATTCTATCAATCTTAACTAGATTTGTTTTTATCACTTAACTTTCTATTTATCCTTCTACACATTCATCATTTTAAATTATATTTGAGACATTTCAAAGCACATGATAGCCGGGCGTGGTGGCGCACGCTTGTAATCCCCGCGCTTGGGAGGCAGAGACAGGAGGATCTTGCAGGTTTGAAGCCAGCCGCGCTGACTTAAGAGACCCTGTTTCCAAATTTAAAAAAAGTATAAATAATAGGTCTGGGAGTGTAGTCCAGAGGTCAGAGGTAGAAGGGTTTCCAGGAACCCCAGTACCGCCAACAAACAAACAAACAAACAAACAAACAAACAAATGAACAAACAAAAAACCACACACACAAAAACAACAACAACAAAAAACAAAGTATATGATAGAGATGTCACTAAATCTCTAAAAAGTATTTACTTGCTAAATACTTTGCCATGAATATCACTAGCTAGAATTCAATATTTGTTTGAGAGCTATTTCTTTGGATGTAAAATTTATATACAATATAATGTACAAATCTGGCCTGTATTCTTGTTTAGTTTTAATAACGCGCCTAGCTGTTGTCCCTCAAGCACACATTAAGGTATGTAACAGTCTCATTGCCACCAGAAAATTTTCTTTGTGGTTCTCTTTATAGTCCTCTTTGTAGTCAATTGGTAACCCTACTATTTTGGAGGTAACTCTAGTTCAATTTTACCCAAACGTGTATTACATTTGCCTGTTTTTGAATATTATATACATAAAATCATATAGCACACATCCTTGGTAAAAAGGCTCTATTACTAAGTACAGTGTCATGGAAATTGATGGATACATATATCAATAATTTGTTCCGTGTTATCTTTGAGTAAATAACTAGAATTGGGATTGATGAGTCATAGTGTAGGTGTACATTTAATCTTAAAAGAAACTGTAAGATCTTTTTCTAAAATGGTAGTACCATTTTATATTTCTAAAAAGATTGTATAAGGGTTCCACTTGTTCCACATCTTCTTCAAATGTTATTACCAGCCATTGTAATTCGAGCCATTCTGATTTGTGTATATGGTATCCCATTGTTATTTTAATTTTTATTTCTCACTTGACTAATGTTATTATTCATCTTTTATCACTTATAGGTCTTCTATATATCTTTTTGTGAAAAGTATATGAAAATATTTTGCTTACTTTTAATTGAGTACTTTGTGTCCATCTTGGTGAATTACTGGAGTTCTTTATGTGCTCTGGAAACTTTCTCTTGTCAAATATTTGTTCTACAAATATTCCTCCTAGTCTGCATCCTGCCAATTTTGTTCCTTAATATATTTTTTTCAATGTGGAATATATTATAAGAGGAGTCTTTTTAAGGTTACAGTTATTACATCAAGGAATTTTTTATTCTAATTTTGGGCAAGGCATTTTTATTTAAGCATTCATGGGTAATGAATTTTAAGTGGTCTTTTAAAGTTATCCTTGAAAAGCTCATGCTCTATTTTATTCTGTAAATAATGTAAATTTTGTTGCTTGAGTTTCAAATATTAAAACCAACTTTGCTTTGATGCAATAAATCCTATTTGGTTTGATTTTAGTTACATATATACTGTAACTAATATCATATCTTTTCGATATTCAATACCTTAATATTTGTGAACAACAAAAAATATAGGCTCCATATGCTCCCACACTAACATACTTCTGTTAGGACTACTTTTATATATTTGAAGATATGGTTCCAGTGGGATAATTATAATAATTACATTTCTCTGTGGTGGATAGCTTTATATGTTAACTTCATTAGTAAACAGTAAACAGTTATACCATTAAATGCTTATCAAGTTGTTGTAAAGGTTATAGGTGTAGTTTACATCTACAGTAAATTTATGTTAAGTAAAAGAGATTTAAATCAATAATCTGGATGGGTTTCACCTAATCAGTTAAAAAGCCTATGAGAAAAACTGAATTTTCTCTAAAAAAAGAACTTCTACCTGGAGATTACATCTTCAGCTTCTTCCTCAAAATTTCCAGTTTGCTAGTCTACCCTAAAAAAAATTGTCAACATTTGAATAGACACGTAAAAGAACATATAGGAGTGAGCCATTATCTCTAGTTGTAGATTTTGGAATAAAGACAATAGCTTAATTAAAGCTATGTAAAAGAGTAATTTATATGGATTTGATGGTGCCATATATGTAAATAGTAACAGTGTAGCTGGTCAATGGGTAGTGTTATCAATTGGGGATATACTAATCATCACAGTGTATAGATTTGCAGTTTTTTCTGTAGTCTTTTTCTCTAGATTCAATCTCATGCCTTTCTGACTAGCTTGGTTTTCAACCAAGACCCATCTTCTCCATCTTTTAGAAATGTAGGACAATAGGTTCATCCCAGAGTAACCAACACAAATGGGTGGATGCTGTTCAGGTGAAATTCACATAGTAAGCAAAAAACAGGTCACAATGGTAGGTCTGGGCAAGGAAATTCCAGCATTTGGACAAGTCAAGACATCAGAGGCAATGATGATGAAGAGCAAGTCACTCGCGTAAAGGGAGTCCACTGCTCACCTTCAGTTACACTCCCAGCTCTGCATGGTGAGAGCAAGGTTTTGGAAAATATGTCTACAGCCAGAAATTCTAAATTGTGCTTTGCCTTTTTCTGAGAGAGATATAGAGTTTCCAGAGCTTCCAGATCATTCTTGCATTATTTATCTGTACACAGAACATCCTACATGATGCCAAGACAGTGGAAATTACACCTATACATGAAAATACAGAAAATAATGCATATCATTTTGTAAGTTATCAATGACTATTTTATGACCCAAATGAATGTTAGCATAAGGTGATATAACAAGAGCACTTTGGAAGCAGGGAGCCACGGGAGGAAATTAAATGAAATCATACAGGAAGTGACCAGGTCCAAACATCATTAGACAATGAGAGAAATAAAGAAGGTGTCAACTTCCAGTTGAGTTCCAACAACAACCAAAAATTTGTTCATTTAAAGCAATAAAGACTCCTAGAAACTCAAGATAGACTGGAAATAGACATTTTAACAGTATATTTTAGGTAAAAAACTTAATAGAAATCAATCAATAAATACCGATAGTAAATATAGAATGAGATATTAAACAAAGTTGATAGAGATGACCAAATGGCAATAGAAAAAGATACCAGAAAGCACATGGAAGAAAAGAAGAACACCAGTTATGCTAGGAAAAGAGGACTGAGTACACACAGACAAAGCCTGCCAGGACACCGTCCTGTATATATGCCAGCATTTCTGTTCTTATATTAGACACTGACCTTGAAGAGTTGCCCTCTACCAGTCACTAGAACAACTGCCAAAATGTAAGCATCACCAGGTTCTGTCTACTGCTTTATGCCAGTGTTCTCTGTGAGTTTTTATAGCCAGCACCTCCCACCAGCTTCCCTGCAGTGGTTGCTGCCCAAACATAAAGTCCTATAGTCTTGTTTCTGTACTACTCCTATCTACATATGAATATTGCTGATTTCCCTAATCCTGGTC
Source organism: Muscardinus avellanarius (assembly GCF_963383645.1). Taxonomy (NCBI): domain Eukaryota; kingdom Metazoa; phylum Chordata; class Mammalia; order Rodentia; family Gliridae; genus Muscardinus; species Muscardinus avellanarius. Next base: position 29,178,905 of record NC_137799.1, read on the forward strand.
CCAATCCAAGTGTTCTTCTGTCTCTCAAACGTTGATAGTAGGTCCTCTGGAACCCTCCATCAATACACGAATCATCCCATGTTAACCTACTCCTATACTGATCTTTCCAAATACTCTCCTGAAAATAGGATTTTCTTTTTAGCTCACTCAAGTAGAAGTTTCTCATTATTTCACATTTTACTTTGTTCATTATCAAGAGATATAATCAATGTTTCCTTTGCTTCCCAATGCTATTTCAAGATGTTTGTTCATCCAACTTCCTATTAAAATCTGTTATCCCACAATCTCTGTTCTCGTCCATCACTCTCCCCTACTGGTATCATGGGCCCTCCTTTTCATATGCTGTGGATTCTGGCCCCACTTCAACTTCTATGCCATGGGAAGAGCAACTTGAATTCCCGTGTTGACGAGCATCCTGCATTCACTTCAGCCCCTGTGGCTTCCACCTTCACTCCATTCCACTTAAACCTGGCATTCACGTTATGGTCCTTCCCTAGAACTTCTTATTATGTAGACTTTCCCTCTCTAAAATATTGCTTCAGTTTCGCACATAGACCATCTTTCAGGCCCCTCAATATTATACTCTCATCTTAACTGTCATCAAACCATTTGGTACCTTAAGTCTTTCATGATTTCTGTCGTGTGTGCCAACTATACTCTAACTCTCATCTTTTGCTGCCCAGTCAATCCCATAATGGGGCACTGAAGTATTCTTTCATTACTATTCGCTCTCCCCTTCCTCCCCATCTTTCCACTGTATCTGTTAATGTAAATGTAACTTTGGTTTAGTATTTTTGTTCCTTTTTATACCTCTACACCTCAATTATTTATGCCCCTTTCTACAAAAATAAGCAGTTATACAGATTGACAACTACAAATTCATGGTCTACAAATTGAACCAGGAGCAGTTCATTAGTCTCTTTATCAGCTCTTGGTTCATATCCCTCATGGCAACCTTGTGCCTCTTAAGAGTTACAGAAAACAGTGTCTCTCTACTTCACCTTTCTTCCCTTTACACCAAATGCTTTCCTTCAGTTCTCAAAGACTGTTCTTTCTTTTGATCATGGCCAACCTCTCTTCTAAGTCACTGAATATATTCTTTCTAAATTCCACTGTAATTATTTAGAAAATGTCCCAAGTAAGCCAGGTGTGGTGGTGCACACTTGTAATCCCAGCATTTGGGAAGCTGAGACTGGAGGATCATGGTTCACAGACAGCCTCAGCTACTTAGTAAGGCCCTCTGCAACTGTTTCAAAATAAATAATAAAAAACAGAGCAGGAGGTGTAGCTCATAAGTCGAATGCAGGGGGATGCTGCTGGGAAGGACACAGCATCCCTGGCGGGCGCTGCAGAGCCACACAAGGCGCTCTGGAGCTGCAGCCCAACTTTTCCCAAGTTGCATGTTTGGGGCCAGAGGAGTGGGACGGGGGCGGAGAGTGGGGTTCTTGGAAAGAGCAGCAGCAGCCCTACAACATGGCCTCTTCCGCCTCCTCGTCTCCCACGGGCGCCAAGGCACCCCGGCTGCACAGGGTGATTTTGGATCCTATTATTCACAAAGTTAAAGAAAGCGATCTATAATACAGGAGAGAAGTGGATAATGGCAAAATTAGAAACAAGATGACAACGAGGCACCTGCCAGGCAAGAAAAGTGGTTTTTGGAAGAACATCCCAGAAGGGATTAGAGAAAAGACCTCTTCAGCCAAGCATGCTGGGGACTCTTAACAACATACCTTGTAAGAAAAATGATCCAGATGTGGTGGCAGGAGCCCGGCAGCGCTGGGTGGGAAGCCAACCCACACGTCCTGGGGAACTCAGCGTGCCTGGACACCACGCTCCTCTATGCTGTGCTGGGGTTCGTGTTGCGCTCGGAACAGCAGATCCTGCTCTAATAGGTGAGGCTGTGGGCCTCAGCTCTTGGAGGGGAGATAAAATGCATTGCTGCTGAGTGTTTGATCCCACAACCTCTTCAAAACACACATACTGTCTTCTCTTATTAAAAAAAAAAAAAAAAAAAATATATATATATATATATATATATATATATATATATATTGGAGAGGGGTTAAGATGGCAGCGGCGGCAGCCAGGATTCAAGAGATGCAGACAAATCCTATTCAATTCACCTGGAACTTTTGGAAAAAATAATCCCTGTGAAGGGGACTGCTCCTGCCACACATGCTTAAGATTTCTGGACATCATATCATGTAAGAAAAGAGCTCAGCAGAGAACCAGGAGGAAGGCGGTGGTGGCAGCAGCAGTGGTGGTGGCTGTGGAGGTTAGTATTTGGGAGAGGCAGAGATCTGATCCAACCCACCCTGATCTTTTTTTGTGGCAATTATTTATTATTATTATTATTATTTTTGTTATCATACATCACTTTGTAATACAAGACTTGAGAGGATATACAAGCACATATCATCCAATAAGCCCTCATCCAATCCCCATCCCATTCCCTCCCCCTTCCTTGATCCCATGCTTAATTGGTGATTATCTTTGATATAATTGTTTAGGCACCTCATGAGTTTTAAAGAGATTCCATCCTCTCCCATTCCCTCCCCTCTGATTGGTCACCTTAATTGCTTCTCAATAGGGCCTTTTCTACTACTCAACCTCCTCCTGTTACCCCCTTTCCTCCTAGTTCTTGCTAATTAGGGGAAGCATCTGGATTTTATTTTCTGTGCTATTTCTCTGTGCATGCCACATTGCAAGTTCCGATCCCACTCTTGATGGCCCCAGTAGTGGCCTGGCCACCCGGAGGACTCTGATCCCGACCTCGCTGGCTCCAGCACCAGCCTTGCCTCATGGGAGGCCCCGATCCGATCCTGGCCTCACTGGCCCCCACACCGAACTTACCCCTAAGCTGGCTCTTCTCTCAGCCTCAGAGGCCCCAGCACTGGCCTAGCCCCACAACAGGCTCCGATCCCGGCCTCGCTCACCCTGGCACTGGCCTAACCCCTCAGCAGGCTCCTATCCTGGTCTCGCAAGTCCCAGCTCCATCCTTGCCTCACAGCAGTTTCTGATCCCGGTGTTGCAGGCCCCAGCACCAGCCTTACCCCTTGGTAGAGTCCGATCCCGGCCTTGTAGGTCCCAGCACAGGTCTTGCCTCACGGCAGGCTCCGATCCCAACCTTGCTGGCCTCAGCACCAGCCTAACCCCTCGGCTGGCACCAATCCCTGCCTCAGAGGCCTCAGTAGCGGCCTTGCTTCATGGCAGGCTCCGATCCCGGCCTTGCTGGCCCCAGCACCGGCCTAACCCCTTGGCAGACTCCTATCCAGGCCTCTGAGGCCCCAGCACCGGCCTTGCCTCACAGCAGGCTCTGATCCTGGCCTTGATGGCCCCAGCACTGGCCTAACCCCTATGCAGGCTCCAATCCCAGCCTTGGAGGCACAGCACCAGCCTTACCCCTTGGCAGAGTCCGATCCCAGCCTTGTAGGTCCCAGCACAGGTCTTGCCTCACGGCAGGCTCCGATCCCGACCTTGCTGGCCTCAGCACCAGCCTAACCCCTCGGCTGGCACCAATCCCTGCCTCAGAGGCCTCAGTAGCGGCCTTGCTTCATGGCAGGCTCCGATCCCGGCCTCTGAGGCCCCAGCACCAGCCTTGCCTCACAGCAGGCTCTGATCCTGGCCTCGATGGCCCCAGCACTGGCCTAACCCCTATGCAGGCTCCAATCCCAGCCTTGGAGGCACAGCACCAGCCTTGCCTCACAGCAGGCTCTGATTCCAGCCTCACTGACCCCAGGACCGGCCTAACCCCTCGGCAGGCTCCGATCCCGGCCTCCGAAGCCTCAGTAGCGGCCTTGCCTCACAGCAGGCTCCGATCCCAGCCTCGCTGGCCCCGTCACTGGCCTCATCCCTTGGCAGGCTCCAGTCTGAGTACCCTCTTCACCCAGCAAGTTGTCCCACATTCCCAAGGGTGCGTGGTGGTAGTATTCTGCCTCTGAGGTAATTTCTTCAAAAGTTCCAGATGTATTATGTCAGATCTCTGCCTCCCCTGAGTACTTGCTGCTGCCAATGTGACTGCCTCCATCATTTCAAATCTTTCCCAAGCTCTTTTCCCATACTGCATAATGTCCAGTGTTCCTAAGCATGCGTGACAGTAGCATTCGACCCTTGGGGTAATTTCTTCAGAGGATCAGGGTGGGTGGGATCAGATGTTTGCCTCTCCCAAATACAAATCTGCACCACCATCTTGGCCACTGCTGCTGCCGCCGCCTTCCTCCTAGGTCTCCGCTAGACTCTCTCCTTACAGGTGATGTCCAGGACTCTTAACGATGTAGAGAAGCAGAAGTCCTCTTTCGCGGGGAATTTTTCCAGAAGTTCCAGTTCAGATAGATATGCTTTGTCTGAATCTCCAATATTCTAGTTGCCGCCGGGGCCATCTTAAACCCTCTGGAATATTTTTTCTTTTTCGATTCCCTTTTATTTTATTTTTTAAATAAGAGAAGAGAGTATGTGTGGTTTGCTGAGGATGTGGGATCAGGCATTCGGTAGTGATGAAAATTTTTTTTCTTTCCGGGTGGGAGGGGGGTCTCCTACGGGTGCCCTGCTTGCACCCGCCCACCTGCCCGGGGTCGGGGCATTGCGGTCTGGACCTCCGGAGCCTTCCGAGTGGGGGAGACACCTAATGGAGTCCCGCCTGCGCCCGCCCACCCTCCTGGGATGGGGGCCAAGCGGCCCGGACCTCCAGGGCCTTCCTGGTGGGGGGGGCACCTAAAGGTGCCCTGCCCGCACCCGCCCACTCTCCCGGGGTTGGGGCCATGGGTTCCAGACCTCCAGGGCTTTCCAGGTAGGGGGTCACCTAAGGGAGACCCGCCCGTGCCCGCCCACCCTCCCGGGGTCCGAGCCATGCGGCCTGGACCTCTGGGGCCTTCCGGGTGTCGGGGGGTTACATAAGGTTGACCTGCCCATGCCCGCCCACCCTTCCGGGGTCAGGGCCATGCAGCCCGGTCACCCTGATCTTCTGAAGAAATTGCCCCAAAGGTAGAATGCTACCGCCGTGCATGCCCAGGAATTCTGAACATGTAGTGTGGGAAAGTGTTTGGGAGAGAATTGAGATGATGGAGGCAGCGGCAATGGCAGCATCCAGTATTCGGGAGAGGCAGAGATCTGATTCAATCCATCTTGATCTTTTGAAGAAATCACCCCAAAGGTAGAATGCTACCACCACACACGCTCGGGAATTTGGGACAACATGCTGTGTGAATAAGGTGCTCGGAAGAGAACAGAGATGGCTGTGTCAGTGGCAGTGGTGGTCGGTATTTGGTAGAGGCAGAGATTCAATCCAATCCACCTCATAAATTTAAAGAAATATCCTCAAAGGTATACTGCTACTGCCATGGTGGTGGTGACCAGAATTTGGAGGAGCACACAGATCCAGTCCAGTCCACCTTGAACTTTTGAGGAAATCTCCCCAAAAGTAGACTGCTCCTGCCACACATGCTCAGGAATTCTGGACAACATGCTAAGTGGTAAAAGGGTTTGGGGGTTTCAGAGGGAGCCCCGCATAGCTGAGATGGGCTACCATGCTGCATGTTCTGGGAGTCATCAGCCCTCATGGCCACCGTGCTCTTCTGCACATGGAACAGCAGAGCCTCCTCTCTGTAGTGAAGCTGTGGACCTCTGCCTTTGGAGGGAAGACAAATTTCATTGCCACTAGGTATTTGTGGGTCCCCGCTTTTGCAAAAGACATGTACTGCTCTCTCATATTAAAAAAAAAAATCAAAGAATGCTGGGCGTGGTGGTGCAAGCTTGTAATCCCTGTGCTTGGGAGGCGGAGACAGGACGATTGTGCAGGTTTGAGGCCAGCCTCGCTGGCTTAAGAGACCCTGTTTCCAAATAAAAATATATATCTAAAAAAAAAGGTCTCTGTGAGTGTAGCCTAGAGGTAGAAGAGTTTCCAGGAAACCCAGTACCACCAATAAATAAATAAATAAATAAATAAATAAATAAATAAATGAAAAAAGAGAACATCTATAGATGATCTGCTCATAGATACAGAGACCAGAGTCCGATGCACAGCAAGGCTGGTGCCGGGGCCTCTGAGGCCAGGATAGGAGCCTGCTTGGCAGCTAGGACGGTGCTGGGGCCAGCAAAGCATGAATCAGAGCCTTACCTGAGCCAAGGCCAGTACTGGGGCCTCTGAAGCTGGGATCAGAGCCTGCCGAAGGGTGAGACCAGTGCCAGGGCCAGCGAGGCTGGGATCAGAGCCTGCCATGAGGCAAGGCCGGTGCTGGGGCCTTGGAGGCCTGGATCGGAGCCTATTGAGGGGTGAAGCTGGTGCTGGGGCCAGTGCGGCTGGGATCAGTGCCTGCCTTGAGGCAAGGCCGGTGCTGGGGCATTGGAGGCTGGGATCAGAGCCTGCCGAGGGGTGAGGACTTTTCCAGGGCCAGCAAGGCCAGTATTGGAGCCTGCCATGAGGCAAAGCTGGTGCTGGGGCCTCCTAGGACGGGATCAGAGCCTGCCTAGGGATGAGGCCGGTGTCGGGGCCAGTGAGGCTGGGATCGGAGCCTGCTGTGAGGCAAGGCTGGTGCTGGGGCCTTGGAGGCTGGGATTGGAGCCTGCTGAAGGGTGAGGCTGGTGCTCAGGCCAGTGAGGCTGGGATTGGGGCCTGCCTTGATGCAAGGCTAGTGCTGGAGCCTCAGAGGCTGGGATCAGAGCCTGTTGAGGGGTGAGGCCAGTGCTGGGGCCTCCGAGGCCCAGGTCGGATCCTACCATGAGGCAAGGCTGGTGCTGGGGCTTGGGAGGCTGGGATTGGAGTCTGCCAAGGGGTGAGGCCGGTGCCAGGGCCAACGAGGCTGGGATCGGAGCCTGCTGTGAGGCAAGGCTGGTGCTGGCACCTCCAAGGCCAGGATCAGAACCTGTCATGCAGTGAGGCCGGTGCTGGGGCCAGCGAGATCGGGATTTGGGCCTGATGTGAGGCAAGGCCATTGCTGGGGCCTCCGAGGCCAGGATCGGAGACTGCAGAGGGGTGAGGCCAGTGCCAGGGCCAGCAAGGCTGGGGTTGGAGCCTAACGTGAGGCAGGGTCAGTGCTGGGGCCTCTGAGGCCGGGATCAGAGGCTGCCATGAGCAAGGCTGGTGCTGGGGCCTCGGAGGCCGGGATCAGAGCCTGCTGAGGGTTGAGGCCAGTGCCAGAGCCAACGAGGCTGGAATTGGAGCTTGCCGTGAGGCAAGGCCAGTCCTGGGGCCTTCAAGGCCGGGATTGGAACCTGTCATGCAGTGAGGCCGGTGCTGGGGTCAGCAAGGCTTGGATTGGTGACTGCCATGTGGTGAGGCCGTAGCTGGAGGCAGCGAGGCCAGGATAGAAGCTTGCCTTAAGGCAAGGCCAGTGCTGGGGCCTCCGAGGCCGGGATCAGAGTCTGCTGGGTGGCCAGGCTGGTGCTGGGGCCTTCATGAGTGGGATTGGAACTTGCAATGTGGCTACAGAGAAATATCACAGAAAATTAAATAATCAGATGCTTTCCCTAATGTGCAAAAACTAGGAAGAAATGGGTAATAGGAGGAAATCTGATTGAAGAAGGGGCCCTATGGAGGAGCAATTAAGGTGACCCATCAGAGGGGATGGGATGGGGGAAGATGGAATCGCTTTAAAACACATGATGCACGTAAAGAAATATATCAAAGTTAATCACTAAATCAAGCATGGGATTGAGGGAGGGGGAGGGAGTGGGATGGGGATTGGATAAAGGCTAATTGGATGATGTGTGCTTGTATATCCTCACAAGTCTTGTATTCCACTGTGATGTTTGACTACAATGTACCAATAAAAGTATATTAAAAAAAGAAGTCGAATGCACTTGGGTTTCACCCCCAAACTGCAAAATATAAAAGAAAGTGTCCCAAGTATTTGACCATTCAAATAAAACTTTTGTCAAATACTTGAACGTTTTTTTCAGTAATTACAGTAATTTTTATATATTTATATATTCTACCCACACCTATTCACAGAACCTCAATATCTAGCCATCTACAGTAGAACTCCTTTAGTATGTCCTACAAACCCCTTAATGGCCTCAAAACCGAGCTTACTCTTTCTCCACTTGAGTTGGCTTCTTCTCCAGATTTTCCCATCAGAGATACCAGTGCTGACATTCACGCAGGCACTGAAGGGTAAGCCTAGGAGATATTTGTGTGTGTGTGTGTGTGTGTGTGTGTGTGTGTGTGTGTGTGTGTGTGGTGGGGGGTACTGGTGACTAAAACCCAGGGCATTCTACCTCTGAAATACACCCCCAGCCCTTTTTATTTTTTGTTTGGAAACAGAGTCTCACTAGGTTTCTGAGAGCCTTGCTATGTTGTTGAGGCTGGCCCCAAGCCTGTGATCATCCTGCCTTAGCCTCCCAAGTACTAGAATTATAGGAATGTGTCACCATGCCCAGCCTAATAATAGTCAAAAGGGCATGTCAACTTTCTCCCCTCAGTGTTTCTAGGATATTTTTTTCTCTTCTGTCTCAAATAGCTACCCACATTGTACCCTCATCTTCTTTTACCTACAACATTTCAACAACTCCTCTATGGTTTTCTTGTCTGCCATAGTCTATACTTCAGAAGGACCTTTTGAAAAATGCAGATTATGCAATGCCTCTCCCTTGACTAAACCTTTCAGATAGTTCCCATATGCTATATAATATCCTTCAAAAGGATATGACCTTGTTCTTCACAGCATAGCCCTCTTTAGAACTCACCTTATTTCCAGCTTTGTACTTTATTCTTCAGCAAACACCAAAATTGTTTATAACTTCCCCTACTCAACATTTCTCTAAATTTGATTTTTTAATTATACTGACATCTGATGAAATAACCTTCCCCAACATATGTCTTCACCTAACTCACTTTCTAAATTTTGCTTTTGAATTCTATATTCCCCTCCTCTACAGAATGCACTCTCCACAACGATTCATTCTTTGTATTTTCATAATATTCTATCCATATCTTCACTAGAATGACCATAGTCAAGATTACCAATAAGCTCTATTCCACCAAACCCAGAAATCAATGATATATTATCATTTTTTCTTAAACTCCCTGCAACCTTTGGAAGTGATGAGTCCCTTTCTCTTTTCAAATACCTTCTGTTTTTGTGACACACATCTTTTATTTTTCCTCTTGCAGCTGACTGCTTCTTGTTTCCTTTCCTACTCTACTTCCATTCTGAATCAAGGAATACCTCAGAGCACAGTCTTCATCTCTCTTCCCCTCTATGTCTAAATTTATTCCTGAATAGTCTCAGCTATCAAATTTAAACACCAACTATATGTGACAACTTTCCAGTGCTGACCTCTCTCCTGAGCTTCACAGCTGGATCTTTAATCACCATCTCAAACTTAATGAGTTCCTAAAAGTACTCTTGTTTCATAATCTTTCTTTTCCCAGTCTTGTCTCATTTAATGTCAACACCTTCTACTAGTAGCTTAGCCCCAAATCTTTGGACGTTTCATTTCTCCTGATCTTCATTCCAAATATATCTCAAATATGACCATTATCCAGTATCTGTGTTGCTAATAAGGCCCAGTGGCCACCATTCATCATCTGCTAGGGTATCCTATTTCTTTTTGCCCACCTTAGCCCCTCTTGTACATTTTTCCCTACATAAAAATAAATCAAATCATAAATAAGGTTGTATTAAACCCTCATGTAAAACCATCTGATAGCCGTTGATTGTACTTGGAATAAAAAAAAATCAAACTCCTCAGTCATAACCTCTAAACTCTTGGGATCTGGACCCTGAATTTCTTTTTTTGACCTTATTTCACTCCACTAGTTCCCTCATTTGCTAAGTTCTAAGTACTCTGTCTTTGCATGCACGTGTCTCTTTCTGCTCTCTCTCCATAACTTCCCACCTCAGCAACATTTGCATCCATGTTTCTTTATTCAGACATGTTTTCTTTCTGATCATTGTACCCCTGTCCTGTTCACACTTCCCAAAGCAACTCAACACTTTACTCTTCTGTTCAAGCATTATCTTTCTTGTCTGTGTAACACCACTTTTCAAAATAATGATATTTATAATCACATTGGTATTCCTTTTATTTTATATAAAATTAATGGGAACATGGATGAATAGCCACTGTACTTTGTCACTGCCATAACCCCAGGGCCTAAGACAGTGGCTGGAATATTTCAGGTGTATGTGCTGTCACCTCTGCCCCTCCCACAATAGTTGGTGAACCTCTTGATGGTTCCCTAGTGCTTCCTCATACAACGCATGGCATGGGGGTTGCTACATAAACGTTCATTAAATTAAGGAAAGAATGAATGACTGAACAAGCATACCAGCATGAAGAAACTTATGCTAGCTACATTGGCTGAATATTTTCATTTATTTCCTTGGAGAAAAGTATCAGAAGCTTATTTTAGCTTTCATTATGTTGTTTTTTTTATGTATTACATATAAATATGCACAAGCCAACTGTGATCGGCTTTCTGTAGTTGTCATCCCAGGGTGGAGATTCAATCATATGCAGCTAATTCCTTTTTTGTCTGTTGTAAAAGCCTGAGTTAGAAAGCCATTCTACACATGGAGCTAAAGAGACATCTGGTCTGAAAGGGTTGAATTTTGCCTTGGTTACTCCAAAGCCCAGAGGTGGCCAACCAGATAAACATCCTGATAGAAGGGCTATGTTAGGCCTCTGTCTTCCAGGGACTCCGTATCTTGTGATTTCACGAAAGTTACCCTTTTAAGAATCCAATGAGCTAATGAGTCAGTCATGCTTTTGTTATTTGTTTTCCCCTCGTGGATGCTCTTCAGTCTGAAGACCAACTATGAATAACCACTGTGGCAGTTCCACACCCACAGAGAGGTTATCCAAGGAGATAGAATTTGGAGAAAAAGAAAGAACTTGGCATCTAGACCCATCTCTTGGATAGAGAACAGCAGTAGAAATAAATGGACAAGTTGCCAGGAAAACCCCACTTTCCATCATCAAAAAGTTAACTAAGAGTCTGGCTTGGGCTTACTAGAGCACTCTAATTTCAGAACAAGAATTTGCTTCCTAATTAATTTAAAAGGGAAGAAAGAATAATTTTCAGAGCCCTTGGCAAATCTTTCAGCCACACCAGTACTGATGATGAACTCAAAAGAAGTGTATCAATCATGTTGTGTCTTGTGCTTCGTGGAAGAAGACAAGAGTTGTGTGGGTACAGCCTTGCTGTGTGGGTGTCAGCAACAGCTAATTAACCGCCCCTTCAGTAGTCCTCTCTGTCCCCACTAAAGGAAGCTCCATTGTTCCAGTTCCAGAAGCCTTGCAGCCCTGGAGCCATACTTGCTTCTCTCTCTCATGCTCCTTCTCCCATCCATCTGAAAAAATGCTGTCAGCTTGATTTTTCAGAAAGAGATTATGAATCAAGAGTGCTTTTAGGAGTTAGTTAAGGTTTTCAACTTTATTTTGCTCAGTTTACCTCAAATTCAACTATTTTTTTCTTACCCCAACAGCCACCAGCCTGAGCCACCCTGACTCACATGAGGTAGAGAGAGAGAGTTTAGTTGTTAGAAATTAGCAACAGAGGTTAACTGACATTAAATGGCAGTCTCGTCCTGATCTAATTTTTAAACACTGTAAACAACTAATATGTAGCATGGTCACTTGGGTTGTGTGTTTGCACGTTCTATATCCTTCCCCTATAGTAAAAGCAGCTGCCATACATTTAAGAACTCACTCTTGGCCAGATGTTGATTTTACCTTTTGATATGAGTCACAACAAGAGGAGGTGTATGTCATTATCAAAATCTAAATGCAGAAACCAAGGGCCATAGTGATTAAGTCTCTCAACCAACACCACACAGAAGCTGCAGGGCTGGTAATTGGCTGAGTCCAAGTACCTACAGTGCCATGACCTGTCTGCACTATCTCACACAGTGCTCAGTAGCAGAAGCTGGGCCATCCAGAAGTCTGATGTCACTGTTCTCTCCATAGTTTGGCACTTGGTTTCCTGGTTTATTTCCCTGAAGACTAAAAACACCTGCAGGTAGCAATTTTGTATGTTATTTCCTGCTTTATCTAAGCCTGGCATGGCATATGGTGAGGACTTGAGAAGTGTTTCCCAATTGCTTAATAGAACATAGGGTTACTGAACCCCTGCAGTGAGCTCAGAGCAAGCCTCTTCCGGTTGCGCTATAGTAACCTGGGCGTATGGACACCTGGCTAACCCGACAGCCCTTCCCGACATGGTTGCAGTCAACCCAGGATAGACCCTTAACCTGAGACTATCAGTTCCTTAGAACTGATAGAGATTATCAGTTCCTTAGAAACCTAACAGACTGTTTAAATGCAAAAGAATCTATTTTATCTCAGGTTCTGGACACATAGTTTATGAATGACATCAGCTATTATAAACAATAACCATAAAAGCTAGCATCTGCATAACAAATTACAGGGTTCGGAGCATTTTTCCATCCATCTCTTTTTCTCATGCTCACGGAAAGTGCCCAAAGACTGCTCTAGGTTACTTCCTTCCACATTTTAGGGTACTAAAACTCAGGGAAATTACAGGTTTTGCCCAAGGTCACACTGATTAAGAATTACAACTTTTTAGTCGGGAGTGATGGTGCATGCTTGTAATCCCTGTGCTTGGGAGGCTGAGAAAGGAGGATTGCACAGTTCAAAGCCAGCCTCAGCTACTTAGTGAGACCCTGTTTCCAAATAAAATAGAAAATAGGTCTGGGAGTGTAGCCCAGGGTAGAAAGCCCCTGGGTTCCACACCCAGTACAAAAAAAAAAAAAGAAATACAACTTTGCTCACCACATGCCTACATGCCCTGTTAGCACATCACTTGCATTGGCTTTTCTAATCCTAAAAATGACCTTATAGGTAAAATGTCTTTTAGGTGGAAATTGTTTTTCTTAATGCTAAAAATGAGTTTATAGATCATATTGTTGATAGATTAAATATGCAGGGCTTGTTCCTCAGCGCACACAGATACATGGAGCCGTCCGATATGGATGCCATATTTATTCGCTGGAGGGCCAGTGCACCTTTCCTGGGCAGTTCCTTCCCCTGCCCCCGCCCCGGCGGGAGCAGGCTTGGGGAGAGCCCCCCACCAGAGTAGAAGTGTCTGTGAGATAGCAGCATCTCCCTTATATCGAAAGGAGTGGTCTCCGTGGGAAACATGGAGCTTTGCGGGGTAAGGAGGCGGGTCCTTCCTGCCTCCTGGGCTTCCAGCCCCTCCCACTGCGGGGCAGCAGCTCAGACCTTTCAATTGTGTTTCATATATTTCATATGCAAAAGTGAGGCTTAAACTTCCCCAAGAGTGCTAACAGATGAAGCCAGGATGAACACTCAGCCCATTCTGTTGTGTTGCCCAGTTCATGTTTAAGGGGCAGAAGAAAGATTCCAACACTCATGTTCTGACTTTACAGCCAGGAGAAGCCTATGGATTTATCTCTAGTATTGCACTCCTTGATTTATGCCTTTTAGTTGAAACTTCCACTTGAAAATTTCTTGATTATCAACTGGTCTTTAGCAAATCTGAACAAAACTTTTACTAGTGCTTTCTCTTAAATATCCTAATTTGACCCTTTTCTAATCTATTTTATGTCATAATGACAAACTCCCTTCCTAAATACAAATTTCATTATATCACTTTAATTCAAGACAATAGATGGCTTCAGTTTCCTACCATACAAAATTTAATTTCTTAAGTTGGCCTTTAGCTAACTGTTTCAATGTATTGCCTATTTTCTTAATGTCTTCTTAGTCAACAAGCTCATGCTCTTAAATAATTCTAATAAACTCCTGATATACCTTGTTCTGCTCAAACCAAAAGCTTTCAGGGATCAATGGAATTTAAAAATATATCATCTGGAAATCTCCAAATTTTTTATTTTTCCAACTATGGATCTGGAAGAAACTTATAGCTTCATGATCATTCCACAAAATAAAAAAAGATAAAGAAAAGAAATAAAAAATGATAACAGGATCAAAATAAGTAATAATCTGTCTCAAAAAAGATAATTGTGTATATATATATGTGTATATATATATGTACAATGAAAATGAAATATAGCATAGTAAACAGATTATATATATTCTATAACACATACACATATACCAAGGCTTAAACAAAGTCCGTATTTTGTTTCACTTTTGAGATGGTTTGATGAACATGTCATCCCTAATAGACATCTGCCAGGACGTAAAGATTTGGTCTTCTATTCCACTTCCATTCAGGATCAAGAGAATTCTGCATATATCTCCAATTATTTCTTGGTGTTTGATCTTCTCTTTTAAGGTAAATAAGCTCCTTGAAAGCAGAGACCACATCTTGTATTTCCTCTGCATTCCCCACAGGACTTAACTAGGCCAGGGCGACTCACAAAAGAGAGCACAAAATATGTGAGTCCGTATATAATCAAGACAACCTGAAATATTGCAGGCAATGCATTTTGGGGGACAATTACCTCTTGGGTGAAATAAGAACAACTCAATTCATCCAATATTAGCTCTGTGGAATGCAGCCCTCTAACCTGACCCTTTAGTGACCCTCAACTTCACAGAGCCCGTTGATCACCTGAAGCCTCCTTCACTTATCTTTCCGGTAAATCATCTCACTCACCATTCCCACAACTCTTTTAGGGGGGCAGGAGAGATTGCCTTCTAAGAGACACATCAAAGCAAGGCACTGCTTTAACCTCAAGAATCAGTTTGTATTATTTGATGAAACAAGCAGGTAGACTTCCCAGGAAGTCCTGAGTCTGTGTCAATGTACAAGGAGAAAAATACTTAGAATAAAACACTGCATGAGGTTCCAAGCACTGTGTGGAAACCCAAGAACTATTCTCAGACAATTAAACATTTAATGAGGCCATCTTTAAAAGCTGTTGTCTTTGGTTGTAGTTAGTGTTTTCCCCTCATCAAAGCCTTTATTTAGGGGTCATTATGACTAGAAACATCTTCCCCACTATCCATTTCTCTCTTCCTCTTTGCTCTTTGATATTACATATTTGGTTAATGGGCCATGTCTCACAGCTCTCTTCCTCTCAACTCTTCCCCCCTCCTTCTTGCTGACCATCCACAATCTCCATTCCTGGAGATAAATGATCTCCATTATTTACTTTTTATTTTAGCCTTAATGTACCTGCTCTCCTACAGACATAATATAATGTTAATTTTAGCTTCCAGGAGCGATGGAAGGTATATTAGAAGCTAAGCATGTTCCAATGATTATCTGATATAATTTTTATAACAACTCAGTGAGCTAGATTTGTCATCCTTGGGTTGCTCATAAGTAAACTGAGTCCAGAGACATCAAGTACTTTCCTAATACAACATGGCTATGATTAGATAGAGCTGGGATCCAAATTCTGATTCATTTGACTCTAAATGTTCTGCTCTTTTTTTCCCTCTAGGCCTTTATGTTGTATCAGGTTGCTAGCTATTTTTCAGATATATTATTTTTTTTCATCTGAAAAAGAAATGAGCCAATAGCCCTCCATTCCTTATCTGACCACTGATATCAAACCAGGATAGATTAGTAGACCTGCCAGTAAAAAATGCTCCATAAGGATCTGTTGTCTTTAAAGCCGCTTCATACAGGAACTGGTTCAGACTGATTAGGAGGTGAAATTACAGACAGCAATAAAAGCAGCTTGGTTATGGCTTGCCTAACGTCAGATCTACGTTTGTTTTTATTCTTTCAACCTCATAAGAGAGTGGTTAGGCCAGTGGAAAGAAGAACATGGATAAAAGTGTGCAGTCCAGTGCCTTGCCCATAGCTTCATACACACTCATTTAATCTTTTTAGCATTCAGATGTAGTTCCTCAGGCAGAACTTTGTTTATTGGGCCTGTTGGATATTTTAGAAGCCATGTCCCTATCACTTGGATCCTCATAAAATCATACCTATCTTACTGCCTGGGAAGGTGGAAAGTCTAAGAAAATAGGGCAGGTTTGTGTCCTGTGAGATGGTCAGGAGAGGATTCAGACAGTAAGGTGAGTCTTCCATTCCACTATGTCAGGGCCACATCACTATGTGAGTGCAGAGAAAGATGTCTCAACCCTTTGTGGAAATGGTTGCTAGAACTGCCCTCCATAAAGTATCGTTTCCCCAGCAGAGCGAGTCTGTGGGCAGCCTCTGACTTGAGAAGGAACAGGCCTATCTGGATTTACAGTTTGTTGTTCTTCCTTCTGTTAGTCAGAGGACAAATGGACTCAATATTCTCCTCTCACATGAATTGCCTTTGTTTCCTTCCTCGTAGGAGGCCTCCACCTGTCAGATAACGGGATCGAAATATCTGGCTGTTTCCCATGAAGCCTCATGAAGGAGAGCATCATTCCTAAAGACAAGTTTCTTGTGTGAGGAATTAAGCTGGGGACTCAGAACCTTTGTCAGTGAACCTGACCTCAACGGAAGAGTGCAAGTGGACAGCCACTGAACCTTATTTGGACATTGTTTCTTCCTATTTCTTTGGTGAAAAAGGCTCTGTGATGAGGTAGTATGTCATCTCCTAATTCTGCCAAGCCAGCAAAGGAATTACATCCTTCAAAGTGAGAAGCAACATGATCCAGGAAGGAGAATTACTGGGATATTGATGATAGAAAGGTCACTACTCCTGGGAGATGAAGAAGAGGATCAGGAATGTCATAATGGCAAAGATCGGAATGTGGGGTATATGGCAAGTCACAACTCAATTCTCCAACAGTTATGACCTTGGGTAAATTAAGTGACCTCTCTGGAATTTGCTTTCAGAGTCTTATTCAGTAAAAATGAATAGGATAGCCGGGCATGGTGGCACATGCTTGTAATCCCTGCACTTGGGAGGTGGAGACAGGAGGATTGCACAGGTTCAAAGCCAGCCACGCTGGCATAAGAGACCCTGTTTCAAAAATATAAAATAGGTCTGGGAGTGTAGCCCGGAGGTAGAAGGGCTTCCAGGAACTCCATACCGCCAAAAAAGAAAAATGAATAGGATAATACCTACAGGAAAACATTTATGTAGGTTATTACATATATTTTAAAATATAATAAAAATTCAGTAACTCAAACATATCGACCTAGTTGACCTAAGCAAACTGCTATTTCTAAACACAAAGCTGATGCCAAGGACCTGATACATTAGCAAAAATTAAATTAATTTAAATTAAAAACTTATTTTTGGCCTAGAAGCTTCTAATTATAAGATGGTTGGAAGGGGACAGGTGGCTAAATTTAATAGGACAGGTCAGTTTGAGAAATAACACCCAGAAATCTTCTGTTTGGCTGTTTTTTTATATTTTGATTGTGGGAGAGGGAACAGTATGTATGGTGGTTTTTAATCCCAATAAGAAGGTGGATTACTTTCACAATTTATGTGATAGATTTCCTATGGTATCTTGTTTTATACTCAGTCATATATTGATACTAACAAATATTTTTGCTTTTGTTTTTTTCTTCTCCCAGGAATAATGGTATATTATGCTGGCATGCAGAAGAGGGATCTCATGATATGGAGGTATTTACATGCTCATACTATTAAGAGTACTAGTTATTATGAGTGTAAAATTCTGATGAAATAACTTTAATATATTTCTAGGAAACAGAAATTCTCTCAATAATAGGAAATAGTGGATAAAAATAATTCATAAATAAGTGTAGTAGTTACCTTCTATTACTGTAGTGTTAAAATAAATTATAAAGTAAATCTGTGTCTCTACTATCTTTGTCCTCAGCAAAAACCAAGAGTTTACATGAAATGGGACATAGGACAGTTTTCTCAGGATCACATGGGACAACATTATTTTTTGTTTGCTTTTGGAACTGGCGATTGTACTCAGAGTATTCTGCCTCTGAAATAAATCCTAGTCTTTTTTTTATTATTTTTATATTTTGAAACAGGGCCTTGCAAAGCTGCCAAGGTGGTCCTCCAATCTATAATCCTCCTGTTTCAGCCTTAAAAGTACTAGGATTACAGATGTGTGCCACCACATACAACTCTAAAGAATAATTACCCGTGCCACCTCCTATGGGGCTTTATGGTTTTCAAAAGTTTTGCTCATAGCATCTTATTTAATCTACATCACAAATTAGTAGTTAAGGCAATTCAGTTTAAAGAAATGGAAACCACACTGCAGGAAGCTGCCATAGCCTGTCTCCATCCAATAAGTGCCATAGGGGGATGAACTAGCCTTCTGCTGTTATCCCACCCATCCCCCATATCTGGGAGCCCAGGAAAGAAAATACTCATCGGTGGCTTATATAAGATTCAGGAACTACTCCAAAGGGCAATTATGCAGCAAACATATATGAAAAGTTCCCTGAAGATTATGTTAAAGGAAGATGAGACAGGTTATGGAAAAATAAATAGCTTCCTAAAAAAAGTGTACAAACTTAAAGAAACTAGAGGTTTTATAAATCTATGCCCTAATCTAGTTTCCCAAAAGTGCTGGAATAAATTTTATGATAAAGTTTGCTACTATCTTAGTTGTTTTTTTTTCCCCCATTTCTTCAAATCACAATTCTAGACAGAGAAAACTTTTTAGATTTCAGGAGAGAAGATGGCATTAAATATAGACTCAGGTATCAGATGGGTTTGCAATAAATTTAAATAAAATCAATGTAAATAAAATTTATAGTGTTCAAGTGGATAGAAGTTTAATGATTGGTTTAGTGCTATCATTTTAAAATGGAAGAAAAAAGGAAACAAAATATCTACTGAGACATGCAGGATAATAAACCTTAAACCTAGTAATGAAATTAAAGCCTAGTATGTTTAACTATTAGGTAAGCTAGAAAACAAAGCTGATATAATGGGTGATAATTCAAGTTGAGTCTATTGGGGATAAAATTGTGAGAATCACAACATATGCCAACAGGAATAGAACATCTACAGGCATTAGGTAGGGTAATGAGGGGCATAGTCATTACTTGGACAAGAGACAAAGACACAAAATACACACTTATAGACATAAAAATGAAACATTGAATTTTACAATTGCACTGGTCCTTAACATCAGGAGACTCAGCTCCATTACAACAGAAGAATATGAGATGTAATATAGAAAAATGCCATGCCCAAGGTCACTAACTGGCAGGGCTGGAACTAGAACCCAGACATATAGCAACTACTTTCTCATGCTAGACTATGAACCATCTTTTATTTTACAGTTATTGCCATTCTAAAAATCTGGTAGAATGAGTAATTACTAATCACTTCCATGTTAAGAAAAAAAAAATCAGGAAAGGAAAAACAGGTGGCAGAGATAAGGTGGGCCCTCTGGGTTGTAGACTGTTTGTGACGGAGGTGAGTTGGATGGAGAGGTACAAGTAGGGAGAGATGGAGGTGAGAATAGCATTTGAGGTGAAGGTACATGGGCTGATGTGATACAAACACATGGGATAAGGCAAGGGGACCAGGGTGTGTACACGTCGCGTAGCTGTATAGATGACCAGAAGTCTTTGAGGGATGACTTCTTCTTTGTTTTTCATTACTTTGTGAATATCTGATGTTTGTGAAGGAAAGGACGAGAGATGGAGGGAGAAATAAAAGGGAGGGAGGGAGTATCTGTTAGCATTTTGCAGCTATAATTTAAGAGATTGACCACGTGACTTGAAGGAAAGAAGATTTATTTTCTTACAGTTTCAGGCTCAGTCCATGTGAGGCTGGGGACCGTGGATCTCAAGGAGTAGCATCTGGAGGCAGAGGGAGAGCAGAGGCTGTGCTACTCACATCACAGAGTGGGAGGCGAGAGGGGGGAGCAAGAACCAATGATATAATCCCCAAAGCTGCACCCCCAGGAACCACCATCTCCAGCCACACCCTACCGGCCTACCAGGTACCTTCTAGGGAAACCCATTGCAATGGGTTTATCCACTTCTGGGATTACAGCCCTCATGACTCAATTACATCAGCTCCAAACATTGATACATGAGCTCTTTAGGAGACATTTTCTATCAAATTGTAACAGAGAGAAAAGGAAAACAGAAAAAATATAAAGAAAAGGGAAGTTGAAATCACATTGTGGTGATTTTGCACTGTTGATTCTTGAAATTGAGATTCAATTGTGAAATGATATAAAGTCATTGAAGGCATTATAGGTGAACTGGGAGAGGGCACACCAAGTGCTGTATGCATGTATGCCTCTATCACTCTGAATTTCAGTATATGATTATAATGCACAAAAAAAACTTATAAAGCCCTTATTTTAAAAAAAAGGTGAATTGGGATATATAAAGACTAAACATATAAAAATCCAGTATTTTTATAACTTCTTTTATTGTTGTTTCTTACCTGTTTCATTTGATATTTTAATTAAAGCATCCAAAACAAAATTACAAAATTATCTTAAACATAATAAGATACCTACAGATGTCTAGATGTTTTTCCTAAAGCATTATAAGCCCTGAGTTTGCAAAATATATTAAAATTAGATGGATTGATTATATTCAAAATTATGGGTTTAAAGGCTGCGGTTACAGTTTATTTTAATAAAAAGGCAGTCAACAAAGTTAAAAATACTAAGGTCTAAGTATTATTGAGTTTAGAACCTTTATGATAAAACCACTGACATATTTTAAAAGCCCTCGGCATACTAGTTATCAAAATAGTGAGTCCACCTAATTTAAAAATAAAAATGCACCAAAAAGTTTTTCTGCATAGAATTCTTAAAAAAAATACTTTCCCAACCAAATTAATGAACATAAAAATTAATGAGACAAGTTCTTACCCTAGACAGAGACTGACAATTCGGCTCCATAGCTTTCAGAGTACGTTTCTCCTGGGATGAGGCTTTTGGAGTCAAAATCCATCACAAAGCTGACCCTGCGAATGGCCTATGGAGGGTGGCGTTACATAATTCCTGGTCTCTGCTTCAATTACCGAGAATGGGCATGATGTGCACTCTGCAGAGATGAAACCCCAGGCTCTTGGAGGCAAGGCTGTAAAGCTCGAAAGTTGAGAGGAAGAATAAGAGATGGCCTGAACTGGGGATGGTAACTAGGTAGGGCAAAATCTCATGAAATAATTAAGTAACAGAAAAAGAACGAGCAGACAAAAGCAAACCAGCGAGAGGCAGATCTATAGAAATTACTAAATCAACCATGTGGCCTTTCAAATGAAGGGATCATTCATGTGTTGCAAAAGATTAAGTGAATCTGCAAGAGCTATAAAAACCTGGCTTCACTGGGAGGAAGACTCAAAGCTGCAAAAAACTCAGCCAGCACACAAACAAATATATGGTGATATTACCAGTTCAAAGATGATCTCTGCCGGGACTCAGTGCATTTGGGAGATGGCTTAGGATTCTTTAAGTACAATATATGTATACCAACCCTGTTTGTTTTTTTTTTAAATTAAGAGACTCTATAGAACCCTATAAAATGTAAAGGTCTTCACAAGTTGGTGGTAATATAACTTCTGGAGGAGAAAACACACCTGGCCTATCTCAAATCGTAGAAGCATAAATTATCCAGTGTGATTAATGTTGGTCTAACAGCACCTTGATGAACTCTTGAATAGTTTCTCTCTTCAGAATCATCAGAGGGCTGGGTGTGGTGGCACACATTTGTAATCCCAGTATTCAGGAGGCTGAGACAGGGGGGTCACAGGTTCTTGGCCAGCCTTAACTACTTAGTGAGGCCCTCCAAAACTTAATGAGACTTTGTTTCAAAAGAATAAAATATAGGGCTGGGGTGTAGTTCGGAGGTAGACCGCCCCTGGATTCAACAACCTCCAGTACACACACACACACACACACACACACACACACACACACAAAATCATTAGAGAAGTTTTGCACATGATGGTTTTTATTATAGAGGAATAATCTGTGATAAGATATTTGTCACCTTTTTATTAGTCAATTTGCTCCTTCTCTTACATTAAATCACATTCACCATTGCTCCACAGAAGGAAGGGGCTGATTTACCCCAGTACCTCTTCTTTCCTTGTGTCTGAGTTAGATTTCCAGAGCAAAGCTAAAAATGTATCACTTGAGAAAAATCCCTTTAAAGACTTATCTTTCAAGGCTAATTATTCTGAAACACTATGAATAAAAACAGAAACTAGAGTTCAGACATAAGGAAGAAAAACAAGTACATTCGTAAGGTCAGGAGCAGGCAAGTAATAACAACAACCAAGTCATAAGAAAAAAACATAATAACTATAATGAGAGCACACATGATGTCACATCTGGAAAGAAGGAATCATATGATGTGATTGGAAAGTCCAGTCAAGAAGATGCTAAAGGAACAATGAGGGCTTATTTGAGAAGGATTTGAAGTTAGAAGCTTCTGCTGTACTCAGTGATGTTGAGAAGGAGATGGAGACACGTCTTCCCCCAGAGCCTGTCAGAGCCAGCCCTCCGATAGAAACTGCAGGGTACCAACTTATTACAATGACCATTTTTCTGGGGCAGAGGGGGCATGGTGGAGAATTCAGAGGATAAGGAGGATTTCTCTCCAACCATCTCAGTTTGCTGTCCTCCTCAGATCAGTCGCCAAGTAAGATGAGCAGAGTGTGTCCCACTTGGGAAATGCACAGAGGTTAAATATCCCACCGCCATCTGTCCGTGATTAGGAGCAATCGCTGGGGTGGAGCAACTCTCAAAGCATTTCCCTAGGCTGGTCAGTGAGCTCAGTCATTTGACATGGTTGATAGCTGCTCTCCTGCCTGGTCACCGTCCTTACTCAAGGACCTTTCACACATCCATTCTTAGAAGAAGAAATCTACCAGTCCAGGGGTAGTGATGAACCAGGAGAGAAGTCGGGATTCTGGTTAAGAGTACTTTTCCAAAAGCTGATTTGTGCTGATGGACACAGACTACCTAGTCTTGTATGCTGCTAGGCATTTAATGACTGGCATTCATCTAGATCTATGTCAATCTAGACAGGAAGCAGGCTGAGGCCTTAGCAACAAGAGACCACACACCACCAGCCAATTCCTCAAATTCAAATCTAACCTCTGTGTTGCATGGTGTGTGTGTGTGTGTGTGTGTGTGTGTGTGTGTGTGTGTGTGTAAAATGGGATAAGAATAGAAACTATCTCACCAGGCTGTTGCAAGGACCAAGTGAAGTCACCTTCAGCCAGGGTATGATAAGAGCTACGTAGGCACTTAAAATGATGGTTACTAGTGGTACCAATCTATATATCTCAAACTCCTCTAATAGAAGTAGCTCCTTGACCTCGAGTCTGTATTTGATTTGTCTTTTTGTTCTACACAAAGAATATCACAGTGCTTAGGACACAATGACATAAACAATGAATGTGCTATTCATTAATTTTTTAAATGTATGTGCACGGGTAGGAGTCTTGGGCAGTAAGCAGCAGGGAGGTAAAAGAGGGAAGAATAGTTAGTGAGAGCCTCAAGGGCTGACCAGTCTCAGGACTCAATGAATGCTCCATTAATAGAGTCAAACAGATTGGCCGAGCCACATATGGTAGCCATGGTAGTGCACACCTGTGATCCCAGTGCTTAGGAGCCTGACACATGAGGATTGCAGGTTTAAGGCCAGCCTCAACAACTTAAAGAAACCTTGTTGCAAAAAAGAAATAAAATAGGGTTGGGGATGTAGCTCAGTGATGGATTAATCCTCAGTCTCTCTCTGTCTCTCTCTGTCTCTTTCTGTCTCTCTGTCTGTCTGTCTCTCTCTCTCTCTCTCTCTCTCTCTCACACACACACACACACACACACACACACACACACACACACTGGCCAGATTCAGATAAATGTCACCACCTATGGTCATAATCGATTAGAAAGAGTAGCAGAGAGAAGCCCCTACAAAGAGAGATTCAATGTAGGACAGAAAATGACCTTCAGACCTATTTAAGATCAACACAGTAATATAGGATTGGATTGTAGGACCCAGAAAACCAAGAATATCCACAGCAATGAGACAGAGTTGACTGAGTTTTGTGGTAAAAAAAAAAAAGATGTAGATGAAAATCCTATCTCCACACAGAGATAGTTATGTGCCTTATTTGTAAAAAAAAAATAATTATTAACTATACTTAGCATTTAGGATTGGTGGCAGGATTACAAATAAGTAGCCATTGAAATGTTGGACTCAGAACAGGCACTTATCAATTGAAATTAATTCTCATAATTGTCATACTTATCAGGCTAAAGATTACAACATTTATTTCTAAGTCCCAGAGATGGCGGGCCTGGCACAAGCCGGGATGCTGCTGGGCTGACAAGCATGAACTCAGGAACACCTCTGATAACTATAGAGAAGGCAGGAGCAGGAACTTTGGCTCAGCCCTTCCAACTTGACATTTATCCATAGAATGGAGCAAAATTATAATATTAATATTCTTCAGTCCATTTCCCAAGAGAAGCTCCACCTTCATTGATGGAATCACCCAACCACAAAACATAAACCTGGGGTGCTTCCTATGAAAGCAGGTTAAGCTAGGGCCTGGGACAAAAAGAGAACAGGAAAAGGGAAGTCAGTTAAAGAGTAGAGATACATGGGGGAATGAGAGATACTTGAATTGATATTATATAATTCCACAACAGCTTGCTGAAAAATGAGAAAATCACTCAATATACTTTGCCAAACAGCTGCTTCAATTGATTAATTTTAAAGCCTAAACCAATCAAGTTATCCAATTGTCAGAATTGTGTAGCCAAAGCTGTGGACTATGTTGCTTTAAGAAATAATGGATGGCTTGAAGCAAGCATTTCTAACAAGCCAAAGAACAACAATAAGTCTAAAAGGAAAGAAGGTGAAAATTAGATAAATTTTCTCAAGTCACTCCTAACTATTATGGAAGGTAGCCCAAGTTCTCTGAGATTTGTGTAAAATTAAATTCATAGTCTCCAGCAAGAAGAGACCCTTAAAGAACACCCAAGTAATACAAAGAGAGAAATAGGAGCATTTCTTCTGGCAATCAGATTGCACAGAAGCGTGGCTATTTATAAGTACTCAGGACTGGTCACTTAAAGATGTTGTTCTTTCACTTCTGGTTTTAGTACTTGAAGAGAGTTTTTTTTTTTTTCTCTCCACTTTTTCTTTGAAAAAGACATGAGGCCACGATAGAAATTAGGTGACAACTAAAGGACAATCCATTGCTATCTCCTGGGATTTTTCCCTCTTCTAAATGTCTTCACCTACAAATTTAAAAACATCTTTATTTTGAACTAGTTGCCAAGAACTGAGATGTAGAGGAAGACTCAGAAGGGAGAGCAAGCCAGTAGGGGCAGGATGGACATCAGAAAGTCGGGGATTAAATTAGAGCTGACTCCTCATTCATGGGCCAAGCCCCAGGGTCCTCTAGCGCCCTAAGTGCACATGAACACATGTCCCAGGGATGATTTTAAAATATATAAATTTTGTTTTTATCAAAGCAATTCCTGTTCACATGTTAAAAATCAAATACCACTAAAAGGTCTATAATGAAAAATTGCATTCCCCTGGCCCACCCTACAGTCTGGCCCCAGGCAAAAGCTTTAAACACTTTAGTTGTTTCTTCTGCTATATTATTTCCACATCTCTAATAATATGTACACATGTGCTCTTTTTCTTGGTTTATCTTTTGAAAATATCATTTATTAATTTTCGGAAAATTTAGCAAATAATTTAGTTCTCTATTCTTACTCTGCCTCTTCCTCCTTCCTCCCAATATAGATATTGTTTCCATTTTCTCTTTTTTTGGGGTAACAAATTTCTTCAAACTGGGTGGCTGAAAGAAAGAGGGACTTGTTATTTTTTGTGAATTTCCAGATTTGCTGGGTGGTTCTCCTGCTCTTACCTGGCTTCACTTCTTGGACCAGATCCAGATGGTGGATTGGAGGGAGCTGGCCTCAGCTGGGGATTTCATCCAGAGCCCCCTAGTTCCCCACTTTCATAACAGGCTTCCACCAGGAATCATAGGCTCAAGGCAGCATCTGCAGAAGAAGCATTCCCAAAGTTTGGCAGTGGAAGCTAAAAGCTTATATAAAGTCCAGCCTCAAAAGACTCAGAATCACTTCTACCACAGGATACTGCTCAAAGCAAGTGACAAGGCAGGCCTAGGCTCCAGAGCAGGGGAAATTAGTCTCTGGATAGAGAGGGTAGCAAAGTCTTATTACAAAAGGCATGCCAGATGGGAGATGTTGGAGCCATCTTTGGAAATAATTCACCACTGCTCTAAGTTTTCTTAATCAATAGTCAGCATTTAAATTATTATTTAAATATTGTACACAGCTGAGCCAAATTCAATAGCTATACTTCTATTTTTGTATAATGTATCTAATCTTCCTAGCGCTAATAATTACAACTGACTTCTTTGGCCAAAGGTTCTACATCCAGGGATTCAACTAACCAAGAATCAAAAGTATTTGGAACCGGGTGTGGTGGCGCAGGCTTTTAATCCCAGCAATGGGGAGGCTGAGACAGGAGGATCGTGGTTTGCGGACAGCCTCAGCTACTTAGTGAGGCCCACCGCAAATTAGTGAGACCCTGTTTCAGAATAAAGAATTAGCCGGGCATGGTGGCGCACACTTGTAATCCCGATGCTTGGGAGGCGGAGACAGGAGGACCGCGCTGGTTCGGAGCCAGCCTCGCTGACTTAAGAGACCCTGTTTCCAAATTTAAAAAATATATATATAAAATAGGTCTGGGAGTGTAGCCCGGAGGTAGAATAGCTTCCAGGAACCCCAGTACCACAAGAAAGAAAGAAAGAAAGAAAGAAAGAAAGAAAGAAAGAAAGAAAGAAAGAAAGAAAGAAAGAAAGAAAGAAAGAATAGAGCAGGGGTATAGCTCGGAGGTCAAATGCCTCTAGGTTCCATCCCCAGACTCACAAAAGAAAAAAAGTATTTTGAAAAAAATTGCATCTGTACTAAACATAACTTTTAAAAATTATTTTTCCTAAACAATACAGTACAGCAACTATTTACATAGCATTCATGTTGTATTAGGTGTTATTAATGATCTAAATATGGTTTAAAATACATGAGAGGATGTGCATAGGTTCCAGCCATTTCATATAGGGGACTTGAGCATCCATGAATTTTGGTATCCATTGGAGACCCTGAAACCAATCTTAAAAGCTATCAAAAGTCAATTGTATCATCTTTTTGTTTTTGTTGTTGTTGTTATTCTGGGAACTGAGTAGCCTTCTATGTACCTAACTTTAATTTTTCCATTAGTCCAATAATATATTCACTGTGCAAATATACAAACAGACCAGCCAGGAAACCTTCCTCAGAACTCTCTTGTCATCCAGCCTAGATGCTCTCTCTAGGTCTTGATAATAAAGGGTAGAAGAGGAATAAACATTTTTAGTCTTTATTTTCAAAGCTTCTAATATCAAAAGCAAAGATCTCAGAGGACATCAGGTATACATGAATGAAATGGTGACTTTATAACAGTATTGCTGAAGAAGGGAGGAGCAGGTTAGTAAAGTCAGTATAACTTCACAGAGAGCTCTCTAATGAGTTCAGAATTTTAAAAGACTTATAATGAAATGGCAAAACAATGGAAATGACCAACTGGTAAGAAAATAATAACTAGATTTACAGCTCTTGAAATAAGTGTGAAGGACAAGCAAAAGGGCTTACTTAATTTTATAAGATGCAAGAAAGAAGTATTGGAACTAATGGTGTAATTTTTAATGAAGATCAAAGTGAAAAACTGACTTTCAACCCATATTCTGTTTCTGTGATCCTTAAAAAAGAATATTTTCTACTCTGAAAAGAGAAGACAAAGAACAGAGAATGAATTTGAAAAGGGAAAAGACAACTCTTTTACTCAGGGCTTTCTGATTTACAAATTTTAAATACTATATATTTAAATGATGTCTATATTATAGGTTCTAGGGAAATTAAGATAATGTAAGGCAGGTGCCTAGGCAGTATTTATATGTTGAAAATTTTAGTAGATATTCTTTGTTATTATTAAGAACTTCATATATCACTAAAAATTTTCCAGGAATCTTAAAATTATGATAGAAAATACAATTTTGCTTCACTAAAAGGAATATATTACAAATTTATGTAATGTGCTGAGTCTATCCCAAGCAGATTTCTAGAACAAATAACACAACTGAAAATTTGTGAGTTTTAAGGTAAATAAAAGTAGAAAAATATGTTTATGAATGTATATTAGTTTTATAAAATAAGATTACAGAATGGCCTATTTAAGGAAAAATTATATAGTGTACTAGATTAAACCAAAACATTTTATAATGTCTCTCTTTAATAATTATAGATAAAAGCATAGAAATAAGGATATCTTAATGACATAGTTAAGTGAAAGTTCCACTGTACTATATAAAAAGAACCAGTATTATTATACATTGAGGCATGGCATAGAGTTCTGTTTTAACTTTATATTGCGCATTCACTCATTCATTTACACATTCATTCAAAAGTCTTTTATTGAGCACCTCCCATATGCCAGGTGTTGTCCCAGGACCTGGAAGTATAGCAAAAAGCAAAGGAATTTTTGTCATTTTTTATTTTTCAAAAAAAAATTTTGGTGCATTGTATTCAGACATTATAATGGGATTAAAAAAAAAAAACTTATGTAGACATACATGCACACATCGCCCAGTTAGCCCCTACCCAATCCCTACCACATTCCTTCCCCATGCTTCCCATGCTTGGCTTAGTGGTTGACATCAATATGTTTGCTTAAGTATATCATGTGCTTTAGAGAGTTTCCTTCTTTCCCCCTCCCATCCCCTCAGTTAGGTTGCCTTATTTGCTCCTCTATAGAATCTCCTTTTTTATCCAGAGTTCCTCCTATGACCCATTTCTCCTTAGCTCTCACATATTAGGGAAAGCATCTGATTTCTTATTTTTTGTGACTGACTAATCTTGCTTAGCATAATGTCCTCCAGTTCCATCCATTTACCTGAAAATGATGTAATTGTGGGTTTTTTTGCTAAGCAAAATTCCATTGTGTACACATCCCACAATTTTGTAATTCATTCATCTGTTGATGGACATCCTGGCTGGTTCCATAGTTTGGCTATGGTGAATTGTGCAGCTATGAACATAAATACACATGCATTAGTTTGGTAGTTTGGTTTCCTTTCTTTTGGGTAGATATCCAGAAGTGGTATTGCTGGATCAAATGGTAAATTTGTTCTCATTCTTCTGAGGATCCTCCATACTGTTTTCCAAAGTGGTTACACTAATTTGCAATCCCACCAACAGTGTTTTAGAGTTTCTAATTCTCCACATCCTCGCCAGCATTTGTTGTTGTTTGTGTTTTAAATGATTGCCATTCTAGTTGGAGTTAGGTGAAATCTCAGGGTAGTTTTGATTTGCATCTCTCTGATTGTTGAGCATTTTTTCATGCATATTTATTTTTTTAAAAATTTATTGGTGCTTTGTAGTCATACATCCTAATGAAATAAAAGACTTGTGGAGACATACACGCACACATCACCCAATTAGCCCTTACCCAAGCCCCACCCCATTCCCTCCCCATCCCTCCTTCCCATGCTTGGCTTAGTGATTGACTCTGATGTTTAAGTACATCATGTGCTTTAGAGAGTTGTCATTTTTTTAATTGAAGATTTAAAAGAAGTAACAAAATGTTGAACCAAATTCTTTTTATATAAAATTGAGCCAGAAAGTAAAAACATTGAAAACAATTATTCAGATTCAAAATGATAGTACAGATTCTGAAAAAAACTCTAGCGTTTGGCAGTTTTACTCTAGAGAGTTTATTTAGTGTCTCTGAGCCTCAGTTGCTCTGTGAGGCAGTGATATCTGCTGACCAACTTGTTATGAGCTTTAAGGATCATGTATATAAAGAGCATAGCACAGCACCTGGAATTAGCTAGATGCTTGAAAAATAATAGTTTTTATTAATATGGGAATTTTCTTTCCACAAAGGGCAGTTATTAATGCATCCAAAGATTCTTAGACTGTGCCAGAAGGCCAGCAATGGTAAGATGAATACTTTGAGGTAAAAAACATGAGTTATTTACAGGTTCAGAATGTAAACACATTTTTCCTATTTTAATATTTTATTTTATTTTATTTTTTTGTGGGTCTGTCTGGGGATGGAACCCAGGGGCATTCAACCTCAGAGCTATACCCCCTGCTCTATTTTTTATTCTTTATTTTTTGAAACAGGGTCTCACTAAGTTGCAGAGGGCCTCACTAAGTAGCTGAGGCTGGCTTCAAACCTGTGCAATCCTTCTGTCTCAGCCTCCCATGTACTGGGATTTCAAGCGTATTCTACCATGCCAGGCTTCTATTCCAATTTTAAATTTTATATTCTACCTGGTAGTGACCAGTGTTTGACATTCCAAACTTCTGACATATAGAAATCAGTTTTATATAGCAATTTCAAGTTATAATAATTTTAAATTACAGAAAAATATTTTTGGATGAAGTGGAAAAAATAAGACTGAACATGTACTATTTGATAAGTAAAAGATATAGCATCTCACATTATCCCCATGACAGCTCAATGATGAAAAATATTTAGTGTTCTCATCTCCAGGGAATGCAATGGTTCGAATGTAAAGTGTCCTGTAAAGGGTTCCTATGTTGAAGGCTTGGTTTCTAGTGCAGCAGTGCTCAGAACTGGGCCTTGGGAAAGTGATTGATCTTGAGGGTTCTGATCTCATCAATGATTTCCTCCCTGAATAAAGCATTGGGAGGTGGTAGAAACTGCAAAAGGTGGGACCTAGTTGAAGGGAGTTGAGTCCTTGCAGGAACTCCCTTAGAGAATATATTTCTCCATGCCCTCCCTTCCCTCTGTTTCTCAAAGTTGTATAAGGTGATCAGCTCTGCTTTGCAATGTCCTTCTACTATGATTCTCTGTTTTACCACAGGTCCAGAAACAACAGAAGAGGCTGACGATGGACTGAAACCTATGGAACCATGATCCCAAATACATCTTTCCTCCTTTAAGTTTTTTTCCTCAGGTATTTTGTCACAGCAAACTAAAGCTGACTAACACAGTGGGGAAATAGATTCAGAGAAGTTAAGTGACTTTCAAGTTGCACAACCGGTGAATGCTACAAAGAAAACTCAAATCCAAGTCTTGGTGATTCCATTTCCCATGCACTTTCTCCCCCACCACACTGCCTCTGGCATGTTCCTTTGTCTATTATAAGCCATGGAGTCCTTAGCATTATCTCAAAATTATCTATTTACTAAATATGCCATGCTTGGCTAAGTTCTTGCATCCCAGAGGACAGTTCCTTCTTTTAGGCCTTTTGTTTTTTAAATCAATACATTAACAGTGAGAAGTTTAAGAAAAAGATTTTCAAGTTATTAAAATTTCACCACTTTAATACTACTTAACTCATATTTAAATACATTCATCCTTTTTAATAGTTGTCAACATGCTTCCTATATAATTTTGCATCATGTATTTATTCACTCATTGAGTGTGTACTTACTGAGTACCTGCTATGTGTCAGACACCATTCTAGCCATGGAAACTAAAGCAGAGAACAAAATAGTCCCTAATCTTGTTGAGATTATGTAGAATGGAGGAGATAGAAAAATCATATAAATAAGTAAAATGTGTTGAATGTTAGATGATAAATTCTAAGGAGGATAAAAATAAGGGCAGAACAGACAGCTTAGAACAGAACTTGGTCCACAGTTGAGTGAATAATGAATGTTAGCTGACAACAGGTGTAGACTTGTCTTAGGGATGGTCACTTAGGCACCTTTATGATTTGACAGCGTGAAAAAGACTCACTTCATTTGTTGCATCTAATTTTTCTTCTGTTCTGCTTCTCAAAATGAAATATAACTCTCTTAATTATGAAATTTTTAAAAGGCAAAGGAGGTAGATTTTGGGGGGGAAAGCCTGTGCATTTGGAATTTAGATAGTTTTCAGGAAACACTTTGCTGAAAAGTCAACAATTAATAAAGACATGACAGAATTAAGAGTGTGACCCTAGTGGCTATCTGTGATGTGGTATACAGAGTCTAAAGTGACTCCATTCCCTTTGCCCCTTGGTTTGATTCCCATAATCATTTTAAGTGATATGTCAAAAGGATTTTGCAGATACAATTATGGTTACTAATCAGTCTACTTTAAGATAGGGAGATCTAGCCAGGCGTGGTGGCACACACTTGTATTCCCCGTGCTTGGAAGGCAGAGATAGGAGGATCGCTTGGAAGGCGGAGACAGGAAGATCTCGCAGGTTCAAAGCCAGCCTCTCTGGCTTAAGAGACCCTGTTTCCAAAATAAAAATATAAAATAGGCCTGGAGTGTAGCCCGGAGGTAGAAGGGTTCCATCCCCAGTACCACCAAAAAAAAAAAAAAAAAAAATCTTGCATATGGTACTATTCTAATCACATGAATCCCATAAAAGCAGAGTCTTCCAGTTGGCAGGGAGGGGAAACAGACCTAAAGCATGAAATAATGTAATATAAGGGAACTTGTTCATTCCTGAAATGAATGGAGGGAAACACACAGAAAGGCCTGGGAGAGATATACAGGAATTGAAAGTGAACCCTTCCCACTGGAAGAAGCCAGGAACCTCAGACCACAACTGCAAAGAACTGAATTCTTCCAACAACCTGAATGAGCCAGGAAGTGGATTCTTTTCATAGTGTCCAAATTAGAATTGAGCTGACCACCTACATTTCGGCCTTGTGAGATCCTAGGCTAAAAAGCTGGTGTAGTCGACCTACACATATGATGCTCACAACCTTGAGATAATAAAGATGAATTTCTTTAAGTGGATAAATTTGTGTTCATTTGTTAATAGGAAACTAAGGTACAGGGGATTAGGAATAAAAAATCTTGGCCAAGTCTAGCCACTATGGAAATCAGTGTGGATAGTCCTTAGAAAACTGGGAATGGATCCACCATATGATCTAGACATACTACTGGGTATCTTTCTGAAGGGGCTGAAACCAGAAAAGTACAGTAATATATGCATACCTATGTTCTTAGCAACACAATTCACAACAGCCAAACTATGGAACCAACCTAGGTGTCCATCAACAGATAAATGGATTATAAAATTATGGGAAATATACACAATGGAATTCTACTCAGTAATAAAGAAAAATAAAATTACAGCCGGGCATGGTGGTGCACACTTGTAATCCTCGCGCTTGGGAGGCAGAGACAGGAGGATCGCACAGGTTCGAAGCCAGCCGCGCAAGCTGGCTTAGGAGACCCTGTTTCCAAATAAAAATGTAAAAATAGGTCTGGGAGTGTAGCCCGGAGGTAGAAGGGCTTCCAGGAACCCCAGTACCACCAAAAAATAAAAAGAAAAAATAAAAGAAAAATATTAAAAAAATAAGTTGCTGTATGGTTGCCCTTTAAAAAAAATTACATTTTCAAGAAAAAGGAAGGACCTAGAGAATATTATGCTAAGTGATATTAGCCAATCACAGAGAGTAAAGGGCCATATGTTTTCCTTAATATGTGCAGGATAGGGAGTAATTGGGATACAAGAGAGACTCCAGATGATAAGGAGAAACCTCAGGAAAGCCAGGGAGGAGATATAAGGGTAGGGGCAGAGAAAGACTTAGGTTCATTAATAGAAATACTACTGTAGACTATGTGTTTACATGTCTATATACCAACATCAATCTGGGTACTATGTATTGGGAGGGAGGGAAATGGGAGGGCACCAAGAGTGTGAGCATGTATATCATTATCAACATGATTTACATTACGATGTGAGACTATAATGCACCAATAAAAGCACAAAAGGAAAAGAAAAAAAAATCTTGGCCAGTTCATGTTTAGAATGCTTGAGATATGAGGCCAATGTGTGTAGAGGCTGCTGAGCCAAGGGCACAGAAATAAAGATGAAGAGGCAGGAGCACTGAGTCATGCTAGTGTTCTTTTTTTAATTTTTTATTGGTGCATTGTATTTATACATCATAATGAAGCAAAAAACTTGTGTAGACATAAATGCACACATTACCCAGCCAGCCCCTCCAGTCCCCCCCCACTCCCTCCCCATCCCTCCCTCCCATGCTTGGCTTAGTGGTTGACTATGATATGAATAAGTACATCATGTGCTTTAAAGAGTTCCCCCCCCAACCCCACAGTTAGGTTGCCTTGTTTGCTCCTCTATAGGATCTCTCTTTTTGACTGGAGTTCCTCCTATGACCCCTTTCACCTTAGCTTTCACATATTAGGGAAAGCATCCAATTCCTTACTTTTTGTGACTGACTAATCTCACTTAGCATACTGTCCTCAAGATCCATCCATTTCCCTGTAAATGCTGCAATTGTGTTTTTTTTAACAGCTGAGTAAAATTCCACTGTGTACATATCCCACAGTTTTGTAATCCATTCATCTGTTGATGGACATCTTGGCCGGTTCCATAGTTTGGCTATGGTGAATTGTGCAGCTATGAACATAGATACATATGCATTAATTTGGTAGTTTGGTTTCCTTTCTTTTGCATAGATACGCAGAAGTGGTATTGCTGGATCTAATGGTAAATTTGTTCCCATTCTTCTGAGAATTCTCCATACTGTTGCACTAATTTGCAGTTTCACCAACAATGTTTTAGAGTTTTCACTTCTCCACATCCTTGCCAGCATTTGTTGTTGTTTGTGTTTTGAATGGTTGCCATTCTAGTTGGAGTTAGGTGAGATCTCAGGGTAGTTTTGATTTGCATCTCTCTGATTGGCAATAATTTTGAGCATTTTTTCATGCATTTATTGGCCATTTGAATTTCTTCTTTTGTGAAGTGTCTATTTAGTTCATTTGCCCATTTTGTTATTGGATGCTTTGTTTTCTTAGTGTTGAGTTTCTTGAGTTCTCTGTATATCCTAGATATTAGTCCTCTATCAGAGGAGTAGGTGGTGAAAATTTTCTCCCATTCTGTTGGCTCTCAATTGAGGTTCTTGACAGTTTCCTTTGCTGTACAGAAGCTCTTCAGTTTCATGCAATCCCACGTATTGATTCGCCTTTTAGTTTGTCGTGCCTTTGGGGTCTTGTTGAGAAAGTGTTTATCTGTGCCTATGTGTTGCAGTGTTGGACCTATGCACTATTCAAGGTGCCTCAAGGTCTCTGGTCTAATTTCCAAGTAGTTGATCAATCTTGAATTGACTTTTGTGCAGGGTGAGGAAGTAGGATTAATTTCCACTTTTCTGCATATGGTTAACCAGTTTTGCCCAAACCATTTGTTGAACAAGCAATCTTTTTTCCAGTGTATGTTTTTGACCCCTTTGTCAAAAATCAATTGGCTGAAAGTGTGTGAGCTTGTTTCTGGGTCTTCTATTCTGCTCCATTGTTCTATGCATCTGGGTTTTTTTTGCCAGTACTATGCCGTTTTTATTACAGTGGCTTTGTAGTATAGTTTAAAGTCAGGTATTGTAATTCTTCCTGCATGGTTTTTGTTGCTGAGAACTACTTTGGCTATTCTGGGCTTTTTGTTATTCCAAATGAATTTAAGGACTGATTTTTCTGTGTCTGTGAGGAATGAACTTGGTAGTTTAATGGGCAGTTTAATGGGTAGTTTAATGGGCAGTTTAATGGGTAGTTTAATGGGTAGTTTAATCTGTAGATCACTTTCGGAAGGATGGCCATTTTAACAATATTTACTCTGCCTATCCATGAGCATGGCAGATCTTTCCATCTTCCAAGATCTTCTTTGATTTCTCTTTTCAGTGTTTTATAATTTTCTTTGTAGACATCTTTTACCTCCTTGGGTAAGTTTATTCCTAAGTATTTTATTTTTTTGTGGGAGATCTTGAGTGGAAGTGTTTTCCGAATTTCTTTTTCAGTGGATTTATGGTTGGTGTACAGGAAAGCTTCTGATTATTTGAGATTGATTTTGTATCCAGGCACAAATTTGCTGAATTTGTTGATCAGTTCTATAAACCTTTAGGTTGAGTTTATTGGGTCTTCTAGGTATAGTGTCATGTCATCTGCAAACAGTGAAAGTTTGAGTTCTTCTTTCTCTATTTTTTTTTAAACAAAACAAAAAAGTGGTTAGTTAGTCTACTCCTGGTGCCTAGGTAAAAGAAGAAATCAAAAGATTAATATAGTAAAAAATATCTTAATGCAAACAAAAATAGAAACATATCTTTCCCAAAGTTATCAAATGCCACAAAAGCAGTTGTAAAAGGGAAATTTGTAGTGCTATGTGGCTATATTAAGAAAAGAGAAATAACTCAAATACTTGACATAACTATATACCTCAAGGAAATAGAAAAAGAAGAAAAAACTAATTGGAGGTTAATAGAAGAAAAGAAATAACAAATATTAGAGATACAATAAATACAGGATACAAACACAATAGCAAAGACAAACTAAGAATGCTTTTCAAAAAGAAAAATAAAATTGAAAAACCTTCCCCTTGACTAAGAAAACAAAGACTCCAATAAATAAAATCAGAAATGAAAGAGGAGGATCTCAACTAATACTGCATAAATATAAATATTCCTGAGAAACTGTTATGAACAATTATACACAAACACCTTTTTTCTATATTATGCAGATTTTATCTCTGTTGAGCCTTTTTACCACTGAGAGTGGGATGTTGAAGTCTCCAACTATAAGTGGGGTATTTGTTTATTTCACTCTATGGGTTTTAGTTTCTTTTATTTTGAGGCTCTGTTATTTCGTGTGTACATATCTAGGATTGTTGTGCCTTCTGTTAAGTTGATCCATTTATCAGTCTGTAAATACTTTTTTCATTCCCAATAATTTTCTTTGCTCTGAAGTCTAGCTTATATAGTATTTGCAGTATCAAATACTTCAATAATAGAAACTCCCACTTTTTAAATAAATCATGTTTACATGGTATATCATTTTTTTTGTCCTTTTAGCCTCAGTCTACTCATGTCATTGCATTTAAAGTGAGTTCTTTTAGATAACATACAGTGAGATCACATTTCTTAAACTATTCTTATAATCTCTTAATTTGTATACTTAGATCATTTACATTTAAGGTGACAATTGATATTTAAGGGGCTCAGTCTGCCATATTGTTAAATTTTTTTTATTCCCTTCCAGCAAATGAAAGACCTGGAGGCAGTCTTCCATCAATATTGAATAAAAAGTAGAATGAATGAATCATTCACATTCTGATATAAATCAAATAATTAGGAGAAAATTTATACATTGATTGGTGATAAAATAAGAAATTACCTTTAAATTAAATAAGACTATTTTCAGGTATGGGTTTTAATGAGGAGCAATGTTACAGAAAATATGCGAGTTCTGAAATCAAACTACACTATGAGTTCAGATTTCATTTTCATCATTCTCTGGTTGTTTGTCCTTGACCATAAGAGTAACTCTCTGAATATTAGTTTTCTCATTGTTAAAACAGATAATAAGCCAGGCGTGGTGGCGCACACTTGTAATCCCCGCGCTTGGGAGGCAGAGACAGGAGGATCGTGCAGGTTCGAAGCCAGCCGCGCTGGTGTAAGAGACCCTGTTTCAAAAAATATAAAATAGGTCTGGGAGTGTAGCACGGATATAGAAGGGCTTCCAGGAACCCCAGTACCACCAAAAAAATAAAAAAATAAAAAAAAAACAGATAATAATGCTTAATTTGCAAATTACTTAGAAAGATTAAATTAGACTATAATGGAAAGTCCTTGAATATTTTAGATCCTCAAAACATAAGATAGATCTTTTTTCCTTTTCCATTTAAGGTTGTACAAAAACTTGTCTATGAGGATTTCTCAAAGCAGGACTAGGATTTTAGATAATTTAGATACTGTTTTTTCAGTTTTAAATTTTTTATTTCTTTTTGTCTTTTCTGCTAAGATTTTCTATCTTCCAGTGTATGTGTATTATTTTCACAGCACTGAGCATAGTTCTAATGAATCCTTAAAATAATTGACTATTGATTCTAACATTTTAGTCATCTAGGGTTTAGTCTTTGTTGATTGTCTTTAGTATTGGGGTCTGTTTTCCTCTTTCTTCAAATTCTGGATTATATTCTGAGTGTTGCTAATGTTTTATTATAGAGACTTTAGAGTCTTCCATATTCTTCCTCCAAATAGTGTTGAGTTCTTTAAGCAGACAATTAACTAGGCCTCAAACAGTGAACTCTGTCTTTTGGGCAGTATCTCAAATCTGAGTTCAATTATTTAGCCTCAGGTAGGTTGTGCATAATCTGTTTTCTCCATGTATATGTAGTTGTCGGGTCAACCATATATTTCTATAAAGTGGTGCATAGTATTTGTGACTCTCCTTTCTGTGTTCAACTTTCTAGTAGTCTGCCCACCCTTCACTTTCTAACAACTATCATGGCCCTGAACTCTTTTTTATTGGTCATTGAGAAGATGAGTTGCAG
The DNA here is from genome assembly GCF_963383645.1 of Muscardinus avellanarius. Lineage (NCBI taxonomy): Eukaryota > Metazoa > Chordata > Mammalia > Rodentia > Gliridae > Muscardinus > Muscardinus avellanarius. Next base: position 29,217,016 of record NC_137799.1, read on the forward strand.
CAATTGTATCTGATGGTATGCAACCTGAGTACCCATTTTCTGGCTAAAAACCACAGAGAGAAAGAGAAGGAGGTGAGATAGGGTGAGGGTGTGGAATCACCAAGTTTTATTCTCTTTTTCCAAACTTGGACTTTCCTACAAAGTGTACCAATGCTTGCTGACTCCTTGACTTCCAGGTACTTTTAAAATTATTTTTATTTTGGAGTTTATCATTGTTATCTGCAGAAAAGTTAGGCTAATGGGTTTTTATTTGGTCATTATCAGAAGCAAGCAAAATCGTTGGGGCTGTAGATAGTTTTCATTTATAAAATTTTCTTTTTTTTCTTCTGATACAATTCTTCTCAAGCACATTTAAAGAAAAGCCACATTTCTCAGGATTCCAATCCATCTCGCTGCATATACTTGGAGAATGTTTCCTATAAAAGGTATTCCTGATAACTAGAACTGTCTAGTTAGCCTCAAGCAAACATAGAAAGCTACACCTGAGCTCACATTGAGTAAGATAACCTTGGCACTAAGGGACTACAGTGCCCAGAAACCAATTAAATTGGAGGTAAGGAAGGGATTTTCTTCAGCTGACTGATGGAAACCTTTTTATTTTTTCTTTTTTTTTCTTTTTTTTTCTTTTTTTTTCCTTTTTTTTTCCTTTCTTTTTTTTTCCTTTTTTTTTTATTGGTGCACTGTATTCATACATCATAGTGGGATACAAACTTTTGTAGACATACATGCACACATCGCCCAGTCAGCCCCCACCCAATCCCCACCCCATTCTCTCCCCATCCCTCCCTCCCATGCTTGGCTTAGTGGTTGACATCAAGTATTATAGCAATTTATCCAAAATTAAAAATGATAATCTCATATAACAGTTTTATTTGTCTGATACCAAGCTTTTGATGACTTAAAGATAACATTTCAATATTTCTTTTTACTTTCTTTCTTACCAGAGAATATTTTTTTTCTATTTTTTTAGGTGAAACTATCATATATTTATATATTTATTTTTCAGAAAAAAAATCTGTCCTAATATGGAATATGGACTCTAGATACCCAAAACGATCTTGAAAAAGAACAAAGCTAGAAGATATATATTTTCTGATTTCAAACCATATAAAGCTACAATAATTGAAACAGTGTAGTACTGTTCTAAAGGCAGATATATAAACCATTGGAGTTAAATAAAAGCCTAGAGCTAAATTCTTCCCTATATTGTCAAGTTATTTTTGACAAGGTTTCCATGAACATTTGGTGGTGGAAAAAATAATCTTTTATCTAAATATTGTTGAGACATAATAATTACATGGAAAAGAATAAAATTGGACCCTTACCTAATCCCATATACAAATATTAACTCAAAATAGATAAAATACCTAAATATAAATCTTAAGACTATAAACTTTTAGGAGAAAATCTGGGTCATAAAACCTCACAACAATGAAATTGGCAGTGATTTCTTGGATATGATTTCAATGGCACAGTCAACAGAAGAGTATACAAACTCCCTAAAAAATATTGTATATCCAAAGACAATGTAAACAGAGTTAACAGTTACTAATAGAATGGGATAAAATATTTCACAAATGCTATATCTGAAGGTATATTAATATTCCAACTAGACATCCTAAAATTAACAACAATAAAGGCAAACAATACAATTTAGAGATAGGTAAAAGACTAACATAAATAATGAATCTCCACAGATAACCAATCTTAGTTGTCTGTTGGATGGAAAATCTTGTTTCTCTAGTTCTGGTGTGTGTTACCTATTTCTTCTTTGTAGTTAATCTCTTTGAGTATTTTCTCTAGTGCTGGTTTTGAAGACATAAATTCCTTCAGTTTCTGTTTGTCATGGAAGCTTCTTATTTCTCCATCTAATTTGATAGAAAGTTTTGCTGGGTAGGAGATTTTTGGCTGGAAGTTGTTTTCTTTCAGAATTGTGAATATGTTACTCCAAGCTCTTCTGGCTCTCATGACTTGGTTTGGGAAGTCTGGAGTGATTCTAATTGGTTTGCCTCTGAATGTCACTTGGCCCTTCGTTTTTGTTGCCTTTAAGATTCTCTGCTTGGCTTCCACATTGGTCATTTTGACAATTATGTGGCATGGGGATCCTCTTCTCCGATCCTGTCTAAAGGTAGTTCTATAAGTTTCCTGGACCTGTGTATCGACCTCTTGCTCTATGTCTGGAAGATTTTCTGCTATTACTTCCTTGGAGAGATTGTTGATCGCTTTGGTTTCACTTTCTTTTCCCTCCTCTATTCCAATTATTCTTAGGTTAGCTCTCTTAAAATGGGCCCATATTTCTTCAATATCAGATTCCTGCTGTCGGATATTTTTTTCTAGATTAGAAACTATGCGTTCATTTTTGGAATGATCATCTTCTAAGAGCGAGATTCTATTCTCCATGTGGTCTAATCGGTTGTTTGTGCTTTGAATTGAGGCCTTTACTTCATTAATTGCATCCTTTATCTCTTTTTGGCTCTCTCTGAGTTCTTTTCGAAGCACCTCTATTATTTCTACAGTTATTTTCCTGATTTGATCTTCTATAAATCTCTGATTTTCTGTTTTATCGAGTTTTGATGTTGTGGGGTTGTGGGCATTCATTGCTTCAGTATTATTCCTCTTTCCCATGATTTCGGATGTTTGTGCCTTCTCTGGGTTTTTCTTTTGGGTCACTATGACTTCACTTAAGGTGCTCTGGATCTCGAGTCAGTAGTATCTCAGACCCCACTACTCCTTTACTGGGTTGTATCACAGAGTCTCCGACCCAGAGAGTCGATAGAGGCTGCTTTAGACTGTGGGGGGTGCCGGGTTGCACATTCTCCTATGGTGTGTTATCTCTGCCACCGCCCCTCCTCCACTGGGTCAAGTCCCATGGGAGTACAGTACTGAGATTTCTCCTCTGTGGCCCGCAATTTGACTCACTGTTCTTGAGTACGCAGATGTAGCTGTACTGGATTCGGTGAATTCTCTGCTGCTGCCGCCGGTGGCAATATGGCGCCGCTGCTACACCCTCGCCGTGGGGCTGGCGTTTTTCTTCTTGGTTTTGATTTCCACTCTGAATCCCTTGCAGCGTATGCTGAGTTCAGCCACTGGGAGCTTTAGATGCTCTCTGCGCCGAGAAATCCCGCCTGGCTGTTCCACAGCAGCTCACCTCGGCTTGCTCTAGCCGCCTGGTGAACTCCCCGCTGCCGCCGGCAGTAAAGTGCTGCTGCCGCGTCTGTGGCTCTGTCCTCAGTCTGCTTTCTCTCTGGAGCCTGGTGATTTTTTTGTTCTCTGGTGATGGTGTTTTCTGGCTATGAAAGGCGCTGATTTTGTGGTAATGGAGATTGGTTGTTAGCGGGGCTCTTAAGCCCTGCTTTTCTCGGTTGCCATCTTCCCCGGAAACCTTTTTAAACAGAGGCACTGACCACAGTGAGTTCAGTGCTGACCCCATGCTACCCCTATTGCCTTCTCCTCCTTTCCCTTCTCTTTCTCCTCTTTCTTCTTTTTCCTGTGTTTGTGGTCCTAGAGATTAAATCCAGGGGCATTCTATTTCTGAGAAACACCCCCGGCTCTATTTTATTTTTTATTTTGATACAGTGTCTCATCAGGTGGCTGAGTCCCAATAAGTTGTTGAGGCTTCCCTCAAACCTGCAATTATCCTGTCTCAGCCTCTCAAGAACTAGGATTACAGGTGGGTGCCACCCTCCATCCCCTACCTCCGCTCACACTTTCTTCTTAAATGTAAATACAGATGTGTGGCTGGGAGGACTAACCTGAGTGCTGGATGGCTTTTCTGCTTGCATGACTTCATGTTTAGCAACATTCACCCATCTGTGATTCCCTGGCACAAAGAAATGCAGCCCTTTGCAACAGGGAACAGGGATTTGTTAAGATCCTCCCACTCTTGACTTTGAAAGGATATTAAAACTTATCTAGTTTAACCCATCATTTTACTTCTCAGAAACCTGCAGTCCAAAATAAAGAATAACCACTGCAGAGAACATTAAGAAGCAGGCAGAGCCACAATTAAAATGCGGTTGAGCTGACTCTCACCCTCACAATCTGGCTCTCCAGGACTTCCGAGTCACTGTGCTATATACAGCGTCCTCAGCCTCTCTCAAGGTTAGACTCGAAAGTGTTCCAAGTGGAAGAAACAGTCTGTTCAGTGATGTGATCACAATCTCCTGGATTCAGTGAGATGACAGACAGTATGAGCATTGCATTTAATGGATGGCTGTTCTCCAAACTCTGGCTGGAAAGTGAGGGCATGTGGTCTCTCTTGTGACTCGACTCTTCTCCCTGCCCCACCCCCTTCCTGCTACCATTTCCAGGGCTTCAGGCTTTCATGCCATGCAGGCCCCTGGGATTCAAACACACAATGGCTAGGCAAGATGTAAGTCGAACAGCAAAAAGAGGCTGGCCAGGCCAAAGTTAGGTAAAGCCTCACTTGTGTATTTTCTCCCCTATGAAATGTTGGGGTTGGGTTTTTTTTTCATATATAACAGTTTCCATCATTTTATCATTACCTAAAAATATATGAACAGGTCTTACTCATCAGCCTTTGTTCATTATACTACAGGACATGGAAGGGACCCATTTGGTTTGAAGAGAAAGCTTTTCCACAGTCAGAAAACTTAGGAAGAATCTTAAGACCGAACGTATAGCTCAAGAGAATCTGGTGGGACTTCAAAGTCCTCAGCAAGGACACGCCAGAGTAGAGGTAGTTTCCCATTATAAGGGTTGAAGAAATACAAACTAAAACCTGCCTGTCTTCAGTAGCTAAGACCTCTCCTGTCTCCAGACAGAGAGATTCCTCTGGTGTTACCCACGTTATCACAGCATTCCACATCTCTCCTTTTATCATATGCCCTTCTCCTCTTTCCAAGATCATAAATCAACAAAGACAGGTCTTCATTCTTCTTTGAAAGAGAAGGGTGGGGGGAGTCTAGACTTCTCCTATTTTATGGCAAAGTTAACAACCTGATAAATTTAACTATCTTGCTCTTAGGTTAAAAATTGGAACTATTTCAAAGCCTGAACAGGCAATAAGCAACCAGGAACCTCTGCAGCAACAAACAGCCCAAAGTCTTTCTGACATTCCCTTCCACTGCAACACCCGGAAGGAAGCCCATGTGGGAAAATGGCAGATTGTTCAGGAGACTTCAGATTCCAGAGAGGGGTCAGAGTCAAATCCAAGACTATGTGACAGCTGAAATTGTCCATGATTTACTAATTGCCAAAGGCAGAGACCCGGTCATAAAGAGCAAAGGCCAAAGGGAAGCCTTGGTGCCCATTGCTGGAGTTGGGTTTCTGTCTCAAGGAGAAGACAGGAGAAAACTGAAAAACATTTGGAACCAATTAAGGGAATAAGGCAACTTGAGGCTAAGAAGTAGGGTGGGGGATGAAGGCTGTACTGTTCCTTCAAATAAATACTAGTTCTGCTTCTCCTTACTTTTCTTGTCCTTAACCGAATTTATACATAGCTGATTAAACTGTGGCCTCTTCTTTCATCTTCTTACAATGTTAAGGATCTTACCAGGAGAATAATACAGTTTCTAAAATTGAAAGGAATTAGATAGTGCTATGTTTGCTTCAAGGATGGTCTGAACCTGAGAAATGGGAGTTATAAGGAGAAAAAAAATTGGCTTTTAAATCACGATTTTGATCACAATTTATGTGATTTTGAGTGAGCTGGATATCTCCGTCTAGATGTTTACTCATCGGTAAGCAATACCTCCACCTTTACATATCTGGCATGAGGATAAAATACAAAAAATTCTTCACCCTTCATAGTACATGGCTATGCTCATTAACTAGAAGTCCCGTTTATGCCTTGCACATAAACATTACATATATAATAAAAGTCATTTTTCTCAATCTATCTTTTCAGAAATCAGGGCATATAACAGAACTATAATACTTAAAACCTTGAGCTGTTGTTTCCAGAGCAGGCATATAGATCAATGACTTAAATCAAGAATAAAAAAAAAAAACCCAACTTCTTACTATGGGTGGAAATAAACCCATTTTTAGAGAAATAAAAATTTTATGTTAAGATACTAAAAAGACAATAATATGAGTTTAGAGTCAGAAATTTACACACACACACACACACACACACACACACACACACACACACATACACATGATGGTTATTGAACCTAGGGGAATTCTACTTCTCAGCGACACTCCCAATACCCCCCCCCTTTTTTTTAAATAGGGTCTTCCTAGTTTGCTGAGAGTCTTGCTAAATTGCAGAGACTGATCCCAAACCTGCAACCCTTCTGTTTCAGTCTCTCAAGTATTGGGATTACAAGCATCATCACCATACTCTGAAAAAAAAAAAAGGCATTTTTCTAATCTTTTAATTCAGTTATTTAGCAAAGGGAAAAGGAAAATAAAAATTTAAACTTTCTATGTTTAAAATGTTTCTATAGTAAACATGTCATAATCAAATGTAAAAATAAAAATAGTTTGGAAGAAAATATTTAGAGCTATAAAATTGTAAGATACAAAACAGATCAAGAAAAAACAGGAAATTTTCAATTATTTCTTACATATCTATAAGAAAAAGCCATAATACAATGTAAACATGGTTGAAAGGATGTAAAAAGGTAATCACTGAAGATTAAATCAGAATCACTCCATGAAAAAGTTAATTTGCCACATTAGTGATCAGAAAATAAAAAAAGAACAATGAAAACTACCATTCTACTACCAGCTTGGCAAAGATTATAAAATTTGATATCAAGCTTATCTAGGCAAGGGGTTATAAGGGTTAATTAAACATAGCTGTCCATGATACAATCTATCTGCAGGGTAAGATAGCATGGCATCCAATTATTTATCCTAAGCCCTAAAAATTTCTGTCTGCATATCTGTCCTCCAGAAGAACCTGCATATTCTCTCAAAATATTTAATATATATAGACAACACCATATTATATGTTGATTACATAAAAAACTAGAACACATTTAATTATTTTTCATGGAAGTATGGATGACTACAATTTCAAAAACTCAAAGAATTACTATAAAGTGTTTAATAAAGAAATATAATAGATTTACAGATATTAATGAGTCAATCACAACTTCACACAAACTAGTAGTTTATATTTCTCTCAATATTTAAATATGTGTAAAAATTTAAAGAAGTTGAGAACTCTTTCATCAGAAAAGTTCATCTTGGAGTTTGCTCTATTGGTGGGAGGACGACAATCTGAGGAGATGACTGTTTAATCTACAATAGTCTAAGTGCTTTTAGTTATGAAACTGGTTAATCTTTTATAAATTAAAAAATAGATGTGAATAACTATTGAAAAATAAGAAGAAAATACATCAAAAATGTTGACAATGGCTAATATGGCAGGGCATGGTGATTATTACTTCTTATTTGCACATATCTATAATTTACAATTTTTTCAAGAAAAAAGTAATTCACCATTATTAAATGATACTTAAAATATCAGATTAAGTTATAAATATTGTTTATAAAACTTTCAAGTCCTCTACATTCTTAGATATTTAAAACTTATATTTGAGAAGACCTATTTTGTATTGTACGTTATATTCAAGGTCAGTGCATTACAGTCTGCAGGATGTAACAATTTTGTAAGAACAGCCTCATTCAATTCTTCTTAACCCTATGAAGTAGGCATTATCAGCTCTGTGTATAGATAAGAAAACTGAGGTTCTAAGAAAGTAGGCAATTTGTCTGAGTTCACACAGTTGCAAAGTCATAAAGCTGATAGCCTAACACATATATTTGGACATCTGAGTTAATATTTCTCTCATCACAGAAAGGCTATATCAATAGAAAGATCACATTTTTTACAAACTATGAGCTGCTTCACTGCCAATGGAATGTGAATATAACTAGAAAATTAATTAAATAAGTTTATAAAATATAGAAATTTTATGGGCCAGGCATGGTGGCATGCACTTGTAATCCCAACATTCAGGAGGCTGAGACAAGAGGATCGAGGATCGGGGTTCGCGGCCAGCCTCAGCTACTTAGTGAGGCCCTTTGCAACTCAGTGAGACCCTGTTTCAAAATAAGGAATAAAAAATAGGCCTGGGAGTATAGCTCGGAGGTAGAATGCCTCTGGGGTCCATCCCCAGTAACACACACACACACACACACACACACACACATACACACACACACACAGAGAGAGAGAGAGAAGGAGAAATTAATTTTATGGACTTACATGCATCAAAAATAGTAGTTAAACTAACCTATTTTGGAGACAAATATTAATGGTTCTAAATAAGGTTAGTCTAGAAAACACAGACACATAATCTTTCGTTCAAATCTCATGTTCTTACATAATATAAAGAACTAGCACGGAGTTCCACAAACCCAAATGTGTTAGAACTGCATTAGCAAGATATTCTACTCAAAGTAGCTTAAGACTCTAATTTATTACCTAACCTAACTACTTTCAGACACATCTGCATCCAGGGGTTCAGGAATTGTTGTGAGATCTCTTAGATCTTCTTCTTCTTCCCCCTTTTTTCTCCGACTCCATGGTATCTTCATTTTCTTAAGTACTTGAGGTAAGTGGCAGTGTATATAACTTTCAAGTCCTCCACATTCTCATATACTTTCTCACAGTTTTAAGAGGAGGAAAATAAAGGAGAGATCCTTTTTTCCCCTCAGTGTGAGTTCTTCAGAAACAGGTTGGCCATACCACAGCAATATTTGTAGCTGTTGGGATTGTTCAGTCCGGGGATTGTATTATCATCCTTTTAGCCCCTAAGGAATAGATTCAATTCCACTCAAACCAAAGGGATTGAACTAGATTATTAGAAGATTGGTAAGGACAGGCTAAACAAAGGGATTTTGTGGAATGTCCTCAATTCAGTCACAGCTTTGACAACTTTAGGAGTGTACCCACTGGAAAGTCAACAAACTAACATTGAGAAGAGGAATGACCTACACAACAGCGACCTCACAGTGTTCTCCTGAAGATTAAACCATTGCTGGAGGGAAAACAGACCTAACATGGCATTCGGAAGATAGAAAGTGTATTGAAAAGTTTGATTTTTAATTAAGTAATCAGAAGCAGGGTGGTTCTGACTACCAGTATTTCCTCATCCCAAAGACTTTATGTAAGAGCAAGTCCAATTAAACAAGTTGGCAATTATGTTAAATGTGAAATAGAACTGTGAACTTAGATTACAATTGTTCTTTTTTTGTTTTTTTTGTTTACCAAAACCAAGACTTTCAGTAAAGGCTGTGTGTTGTGGGCATTGTAACAACCTCAATAATAAAAACTGCAATAACTAACATCTACTTCATGCCAATCTTGTGCCGAGTAGACTAATAAATGCTTAACATACATTTTCTTGAGTGATATTTACCATGAATTATCATTTCCATTTTACAGATCAAGAAACAGATGTAGCAAAGCTAAGTAATTTGCCCAAGGTCAGTCAAATGACAAGGTTTGACTCCAGAGCTAGAGCTCTTAACCATGCATTGTTCTTACTCATAGTGCCCTGCACAGCCTCATAATACCCTGAGGAGAAAGCTCAACATGAAATAGCATTTGGCTGCATTCCAATCAGTCAACACATTCATCACTAGATGCACAAAGAGAGCAGGTAGGTTGGATTCCCTGTGCTGAACAAAACAATACAGGCAAATACATGCACTGACCTCTAACGTGATTTACAGACTTAGCAACCCCGTCTTGAAGGATTTCTTAACATCTCAGCTGCTGTATGTTGTTGATGAAGGCGAGAGGGATCAACGAGAACGTATCTCTCTGGGTTCTTTTTTTTTTTTTTTTTCATTAAAAAAAAAAAACCACCAGCAAACAATTACTTAACCACAATGGTTCTGGAGCTATTTCTCATTGGAAAAATTATGGAGCTGTGTACTGCTTCAGAGAAGTGTTGGGACACTGGGCACAGATGGCTTTAATTATTTGGGCAGCCATTGACAGATGTGATGGTCTAGGTTTCTGCTGCCTTGGACAGGTGTAAGCTATAGGATTTACCCAGAGGGAGTTGTGGAGAGACAAAATTGGAGAGAGCCCAGTGATGGCCCCTTATTTTGTCTTAATCCACCCCTAGGTACATAGTTATCATATTTCTTTGCCTCGAGGCATGGTCAAGTCCGTCAAACCTATCAAACCAAGTTTGTGTGCAGAAAAGAAAATCTCAAAGAGAGAAACCCACTGCTAGCAATTGGTCTCATACTCTGCTCGGCATTTTAATGCAGAAGACTTTCTTCCTATTAATTATGGCTTCCTAATACAAAGGATGTATGTTTATGTTCCCCCTTTGGGATTAAAATAAGCCCATTAATGTCTTCAATTGTAGTCCACACAGTTTCACAGGATTGAATTCCAACCTGTAAAAGCCTTCATTATTTTGTGCAACAAAGATTTATTGAGCAAGGAGTGTAGAAAGACACACTCCTTGTCTTAAGGGAATAGTGAATACTGGGAGGAGATTTCAGATCTTTAAGCTGATAAGAACAAGAGGTATGGTGCCTGCTAGCTTAAGGTACAATTCTAGGCACTGAGGATACAGTGCTGATTAAAATTGTCTTCTTCCTATGAAGCTTCCATTCTAACTAGGAAGATATATAATATAACACCCTGCCTTTCTCTATTCATACATGCGTATCTCTGTGTGTGTGTGGGGGGTCATATACAGCAGTCCTTTTCCACAGGAAATACATTCCAACACACTCAAAACACTTCATTGGATGCCTGAAACCATGAATAATCCTAAATATCATATACACGATTTTTCCTACACATATATACTATGATAAAGTAATGTATAAATTTATAAATTATGCAAGGAAACAGATTAATAATAACAAAACTATTTTATCAAAAGAAGCTATGTGAATGTGATCTCTCTCTACCTATTGATCTTATCGCACTGTACTCACCCACCTAGTGATGATGGGAGGTGATGCAATGCCTGTGTGACCTGGTGAAGTGAGGTGAGGAACCCAGGTGTTGTGATGTAGCACTGGCTACTACATTAGTGCACCTTGAACACAAGCATTGTGATACCACAGTGGTTGCTCTGATGACCTGGCTCCTAATGGCTGGGTAACACATACTGTGTGGAAATGATGGACAAAGGGATGGTCCATGTCCCAGGTAGGACAGAGCTGAACAGTGCAACATCCCATCATGCTATTCAGTGTGACACCATTTTTTTTTTTTTTTTTTTTTTTTTTTGGTGGTACTGGGAGAGGCACCATTTTAAACAGTAGGAATTATGGCCTAATAACCATGATAGGATAAATATGCTCCCTCTATTGTATTTTGAAGTCCTAACCCTCAGGATTGTAACCGTATTTTGAGATATGATCTTCAAATTGACAAGTCGGGTCCCTCCCCCTTCCCGCAAGGGTGGAACCCTAGAGAAGGAGGAGGAGACTCTGCTAGGCGATATCGCGACAAAAGCTGCGTTCCCACGCATAGTCCCACCCCCAAGACTTATGCCTTAAAAGAGAGGTATTTTCCCTCCAACCTCGGAGGGGCTCGCAGGTCTCCAAGAGGTCCAGTCCCCATCCCCGAGAGGACCACATCAAAACTTACTGCTTCTTGTCTCTTTATCGCCTGCACCTAACACAAATGAGCGATTCATTTAAAATGATGTCATTAGGGTGGAGCTCTACTCCAATATCACTGATGTTCTTATAAGAACAGAAAGAGCCATACTCTGGCACAGAGAAAAGACCATGCAAAGACTCAGAGAGAAGGAGTCTTCTGCAATCCAGAAACAGAGATCTCAGTGGAGACCTACTTTGCTGGCACCTTGATCCCAGATATCCAGCCTTCAGAACTGGTAGGAAAAAAAAAAATCTCTTTTGCTGAAACCACCGAGTCTGTGGTATTTTGTTACAGGTACCTTAGAAGGCAAATGTAGCACTTTTTAGACTGGGAAGAAAATTACTTAGTGCATAGAAAAATTACCAAAAAAAAAAAAAAAACCAGTTAATGGAAATGTCTGAGAGCTGCACAGTTGTTCCACAGTGGGCAATTAACATGTGTCACCTACAATTATCTAATTTAGCCCAACAGTTATATGATATAGGTATTATTATTATTATTATTATTATTATTTTATCTCTGATAAAACTGAGGTTTGGAAAAATTAGCTTAAACTCCTGGGTTCCAGAGCTAGTGAACCAGCATGTATCTGAATCCAGACAGTCTGATCTGCCCACAAGTTCTCTTAGCTCCAGTCTTCTGGAGAGTTGTAGGAGATGGAACAGAAGGACAGTAGAGACTAACGCCTGAAGGGTCTTGGTGATAGCTAGAGAGACTGAATTATTAGAGGATCGAAAACCTAAGCCAGAAACCAGAAACCTGTTATGCAATGACCTATATTTATTGTGAAGTGATTCTTGGTGTGTGCATACAACTCATCCTTCAGCACTCCACATAGAGACAGCCCTCCCAACCACTAATCTCCCTCCTTGTGAAACACACACACACACACACACACACACACACACACTCACTCACTTGCCCCAAACTCCTCAGACAATACAACTTTTTAAGAAGTCTTTTGAAGAATGCCTTAAAGGATTTGAATCAATAATCTCTTCAGATCAGAAACCAGAGCTCCCCAGTTTGCTTTTTAATGATATCTCCCAATTCGACAATCACAACTGTTTCTTACTGTTCTCTCCTAGCTAGTCTAGTCTATTCTTTGCTTGGCCCATAGTGTATGTGGGTTTAAAAAAAAATAAAGAAACAGACATGAAATTAAGTCTCGGGTCCCATGTGCTTCATTATCCTGGCTTGTTGGGAATGTGTTAAACATACAGTGTGAGTTTTCATAAGTAGCAGAAAAGGATCAAAGAAACCAACTCTACCAAAGGTTTCTCTTTTCTCTCTCTCTCTCTTTTTTTAAAACTGAGGTTTGGGTGATTCAAATCACACTAGGTAGTTGAGCTGATAAGATATGGGAGGAGAGATATCCAGCAGCAGTTTTTATTTCAAGAAAAGAAAACTTTTAAAGTCATAAGATGTTCTTAGGTGTCTTTGATTTTTTTTTTTTTTCAGTTGAATTGCAAACCTGGAATTAGAAGACATTCTTTAAAAAATATATATGCTTGATGTGAACCCTGGGTAGTTATATAAATAGAGTGAATTGAATGAAGTGACATAGCCCAGAGATTACAGTTTGCTATGCTGCTGAGATTTTACATATTGAAAACTTTAAAGCTTTAAATGGACTTCTTAAAATTACTTTTTCTATTGCTATATTGCTCTGTGAGTATGTATACAGATATACGTCTGTGTTTATATATATTCCCCTTAATAATAAAGTTTTTTATTGCTCTTTTGTTAAACTTTGAAGTATGTGTTCCTAGGAGAAGGAAGGAAGAAGAAAAAGAGTCCTTGGATTGGGAGGATTTGAATAAATCACCCCAAGATGAGATGCAGTGTGAAGTTCATGCAAATAAACTTCCCTGTTTGATCCTATCTTGCAACGCAGAGGGATCTTGTTTCTTAACTTTGGATTTCCCTTGCCTAATTGGGCTTCCAGAGATAACACTAGAATCCATAAGACTTCAAACTAAGTCAAAAGCACAAGTTTGCAATGATGATTGTTAGAAATTGGTTTAAAGTACAGGAGTCTGAGACATTTTCCTAGGATATGCTCTTTTTTAAAATGTACTTTTAGAAGTGTCTTATAATTATACATTGTAATAAGGTTCAGAATGATGGGAGCACAGATACACATAGCACTTGGCAGAAATACTCTTTTTAAAAACATCACCTTTCAAAATTCTGTTTTGGCCGGGCGTGGTGGTGCACACCTGCAATCCCAGTACTTGGGAGACCAAGACCGGAGGATCCGGGCTCGTGGCCACCTTCAGCTACTTAGTGAGGCCCTCCACAACTCAGTGAGACCCTGTTTCAAAATAAAACATTTAAAAAAAGGGTTTCATCCCCGGTACCAAAAAAAAAAAAATTAGTTTTCAGAATAAAGATCTTCTCTCCTTGAATTTTGCAGCTACCAATGGGGTGTCACTTTCAACAGAAATGGTTGTGAATATTTGCAGAGTCATGTCTTTGAAGTATATCAGCAGATACATTTCTTTTCCAGGTGATCTCAGTGAATTGGTTAAAAGATTAGTGAAATTATTTGGTATGAAAAGTGATAGGTAATCATTATCTTTAATAGAATTTTTGTTTAATTTTTTTATTATTTATGCATGCTTGGAAAAGTAATAATCAGGCTGTGCCCCAATTTTTGTATATTTTCATTGCTTAAAGTGTACATTTTTACAGTATAATCATAATGAAATACTTTACTTTCTAAATCTTCAGTGAGATGTAATGTGTACACAAGAGTCATCAATTTTTGTGTATAGTTGAGAGATATTTGACAAATATATACACTCATATAAACACTACCTGAGCCAAGATGTAGAATGCTTCTGTCAGCCTCCAAAGCTTCCTTATCCCCTTCGCAGTCAACCTTTGCTCTTCCCAAACCCAACTAACCACTGGTATATTCTCTGTAAGGACATATTAGTATTTCACACAATGCATATGTGCTTGGCTTCTTTTACTTAGCATATCAGTTTTAAGATTTATATTTATTTCTGCATCGTTTGCTCCATTTTACGTATACATCGTGTTCCATTGTATAGTTATTCACCCATCTGTTTGTTAATTCCTCTTTTGATATACATTTTGGGTTGTTTATAGCCTGTGGTTATCGTTAATAAAGCTGCTATGAACATTCTTATACAAGTTTTTTTTTTTTGACATATGTTTTCATTTTTCCTGGGTAAATCCCTAGGAGTGGAATTGCGGGATGGCAAAGTATGTCAGTGTTTCACTGTTTAAGAAACTGCCAGCCGGGCGTGGTGGCGCACGCTTGTAATCCCCGCGCTTGGGAGGCAGAGACAGGAGGATCGCGCAGGTTCGAAGCCAGCCGCGCGCGCTGGCTTAGGAGACCCTGTTTCCAAATAAAAATGTAAAAATAGGTCTGGGAGTGTAGCCCGGAGGTAGAAGGGCTTCCAGGAACCCCAGTACCACCAAAAAAAAAAAAAAAAAAAAAAAGAAACTGCCGAATTGTTTCCTAAAGTGGCTCAACTCTTTTGCCTTCTCTTCAGCAATGCCATATTCTGGCCAAAAATCAGTACTGTCAGTCCTCTGAGCGTTAATCATTGTGAGATTTGTGTAGTGGTCCACCATTTGGGTTTTGCTTAGATGTTTTTTAATAACTAGCTTATTAATAACACTGAGCTTATTTTTATATGCTTAGCAAGCATTTTAAAATCTTCTTTGGTGTCTGTTCAAATATGTTGTCCTTTTATATTGGTTATTTATCTTATTGGTTTGTAAGAGTTAGTTATATATTTTGAATATAAGGTTTTTTAGTCATACATATGTACTGTGAATATTTTAATTGAAACTTGACTTGCTTTTTTATAGTCTTTACTGTGACTTTCAAATAGTAGAAATTTTATGTTTCTTAATGTCAAATTCATCATTTTTCTTTTCTAATTTATGTGTTTTATGTCCTAAGAAATTCTTGTCTATTTCAAGATTGTAAATATTTTTCCATGTTCTTCTAAAACTTACATACTTCTCATTTTTACATACAAGTTTTGAATCTATTCAAAATTAGTTTTAATTGTTATATAATATTTCCCAAAGTAAAGTTTTGTTGTTACTCAACCATTCTGTTTATTCTTTATGGATTGTTGACAGTTTATACTCTAATGTAATTAATGCGAATTGAGAAAGATCTGTGTGTAAATAGTTTTGCATTAGATGGTTTCTTTATATAAATGGATTTCCAAAAAAGAAGATACTAGATCAAAGGGGATGAAGATCTTTGTTTCTTGATATATATTAAGTAGCAATTTTTTCTTGAGAATGAATTACAAGAGCTTTTCCCTCAATTCCAAGTTTTTATTCTTTACTATAGCAAAATTGATCATGGTCATTATTATTTAGAAGGAGAAAGACAGAGAGAAAATTTTAAATCCTTCATAAAAAGAAATAAAACACAGGCATTTTTACCTCATCTTGCTAAGCATTTGAATATAAGGTCATGACAAATGGATGGTGTTATTCTGGGCCTCACTTTCCTCATCTGCAGAATGAGGTTGTTAGGGGCAGCAATGGTCATTAAACTCTGCTCTGGAAAACCTTGGGGCTTGGGAAGGGGATGTTCTGTAATAAGATTCTCCACTGGCAAGTTCTGGACCTCTCAGCGGTCTCCATGAAGGCAGGCACTCTTTGGTCAGTTTTGTATAACGTGGTTCTTTATCAAGTTCGTCTTAAAAACAGGCAGCCACTAATAAAAAAAAATTGGAAAACCACTGAACTAGATGAACTCCATGTCTTTCAGTGGGATATTGCATCTGAAGCAATGTCATCTAGCAGGCCTGTCTGTATAAGCGGTTCCAAGGAAAGTGGGATTCTGTGCTGCCAAGTATGTGATAGGATGTCCAGAGTCTACCTTCAGTTCAAAAGACACATCTGATTCTGTGCTGATCCCAGAAGACATTGGAAATCAGAACCCAGATTCAAATTCATATTTGTGGGCACCTTCCATTATATGTCAGGTGTTCATTTTTGCACATAATTTTCTTCTCAAATTCTCATAAGATATCCATGTTATCACCATTTTGCACGTGAGGAAATTAGAGTTTAGCTTAGTAGGAGGTAAGGCTGAGATGTGAATTCAGATTTTCTGACTCTATGTCACCTCCCCATCTCCCCTCTCCCACCCCACCCCCAGCACCACTTGACATCCCAAATGTACGAACAGAGCCTGTTCTGGGTCTAGTATCAAACATGCACTGCTATATAAGTCAAGGAATTAAAACAAGTGAAAATCTCAGAGATTCAGAGGAAGAATTCAAAACTGGGACCTACTGTCATATCTACTTCATCCCAGGAAAAACAAAACCAGAGTAGACCATTTGAAACCTGAGTCTCAGGCCGGTCATGGTGGCGCACGCTTGTAATCCCCGCGCTTGGGAGGCAGAGACAGGAGCATCACGCTGGTTCGGAGCCAGCCTCGCTGGCTTAAGAGACCCTGTTTCCAAATAAAAAATATAAAATAGGTCTGGAAGTGTAGCCCGGAAATAGAAGGGCTTCCAGGAACCCCAGTACCGCCTCCCCCCAAAAAATGAAACCTGAGTCTGTTATTATTTATGTGACCATGGACATCGCATGAATGGCTCCAGACTCAGTTTCCTTGTAGATACTCTGAGAGCGGTAAACCTCAGAGGGTTTCTGTGAAGATTTAATGAGATGATGAATTTGAAAATGACCAGCTCAAAGTCTAGATCGTCTCCTGCCCGGGCCACCAGGGCAGATCACAGACACACCTTCAGCTACCCCAGCTCTGAATCAGGCCTGCCACAGACTGAAGAGAAAAGAGTGAGGGCCAGGAAAATAAGATTATCGTTTCTAGGCAACGATGGAAAAGGATTAATATGAGGAGCATTTCTCATAAGGATGCTACACTGGCTACTTCACAGAAAGAGAGCCTTCTAATAACTTGGAAGTCTTCAAAGTTCTTTCCCTGACCTCACATTCTCGTTCTCTTTCTTTTCCTCCCTCTCTTCCCCACTTCTATCCCCTCCTTCTTCTTTTGTCTCTTCCTTCCTTTTACCTTTTCCTAGATCTCAGAGTAACCAGTGAGAGAGGTGAAATATTTTCATTCTAATTTTAGAAATGATCAAAGCGAGGTTGTGAAAAAGCTGAGACATAGATGCAGTCATTCGCTTCAGGCTTACAGATCCCGCTGGACTATAGTATCTTTGAGGCCGGTATCTAAACCTCATTCTTTTTATTGACCTTCTCAAAAGTTTTTTTTGTGATTTTATTTTTTATTGGTGCATTGTATTTATATATCATAATGGGGTAAAAACCTTGTGTAGTCATAAATGCACACATCACCTAGTCAGCCTCCACCCAGTCCCCACCCCACTCCGTCCCCTTCCCTCCCTCCCATGCTTGGCTTAGTGGTTGACTATGATATGATTAAGTACATCATGTGCTTTAAAGAGTTTCCTTCTGCCAGGCATGGTGGTGCACGCTTGTAATCCCTGCGCTTGGGAGGCGGAAACAGGAGGATCACACAGGTTCGAAGCCAGCTGTGCTGGCTTAAGAGACCCTGTTTCCAAATAAAAAGTATAAAATAGGTCTGGGAGTAGAGCCCAGAGGTAGAAGGGTTTTCATGAACTCTATTACCACCACCAAAAAAAAAAAAAAAATAGTTTCCTTCTCCCCCCCTCCCATCCTCATAGTTAGGTTGCCTTATTTGTTCCTCTATAGGATCTCCTTTTTCACCTGGAGTTCCTCCTATGACCCCTTTCACCTTAGCTTTCACATATTAGGGAAAGCATCCAATTCCTTACTTTTTGTGACTGACTAATCTCATTTAGCATAATGTCCTCAAGTTCCAGCCATTTCCCTATAAATGACATAATTGTGTTTTTCTTTATGGCTGAGTAGAATTCCATTGTGTACATATACCATAGTTTTGTAATCCATTCATCTGTTGATGGACATCCTGGCTGGTTCCATAGTTTGGCAATGATGAATTGTGCGGCTATGAACATAAATACGCATGCATTAGTTTGGTAGTTTGGTTTCCTTTCTTTTGCATAGATACCCAGGAGTGGTATTGCTGGATCGAATGATAAATTTGTTCCCATTCTTCTGAGGATTCTCCATACTGTTTTCCAAAGTGGTTGCACTAATTTGCAATCCCACCAACAATGTTTTAGAGTTCCTATTTCTCCACATCCTCACCAGAATTTGTTGTTGTTCGTATTTTGAATGATTGCCATTCTAGCTGGGGTAAGGTGAGATCTCAGGGTAGTTTTGATTTGCATCTCTCTGACTGGCAATGATATTAAGCATTTTTTCATGCATTTATTGGCCATTTGAATTTCTTCTTTCATGAAGTGTCTATTTAGTTCACTTGCCCATTTTTTAATTGGACTATTTGTTTTTTTAGTGTTGAGTTTCTTGAGTTCTCTGTATATTCTAAATATTAGTCCTCTATGGGAGCAGTAGTAGGACTATAATATCTTTGAGGCCAATATCTATACTTCATTCTTTTTATTGACCTTCTCCAAA
Organism: Muscardinus avellanarius; assembly: GCF_963383645.1. Taxonomy (NCBI): domain Eukaryota; kingdom Metazoa; phylum Chordata; class Mammalia; order Rodentia; family Gliridae; genus Muscardinus; species Muscardinus avellanarius. Next base: position 29,236,112 of record NC_137799.1, read on the forward strand.
GTTTAAAAAAAGAAAAAAAGAAAAAGTCTTAAGTGAAGCACTTTAGTTGAAGTCCTCCTCAATCAGGAGGCTCACCCATTTTATTTTGAAGTACAATTTCAGACTAAACTTTCAAGGTCCCAGATGCTATGGAAAGCTTCATAAGTTGGTATGAATCCATTTAAGAATAACTCATTTTAAATGTCTTGGTACATTGTCACATCCCACTGTTCTTTCTTTTCTTTCTAATTTTTGAATAATGCATATACTTCTCAAGTGAGAAACAGCCCAGAAGAAAAAAAAAAAACACTGATTAAAGATAAATTTTCATTTTGCAAAAAATCTCAGTGCTAACTCATCCTCCTGATTGGCTTTAAGTTGCATGTAAAATTAATTGACCTTGTATATGACATCTTTTAAAGCCAGAGTGGGTGAAATTTTATTGGGGGCATATTTATTTTAAGTTGAAATGCAACTTATTGTCTCAGAATATAATTTCAGTCTGGTATTATCTCTGATTGAAGGCAGCCAGGGTTTTTCTGCCTGTTAAAAATGTACTTCATTTGGACCCAAAATAAAAATATGTCAAATGCTAAAAGACCCATATTTGAACTTTGACTCCCCAGATTTACAGGGTTCCATTATGACTATCACTGAAACTATTCTGCCTCCAGATAAAATAACCACTTTTCCTCCTGCCTTAGCTTGTAAAACTTAAGATAATGCTGCAGAGAACAGAGTTCCTTAGAAGAAAGTGCTTGTTAGGTAAAGATTGAGACTCCCTTAGCTCCTTAGTACCACGGGTCTTTGCTGCAAAAGTCATAAAATAGGATGGACAAGACATGTTTTGCTTCCGACAATTTGAGGATTGGATTTTCCAACCACCTTTGAACCTTTTGATGTTCAAATTCCTCACTGGCAAGCATTCCAGAGCCTGGCAGGGCTCCTGAAATCTGAGAAGTCTCCTGACCCAGAGACAGTTGAGCTGAGCTGAAAGCTCACAGATGTGGCCTCTGCCTGGCTCAGGGGACTGAATGGGGACGTGACTTCTATGGCTCTCCCTCTCAGCTCTGCCTGTCCTGGGGCCTCCATCTATCCAAGGCCCCTTATTTTTACCTCCTTAGGGAGAATGTTTGTCAACTAAAAGGGGTTATCTAACTGGCACCTTTTTCTAGTGGTGGACACGTCTTCCCAGCTCCATCCCACTATGGGAACAGGGCTGATCACCTCTCCTTGACTGTGTCACTCAGGGCTGGAGGGGAGTCCTGCCTGGAGATAAATCTCTCTCAGCTTGCTCATTCTTCTCCAGGATGCTGTGAGGAGAATGATCGATGCGGTGCTACAAGGCTGGTTTGCTCAGTGAACCAGAGAGACAGGGAAAAAGAGAGAGATTACAAAGAGCCCATTTAAATACCCAAGTCCTTTCAGCTCCCTCCTCTTAAGCCAAAGTCTTGCTCTTAAAATTTCCACGGATGTATCTACAGGGAGATGACTAGCAAAGCCAAATATGATCTCAGGAGATGAACCAGGCTACTTCCTGAAAATGAAGCCCTGCATTTTTTTTTTAAGAGGGTGTCTCTCCACTGCAATTGCCTAAGCTGCCAGTTGTTCTACCCGATGGAAAGCGAGCCCTGGGACAAATGGGACCGGGAGATTAGCAAGACATTACTGGGACACTGACAGGTGCAAGGAGACAAAAATTCATTTGCTAAGATGCTGAACTCCTGCTCTGGGCCCCAGGCTGGCAGCAATTCTCTCTCTCCAAGAACCCAAAGATATTTCTGGAGTGGCGGGTCATTTTACACAAGCCAGAGGTCTTTGTTGGGCTTTCCATGTCATCCCCTGCGTGCACTGTGCATCCCAGGAGTTAGCATGTCTCTACGGCAACTGGTCGCTAATGTGGCCTGCCTTCATTTTTCTTCAATGGACGGTCGGAAAGTAAGGATGGGAACTAGCTCTTCTCTCTGTTCGTTGCCTTGTTCTTTCATGCTGAAAACAACATCCAGTCGGTGCTATTATTGCATGTCCTGCCCAGAGCACACGGAGCATAGGGCTTGTCACTGGTTTTCTGGCTACCAGTTTCTACTTATGTTCCTTCCAGTCCTAGCACTAGAGTGATCATTTCAAACCCACATTTAATAATGTTATTCTCTCTTTTTTTCTGTAGCACTGGGGATAGAATCCAGAGGCATTCTACCTCCAAGCTACACCCCAGCCCTATTTTTTATTCTTTATTTTGAAACAGGGTCACACTAAGTTGCAAAGGGCCTCCCTCACTCAGTAGTAGCTGAAGTTGTCCTTGAACCATGATTCTTCTGTCTCAGCCTCCCAAATGCTGGAATTACAAGAATACACCACCGTGCTAGCTTCTTATCCTCTTTTTAAAAACACTAAGGAGCTGTTCATCAGCATACAATGAATCTAATTCTTTGGTTGTCTTCATATAAGGTAAGCTCTATCACCCTGGGGCCTGGCATGGAGGTGACATCAGAAGCCACCATCATCCATGACAAACCTGGAGAGCCAGGGGAAAGTCCCTTTTATTATTGCAAGCCACTGAAATTGGGGCTCACTCCTTACCTCAGCCACACTTAGCCTAAGCTGAGTTTAACAGTGAGGTTTCTCTGAACTCACCTCCTTTGAGACTTAACTTGACCTTTGGGAGCTACTGAGAACAAGTTGTGTCTTCTGGAAGAAGCATTTGTAAATAATACACCTCCAGGTTCAATCCCTTCCAGCCTCTTCACAGAACTAGTAACTGCAATTGTGGAGAATCATGATCCCATCCTTATGATTCAAAACACTTTGGCTTGAGAATTGCCCTTTATCAGAGGCAAAGAAAGTGTGTGAAAATCCATAAAAGAACCCAGCATCCCACTGCATGATGTGGCTTGCAGGATGAGGAAAGAGACTCACATGTAAAAGTTTCTGCTGTGTACCAAACATGGCAAGAGCTTTGTATCTAACAGGGGGCTTTTTGTGAGCCTGATTGGGATCTGGACATGTCTGGTGAGTATAGGGCTTTTTGCACAAGGACATGAGGAGTTTCCTGGGGGTCAGATCTCAGGGAAGGAGTAAGCCTGATGAGGACACTCTCATTCTGAGAATGGAGTGGTGGTTACTGATTTGTCTCCACACAAAGATCCTATAAAGTGTAAAACATCTGAGTCCTATGGAATGAGAATGGTGAGTGTAATACCTAGTGAATCACCCTCATGAAGTTCAGCCCTGGGACTCCCCCCTAACAAAATGTGACCCAAAGCAGGGAGAGGGCATTTCTCTGGTTTTCCTCAGAATGTCCCAAAGGCCCCAGGGCCTATGTGGTTTTAGGAGTTGTGTGGTTGTTGTCATTGACACATAGCAAGTGTCCTGCTGGACAGCAATAACAAGGCAAGGTAGGAGACACCCCTGAAGAGAGTCATAAACACGTAAAAAGTATTTAACTAGAAACAAAGTTGTCTGCACCCAAGAGGCCCAAAGCTTCAGAGCTGCCATCATTATTGTTGATGCTGCAATCAAATTCTTTCTTTATTGCCCCCCAAAATGCAGCGTTTCCTCTTATTGGGTTCTTGTCTATGAAATTAAAAGTCAGCAAACTATGGAAGGGTGGACATAGGGACATAAAGATTTATTTTAAGCCAAGGGAAGATAGGAGACAAAAACAGTTCCCCCCTAACACAGGGGAAATGAGTCCCTGAACAAGAGTAACTATCAAAGTTCTAAGGAGGTAAGCTTTTATCCTTTCTTGTGATTCCCCATCTGCTCTTTTGTGATTGGTCAGAATTCAGTCTTGGGAAACCAATATCCGTGGCTGTTTCAATCCTTAATTTGAATCCCTATTCCAAAGGTCAGTGGGCTCTCGTAATCCCGGGCATGGCTTGTCTGCTTTTGCATCCTTTCCCCTTTGGTCACTCTTGGGGCTGAAGTTTTGTATTAACTTGCACTGTTATCCCTGTATCTAATAACTTTCCCTATTTTTAAACTTTTCTGTTTCTAGGTCCTCTGACAAACCTTAAAGTGGTCTCTTTAATATCTGCATAATCAGTGACTATGTTTTCAGCTCTCAGTCTATGCAATGTACTCTACACATGCTGAGCACTGTTTGTAAACCATAGTCCTTGATCTTAAAGATCTATTCTCTAGCCTGCCACAGGCTGATGATGGGAAAAAAAATTCATCTAAACTTACTTTATCTCATGTAGTCATCAGCTTAACTGAAAAAGAAAATTCTTGTTGTCCACATAAAAAGGAGAATTTGAGTCTCAGAGAGGTTAAGTCACTTGCTTAAAGTAACATAGCTTGCAAATGGTAGAGACAAGCCAGGCAACTCTATCGACATGAACAATTAATTAGCAATGCACAGCAGCCGCTCCTGCCTATACAAACAAAGCAAAAAGATGAAGAAACAAACAAAAGCAGCTCCGCAGACCCTTTTTCTGTGCTTCAATGGTGGAGCTATGTCACCAGCTCTTGTCCCCGGGGGAGAAAAACAGCAGCTGTCAGAGGCTGCCCACCTTACTTTGCCTCTAGCCTGTTCTCCAGGAGCTTCTGCATTTCCCCCCATGCTGAACCCGAGCCTCAGGAGTAATCAAATCAGTAACTGATATTCAGAAAGTAGGTATAGGCTTAGCTGAAGTGGATTTTGTATGTTAATTAAGTGTTTTATGGAACCCCTGAGATCTCAGATGACATCGGTAAATATTCCTTACTGAATCCACAGAATCTGTGAGCGGGCTCTGTGTAATAAAGCAATTTCAATGTCCTGACAGATGGGCCATAGAAATTGGCTGTGTGGCTGTGATTCCAAAAGATTACATACAATGAAAAATCTGGACAATAAGTGCTTTCTTTGATTGTTGTCTATGGACTGGATACTTTCTAGAAGGGAAGAACTGGAGAGTTTTAGTGTGTACTGCAGGCAGAAGAGGGGACCTGAGGTGTTTGCACTTCTTTTGTCCCAGCATTAAGTAAGAAAGGGAGAAAAATTATTTTCTAGTTCTGATCCCTGGCTATTGTATGAACTGTTCAGCCCCCTAATAGCTATTTGTATAGTGTTTGCAGAAAGGATAGAAATGAAGGATTCCCCTTTTCTTCCTGAGCTCAGAGCCTGCCTTCACTCCATGACTTCTCTACAGAGACTGATCTATGTTCACCTGAACCTTCAGCCCTTTCTTTCAGATCAAGATTGCAAATCCTTTGAATGGGTTCATGGATACAAATATTCAACATGTGGACAGTACACACACACACACACACACACACACACACACACACACACATATTCTCTTTCTCTTTGTCAAGAATTTTTCTAAGCTGTTATATTAAACATGCTTTTTTAAAATAAATACTCAGGAAACAAACTCTTCCCAAAACTATTACCTAGAAATCTTTTTAATTTAAATGGAATGAAATTCTAGGCCTCTAATTTGTGAGTTTGGACAAAGGCATTAGAAAATAAAATTTAAAAAAATTTTTTTTCTACCTTAAAAGTCAGCATTCCCTGCCAACTCAGGGTGGTATGTATTCAAAGGATGGCAGGAAACTTGTGCAGCCCACAATTAGATAAAGGCAAAATTGCCCATGGAAATGACCGAAACTTTAATTAGCTAATTGCAGGTGCAATTGGCCACTTGCGCCATCAGATGAAGGGCAAGTGGTTAATTGAGCCCACAAGTGACCTACTCAATCAGAACTAACAAATGGCTCATCAGATGAGGTTCCAGCCAAAATATGTCTGCAAACAATAGAATGTGCAAAAAATGCACAAAACCAGAAGCAGCAGTCAAGTCAGGCTGCCATCTAAAAACAAAACCCGCAAAACATGAGATAATTAGGAAAATAATCAAAATAGGGAAAATTCAATAATGAGCCAGGATCGTGGAGAAAATGAGAGAGGTGGATGTTGCAGTAATTTTAAAACCAAAGGCTATCAGTACTGGGGAGAGCATCTGCTTTGTGTCATCCATGTCCACTCTTATTTAAATTTTCAAGAAAACTTGTCACTTTCTTTCATGGAATGTTAGGATACCATAGATGGTATTCGGAGAATTCAGCTCAAAACCCTGCACACAACAGGGCCTTGGGAAATATGAATGAATGAATGAATGAGACATGTTTGTATATAGAAGACTAAGAACATATATACAACCACTTCATTATGTTGGTAGTACTGAAAAAATTTTGTTGGGTTGGCTTAATACTAAATATTTTCAGTTTGACTGTGGTGCTACCATATGCAATTTAGGAAATACTTTCTTACTTGGAAGTAGGAGGAAATATCAGTGATTACCAGGATACCAATAGTAGTTTCTATTTGTAGGGATAAACTGCTAAGACAAAAATCCCATAATCTTAGTAACTCAAAATAACAATTTTTTTTCCTTGCCACATACACACTAAATAGGCCACCTTGGGTTAATTTTCTTTTTTACCAACAAAATTCTTCCACTCTGTAATTCGGCAATCTGTACAAAGGCCTTGCTTGGCCTTCACCACTCAAGAGGATGAGAAAATCTAACCAAACCAAACAGCTCAAAACTGAGCAGTAAAATAGGGCTTTTCACTACCTCTGCCTGGGTATTTCACATATTTCTGCTCACTTTTTATTGGTTAGAGCTGATATATGGTCTTGCCTACCTGAAAGTTTGGAAAGTACAGGCTTCCATCCCTTCAATAAAGTGGAAATCTGAAGTAGGGTTGGGGAAAATCCACATCTTGTCCTGTATCATACACTCACACACACACACAAAAAGAATACAAAATAATCTATGTTGATATTTAAGATTATCTATTGATAGCATGAGAGGTTAAAGAAGTAATCAAATAAAATGGCAGATGGTTCATAAATGATAAATAGGAGAGACTTTCATCATAATGATTATAGGCAGAAACCAAAGTGGTACTTGGAAGGAAATGTCAAATCATAAAGGAAAGGTAGGTAGACTTAAATGAAGCAAATGTTCACTCAAGAATAGTAAACAAGAAACAAAATAATGCAAAGTAAAGATGATCAAGAAATTAAGAAATTAATAAAGATTTTTTAAATGAAAAAATCTTTTTTGTGTGTGCCAATCTTTTATTTACTTTTCAAATTTTTTATTGGTGCATTATAGTCATACATCTTAATGTACAAGATGGTAGACACATACATGCCTACATAACTTATTTAGCCCTTCCCCAGTCCCCACCCCATTGTCTCCCTCTCCCTCCTTTTCATGTTTGACTTAGTAATTAACTTTGATATGTTTATGAATGTACATCATGCGCCTTGGGAAATTTCCCTCTTCCACCATCCTATCCCTTTCAGTTAGGTCAACTTATTTGTTCATCTTTGGTTTCTCTTTCTTTGTCGAGCTCCTCCTATGATCCTTTTTCTCCCTAGCTTTCACATATTAGGGAGAGTATCATTTTTTTTTTTTTTTTGCTTTTTGTGACTGACTAATCTTACTTAGCATAATGTTCTCTTGTTCTATCCATTTCCCCACAAATGGCATGATTTTGTTCTTCTTTAAGGCTGAGTAAAATTCCATTGTGTACATTTCCCATAGTTTTGTAATCCATTCATTGTTGATAGACATCTTGGCTGGTTCCATAGTTTAGCAGTTGTGAATTGTGTAACTATGAACATAGATATGCTCATCATGTCATCAACATCATAAAGGCAAAACTATTCATTTGATAGTTTTGTTTCCATTCTTTTGGGTAGATACCCAGAAATGGTACTGCTGAATCATATAGTAGGTTTGTTTCCATTCTTCTGAGGATCTGCCATACTGTTTTCCAAAGTGGTTGTGCTAATTTGCAATCACACCAACAACGTATTACAGTTTCCACTTCTCCACACCCTAGTCAGCATTTATTATTGTGTTTTGAATGATTGACATCCTAATTGGAGTTAAGTGAAATATCAGGGTAGTTTTGATTTGCATCTCTCTGATTACTAATGATATTGAAGATTTTTTTATACATCTATTGGTCATTTGAATTTCTTTTGTGAAGTGTGTATTTAGTTCACTTGCCCATTTTCAGTTGAGTTGTTTTCTTAGCTGTGAGTTTCTTGAATTATCTGTAGATTCTAACTATTAGTCCTTTATCAGAGGAATAGTTGGCAAAAATTTTCTCCCATTCTGTCGGGTTTCTGTTGACATTCTTGATAGTTTCCCTTGTTGTATAGAAGCTTTTCGGTTTAATGTAATCCCTGTACTGATCCTCTTTTTAATTTCTTGTGTCTTTGGGGTCTTGTTGATAAAATTTTCACCTGTGCTTATGTGTTGAAGTGTTGGACTTATGCCCTCTTCAAGTGGTTGCAAGGTCTCTGGTCTGATTTCCAAGTCTTTGATTCATTTTGAATTGACTCTTGTGCAGGGTGAGAAAGTGGGGTTTATTTTCATTTTTCTGCAAACGGTTAACCAGTTTTGCCAACACCATTTGTTGAACAGGCTATCTATTTTATGGTAGATGTCTTTGGCCCCTTCATCAAAAATCAATTGGCCAGCCAGGCGTGGTGGCGCACACTTGTAATCCCTGCACTTGGGAGGCGGAGACCAAAGGATCGTGCAGGTTCAAAGCCAGCCTCACTGGCTTAAGAGACCCTGTTTCCAAATAAAAATATAAAATAGGTATGGGAGTGTGGCCTGGAGTAGAAGGGTTTTCAGGAACCCCAGTACCATCAAAATAAAAATCAATTGGCTGTAAGTGTGTAGATTTTTTTCTGAGTCTTCTATTCTGCTCCATTGGTCTATGTGTCTGTTTTTGTGCCAATATCATGCTGTTTTTATTACTATGGCTTTGTAATATAGTTTAAAGTCAGGTATTGTGATTCCTCCTGCATTGTTCTTGTTGATGAGAACTATTTTGGCTATTCTGGGTTTATTTGAAATAGAAGGAACATTCCTCAACATCATAAAGGCAATATACATTATGCCGATAGCCAACATCATATTGAAGAGGGAAAAATTGTAAGAATTCCCCCTAAAAACAGGAACAAGACAAGGATGTTCATTATTACCACTTTTTTTCCAATATAGTACTTGAGACTCTAGCCAAAGAAATAAAACAAAGAGAAGGAAATCAAAGGAGTACAAATAGGAAAAGAAGGAATAAAACTGTCCCTATTTGCAGAAGACACGATACTTTACTTAGAAGACCCAACAAACTCATCCAAAAGGCCTATAGAACTGATCAATAGTTCAGCAAAATGTCTGGATACAAAATCATTCTTTAAAAAAAAAGAATTTTTCCTGTATGCCAATCAAAAATCCACTGGAAAAAATCTAGAAAACACTTCTACTCAGAATATCCCACAAAAAATAAAATAATTAGTATTAAACCTAACCAAAGACCTCTATAAAAATATAAAACATTGAAAAAAGAAATAGAGGAAGACCTTAGGAGATGAAAAGATCTTCTATATTTTTGGATAGGCAGAATAAATATCATCAAAATAGCCATTTTTCCAAAAGGGATCTACAGAGTTAATGCAATACCCATTAAATTACCAAGGTCATGCCACACAGACATAGAAAAATCAGTCTTTAAATTCATTTGGAACAAAGAAATAATTTTTTTTTAAAAAAGTAGATCATACTAATAATTTAAACTGTGTTCTTTTTGAAGACTAACGAATTAGACAGAATTTTTTGGCCAGTGAGATAATAGGGAAGAAAAAAACTAGACTCTTATGAAGGCTTATTAATGAAATGATCAGCAGGAGAATAGATGTTGAGGAGCTAGTAAATTTCATTAGGCAATTCACATCAATTTCAACTAAAAATTTTAAAATCTAGAAAATAGAACATTTAGGTAAACAGTAATTATTTAGCATAAGAAAATGTGTCTTCCTTACTTGAAAGTTTTCCTTTATCTTACTTTTTTTTCTTAAAAATGAATTGCTTGATCCAGAATTTGGGCTGAGCTCTGGAGTATCGATCGGAGTTGATTCTCACGCCACCACTACTGGCTGCATCATTTTGGCCAAGTTGTTTAATTTCTCTGTGATTCAGATTCTTAATCCGTAGCTAGTTAGATTATTTTGAGGGTCTACAAAATAGTAAACTCTCGGTCAACACTGCCATTGTTCCTGCAGTGGTATTTCAAGCATAGAGTTTTAGAACTAGTTGGAAATATATTTTAAATTATTTCATATCAGTTATTTCAATGTATAGAATATATTCTGTAATGTCATAGTAACTTAACATGACATGGGTATAATAATAGATACAGAGATCAGAGATCAATGAATCGCCAATTAAGATACCTAAAGAGCTAAGCAGGAATATAAATGAAAGAGGAAGGGTTGGTGTAAGAAAACCCTGCATACTTTCTTTTTCAGTTGATCTTTGACATGGTCAGTCTTGATGTGGACATGAGATGAAGAAGCAGCTGTTCACTATAAGATAAGTAAGTAAATGAGAAATTATGGCTAGATCATGGAGAGCACACTGGAAGCGACAGGGAAGAGAAAGACACTGACAATGAGAGAACACAGGCCCCAGTTAAAAGGGGCATTTGATCTGTGTTGCATCCAAAGACGAATTCAAAGAATAGAACGACTAGGGTAACCTGATCGATCATCTCATTCTTTCAACTTTTTTGCTTAGACAACTTTTCTAAGGAAGTTGAGCCAATAAGAAAGCCAATAAAGAACAAATTTAACATTATCAGAATACATAAAATTAAAAATAGGTGCATTGCAGAGACATCAAAAGTCTTAAGCAATAGTTTTTTAAGAATGTATGTAAAGAATGATATCGAAAGAGAACTGTTGGCTAGAACTTTCTGTGATGGAGGAAATACTAATAATTGGTGCCTATTCTGAATATTTCTCTCTGCAATTATTTGTGTATTCAGACACACATATATATCTAGCAACAATGCCAATAACATAAATAATGAAAACTTACTTGATGGCTTATTATGTACCATGCACTAGAATATTCTAAAGATTTTTTTATATATTAATTTATTTAATCCTCATAGCAACTCTATAAACTGGGCATATTGTTAGCTATTGCCATTTTACAAATAAAGAGAAAGGTGCACACTTAATTTGTCCAAGATCATAGAGTTAGTTTTAGAGATGTAGTTCAACCATAGTCTCATTCCAGAGCACATATTCTTAAATTTTATAATAAATTTCCTTATATATTATTTTGGTTTGTTTTGTTGCTTTTAATGTTTCTGTTTTGCTAAATATGAGTGATTTTCAAAGCACATAGAGTTCTTCAAATAATATTTTTTGCTTACAACCTAGCTTGCATATGTCCATGTCAGTACATGTATAGCTTGACTCCATTATTTTTACTGGCTCCCTGATACTTCATAATATGGATGAGATGTCCATCAACTAATTTAACCACATTGACATCATAAGACATATCATGTTTTCAGACAATATCACCTAAAGTGCAGTATTTATGTAGGCCACGAAGTGTATGCTGCCCCCTGGAAGTGTGCAGTGCATCCCCCACGTGTCTCCATATTTGTTTCCATTTTTCTCAATTATACAAATGGTACTGCAGTGAACATTTTTTTGTTCCTCTCTGTGCCAGTATTTTTAGAAGCTTGTTACCTGAAATGGGAATTACAGAGAAATAGATAAAAATGAAGATGCACAGAGAAATAGCCAGAATGGATATCAAATTATTAGTATTTCTTTAATCATAGAAAGTTCCAGTAGACAGCTCTGTTGTAATATTAGTCTTTGGCTTTACACTTTACATATATTTTTTAAAGATTGGTGATAGGCACACCAGGGTGACTCCAGAAAGGCCTTATCATAGCTCTCCCACCAAGATTGTATGAGAAAGTATATTTTTCCCTCAACTAAAGTACATATTGCTAATGGTGTGTTTCTTGTCAATCTGAAAAGTGAAAAATGATATTTGAGTTTTAATTGCTAGAGAGCTTGAGAATACTTTCATACACTTGCCGATCTTTTGAATTTCTCCTTCTACCAGCGGTTTTGTATTATCAATTTATAAAAGCATATATATTGCATACTCGCACTAATGCAGTACATAGTAGCCACATGTGGCCACTTGAATATAAATTAATTAAAATTAAGGTTAAGTAGTCAGTTCTTCAGTCACACTTGTCACATGGCAACAGTGGATGTTCTGTGTTAGAAAAGATGCTGTAGAGAAGAGGCGAAAGATCAAAGAGACCAATGAGACCCTTAGAAGCCAAAGGAAAAAAGAGAAGCGTAATATGATTATAATAAAATAGATATAAATACAGAAATCTGGGACTGAATGGAAATGTGGAAATGATCTGATCCCACAGTTTTCAAATTGTATTTTGTAAAGCCCTGGAATTCAGTACAGATGTTCAAATCTCTATATTTCAGCCTATATTAAGTATACAATAAGTATATTTTAAAATATTTTTTTAAGTTTTATAAGCAAAAATAAACAAACCTAAATTTCAGTGCAGTATGGATTATTTAAACCTCAGTTTGTTTCACCATCTTTACTCCTTTTGGGGGAAACATAAAATATTTTTATTCTGATATATATGAATATATATATTTTTCAAATATATTTTCAAATATATATTTGAATTAATGATACATACTTCATGCGGTAGGAAGATTACAGCTCTACATTGAACTTTTTTAAAAAAAATCTAAGTATGTCAATAATCATAAATTTGAACAAGCAACACACTGCCTTGGCTCACATGTGTGATGCCCATGCAAGACTCTGCTGCCTTTGCTTGGTGTAGACTCTTGTCCTTACCCAAGAGTCAACAGTGCAGTAGGAAGTGAACGCAAAATAGTTCAAAATAATATCAACTCCAGTGTTAATATTAATCTCTAAAGGTTTTGTTTTGTCTTTTTATTGATTGTTTATTAATAATAAAACATCTTTTGTAAATGTTTCATCTTTGTATTTTTACTGTTCTATTTTATTCAGGACATGTAAAAATAGCCCAAAACTAGAAAGAGATTTCTGTCAAGAGAAAGGAAGGCTAATGAGGAAGAGAAGGGAGAGGGGAGGAGTAAATTAAAAAGGTGAATTAGACATGGCACTTTAGCATCCTTTGATATATCAACTCATGTCTGCCTACTGAGGATAACATGAGGACTGAACACAATTGCTGACAACTCTTACACAAATGCAGAAGAAGAAAAGAAAGAGAGAGAGAGAGAGAGAGAGAGAGAGAGAGAGAGAAGAGAGAAGAGAGAAGAGAGAAGAGAGAAGAGAGAAGAGAGAATAATAATGGGTCAAAAACTGGAGAAATCCATATTTATGATCATAAAATTATCCAAACTGAAGAAATCCATGTTTATGATCATAAAATTTTTCAAATCTTCAGTGTGTTCTATGCAACCAACTATTTCCAAATAGTATTATGGTCCCTCAAAGATTAGTCATAGCTAAATAAAAGATAGTAAGAAATAAAATGTGTCCTCTGGCTTGCTTTTTTATATTAATTGAAAAGTTTTAGTATAATCACTCTTTTTTTGTGTGTGGTACTGGGGTTCCTGGAAGCCCTTCTACCTCCGGGCTACACTCCCAGACCTATTTTTACATTTTTATTTGGAAACAGGGTCTCCTAAGCCAGCGCGTGCGGCTGGCTTCGAACCTGCGCGATCCTCCTGTCTCTGCCTTCCAAGCGCAGGGATTACAAGCATGCGCCACCACGCCTGGCGTAATCACTCTTAAGGCAAATATTTTATGTTGAAATTATGAATGTGTGGTTCTCCCCATGATGAAGAGATTCAGATTCCATGGAGGAAAAGATCTAGAACCTGGTACTTTAAAAAAGAACAACATAAATATAAGATGATAATCACACACACACACACACACACACACACACACACACACATTTTTTGATGATATATCTAAAGTGGAATAAAAATTTTAATATCCAAAATACATGATGGATTACTGAAAGCAGTCATTCTGTGGCTCTCAACACGTTTCTTATTTTTTATGTTGAATTAACTCAGACAAAGAAGATAGTTTACCTTAAACTGGAAAAAGTGTAATAACATCTATATAAATGATGAAAGAGTAATATCTGGGAAAAGCCTAGAAGCAATAGCTCACTTTAAAAAATATAATCGTGCAGGGCGTGGTGGCGCACGCTTGTAATCCCTGCTCTTGGGAGGCGGAGACAGAAGGATCGCACAGGTTCGAAGCCAGCCGCGCTGGTTTAAAAGACCCTGTTTCCAAACCAAGAAGTATAAAATAGGTCTGGGAGTGTAGCCCGGAAGTAGAAGGGCTTCCAGAAACCCCAGTACCACACACAAATAAATAAATAAATAAATAAATAAATAAATAAATAAATAAAATAAAATAAAAATATAATCATGTGTTCAAGTAGTGTAACCACTATTTAAGATGTTAACTTGCTACAAATATGCAAACATCTTTCTAAACAGTGTTGAATACAGACATATAAATAATCAATTATATAAAGGTACAGCCTTAAAACTGCAGTTGTTCAGAGTTGCCAGTAATTACACTGGCATTAGGTTCCAAAATAAGGTTCCTTTTTTTTTTTTAACAGAAAGGCTTTATGATGAACTGAAAGCACAATGCTAGTACAAATATTTCAAAGATTTTAGGGGAGAAAAAAATTGTTCATGTCAGTGCAGAGACTTCATTTATTAAGTAGCTAACAAAAATAAAACAGCTTTTCAGAATTCTGGTATTTCCATGCTTATAATTGCAAATAAGGTGTCAGCAAGGAAACTGAAACTTGAAATTTCTACTGAATGGAAAATAAAGTCAAATTTTACAGCCTTGAAAAATGACAGACAGAGGTGTAAAGGCATCTGAGAATTTTAAAATATGAAATCACTGTGAAATCTTATATTGTTATCAGATATATTTGTGAACTATTTCCTGCCAAAAACATTTCAAGTGGCTAGAGAGAAGCCATCATATTAACATTCTCCAAATGAAACAGGTACCAAGTAATGAAGGGTGAACTATTAGATGTGGTGTATAAGTCTTGAAATAATAATATTCTAGTGTTTCTTTTTCTACATTCTCTATTAATAGAAGAGTAAACTTAACTATTGCAAAACTGCTATCCTTTATAAAAGAAAAAAAATCTTCTCTATGAGAATCAAAAGTTTTGTCCCGTGAAAACAAAATAAAACACTAGAATAAATGGATTGAGACATCAGTTATCTATAACTCCTGGATTTAAAATTATTTTTACTGGCACTAAATTTAAAATATTTTGTTGACTTTCTTATAAATAACTAGTCTATAATCAATATACACATAACTATATATTATATGTAGACATTTAAACTAAAGTATATACTAAACATATGAGTTTTCTCCTCTGCTTGGGTTCCACATATCATTTTGTTTGAAAAAAAAATGCTACTAGAAATGAAAGCAAGGTGACTGATCCAACACCTTGATTTTACAGGAAAGGGATTTCAGGCAGAGCCGCAATGGATGCCACCGTTTAGTTTATACATTAGATGCTGGCAGTCTTTGTGCTAACTCTAAACTAGTTATCACTTATTTTCTGGGTGCCATTGACTAAATGTCTTCATTTCTTATGGTTACCATTTTGTCCTTTACCTGATGAAGATAACAATAGCACCTATCTCAGAAGTCACTGTTTTGGTTAAATTAGATACAGTAAATTGTAGGTAAAGAAGGAAAGAAGGAAGGAAGGAAGGAAGGAAGGAAGGAAGGAAGGAAGGAAGGAAGGAAGGAAGAAGGGAGGGAATAAGGCAGGCAGGCAAAAAGATACCCTGTATTGGAAAGTATCTCCATAGGACACAGTATCATCCAGAAGCCAGCAGAAGAGCTGGGGCCCCAAGTCAATGGTCTCAGTTCTGGAGCTCTAGGCCTTATACTGGTCACTGTCAAACCCAGAGGGAAAACTCACCTTAGAATGAAGACAGATGGCATCTTTTTCTACAAGGAGGGCAAGGGACAGGAATATAAGGTGGGTAAAAGTGTAGAAATTATGAGATGAAATGTGGGGAATGGACAGAAATCTGGTTGTTGTTATTGTATTGTGTTGTTCTATTTTAAGTGGCTTTAGCTTATCTGTTGAAACATTACGGTTTTGAATGGCTTGAGAAAAGGTAGAAGTAGTCCTTTTAGGCAGAGAGAGTGTGGAGGAAGCCTGAGAATTCCAAAACACAAACTGAACTTTTAGCTAAATTTTGAGACTTAAGAAAAATATGAAACTTTCAATTTTGGTAAAACTTCTGCAAGTTCAGACTTTGCTGCATAGTAACAGTATGGGTTTTGGTCTGTGTTCAATCTCTACATACCTTTCTTGTAGGATTACTATGGAGATGACATGTGATGCATCAGATGGAGGTCCATGCTGGGTGCTAAGGCTCCCAGGCCAAAAAGAAAACAAGTGTCCAAGGTGTTCCTCTACCATGAGCTTCGGAGGCCAGAAACAGAGACACTCATGTCTGTTGAATGCTGAATGAGCCCAGATGCTTGTTCCTTATACTCTTTATTTGACCTTTTGCTATGCTGTTGGTGGCCCAGTTTCACTCTTGGTCTATGTTACTAATCTCATCCTCTGCTTTTTGGGAATAAAACAGAAATAATCACTTTGTACAAATATCTTAGAGCACAGTCCCAGGATATGAATGGAAATTTAAGTTTCAATATCTATTATTTTTAAGTGTCTTTTCCTTTGAAATGGGAATATAGTGCTGCTTTCCTAAAGTCTAGATAGACCTTTTATTATGAAAAAGATTTTGCAAATTTTAAAGTGCTTAATAAATATTGATTAGTATTGTCAGTTGAGAATAATTATGTATCTTTGATTAAAGACAATATTGAAACATTTTGAGTACAAGAATTTGAAATTTTTCAGTAAATTTTAAAGGTTATTCTTTTTTAGTTTGGTACATTGTAATTTTGCATCATATTGGGGTACAGAGAATCAGAAAAATTCATGTACACAACCCTTGGTGTCTTTCCCACCAAGTTACCCTCCTTATCCTTAACCCACATGTCTTTGAGATTGGAATTGGTAATTTTGCATTCATTCATAGCATCATTTCTACTATTGAATGAATTTATCCCCCCTTCCCTAATCCCCCCTCAATCACTTCCCTGGAGTCTCTTCTCATCTATCTGATATTTCCCTTATTTCTGAAAATCTCTCTAGCTTCCACATATAAGAGAAAACATACATCAGATGCCTTTTTTTTTTTTTTTTGAGACTGGCTATACTCAGTATGAAAAAATAGCCAACACCTTTTGGCAATTAAAGAAATGCAAATTAAAACTACACTGAGATTCTGCCTAACTCCAGTTAGGATGGTAATCATCAAGAACAAAAATAATAATAAATGTTGGCAGAGATGTAGAGAAGTAGGAACATTATTACAGTGTTGGTGGGAGTGAAAACTAGAACAGCCTCTTTGGGAATCAGTGTGGAGTTTTTTAGAAGATTGGGAACAGAACTACCACATGACCCAGCAATAACACTCCTGGGCATCTTCCAAAAGAAAATGAAATCTGAATGCTATAATGATATGTGCATATCCACATTCATAGAAGCACAAATTGCAATAGCTAGATTTTGTCCATCAATGGATGAATGATCACAAATTTTGGTATATACACACAATGCAATTTTACTGAGCCATGAAGAAGCACAAAATTAAACTATCTAAAGGACATCCTTTCTATTAATGGTTTGGTTAATTGAGGTTCTTCTACCCACACTGTGTAAATTATTCCCTCTACCCTTTCCAGAAAAATTGTTTTGTAAGTCAATAAATTGAACCTTTAAAAATCCAAGTTGCAGCTTGTAACCTATTCATGTAACAAATTCATACTCAGAAAAAAAGTTGTCCAGAGAGCTCCATTTTCCCCAGATGCTATGGAGAAAATTCCTATGCTGGGTCAAAGATAGGATGAAAGCAAACAAAAATGTTGAATTGGAAAGGATATATAGTCCAGCTCCTGACCATAGCAATCTACCTAAGTGGATATTAATCTACCTTTTGCTCAAGTACTTATAGTAATCAAAGAAACATCACTACACCAGGAAGCTCATTTGATTTTCAGGACACCTTCATTTTTAGAAAAATCTTCTTTATGTTGAGCTGAAACCTACTTCGACTTGGCCCACATACTCCTCTTTAGAGCCATCAAAGCCATCCTCTTGCATCCCAATGTAAGGCTGTCGAATACATTGATACAGAGATCAAGGTTTTTGTCATGTGAGGCAACCACTTGCCATTATGCAAGGTGGTCAGTGAGTTTGAAACCCATTGTAGGCAGTTTGGTATACACTTTTTTTTTTTTTTTTTTTTTACTGGGAACTGAACCTAGAGTCATTCTACCTCAGAGCTAGACCCCCAGCCCTATTTTACTTTTATTTTGAAACAGGGTCTCGCTAGGTTGATGAGAATCTCTGTACTTGCTGAGGCAATCCTCCTATTTCGAACTCCCAAGTACTGGGACTACAGGTGTACACCATCATGCCCAGATCACAAACACTTTTTAACTATAGCTAATTTCTTGATTGGCCACATCAAGTCCAAAGGAAACCACATGCTATGACCAAGCCACCCATATCTATTCCTTCTCTTGCAAATCTTCTTCATCTCACTTATGCTTGTGAATCTTTTTGTTTTCTTTGGCATACTAAATAATACTTGGGACAAAGTGTTAATTTTTGTGTGCAAAAAAGTCTCCTATGCAGCCGGGCATGGTGGCGCATGCTTGTAATCCCTGCGCTTGGGAGGCAGAGACAGGAGGATCACGCAGGTTCGAAGCCAGCCACGTGCGCTGGCTTAGGAGACCCTGTTTCCAAATAAAAATGTAAAAATGGGTCTGGGAGTGTAGCCCGGAGGTAGAAGGGCTTCCAGGAACCCCAGTACCACCAAAAATAAAAAAAAGTCTCCTATGTTTTGAAAGCCATGAGAATTATGATTCCACTTTTTTCTGCTCAGGCTCAAGTGTCTTTTTGTCAAACTTCTGTCCATTTTTACTTCCTTCTCCTTCATTTTCTTACTATACAATCTCTTTCTTTCTTTTTAATAAGCCATTTGAGAACTTCTCCCAGGTCATTTTAACGTTCCCTCAAGTAGGGTAATACATTGGTACAGAACACACACTTAGGATGGCCTCAGGCAGAAAGAAAATCTTAATAGGACAGGAGAACGTTTCCATTTCCAAGCCTCTTGATGCCTGGACGATTAGGGTTAAATTTTGCAGTGAGCCTCACGCCTGCTGTCTAACCTCAGGTCCTCCCCTCCACTACAAATGAGTGGACTCTGATCTCCAGTTACTTTGAGGCCAGTGCTTTTATTTTCTTATGTTGTCATCTTACTCTTAGTTGCCCAGGTGTGAAACAGGCCTTTCCAAAGGTCTCTGCAGACCTGCTTCCAGATGCTCAGCAAAAAATTTGTCTAGCCTCCAGAAATTCCTCATCAATATTTGTAAGCTAGTAGTAATCACACTTCATGTTTTATTTAATTTTTATATGTACCATGAAAATCTTTATACCATTTTCATGTTGTATGCAGAACAGCTATTAATAATTATCACCTACAAACAAGGTAACTAAGGTCCTGAAAGATTCTGTTTTCCTAAACTGTTTGTAAGTGGTAGATAGAAGATTCCAATGCTGATGTTCAGATACAAAGTCTATTTATTCACCTTATACTACGTTATCTGTATGCTTATTCCTAAAAGGAAAGATACAAAATTTATCCAGATGTTATAACTCTCTAAATACAAAAGGTCTTCTCCTAAATTCTTCACTTTGGCTTTAAAAGGTAACATCATAAACTGGGCTTGGTGGCACACATTTGTAATCTCAGTACTTGAGAGACTGAGATAGGAGGATCACAGGTTTGTGGTCATTGTTAGCAACTTAGTGAAGCCCTGTTTCAAAATAAGAAATAAAACAGGCCTAGGGTGTGTATCTAAGATGTAAAAAGCCCCTGGGTTCAATCCCCAGTACCAGGGGAAAAAGAAAAACAGAAACAAGTAACATCATGAAGTATCCCCAGAACACTTTAGTAAAAAGTTCTCTCTTTCTTCCAAATGCTACCAAAATGTTTTACATATTTCTACTTTGACTTCAACTCATATGAATTTATTCAATTTTTAATGTACTCAAAGTATTGGAAATTCAAAGTTTAAGAAGATACAGCCCTTGCTTTTGAAGAGTACTCTGATACATGGAAAGCAAGGAAATAAATAAGGAGTTTCAAAATAATTGTTTAAATTTTTTATTGGTGCACTGTATTCATACAACATAATAAGGTAAAAAAAAAAACTTGTGTAGACATACATGCACACATCACCCATTTAGCCCCTACCCTGTCCACATCCCATTCCCTCCCCATTCCTCCTTCCCATGCTTGGCTTAGTGGTTGACTTTGATATATTTAAGTACATCCTGTGCTTTAGAGAGTTTCTTTCTTGCCCCCTCCGATCTCCTCATTTAGGTTGTCTTGTTTGCTCCTCTGTAGGATTTCCTTTTTCATCTAGAGTTCCTCCTATGACCCATTTCTTCTTAGCTTTAGGGAAAGTATCTGATTTTTTATTTTTGTGACTAACTAATCTCACTTAGCATAATGTCCTCCAGTTCCATCCATTTCCCTGTAAATGATGTAATTGTGTTTTTTATGGCTGAGTAAAATTTCATTGTGTACATATCCCACAGTTTTGTAATCCATTCATCTGTTGATGGACATCAACTAGGATATACACACAAAATCAACCAGCGTGTAGTAGTAAGCTGAGATTTGTTATTTAACTAATCAGAAGACAATAAAAACATTCTTTTTTTTTTTTTTGGTGGTACTGGGGTTCCTGGAAGCCCTTCTACCTCCGGGCTACACTCCCAGACCTATTTTTATATTTTTATTTGGAAACAGGGTCTCCTAAGGCAGCGCGCGTGGCTGGCTTTGAACCTGCGCAATCCTCCTGTCTCTGCTTCCCAACTCGGGGATTACAAGCGTGCGCCACCACGCCCAGCTATAAAAAAAATTCTTGTTTTAATAAAAACTGTTATCATCATTATTAGAAACCATTTTGTGGAAGGTAAGAGGGGACCACAAAAACTGTTATCATCATTATTAGAAACCATTTTGTGGAAGGTAAGAGGGGACCACAAAACTGTAATTTTTAATAGCATTTGAACTAAATAATAGCTTTAAATATACAAAATTTAAAAAATTTGTTAGAATATAAACAATGTTTCACAAATCAAAAGAACATATGGTGAATTGATCTTGACAAAGATAAACATAAATGAGTGGGGAATATCAGTCATAGTAGGTTATGCTGTAGTCATGTACAAAAATCTTACTGGTTTAAAACAGTGATTCTCAACCAGGAGCAATTCCTCCCTAGAAAATATCTGGCAATGTCTGGAGGCAGTTTGGGCTGTCACAACTAGTGAAAGGGGTGCTATCAACAATAAATAAGTAAATAAAGGCCAGAGTTTCTGTTCAACCTTCGGTGGTATACAGGTGAGCTCCCCATCACCATATCCCCAAGAAAGAATTTTCTAGGCCCAAGTGTCAGGAGCGGTGAGAAACTCTGGATTAAAATAACAAAGGATTATTATTCATGAATAAAAAAAATGAGCCCATTGTAGATTAGCTTAGACTTAGCAGTAGCATCATCATCACTGGGGCTAACAGAACATGGCTGAAAAAAAGAGAGAGCTTTGGAGCATTTCACAATAGCAGTAAAAGACTCTAGCTTGGAAATGATATGGATCACTTCTATTCAAACACAGTGTCTCATATGTCCCCACCGTCCAAGCCATAAGGGGCTAGTGAGCACAATTCTACCATGTACCCCAAACAGGGAAAAGCTGGCATGTATGGTGCATAACTCAAAGGAATAGTAAAGGTATGGAGGTAGAGAATAAGAATAATACCGCGTAGCATTCTTGCTGTTCTAATGGCATTCCAAAATCCTGAACTCAATATAGTTCCCACCGTCAGAATATCTTCACACAGAATGAAAGGCATTCACAATAAATACGGTTCAGAGATTTTATAGCTGGAAACGCTTAGAAAGGGTATCAATCTCACAATTTTATTAATACATGAAAGTGATTGGCACTGTGCTTAATTTCTAAGAAATGCTCTTTAAATAATTGTCCCTCTCTTTTCTTTACAGAGTAGATTTAAGAATAATAGAATAGGAAAAGAATGAAACTATCAAAAGTGGGATACTTCTTTTCCATTATGCAAGAGAGAAAAATATGCTTATATATCACATATGATAGCTGCTACCTTTGCCCCTTCTTGCTGGGGTTGCTGCATTAACTTATGGATTCTATAAAACTCCACTATCTGTCATTTTGGCATCTTCCTTCAAACTATTATGATGCTGACTTTAGAAACAGCAAATTCGTCTGTGTTGCTGTCTTAATTAAAACCTTTCAATAGTTTATAATGATTCTCAGTGTAAAACACTAACTACTCACTTTCATAATTTACTTTTTGCTTCCTTTCCATCTGCATCTCTCTCCTGTGGTCCATCCCAATCTTCCCAACCCCAGCACTGGTCTCCCATGCTTCATGGCTGATTAAAAACTGACCTTTCCTATCTATTTCCTTGGCAAATCATTCTTTTGATCTTAGAAAGTTTTCACCCATAACTGTCCTCAAGACCACAGTTCCTGTCCTCTCACCCCAAATTCATTTCTATGATACCATGTATTATGTTAGATTACTTAACTGCCTACTTACTCTACTCTTTCCTCCACTTTATGTAAAATGCTTCTACCAAGGGTCACATTTTCTGGAATCTCAGCAGATATTTTTAAATGAGTCAATAAAATATATATTTCATTCTGTTATATCTTTATAATGATCATCTTAAAATTCACATATTATTCAGTCAAAAGGATATCCAACTTTTTTAAAAAATTAAGACAAGATACAATTAGGGAAAAAAGTCAAAAGAAGAATAAAGATGTCAAATACTTAGATATGTTTTCTACAGAATTATATAAAAACAAAATTATTGCCTTTCATTATCAGAAGTAGAAAGGCACTGATCTCAGTAAGGTATAGAAGACTAAATAAAGTAAGATAAGTAGGTTAGAAAGGTTATTCACTTTCACCCCCAAGCAGTAATTTACAACTCTTACCACTACACTCGACTTTTATTGTTTATCCTTTTATGTTTAGACCTGGATTCGAATCCCAAGTTCGCTCCCATTACTACTTTTGAAGACTCTTTAATAAACATATCTCAAAGTAGAACACTACTAGTTTAGATAATCCCATTTTACAGATGATAGAATGGAGACATCAGAAAGACTTAATTAGACCAGCTAATACAACATACTTGAACCCCTGGAAGTCTGATTCAGGAAACCATCTTTATATGCCTATTGAAGTGAATCTACTTTAAGGACCTTACAAGTGTCTGAAACAGATACAGACAGGAAGGACTATTCTTTAAAGATGGTAATGGTTTTAACAAGAGGATGATACCTCTCCTGGAGTACCCTTTCCTCCTTGGTCATCTTGGTTATTATAGTTGCCAGTAATTACATAATCCTGGGGGAAAAGAAGTCAAGTGAATAACAAAAATAATTTTAGTATCTTTTGTTTCAGTATCTTTTCCTGGTTCTCAACTGAGGGAAGAAAATACCCTCTAGTGTTTGCTGCAGTGAACCAGTATCAGGGAAACCAGCATGATACAATTTCCTACAGGAACCACTTGACTCACGATGACTCTTCACAGTACGTTTTATTTCAAACAGTTATTAAAATAGGCTTTATATGAAACATAATAAAATCAATATGAATTATAAGCTTAATTTACTTATTCAACAAATATTTACTGAGCATTGTATAAAATGTTTGGTGCTCCAAGGACGATCAGAAATCAAAATTGTCCTAATCTCAGGAAACTTAGAACCTAATGAGGGAGGCAGTTGAGTTGGTGACAAAAGCTGGGCTGATGGCTCAGAAGGAAAGCACCACAGTTCTTAAAAAGCTTTAGAAAACGGCGAGTGAAGCCTGGGCTGAGATCTGAAGGATGAGAAAAGAGCTAACTAGGTCAAAGGCTGGAGAGTGGAGGTAGTGGGCTTGCAGATGGAACAGCAGGAGCCAAGGACTTGATGATTATGGCACATTCAAGAAACGGAAAGAAGGCCAGTGAAGCTGAAGCTCACAGGGTAGGGAAGAAGGTGGTAGACCAGGCTGGTGAGATTGTCAGGGACATGCAGTGCAGAACTGTGAACACATTAGGATTTCAAGCAAACAAAAAGTAGTGCTGACTACAGGCCACTTTGCAGTTAACTTTCTGGTCCTTCTGGAAGGACAGGTATCTTTGCCTCCGATGTGGCAGGTGTGCAAATAGAAGATAAAAAGCATTCATTAGCTATATGCATCATATATATTGCAAGGTGAAATACACTGCCCTTAATTTGCAGATGAGAGAATTGAGGCTTTAGAGGGGTGAAGTAAACAAGATAGAAAATGTTCTAATGAACCAAGCTGCATTTCAACTTTGGTATTTTGTGTTTATCTCGGTAGGGAAAATTTGGAATCCAACTCTGTCTCCTTCACAAATTTGTGACCAGTCTGGGTGATGTGTATTGATTCTGTGGGCAATAGTTTCCATTTTTATTGCTTTTTAAAACTGACCTTAGTGTGATTTCACTTAGGCCCAGTTTCTTTGTGAATTTCCAATCCAGTGCCAAAGCAAATTTGCAAGGTTGGTTTAAAATGGTCTTCTTTTTGTCACACCATAAGTCACAAGTACACTCGGTACTCAGATGCAGACTGCTTTCCCTTCGGCCATCTGAGATGTGAATAAGAGGTCCACGCCAATCATATTTTGCATGGTAAGCTCACCGTTCGTCCTCAGCAAGTCCTTCTCATTCTACCTCACTCCTCTGGAATTTACAGGGAACTCAGGATTTGACAGAGTTGAAATGGACTCACTGTAAATTCTCCCTAAAAAGGGATTTAGTTAAGATAAATCCTTGACACATCCAAGGTCTTAGTGAGATGAGTATCATTCTAACATAATTTCTCCCAGAAAAAGAAATAATAAAAATGAAGCATTTAATTTCACTTTAATAATTTACTGAGTGAGCAGTATTTGCACGAGCAGAGTGCCGCTTGAAGTGTAATCACAAATATCCTTTTCTGAATGCTGTACAGGGAGCATCTGGTGTGCTCGTTTATAGAACCAGAGTCCTGCCAAGTGTGACATTCCACTCCTTAATGAATCCAGGGTTCAGCTTTCTGGCAAGAGACTATCACTTAGGCTTCTGATTTTCTGTTCTCTTTCAGTACCAGCTCTCACAGCTGATGTTCTTCCCTTGGCTGAATTGTTTGTTTGTTTGTTTGTTTGTTTTTGTTTAACAAAGAAACACCATTTATCACATTATGAGGATTACTAAGTTCTCATCAAGGAACGCAGAATCAACAAAGCTGACTGAACTAGAAAAGCTTCGCGGTTGGCTAGGTTCACAGTCTGAATGTAGCGTTGGTCAAAACGCAAGCTTTAT
Source organism: Muscardinus avellanarius (assembly GCF_963383645.1). Lineage (NCBI taxonomy): Eukaryota > Metazoa > Chordata > Mammalia > Rodentia > Gliridae > Muscardinus > Muscardinus avellanarius. The sequence continues at coordinate 29,261,570 of NC_137799.1, forward strand.
GAACCCATGTGATTCAAAGTGCTATTGCAGCAAAATGATAAATCATCCCATATCCTGGCCTCGAAAGGTCCCCTGTGAGTAGTTGGGTCCACTGAAACTAAATTCACAAATGCTAATGATCTACTCTTTTCCCTCAAGTTTTCACCTAACTTGCATTTGGCTTTCTTTTTATAATATTCACAGCTCTGAGTCCTTTGTAGACTCTGTGTCCTCAGCTCAGACTGTCTTGACTTTCTCTTTGAGTTTCTGCCTTTGACCGTGAACCTGCCACATGACTATAGCTAATTTATCATTGACACTGACCTTAAATAGCATCCCTCAAAACCCTCATTAGCCATTTCTGATTATTCTGTTCATTTTTACAAAGCAAATTTTATCAACTAAGAACATAAATAAAATTGAGACTATGTAAATATCTAGTTTACACTACTCTGAGTGAAGCAAAAGCCCACTAATATATATATATATATATATATATATATATATATATATATAATTTGTTTCAAGTGACTAAGTCATAAATTCAATGAATTATTATGTTTATAAATATAATGAATAAATAGTGATATAAGATAATGATCATGATATAGTATTAAATGATCAAACAAGAAATAAAATTTTAAATACAGTATGATTTTAATTGTGCAGAAAGACTGTACTAAGTGCAATAAAATTCAATATCCAATGAATTAATAGCAATGATCTTCTAGGATTATGAATCATCTTAATTTTTTATAAAATTCTAGATCTCCAATTTTTAAATAATCAGTAAAAAAGATTATTTAAAACATCAGTGACACCTAGGAAGTGCCTAGTCTTAAAAAAAATTGTAGACCAACCCCTTCAATCACTGCTTAAATTCCTCTACAATTTCAAAGGCTAAAAATCAGGGCCAGCAACTTGAGGAATTTAATAAAGAACACGTTCAATTCCCAACTTCAATTCCCCTGCAAATATGATAGGATTTTTTTTTAAATGTGCCTGGAAAACTACATCTGGGGTCTTGCCAATCCCATAACGTTTGGGACGTTTGCTGAACCCAAAACACAGCCGGGCCCACCCATCCATAATTAAAGCCCTCCCCCCAAATGAATTCATTGCTTTGTGGCACCATCTGTCTCATTCCCTTATTTACATAATAGGGAACCCTGCTCCCACTGCAGCAAATGAGAAGCGACAAAAGAACGGCGAGTGGAGATGAAATGTGTACATGGATACATCAGATCATGTATATTATGGTCAAATCCCTCCAATTTAAATTTTTTTTAAAATCTCCAAACCCATCACAATTTTCACTTCGTCCTCTCTCCAGCTTTCAGAACCTCCTTCCTCCTTCTGCTGTAACTGCAGCTCTCACCAACGTGGCTTGTTTCACTCAAAGAGTTCATTTGTCACGTTTTATTTTATTAAATATTTTATTTTTCTCTTGTGGACCCATTAGAACACCAGTTAGAGAAAGTAACATAAATCAGTTGCGTTTAGTATTCACTAAGGATACAGAAAAAATAAGCAGGGTTATATTAACCTGAAATTTAAAAAGAAAAAAAAAAGTCCCCAACATCACGCTTTCTTGAATCTTTCTCATTTCTCCTGTCCCTCTCCTGGGAAGTTTCTATCTTCATAATGGGAGTATGCTCTGTGGGTCTGTTCAAAGATAAAAGGCTGATTTTTAATATGCAGCAGCCATCCTAATCTCATGTTTTTAGTTCCTTCCTACAGGAGCTGAGACAGGAACAGCCTTCCTGGTTTCCACAGTAGTTGAAGGCAGAGGTGGACTGAGCTCTGGTCTGAGTGTCAGGTGGCTTGAACTCATCAAATTCAGGTTCTGCCCCTCACTTTCAATGAGCCTGTGCATATCCATTTCTTAGAATTTCAGTCCCTATTCGTGTTCTACTGACCCATAAATGTCTGAAATGATGTTCTTCCCTTGGATCTGGGGTCTCCATAAACATGCCCCTACATAGTTATACAAGCAGCAACAGCTACACACCCCAAGGATGGACAGTTGAGGTATCATACTGAGCTCCTTCAGTCCCAGAGCTCACCTTTCACCAGACCAACTGCCCTCAGGTCAGAGGGGGGGAAACTCCAAGATGTTGGGGCATGTTTTATCTTCTGCACTAAGATGAGCTTTTTTTTTACAGACAGATTAGGAGGGAGACTCCTCAGCACAGCATTGACAATCCTGAGAGCAGATACCCCTCAAATTAAAATTGTAATAAACTAATGGTGAAAACTGTGGCTTACTCAGCATACCATAGAGAGCCCATGTATCAAACTGGTCTACAAGAAACAAATTCCTCATCCCTTTTTCCAGGTATCTCAATAAAAATTGTTGGGGATTGGATCCAGGAATCAGCATTTTTATATTATATGTATTACACTCTCAAGGGAGATTCTGATGCATAGTTCACATTTAGGAACTACTGCTTTCCATAAATCTCATTGTGACCAAAGGAAGATTCACATGTCTTTAGGAGAAACAATTTCTTAGTTCTAAATTGCATAATTAATTCATCTTATATGTGCCTCTATTGAGAAGTCACTGAACAATAGAATAGACAAAGCCAGAAATGATTTTAGTCCATAGATACAGAAATGTCCATCTGCAATCAACTTGAAACCAGAGCCCTAAGCATTTATATGATGAAATAATTTCTATTGAGGATAAATTCATGAGGTCCAGGCTGAGATTCAGAGGAGTGTCACATATGCCTGGAAATGAACTAAGGCTAATAGTGACTCCACCAAAGGGAGGCTGAAACCCCTCTCCACTAATGGTCACTTAAACTCCCTTATAAAAAAGATAATTGAGTACTAAAATAATAATAATGTATGTTTGATATATATAAAATAATTATTATAAATAATATTTTATATAAATAAAATAATAGTGTCTATTTAATAAATACAACTCAGATTGTCTCAATTTACATGATGTGTGATAAAAAGAGCTTCAGAAAACATTAGAAAGCATTGACAAACTATATTCAATGGCACATTAAAAGAATCATTAACCATGAACAAGTGGTATTTATCCCTGGAATGCAGGGATGGCTCAACATATGCAAATCAATAAATGTGATATACTCTATTAACAAAATGAATAATAAAAATATATGAATATTTCAATAGATGCAGGAAAAACTTTTGATATAAATTGAATACCCTTTCATGATAAAAACTTTCAAAATGTTAGGTATAGAGAGATTTTACCTCAGCACAATAAAGGCTCTATGTAACAAGCCCACAACTAACAGCATTCTGAATTATGAAAAATGTAAAGATTTTTCTCTAAGATTAGGGACAAAACAAGGCTACCCACTTTAACAAATTTTTTTCTATATAGCACTAGAAGCCCTAACCAAAGCAATTAGGCAAAAAGAAGAAACAAAAGCATTATAATAGGAAGATATGAAATTGTCTCTACTTGCTGATGACATGATCTTATATATAGAAAATCCCAACACCTCCACCAAAAAAAATTTAGAACTGATAAATTCAGTAAAATTCCAAAACATGTAATAAACATACAAAACTCATAGTATTTCTATATACTAGAAACAAATTATCTGAAAAGAAAACTAAGAAAACAATTCCATTGATGAGAGCAACTAGAACAAAAAAATACTTAGGTGTAAATTTAACCAAGGAGGTAAAATTCCTATATACTGAAAACTATGAAATACTTATCAAAGAAATTGAAATAAATGTTTTTTTTTGTTTTGTTTCATTTTGTTTTGGTGATACTGGGGTTCCTGGAAACCCTTCTACCTCTGGGCTACACTCCCAGACCTATTTTTTTATACTTTTTAAAATTTGGAAACAGGGTCTCTTAAGCCAGCATGGCTGGCTTTGAACCTGCGTGATCCTCCTGTCTCTGCCTCCCAAGCGCCAGGATTACAGGTGTGCACCACCATGCCCGGCTGAAGTAATGTTAATGAATAGAAATATTCCATGTTCAATGGAAGAAACCGATAGATTTCTAAGCACATATAATCTATCTAAACTGAACCAAGAGGACATAGGAAGCCTAAACCAATCAATAGCAAACAAAGAAATAGAAACAGTAATCAAAATTCTGCCAACAAAGAAAAGCCCAGGTCCCGACAGGTTCCCAGCTGAATTCTACAAAACTTTCAGTGAAGAACTAATACCAATACTTCACTACTTGTTCCGGGAAATTGAAAGAGATGGAATTCTTCCTAATTCCTTCTATGAGGTCAGTATCACATTAATCCCCAAACCAAACAAAGATACTTCAAGAAAGGAAAATTACAGACCAATATCCTTAATGAACATAGACGCAAAAATTCTAAACAAAATTCTAGCTATACACATTCAAAACCATATCATGAGAATTGTATACCACGACCAAGTTGGTTTCATCCCAGAAAAGCAAGGCTGGTTCAACATACGCAAATCAAAACATGTTATTCACCACATAAATAGAACTAAGAACAAAACCACAAGATCATTTCAATAGATGCTGAAAAAGCATTCAACAAAATCCAACACCCATTTATGTTAAAAACACTGCAGAAAATTGGAATAGAAGGAACATATTTCAACATTATTAAGGCTATATATAATAAACCCAAAGCCAACATCATATTGAATGAAGAAAAACTGCAAGAATTCCCTTTAAAATCAGGCACAAGATAAGGATGCCCATTATCACCTCTCCTTTTCAATATAGCCCTTGAGACTCTTGCCACAGCAATAAGACAAGAGAAGGAAATCAAAGGAATTCAAATAGGAAGAGAGGAGCTAAAACTATCCTTATTTTCAGGTGATATGATTGTTTATCTAGAAGATCCAATGAACTCAACCAAAAGACTTCTGGAGCTGATTAACCAATTCAGCAAAGTTGCAGGATACAAAATCAACCTAAAGAAATCAGTTGCTTTTCTTTATGCCAACAATGAATCCACAATGAAAGAAATAAAGAAAACTATTCCATTTACTATAACCTCTAAACCAATAAAATACCTAGGAATAAACCTAACCAAAGACGTAAAAGACCTTTCTACAGAGAAAACTACAAAACATTAAAGAAAGAAATTGAAGACCTTGGAAGATGAAAAGATCTCCCTTGCTCATGGATAGGCAGAATTAATATCATCAAAATGGCCATTCTGCCAAAAGTGATCTATAGATTCAATGCAATCCCCATTAAAATACCAACAACATTTCTCATAGACCTGGAAAGATCAGTTATGGATTTTGTATGGAGAAAGAAAAGACCCAGAATAGCCAAAGCAATTCTCAGCAACAAGAACCAGGCAGGAGGCATCACAATCACAGACTTCAAATTATACTATAGAGCAATAGTAGTAAAAACAGCATGGTTTTGGCACAATAGGAAGACTGACCAGTAGAACAGAATAAAAGATACAGAAACAAACTCACACATCTATAGTCAACTGATCTTTGACAAAGGGGCCAAACTCATATGCTGGAGAAAAGATAGCCTTTTCAACAAATAGTGCTGGGAGAACTAGCTATCCATTTGTAGAAAGTTGGATCTGAATCCTTACTTCTCACCATGCACAGGAATCAACTCGAGATGGATCGAGGACTTAGAAATTAGATCAGAGACTGTGAAGTTATTAGAGAAAGGCATAGGGTCTACACTCCAACATATAGGTACAGGGAGTAAATTTCTCAATAAGACTTCCAAGGCACAGGAAATTAAAGCAAGAATTAATAAGTGGGATCTCTTCAAACTAAAAACTTTCTTCTCATCAAAGGAAACCATCAAGAACCTAAAGAGGAAGCCTACAGAATGGGAGAAGATCTTTACCAGCCACCACTCTGATAGGGGGCTAATATCCAGAATATACAAAGAGCTCAAAAGACTCTACACTAGCAAAACAATCTAATCAAGAAATGGGCAACTGAAATGAATAGACATTTCACAAAAGAAAAGATACAAAGGGCCAATAGGTACATGAAAACATGTTCGACATCACTAGCCATCAGGGAGATGCAAATCAAAACTACTCTGAGATTCCATCTAACCCCAACCAGAGTGGCAAACATAAAGAAATCCAAAAACAACACTTGCTGGAGAGGATGTGGGGAAAGAGGAACTCTTTTACACTGTTGGTGGGAGTGCAAAGTAGTTCAGCCACTATGGAGATCAGTATGGAGATTCCTTAGAAAACTGGGAATAGATCCACCATTTGATCCAGCTGTACCACTTCTGGGTATCTTTCCAAAGGGGTTGAAATCAGAGAACTACATTAACATATGCATACCCATGTTCATAGCAGCACAGTTTGTAATAGCCAAAATGTGGAACCAACCTAGATCTCTATCAACAGATGAGTGGATTGCAAAATTATGGGAAATACACACAATGGAATTCTATTCAGCTATAAAGAAAAATAAAATAATAGCATTTGCAAGAAGATGGAAGGAACTAGAGAACATTAGGTTAAGTGAGATTAGTCAAGCACAGAAAGAGAAGGGACATATGTTTTCTCTAATATGTTCAAGATAGGGAGTAGTGGTAATACCAGAGGGACTCCAGATGATGGAGGGGTAATCTCAGCAAAGCTTGAATCGAAGGACAGGAGAGGAAGAAAGCTGAGGTTGTTCAATGGAGGAGCTACATACGAATATGTGTAATAGCATAAATACAACATAATTAACCTGAACACTCTCAAGCCGGGCGTGGTGGCGCATGCTTGTAATCCCCGCGCTTGGGAGGCGGAGACAGGAGGATCGCGCAGGTTCATAGCCAGCCACGCTGGTTTAAGAGACCCTGTTTCAAAAATATAAAATAGGTCTGGGAGTGTAGCCCGGAGGTAGAAGGGCTTCCAGGAATCCCAGTACCACCAAAAAAAGAAAAAGAAAAAAAACCTGAACACTCTCTATTGGGGGGGAAGGAGGGGGAAGGGCATGAAGCACAATGTAAATGTATACCACTCTCAATATGTTCCACTTATAAAAAAATAAATAAATAGAAATAAAAAATAAAATGTTCAGGATTCTTAAAAAAAAGAACTATTCCATGTTCACTAGCTAGAAAAATTTAAATTGTGAAAATATCCACACTACTCAAAGTGATCTACATGTTCAATGCAGTTCTTATCAAAATTCTAGTGTTATTTTTCACATAAAGGCACAATCTTAAAATTTGTATAGAACCATAGAAGATGCCAAGTAGCCAAAATAATATTGAGCAAAAAGAACAAAGCTATAGGACATCATAGTCCTTAATTTCAAAACATATTACGAAGTGACTGTTATCAAACTAGCATATTACCTGCATAAGAACAGACACATTGACCAAAGAAACAAGATAGAAAACTAATATACCCATACATCTACTGTTCACTGGTATGTGTGTGTGTGTGTGTGTGTGTGTGTGTGTGTGAGAGAGAGAGAGAGAGAGAGAGAGAGAGAGAGAGAGAGAGAGAGAAGGAGAGAGAATACGAATTGAACTCAGAGGCATTCTACTGCTAAGCTACACCCTCATCCCTTACTATTTTTTATTTTTATCACTATTATTATAATTTGGTGGTACTAGGGATTGAACCCAAGGATATTCTACCTCTAAGCTACATTCCCAGTCTATATATATATTGAAATGAGGTCTCACTAAGTTGTTAAGGGCCTTAGTAAGTTGCTGAGGCTATTTTTTTATTTTTGAGACAGAGTCTGTCTAAATTGCCCAGATTGGCCTCAAGCATACAACCTTCTGCCTTAGCTTCCCAAGTAACTAGGATTGCAGATAATTGCCACTGGGCTCAGCTTTGTCAACTTATTTTTTGAAAAGGTGCTAATAATATACAATGGAAAAATCTTTTTAATAAATGTTGGGGAAATTGAATGTCCACATGTGGAAAATGAAAGCAGACATTTGTACTATATACAAAAGTCAACTCAAAATAGATTTAGCCAGGTGCTATACTACATGCCTGTAATCCCTGTACTTGGGAGGCTGAGACAGGAATATCACAGGTTTGAGGCCAGCCTTAGAAGCTTAACAAGACCACGTTTCAAAGTTAAAAAATAAAAAGGGCTGGGGGTGTAGTGCAGAGGTAGAAAACCCAAGGGTTCAGTTCTCAGTATCATTTAAAAATTACTTTAAAACTTAGATGTAAGTCCTGAAACTACTATAATAACAAAAAAGAGAGGAAAAAGCTCTATGACATTGGTCTTCGCAATTTTTTTAGATATGACTTCAAAAGCACAGAAGATGAAACCCAAAATAGGCAAATGTGAATGGATCAAGCTAAAAAGATTCTGTATGGCAAAGAAAAAGCAAAGTAAAGAGACAATGCACAGCATGGGAGAAAATATTTGCAAACCATACATCTTATAAAGGGTTGATATTCAAACCACCTAAGAAACACAAACAACTTTATAGGAAGAAAACAATCTGATTAGAAAATGGGCAAGGGATCTGAATAGAGATTTCTCAAGAGAAGACACACAAATGAACAATATATACACAAAAAATGCAACACCAATTGATAGGGAAATGTAAATTAAAATCACAAAGAGATAGCACTCACACTTGCTAGAATGGCTTTTATCAAGAAGATGAAAGGTGTTGGAGAGAGTACAGAGATAAGAAAACTCAAACATTATTGGTGGGAATATAAATTAGTACAGCCATTATGGAAAGTGGTATGAAGTCTCCTCGCAAAACTAAAAACTACCATAGGACCCAGTATTCCAACCTTTGGGTATATAGCTAAAGAAGCCAGAGTCAGTATATCAAAGGGATATCTACACTCTTATATACATACCGGCATTATTCACAATAGCCAAGATATGTTTGGTGAATAAATTGCACAATGAAGGTGCACACAAATTAAATAGACTGAACACATCAAGAAAGCTGTAGAAAACTACAAAATTATACTTTCTATGAATAAATTATTTCCAAAGATGGGACATTCAGAATTGTATTAATGCTATCCGTTCAACCAGGCCACCTCCCAGGGTAACCACTAGGGAGGTTAGATGTAGAAACCTGAAGTTTTCTACTCTTTTTCAAGGGGGAAACTAAATATTCAAAGAAGGGTGAGGCTTCTTTTAAGCCAGTGAAATGCTACATCAGGCCATAAACCTGTGGTATAGTTTAGTGACTGTGTTTAAATGGACGCTTCCCATTGCCTTATGAGATCCGGAAAAGCCATAAAAATTCATGGCCTACTTGTGGCTGAGCTCTAATAAAGGAATAATCGGTGCTTTAAGCGAGGGGTAATGGGAGGTACAGTGGGAGATTTACTGGAGCAATAAGGGCTACAGAAAGAGAGAAGGTTTTTCATGCCAATTACACTGCAGACTACAGAGCAAGGCTTTACTGATGCAATCCTGTTCTGCTAAGTGACAAGGTGGGGTCCTTAGTTCTTCTTTCTGCTGCATTCAGGAATCAAAGAATCTTGGAGTTTTACTCAGGGCTCCTGTCACCAAAGTTAACAAAGCTCCAGTCAGTTTCCCATTCTAGAGCACTTGGAATGGTGGAAAGAACATAGAGTTTGGGTTAGGAAGAACTTGTTTTCATCCTTGACACATGATTTTATTACTGCCCTTAGTTATTTATGACCAATTATTCATTCCTGTCCATTGCATGAGACCCAGGTTGCCTCACAATGGCCATGTACTTCCACCTACTGGACCCCCATGCTTGGCCATGTGACTTGCTTCTACCAATAGAATGTGAGTTGCAGTAATGTGTGGTACAACCCAGGAAGAGCCCCCAAGACCCTGGGGGAAGTTGGCTAAGACTTTTTATTTCTTCTCTATCATGGGACTAATGTATCCTAAATCAGGACCTTTTTCAGCCTGAGTTCTAAAGCAAAGAAGATACATGGAGCAGTCATGGCCAACCTCAGACACAGTGATACACAGATAATATGAACAAGAATTCACATCTTATTTTTCCAAGACACTGATACACTGGGATTGTTTGTTGCCTCTGGATAACATAGTGGTAGCTATCTGATATATGGAGTGATCTTAGAAAAATCACTCTGACTAACTCACTCTTATTCCCTAAAATGGAGACAATATACCCTCTCGTATGACTCTGTAGAGGTCAAGTCAGATTTTTAACACCATGTACGATACAAAGAAGTTGTTTAATCAATGGTGATTACTATTATTTATAATTTGATACTCAATCAGGATGACAAAAGGGGTTGAGGCACTCTCTAAACACCTGCTTTGTTGGTTAGCTATGTTTCAGTGGCTTGTTGCTGCAGAGTCCCCGGGCCAAGGTGGCAATCAGTGGTAAATTGGACATTTATGACACTCTCTTCCAGGACCAGGAAGAAAAAGTCTCTCAGACCTTTTCATTACAGCCTTCACAAGCTGTGAAAGAAATAGCAGCAGGCTCACTTTCACCCCATTACACGTCTAGTCAATGGAACGCTGCCTTTTCCTCACCTGGGGTGACAGTCGGGCAGCTGAAAGCTGGCTGCGATGGCCCTCTGCCCATGGCCACACCACTGTAAAAGCTAGGGCCCTCCTCACTGCAATCACAGTACTGCTCCCTCACCTGGCCCAGCCACCCAGCATGCACAAAGCCTCCATAGCTTCCCCTTTGATTTTTACAATAGCTCAGTGAGGTTGCCATTTATTCACCCAGCTATTCAGCTGGCAGAGTGCCAGCTGCACCAGCTCAGCCTTCATGGAGGTGAATATTAAGATCTGATTGACAATTTACTAACTAGTTATTGCGTGCACTGTGAAAATGTTACGTTGCATCCCCCTCACACTAGACACCATAAAAGTCAAGAAAGATTCCAAAAGCAACAAAGCTTAGTCCCAGCCCTCGAGGAGCTCACAGTTGCAAAGAAGAGGAAGAGATATGAGCCACCATGTTTGAAAGGTCATAGCAGAAGTGCTACCGTAGAGGTAGGAAGCACATGTGGAGGGACAAAGGAGAGCGATGCGAGGGCTGCCCAGAGAATCAGAATTCTGTCCACAGAAAGGAGCACTTGGGCTGTGTTTTAAGAGAAGTCTGGGATTTGTCAGGTGGATGAAAGTGGGCAACAGAAACAGTATAAAAACAACGTAGAGGCCGAAGCAGTATTTGTGCTTGGCTGGCGCCCAACATCAGCTGGAACAATTAGAAATGAAATTAAATAGGTAGAAAGAACATGGGTTGGGAAAAACCTTGAGGTACTAAGGAGCCTAATTCTGAGTGAACAGTGAGGTTTCGCATAATATTATACACAGAGGATTCTCACGGTCACATTTTTAAAGAGGGATCATCTGGGGAAGCAATGTAGAGCACCTATTATAAATGACACTAAAGTAACACCAACTAGTGACGAGGTTATCCAAAGTCCAGAGCTCTGAGGTAACACGAGCTTACTCCAGAGTCAGGCAGGCATCATGACTGCTGAGGACTGGCACGCACAGGCCAGCAGTCTTATGCCATATTGTCTCTGCCCTTCCTTTGGGGAAACCAAATGCTTGAAAAGTGATTCATCTATTTGTTTAATTATATTATTTTGTTAGAGGGACAGTCACTTCCCAAGGTTCTCAGAAAATCCCTCTGGACAGTGATCCCGGGGTCCTGCCCAGGGCTAGGTTATCCACGGTAGACTAGCATGTTCTCTACCAGAAAAGCATTGGGCCACATGGATTCCTCATCCCTTTATATATATAAATTATATATTATAATATATTAATGTTATATCTATATCTATCTATGTCCTATGTGTATATATATATATATATATATATATATATATATATATATTTGCAACTTGTATTTCCAGTTTGTTTACAGAATATTCTTAGGTAGTAGCAAAAGAGCTGAAGAAGAGATTTGTATAGCTGGGCTCAAAGCCAAGTCGAGGCCGACACAGAAGGCTGAGTAGTGCGAACTCTCCAGGCTCTTCTGCCCATGGACACCAGGTCCCAGCGCTAGCCTCCCCCTCCTCCCCTTTTGGTGCTCCTCCCCATGTGCCACTGAGTGTGCAGCTGGAGCAGGATGCCCTCCTCCTTAGGAATCTAGTGATGCCAAGAGCCTCAGGGAAATAATTCTTTGATGGTGGGTTTGAGATTTCTTATTTTTGTTTATGCTTTATCTGTGGTAATGAGTGAGTGACGTAAACGGCCATGGCAAGGCAGATCTATGGCCTGGCTGCGGTGGAAGGTGGGCAGAGTGCACTCAGGAGTCTGCAGGGGTTTCCTTGGTGGGAAAAAGTGTCTGAAAATTTACCAGACATGGCTATTTCTTTGGTTTGAGAGGGGCTGTGGCTTTTATGCAGTGATTATGTTGGTGTTAGGGATGATATGGAAATTGTTCATCTTGTATAAAGCAACTCAATAAATTGTTTTGAGGTTTCCAAAAATAATGGTAATAATAATAACTATGTGTTTCTAGGTGTCATGACACAAGCCAGTAATTCCCAAACTTGGGAGGCTGAGACAGGAGGATCACAGGTTTAAGGTCAGTCTCAGCAACTTAGTGAGACCTTATTTCAAAATAAAAACTAAAATAGGGCTTGAGTAGTCTAACTAAGGTGTATAATGTCCCTGGGTTCAATCCTACCCCCAAAAAAGAAACCATTCATTACATGTAGACACAGTTGTAAATCATCATGGAAAAATCATAATGTCATGGGGTTTGGCAAAATTACTTCCATAATTTACTTTTTGCTTTTAATTTCATATAATGTGGGAAAGAGTGGTAAGGGCTGAACACTAATCCTTTTAGCATTTAAATTTTCTAAGGTCTTGGAGTGGCCCCGAGCATGACTTTTCCCCTCTTGTCACACTAATGATTGCCCAAGTCACTTTCCTTCCTTGGAAACTTTTATTGAGACACCAGCAAGCAGGAGAAGCGCAATGATTTGAATTCCAAGTGACACTAACATTTCCACATTTTCCCATAGTAAGGCTACAGCATGGGGACGTGGTTAGTAACTCTGACAGGTTAGTTCAGGCTTGAACCAAGTATAAAGCTATTTGAGCAACAGCATTGGAACCACAGAATATCAGATTCTGGTTTCCCAATAGCAGTATTAGATAGGATAATCTCTGATTTTAGTCTTGACTGTCTTGGTTGACAAAGAACAGGTTCCTCAAGCTATAGATAAATTACCTTATATTAGAGCAATCTCAACATTCTCCCATTCATGGAAGTTCAACTCCACAAAGAGAGGCTCAGAGTGAGCAATTCTGATAATAGTCTGCTGCTATTCCCAAAATAAGCCACTTGGACAATCTAGAAGTCAAAACCCCATTACTATAAAAAAAAAATCCGAAAGAGCTATTTAGGGCCACTATGCCAAAATCCGCAGATTTCTCTCCCAATTCAATCTTTATTTCTGGTCATAAGTAAATTGTGGGCATTTCAACAAAGTTTTTTGGGGGGAATAATAAAGCTAGACTAGAGAATGAGCACTTGCTATTTATCAGGAAAGTGTTTACATGTATTCCCTCATTACCTTTTACCTCTATAAGGTACAAACTATTATTATTATTCCTATTTAGCAGATGAGGAAACCTAGATAGAACAATCTTTGGTATTGCTACCAAAATCACACCTTGAGTAAGTTTGGGAGTTTGTGTTGTAACCTGGGAAGCCAAACCCCAAATCCAACCCTCCTGATAGTTCTGCTGATCTGCTTCTTCCCACCTAAGGAGTTAAACCTGCCCTTCCACTCCAAGTTACAAGTATCTGTCAACTTCAATCTCACCCTCAATTTGTGGGTGAGAAAACAGAGGTGAGAGAGGTTACATGACTTGCCTCAGGTTCCACTGTAAGCAGTGGTAAAGCGAGAGGTAGCATTCAACTTGTCACGTCCTTGAATTCTTCACTCGAAATAGTCACTTTAACTAAACCCAAACCTATTTCACCCTTTCGAGGGGAGGAAAAATGGTGTAAAAAGAGGATGCAAGAACCACTTATTGCACTTTTTATAAGTATCAGATAATCTGCAAGTCACTTCATATCTAACATTGATTTAGTCAAGCAACAACCTGGTGAGGTGAGCATTACTGCTTCCATTTCCAAAAGGAGAAAATGGAGTCTCAAAGAGGTGAGATGAACCTGCCCAAGACTGCCCAGGTGGTAAGGGACGGAGCTCTGCCTCTAGATGAGGCTTGTGTGCCTGTAACTCTCTGCGTCTCACTCAAGCATTTAGTAGTGGGTCTGCCTTTGAAGCTGTGGATTTTACTCTGTCCCTTCTTTAACCAGGTCCTCAGTAGGATTAAGGAGCCACTGGGTCTTGAATCAACACAGACAATCTCCTGTCACTTCTCAAGACCCAGGACATTGAGATTCAAACTGAATTTTTAAGCAGTTTTCACCAAGGCCCTGGGTCAAATGACTTCTGATGTTTAGGGAAGATCCCTCCCTCTGCTTCTAGTCCCTGACTCTTTTCATCAGAGTAGCAATGAGAAGCCTCACAATTTATTTAAAGGTCATTCGCTAGAGGAAAAAAAATCTGCTAGACCTTAGTTTGAAGTTACTGGGCGAGCCAGGTCATGTTTTCGGCACAGTGAATGTGTTAAATTACTTCCCAAGTATTTGGGTTTTTTTTTTTATGGCACCAGAAGTCTCTCACTAGAAACCTTCCCCCCTAACTCTGAAATGTGTGTGTACTACAGAGACAATTTTTTCTGGTTTCGATGCCCTCACACAAATTGTCAACATACTGTATCTTTTCTCACAGCTCTTTGATGTACTTGAAGGGGTTTTCTTCCTTGAACAAGAAGCCACAACTCCAAATGTTTTTAAAACAGAAGCCCCTAAACATTTGAAGTTCAGTTCAGAATTCCTAAGCAGAAACTTGGCAAGAAGTCCTAACTTAAAGAAAAAAAGTCTTCCATACTGAAGTATCAAATATATACTTCCCAATAGAAAACAGACTTCATATCCAAGTTATGTTGGTTGGCTATTATTATTCACTGCTCCCCCCACACACACACACACGCATAGAACATAGATTTTTCAATTTGTTCAAAAGCACAGTGAAACCATTTAGATGTATTGCTCTCATCTCAAATTCAAGAAGCCCAAGTCTTAAACTCTAATCTTTTCTCCACCTGATGCCTTTTCCTTTTTTATTTTCTACTGCCAATAGCACCAATCACAGAGTCTCAAGATCTAGACATTGACTCTCAAGGGCAGGAAGCCTGCCTTAATCCTCTTGATGTTCTTCATTCCTAGGGTAGTGCTCTTCAGCCAGAAATTCCTGGTAAGATTTTGTCCCATTAACAGATTTAAAAGCCATCTTCTCTTCTTTATCTTTTCCTCCTGTATCATATCTGTTCAACACTTTTTCATTTGTATTTTACAAGCAACTACCTAAATAACAAATATGGCCCATTAGATCAGGGGTACAGCCTATTTATTATTTTTATTTAAAAAAATGAGAAGAGCCAGGTGTGGTGGCACACGCTTGTAATCCCCGTTCTTGGGAGACGGATACAGGAGGATCGCGAAGGTTCAAAACCAGCCGCGCTGGTTTAAGAGACCCTGTTTCCAAATTAAAAAGTATCGAATAGGTCTGGGAGTGTAGCCCGGAGGTAGAAGGGTTTCCAGGAACCCCAGTACCACCAAAGAATAAATTAATTAAAAAATGAGAAGAGCCAGGCATGGTGGCACACACTTGTAATCTCAGCATTTGGGAGGCTGAGACAGGAGGATCATGGTTCATGGACAACCTCAGCTACTTAGTGAGGCCTTCTCCAACTTAATGACACCTTGTTTCAAAATAAAGAATAAAAAAAAAGGGTTGGGGGTGTAGCTTGGAGGTAGAATGTCCTGGATTCCATCCCCACTATGGCAAAGAAAGAGGGGGGGGAGGGAGAGGGAGGGAGGGAGGGAGGAGGAGGAGGAGGAGGAGGAGGAGGAGGAGGAGGAGGAGGAAGAAGAAGAAGAAGAAGAAGAAGAAGAAGAAGAAGAAGAAGAAGAAGAAGAAAACACATATAATTGATCAAGATAGAAGTCCAAACTAGGAGACAAGAAGTTTCCAGTCATTATCTGAGTGTATTGCCATTCAAACTGAATTTTGATGCATTTTCACCAAGGCCCTGTATGGCAAATAGCTTCCGATATTCTGGGAAGACCGCTCCCTCTGCTTCTAGTCTCCAACCCTTCTCAGCTGGGCATGGCAATGAGAAGCTTCAAAATTTATTTAAAGTTCATTCAATAGGATCATTCTAACAGAAGTGGACCAGATTTAACTGTCACTGAATCTGAATAAAAATTTGGTGTATACATATTAAATTCTTCTATAATATAAAGATAAAATTTGGTGGATCATTGCCAGATTTCATATCAGCAACATGACTATGAACCATATCATTAACATAAATGTCTTAAGAGTAGAATAAACAAAAAATAAGTTTTTAACATGCTGTGTATATTAAAGCTTATATATATATACATATATATACATATATATATACATATATATATATATATATATATATTGCCTTTGCTTATGCTTTTATTGGTGCACTATAGTCTCACATCATAATGTAAATCATCTTGGCAATGACATACATGCACATAGCACCTGGTGCCCCCCCCCCCAGCCTCCCCTTCCAAATACAGAATACTAAGATTGCTATTGGTGTACTCACATATGTACTCAGATTCCATGGTAGTATTTCCATCAAGGAACCTCAGTCTTTCTCCTCTCCTCTATATATACTTGAGTTTCATTTGAGCCCCATGACCAAGACAAACACGAACCATTAGCCCCGTCTTAAGATTTTCATAACAAATTATATTTCATTCAAATATCGTCTGATTATAAACTCCTCAGTAAAAATAGACTTAATCTTTTTCTTCAGTTGTTTATTCCTCCCCTTTCTCTATATATGTATCATTCATTCTACAGCTACCATTATAGTTCAAATTTTCCACTTCCATTAGATCTGAGGCTCTTAATCAAGGTCTACAGTAATGGTGGGGGGCAGACTGTAGGCATTGTAAACAAGAGAGTCAGTACGCAGGCACAAGGCACCAACATTGGTTTCAAGCCTGCATGAGATGAGATAATTCCCAGTACCCTGATGAGAATAGGCACAGACAGAAGGAAGATAGGCAGCAGACATGGCTCCAGGCACTGCAGATAAAGCAGTGAACAAATTCTATGCCCTCATTTTAAACAGCATTTCGGGGCCTGGCAGAGCAGAGGTCCAGTGAAGTGAGGGAATGGGACATGTTGTCTGGGGACAACATCCTAGGCTGGGAAGCAACTGGGACAGAGGCCCTTAGGCAGAAAAAGATTTGAAACAGTTCCAGGAGCAGGGTTGGTCCAGTGTGGTTAGAATAGAGGGTGGGGAAGATCAGGAGAGCCTGTACTCATGAAAAGGCTCAGACTTTCACTCTATAAAAGTGTCCATTTACAAATACCAGCATTTCCCCTGATTCTATTCTGCTGCCATTAACTGATTGCTCACCATGTTCCAAGACTCGACTCTGATATGCTCCGTAAAGATGGATATTAATAAGATATAGTCCCTCTTTAAAAAGAAAACAGGTATTTAGGCAAACAAATCTAAAGCAAGGTAGAGAGTAAGCAAGTATTATAAAATTAGACTTCTGGGGAGCTGAGATCTCTCTTACCTTCAGACAGCAATTGGGTATGGATCATGAGGACAGTTCCTCTATGGATAGTCCATGAAGGAAGGGGTGAATTTGAATACAAAGATTCTAAGATATAGAACTTTCTAAGAGCATAGCTAAGGGATGGGGTGCCAATATGTTTGACACTTTTTATGATTGTGAGAATCGACCAACTTGGAAGATACTTGAAGGTGAGTAATTGAAAATAGGCTTAGAGCAGGAGATTAAAATACAATGTTCCAGGTCCATGAATGGGAGACTCAGAGTTAGTGAATTGCTATTAACTATAAGGTATAAGAAAGATGCCTCTTACATCATTTATAGATATATACATTTACATTCTTATTTTATAACAGAAAAGTATGCCAGGGGTAGGTGGAAAGTAAATCAAATTAATTTTTAGCTACTTTGTTAAATTTTTAAAATTGGGATAGGCTCTTAAAGTTAATCTATTACTAGCTTGTCTCTTTTCCCCACAATATTGTACTAGTAAGGAAAATGAAACCTACAGGTTTAATATCTACAAAAGGTCATATTATTACTAAGTGGTGAATCAGACTACATCCCAATGACTTCCTGCCACACCCTTCTGCCTCCAGCAAACAGATCCTTTTAACACTCTACCAAAGTAGAGTGGGGTGAGCCACAAATAGTGCGTCAAATTCAGATCTTTAGCTACTTTAATTACAATATATAAGTAATATTGGTTTAGTTGACAATCCATATATAATGTAAAAAACCTCTCTGTGGCTCATCTCAGACTATGAATGGGCTTAGCTACATGGTTAAAAGCAAGATCTTCCAAATATATGAAATTATTCCATCCTTCACCCTACCTGCTTCTCTGCAGAACAGAAACTGTGGCCCCTTTCACCAGTGACATAGCCCCCTACCACAACATTAGAAAGAATTTTTTCTTCAGTGTTTTTGCCCAACAGTCCACATGAGAAAATCTTGGTTTTCCTTTTTAATAATTGAACTTAGTAACCAGCTTGACTCACCTTTGGCTTTTACAAATTCATTTCTAATGAAAAGCAAAATTGACAGAGAGTAACAGGGGATAGTATAACTTTTCTACAAAAGTAACTTTTAACTGTTTGCCTCTGCTTTAAAGTAAGACTAACGTTTAGAAAAATACTTCTCTTGCTTGATATTCCATTCAAATTGGACAAATAACAAACTTTCTTCAAGGTTCAACCTCGTTGCTCCTTCTCTTGGGGAAACCTCTAGGACTATACCTACCTAAGACTGAGTCTGTGTCCCCTTGAAATTCTATACAGACCTTTAAGAAAGCACTGACCATACTGTGTTCTGATAATGTGTTTTCTTTTCCATCAGGTTTCAGTACCTGTCACAGTAGGGACATGTTTACCAAGTGAACTGAAGTCACATGGTCTAGTGAATAATTTCTTAGCTACTAATTGGTTAAAAGTAATGTGAAAAAAAATTACTTCACTTGGGTTCCTATACTAGAATTCCATGTATACTATGGATTTAGGAGAACATTTTTTAAAGTTCCAAATTGAGACTAAATATCCAAGAGGTCTGTTTGTGATGGCACACATTATATATCAAAGCTGAACAAATGAAAATAAACATTCCACAGATCTACAACTATTTTTACAAGAACTCATACAGGCTCTTATTGGTCTATGTGAATTTGTGTTTAACATATTTGAAAGAGTACCTACTTTTATTTTGACCTTTTAATGAAACAACGCGTTAATATAATATGCCTTGGGGCAACATGGTAGGTGGGTACCGTTACACATGGGCCCCTAATTGCCAGTGAATAACAGTGCTCCAGAATGTGTCTTTTGCCACCTAATTTCTCCATTACAGGTCAAACTTTCTTATACATGCTGTGTTTGTATCTTTCTGCTTTGAAGTTTCCTTGCCTTTTATTAATTAATTGCTTGTGTTTTTGCAGCTAACAATCTTTAATTTACTTGACTATGGAAAGAAAATATGAAGATCAGATATGACCTTTAGCCATCAACTCTATGGCAGCTTTGGGGAAGAGCCTTTAACATCTCCAACTCTCACCCTATATACATATTAAATGAATCTAGCTTTATGTAACTATGGGTTAAAGAGAGAGAAAGTCACTCAAACACCTTAAATCCCTTTCATGCCATTACTCTTCTGGAAATTTGCCCAAGGGCATATTTCTTTTTGTTTGACATTCCTTTTAAAGAAGTTCGCCACTGGTCACGCCAAGGAATGTATACACACCTGAGTTAGTGATTTTTAATACATTGAACATTGAAAATGTACTTAAGCATTTAAGAAAGATTAATTAGTGATAAGCTTCATTTGGCCAAATGTTTTTTAAGAATACCTGTTATAAAAATTGATTACATAAGTTTAATTTAGGAGCTGGGCATTGTATGCCTACAAACTCAGCATTTTCCCAAATGAGAGACAAGAGAACTGCAGTTCAAAGCCAGCCTCAGCAACTTAGAGAAACTCACAGCAACTTAATGAGTAAGTTAAGTAAGTCAAAATAAAAAATATAATAGGGCTGAGGGTGTGACTTACAGATAGATAGAATGTCTCTGCGTTCAATATCCAGTACAAAAAAAAGTTTGACTTAGGTATTAATTATCACTACTATTTTATTAGGGCATTGAAAGGTTTCTGAAAATGAAAATACAAGGAAGGGCACAATAGTACCTAAATGCTATGTCAACCCAATCCATAAATGATCTTTAAGCAACAAGTATCTTCTGGAACACTGGGATATATAAAATCATAAACCAATATACATTTTTTAATTTAGGATAAGGTTATGAGTTCTTTCAGAGTAATCTAAAATAGATATGGGAGATTCATAGGATTGGCTAGCATTTTTGAAGAGATTGACTGGGCTGAACAACATCTTTCAGGCAACTTCTGCCTAAAGGCAGAATAATCAAGAACTTTTCACATTGCCTGAATTTACCCAAAATTCTATGTTTTTTTACATACCAAGTTTTAAGTTTTACATTAAGCCATGATTATATTCAACGATTGGGATTTCCATTATTCATCAATTTCAACCTCTTAGTTAAGTTTCTTCAGACTTAAGGTTTTTGCCACTCTTACTGTTGTTATCAGGCAGCCAAAGAGCCCTGGTTACTTTTCTATCATGTTAAAATATATATAAAAATTTAAGTACACATTTCAGTGGACCTAAGTGCATTCACATTGCCTTGCAACCATCACCACCATCCATTCCCAGAACTTTTACATATTTGCAAACTAGAACTCTATCACTACCAAACATAGTCTCTGTTCCTTTCTGGCTCAGTCTCTTCTTTCTCTTATCTTCTCTTCTCTTCATCTCTCTTTTTTCCTTCCTTTCCTTCTCCTTTTTCCTTCCTCTCTTTATTAAAGATTTTATTTTAAACAGTTTCACGTTTACAGAAAAATTAAGGGAAAGGTGCAAAGATTTCCCATATACCTTCTGCTACCACAAATGGACATCCTCCTTCATTATCAACAGTCCTACTAAGAATGGTAAATTTGTTATGACTGAGCCTATAGTGTCACATCATTATCATTCAAACTCCATAGTTTGCATGGAGTTCATTCTATGTTGCATATTTTATGGATTTGGACAAATGTAGCCACTGTTGTAGCATCATACAGAGGTATTGTCACTCCCTTAACAATTTATCCTAATTTTGGTATAAAATGCATTCCATTTTATTGGTGTGTTTTAATTACACAGAATAGTGGATTTTGTTGTGGTATAGTTATATATAAACATGCTTTTGATCAATAAAATATATTTTTGTGATTTTTTGCATCTTTATGTCATTTGCCCCTTTAACAATAAGTCTTTAAAAAGGTGTTGCCGTGGGCAGAACCAAACCCTTCAAGGTTTACCATGTCTCCAGAAATTCCTTCCTCATTGCCATGAATTATTCTTTGAGCATAACAGTTAAGCAGCGTCCAAACTTAAAACTGTCAAGTCTGATTCATACTTAAAATTTGATGACAGACCTATCTCAAATTTGCTAAATTGTGACTAGAGAATTTATAAATGGCCAAGATTTTATCCATAAAATGAAATAAAGGTGTTAGGGCACAATTTGTGTTCAGGAATGACAGGCTAGCTCCCAGAGTTCACCATACATTTTTTTAATTGTTCAAAAATTTTCTCTTGATATTAATCTATTTTAGATCAGAAGCATCATTGAGCTTTCTGAAGCTCTTGCAAATCAAGCTATTGGCTCAGTCACCTGGCATCTCTTTGCTCTGCACATTTTTCAAACATGGCTGACAGCATCTTAGCCATCTAATCTGCAGTCTCTCCCGGCTGTCAGGCAGGCCTGACATTCCATCTGGGCAGAGGGCTCCATCTCCTTTACAGAAAGGTAATATTCTTTGGGAATCACTTTACCTTGATTGGACTTCCATGACCTCCCCCTTAGAGTTCCTGTCTTTCCTGCCTGTTTTTGTACAGATCCTGGGAGAAGCTGAAAGAGGCATTTTATAATTTATTCAGTTGACAATTGACACCTGCTCTGAAAAATAAAAATAAATGACGCCAATTGCAATGGAATGTGCTTCAACTAATGAAGCCTCAAGGAACTTAGGTGAGTGAAAAGATGGAAAAGAGAATGCAATTTTATAGAGAGAACTTTTATTTGCAGGAAATTCCCTCTGCAGTTGGGGAACCTGTCAACATAACAAAAAGGACGGAGGCCATCCCTCTCGAGATGATCTGAGGGATAATGGTGAGCAACCAGGTAACTGATGCAGTGTGAGAAGACTGTCTTCCACGCCGCTGCTCTTCAGAAGGGCCTGCCCTGTTCATCTGTCAGTTCAGCAGAGGCTGTGTGTGTGACGGCCAGACGTCTGGCGGTAAGTCAATACGTTCCCTTGAGACAAGGAAAATTCCGCAGGTCAGACTTGCTAAGCAAGTAGACTCCACAAAGCACTGAATGCATACAAATGCTACTGTAAATTAAGATAATGATATTGGGTGTTTATTGTAGATAAAACATAAATCTATAATAGAAGCAACTGGGAGATTCCAGCATCCAGAGTATCAACATCAGAAAGCAGTTATGATTGTTGTCAAGGAAAAAAAAAAAGTCCAGGGCCTGACTAACATTTAGAGATATAAAGCTTTCATATCCTTCAGTCTTCTTTCCTTTGTGATTTCCACAGGATTTTCATTTCCAGAGATATTATACTACTTGCTTTCAAAGGAATTCAATATTTTCATTCAGAAAAGTAATTTCACAGGAAAGTAACACAGAGTGATGTCCTGGGTATTCATTTTCAGAGCCAATCTTACAAAGTCAATTTGTGCTGCAAGGAGCTGGGGCAACATGAAAAGGTGTAGATCGTGTGGATGGGGGCTTCTGCCTTCCTATTCCACCCCATTGCAGGATGCCCTGGACACCCCATAAGCATTTGAAAAGAATTGTCTGGCGTTAAAAACAAAACCCGCCACTGACTCCCTTAATAACATCACCCAGCACAACCCAGAGACATTGATCCTGAGCCCAGGACTAGATTATGGCTTCATCCCTTCTGCCCTGTAGTAAAAGTCATATCACCAAAACCATCACGGTCATTCTGTTTATTTTCTCCTTGTTGTTTGAGAAATTAGAGGAGAAAGCAGCAAGTCTAAGGTGAAAGATGAGGAGATGAGTTACTTGCTTGGGTCCTTCTGCACAGATAAAAAGCTAATCCTGATTAAAAAAAAAAAAAAAAAGCAAGGCTGAAACCTGTCCAGCCCCTAACAAGTCAAGGTCAGACGACATTAGCCAATCGAGTTGGAAGTGGACTGATTTTTCTGAATTGAATCAGAAGCTGACAGAGGGACAGAGGTAGACAGAGAAAAGAAGCATGGGCAAAGAGTAGGAAAAGGAGGAGAAAAGCAACCAGACAGAGATGAACAGATGGACTGACAGAGCGAATGAGAGATCGAGATGGAGAGGGGAAAAAAAAAAAAAAGGAAGAAGTCGCTCCTTTCTTCTATTCCTGTTTCCTGACAAATTTGGGATCAAAAGGAAAAAAAAATTCTTTGAGTTTTTTTTTTTTAATCAGGCATTTGGGGTGATTGAAGAACAAGGTCCAGCTGCCAGTGGGGGTTTTTCCTAGGGTTTGCAAGGCAGTGACATGGCTTCACCTTGAGGACAACATTGTTTATTCCTGGTGGAAAGATAAGCCAGCCTGCGGCCCCCACACCCCCACCGGAGCTGAGTGGGCATTACCGGTGAACAAAGACAGAGCGCTGTACAGCAACAAGCATTTGGTTTTGATTAGGGGATATTCAGAGACTGCACAAGTTCTATTAAAATAAGCACAAAACCATTTTAAAGGGCTTTTTCTTTTCTTTCTCTTTCCCCCCTCGGTTTATATTGTTAATCTTTCTTCCTGGACGGCTCCTCACAAATGCCTTTTGTTTTCTTGTGTGATTCTACGTGCCAGGACTCTAAGAAGGGAGGACGGAGGTCCTGTTCTGGCATGCTTTCAAGTTTCTTCCATAGGAGATGAAGGCTTGTTGCTGTGCCTTCAAGGGTATAAATTTAGAGGCCGCCAAACCGTCCGGAGGTAATTCAAATGCTGGTTAAATGTTGGAATCCACGCTGGCCCCCTGCTCATGTGAATACCCTGGCACTTACCCCACTCAGAGGAAACGAAACCAATTTGGGAAAGCGAAGAGAGAATAAACATGCAATTAAAATGGCCATTTCTCCTGGTTTCTTCCTTTAGTTCTTTTTTTAACACTGCATCCCATTCTATAATCTGATGATGAAACAGGCCTGGTTAATTATAACAACATACAAAAGATCACTGTCTTTTCCCCACAGTGACTATACTTGCTTTGAAAATTTTTTGTGTGGGGTGGGGGGTGCTAGCAATGGAGAGGGAGGTGGATAAACTTCGAGTAAAGCCGTCATTTTCGAAAAGCCGCTATTTTTACATTGTTTGCAAACCCTTCGTCAGAGTGAACATTACAGAAATGGCACTTGCCTTTCAATTTATCTATCTCCTTCCTTTATACATAGATAGACAAATAAAAACGAATCTTTCCAGAGGCAGCATGCATGCCACTTCTATGTATTCTTCAGATGGCTATTTTTATTCAGCTCAAAGCATAACCTGTCATTTTTATTTGAGCTTCCATCCAGCCTCTCTCTCTCCAAACAAGTCTTCAAGATGCCTGGCTGCCCTGCTTTGTTCTAGAGACTCTGCTAAAGACCAAAAGCTAGAGATAGCACATCCATCTGGTTTGCTTTCACATCCTAAGAGAAGGGGTTGAGAGAGCCCCCTCCAGTGGAAGGAATAAGGTGGTTGGGAATAAGCGTTGCCCGTCTCGTCTCTTTGTTTGTGATCAGCTTCTTAGCTCACCTCAGGAAGACTCTTAATATCCATGGGGAAATATACCACTAACTGAAGCTCACCCCGCAAACAGGAGAATGGCTGTCAGTGCTTTGAAACCCTTACACTGAAGGATTCAATTTTGGTGTCAAGAAAACATTAGCATCTCATTTCCCTCTTCTCTTTCTTCTTCTTTTCCCTATTCTTCTTCTTCTTTTCCCCTCTACTTAATTCTAAACAGTATGTGAATTGTACGTGTATCCACCTTAAAAGTAGCTGCTTAGAAATAACAGCCAACTTGTATACGCAATAGGAATGGATTCCATGTCAGAGATAAAATTAAGATCTTGACGTCTCATTGTTTCCATAATCTCACCATCATGTTTGGTGAATAAATACTATAGGAATACCAAATAGCAATTGAGAAAAAATGAATATTAAAATTTATAAAATGGCCAGTGTCTAAAACAGTAATATTCACAGGGAAGTGTTTTGACATCTGAGATAACCTCCATTTTCTTTAGAGCCGAGCATGCTTGATTTGGTAGGACTGACTTGAACAAACACATTATTACAATAAATCTCAAACTGCTCTCCTCTTTTTTATCCCTTCAATTTCTACAATTACCTATCACTCCAATTGCAGACCAAGAAGGGACTGAAATCACAAAATCTGAAAGTAGATGATATACAGCTAGAGTCCTTGTTTTGTCTTTCTCTAATCATACAGTTTTGGAAACCTGAATTAATTTTTCTGAGCCTTAATTGAGAGCAAAAAAGTGAAGAAACTAACAAACCCATTTTCACAGAGTAGAAATAAGAAATAATAATACGTATTATGGATGACTTGCAAAGTAGTGATAATCATTATGGCTAATATTTACTATATCCTTAAATGGATCTGCCACT
The DNA here is from genome assembly GCF_963383645.1 of Muscardinus avellanarius. Taxonomy (NCBI): domain Eukaryota; kingdom Metazoa; phylum Chordata; class Mammalia; order Rodentia; family Gliridae; genus Muscardinus; species Muscardinus avellanarius. The sequence continues at coordinate 29,287,380 of NC_137799.1, forward strand.
ATTTTAAGAGTCTGGTACATCTTAGCTTATCAACTATGGAGATAAAGCTATTGAGACAATGGAATTAATTTGTGTAAATAAATTAATTCATTTAGGCCTAGCATTTGGTTAATGTAGTCTACATGGTAATTTTTTTTTCTAGTACTGGCAGTTGAATCCAGGAGCATTCTACCTCCAAGCTATACCTCCAGGTCTATTACTTATTCCTTATTTTGAAACAGGGTCTCACTAAGTAGCTAAGGATAGCCATGAATCTGTGATCCTCCTGTCTCAGCCTCCTAAGCACTAGAATTACAAGTGTGTACCACCACACCCAGCTTACATGGTAATTATTTATTTATTTTTTGCAGTACTGGGGATGGAACTCAGGGATATTCTACCTCTGAGATCCACCCCCAACCCTATTTTTTATTCCTTATTTTGAAATAGGATCTCACTGAGTTGCAAAGGGCCTCACTAAGTAGCTGAGGCTGTCCGTGAACCACAATCCTCCTGTTTCAGCCTCCCAAATGCTAGAACTACAAGCGTGCACCACCACACCCAGCTTCTTACATGGTAAATATAAAAAATGATGATGCTATCCTCAAAATGGCCTTTTATAGCTGGAATTGTTATTGGGCCTTTGACACAGATGAGTAAACTGAGGCACAATGGAGGTGACTTATCCAATATTACAGATGTAGGAAATAGAGGAACTAAGACTCAGTGGACAATCTGGTCTCAAAGACTATAATTTTAACCATTGAATATCAACTATAAAATATGGTATAGTAACATACTGTGTATACCTGTGTGTTGTAGCTGATGTTCTATATTTTAAAAATAAAATATTCTGATTAAGTTTCTACCTCCTAATCCTACTCCACAAGTAAGGAATGCAGGTTACAACTGGGGGTTGGCCTGATTTATATTCTAAAATAATCATATTCTCATCTCAGTACCCTTCCTGCCCATATTTTCCTTTCTGGCTGATAAGGGTGGTTCAGCTGGGCTTTGTGTGAGTTATAAAGCAGCAACAATTACATGAGGGAGTCCAGGAGCATGTTAACCACAAAAAAACAGTTGTCATAAGCACTGTGCATCTCAATGCCGTGCTTCAGTCTTTACGTAAGATTAATTAAAGAGCAGATGTTCTGTCATACCCTGCGTTAGGTATGGTTATCTTTGAGATTCCAGCTCCTCCATTTGCTGGGTTTTAATTTGCATCATTATGCATTTTGAGCCTGGGGCATGAGTAGTCAAGTGGTAAACATGAGCTATACTGCACTGTATTTCCAAATGTACCTTCACTATTAGGCTGACTAATAGAATTCAATTCTATTTTCAGCCGAATCCTCTCAATTTTCATTTGCTTTTGACACGTTACATGGCAGGAGGAAAGAAGAAGGGAAAATGAAGGAGTGAGAGGCAGCTACAGCACTGCTCCTGCACAAGCCTCAGGTCTGCAAGAGAGCCCCCTTCTGTTAGGTTCTGACCACACACCAACATTGCCATCCATTCACAATGAGGAGCTGTGGCCATCCTGAACTTTCCCCTCCCAGCCTCAAGTCAGAGGTTGACGCTCCAGATCCAGCAAGAGGTCTCTGCTTTTGTTGTTCAGAACTGGAGGCATCAGAGTGAATTCTGATTTTCCAAATGCAACTACTGAAAATTGATGTCAGAAAACTCTTCAGGCTGTGATCAAAGTCTGATATGAATTAATTTGTCATTATAACACAGCCCCACTTGCCAGGCATTTCAGACCAGGACTTGGGAAAGGCAGCAGATATCTGGGTTGACAATTTCATTTAAAGGACAGAAAGCTTTCTGCTTTCTTTTCATTGGTATCTTGATTTAATGAACACACAAACAGACCATCGCCATATGCTCCAAATACCAGCTTGCTGTTCTTCAAGAAGCAGCTTGGGAAAATGCCAAGACAAGAAGCTTGGAAGAAACTTGAAAAGGCTTCAAGACATGTCTTTGTAGCCTGGGATAGCAAATGCACCCGTGATTAATTACGCTGGGGTTGGACGTGAATAGGAATGTCAATAAGGCATCCGGAGTGCTGCAATAGAGGGCATGTTGGCCTGATAATAGAATCCTTCCTGTTTTCATTTCCCGACTTTCCTTGCTGTTGGTAACACATTCACATTCGGGTCAGAGCTATAAGATGGAAATGTCATGCTGCTTCTCATTATAGAATCATTAGATCAGGTGCGACCACAACCAAAGAGGAGGTATCCCTAGGAAACAGGAACTCCAGGATTTATGCCAGAGAATTCTTCTGAAGAGGAATCCATAACTGTCTCCTTTTGCAGAAATCCTCCACTACCTGCCCCCTACCCCGACTCAAAACCAGGAAGAGGGTGGCTTTACTTCATTGGCAAAACCGCTTGGAGAATATCTCATAGATGACTTTGAAAACTACTGCTCCTCTTTTGGGATCCAGACATAGTGTTTGCTGAGGGGTTGAGCTTAAGAAAAGTCATCTTACTCTTTCTCTTAGAAAATGGAAGAGAAATGAGAGAGGAAGATCGAGAAAAAGTGCTGTGAGTCCAGAGCAGAAAGCTTGGTTGATCCTAATAATAGGGAAGAGTTTGTCTTGAGGAAGAACTTCAAGTATCAAAATTTGGGAAAGCATAGTCTAAATGTATGCCATTTTTAATATGTTCCACATGAAAATAAAAATAAATTTTAAAAATTTTGGAAAGCACCCTTAAAAATGAGAATTTCAACTCAAATCTGGGAGTTTTATGATTTACTTACAAATTCAACTTGTAGGTTTCTTCTAGTCTTTATCACCAAACCTTATGGCCAGCCCATCATGTGCATGCAGGGTGCCCTTTCCCTCATCTACAAGTTCCACTCTAGAATCCTTCCCTTTGCACATGTGGTCCTTTGTATTTTAGTCTTTCATCACATTTCCAGTCTCAGGTGCTTTCCTGCCTCTGCCATCCTGGGCCCTGCACTACTCTTTTTTAACTGTCCAAACTTTTTATGGATACAGTTAAACTTTACAACATTGTCATAAAATACTATGAACAGAGTCTTTGGATAAAGAGAAAAAAAGCAAATTTAAATATATTAGCCAGATTAAACATGCAAAATATCCAATGATAAAGACATTAAATAATATGATAATGGCTTCAAATTTACCCACTGTAGGTTCTTCATATCTAGTCCCCAAAATATTAGTAAATATTAATTTGAAATTTGGTGAATGAACCTACACTACTCTTTTCATATGACTTAAGAAGCCAAAAAAAAGGACTCAACCCTTAGCCTTTAGATTTTTTAAACTTTATTTATTTATTTATTTATTTTTATTGGTGCACTGTATTCATACATCATAATGGTATAAAGATAATACTTTTGTAGACACACATGCACACATCGCCCAGTTAGCCCCTACCCGATCTCCACCCCGTTCCCTCCCCATCCCTCCTTCCCATGCTTGGCTTAGTGGTTGACATCTAGTATTATAGCAATTTATCCAATATTAATGATGATAATCTCACATAACAGTTTCATTTGTCTGATACCAAGCTTCTGATGACTTAATGATAACATTTCAATATTTCTTTTTACTTTCTTTCTTACCAGAGAATATTTTTTTCTTTTTTTTAGGTGAAACTATCATACATTTATTTATTTATTTTTCAGAAAAAAATCTATCCTGATATGGAATATGGACTCTAGATACCCAAAACAATCTCGAAGAAGAACAATGCTAGAAAATGTATATTTTCTGATTTCAAACCATAATAAGCTACAATAATTGAAACAGTCTCGTACTGTTCTAAAGGCAGATACATAAACCATTGGAGTTAAATAAAAGCCTAGAGCTAAATTCTTCCATATATTGTCAAGTTATTTTTGACAAGGTTTCCACGAGCATTTGGTGAAGGAAATAATAATCTTTTAAGTAAATATTGTTGAAAAATAATAATTACATGAAAAAGAATAAAATTGGACCCTTACCTAATCCCATATACAAATATTAACTCAAAACAGATAAAAGACCTAAATATAAATCTTAAGACTATAAACTTTTAGAAGAAAATATGGGTCATAAAACCTCACAACACTGAAATTGGCAGTTATTTCTTGGATATGATTTCAATGGTACAGGCAATAAAAGGGTAAACAAACTCCCTAAAAAATAAAAAAAATATTGTATATCCAAAGACAATGTAAACAGAGTTAAAAGTTACTGATAGAATAGGATAAAATATTTCCAAATGCTATATCTGAAGGTATATTAATATTCCAACTGGAAATCCTAAAAATTAGCAACAATAAAAGCAAACAATACAATTTAGAGATAGGTAAAAGACTAACATAAATAATGAATCTCCACAGATAACCAATCTTAGTTGTCTTTTGGATGGAAAATCTTGTTTCTCTGGTTCTGGTGTGTGTTACCTATTTCTTCTTTGTAGTTAATCTCTTTGAGTATTTTCTCTAGCGCTGTTTTTGAAGACATAAATTCCTTCAGTTTCTGTTTGTCGTGGAAGCTTCTTATTTCCCCATCTAATTTGATAGAAAGTTTTGCTGGGTAGGAAATTTTTGGCTGGAAGTTGTTTTCTTTCAGAGTTTGGAATATGTTACTCCAAGCCCTTCTGGCTCTCATGACTTGGTTTGGGAAGTCTGGAGTTATTCTAATTGGTTTGCCTCTGAATGTCACTTGGCCCTTCGTTTTTGTTGCCTTTAAGATTTGCTTGGCTTCCACATTGGTCATTTTGACAATTATGTGGCGTGGGGATCCTCTTCTCTGATACTCTCTAAAGGGTGTTCTATAAGTTTCCTGGACCTGTGTATCAACCTCTTGCTCTATGTTTGGAAAATTTTCTGCTATTACTTCCTTGAAGAGATTGTTGATCCCTTTGGTTTTACCTTCTTTTCCCTCCTCTATTCCAATTATTCTTAGATTAGTTCTCTTAAAATGGGCCCATATTTCTTCAATGTCAGATTCCTGCTGTCGGATTTTTTTTTCTAAATTAGAAACTATGCATTCATTTTTTGAGTGATCATCTTCTAAGAGCGAGATTCTATTCTCCATGTGGTCTAATCGGTTGTTTGTACTTTGAATTGAGGCCTTTACTTCATTAATTTCATCCTTTATCTCTTTTTGGCTCTCTCTGAATTCTTTTTGAAACACCTCTATTATTTCTACAGTTATTTTCCTGATTTGATCTTCTAGAAATCTCTGATTTTCTGTTTTATCGGGTTCTGATGTTGTGGGGTTGTGGGTATTCATTGCTCCATTGTTATTCCTCTTTCCCATGATTTCAGAAGTTTGTGCCTTCTCTGGGTTCTTCCCTTGGGTCACTATGACTTCACTTAAGATGCTCTGGATCTCGAGTCTGTGGTATCTCAGTCCCCACTACTCCTTTACTGGGTTGTATCACAGAGTCTCAGACCCTTGCAGTCAATCGAAGCTGCTTTAGACAATGGGGTGGGTGCCAGGTTGGACATTCTCCTATGGTGTGATATCTCTGCTACTGCCACTCCCCCACTAGGTCAAGTCCCTGGGAGTACAGTACTGGGATTTCTCCTCTAGAGGCCACAACTTGACTCACTGTTGTTGAGTGTGCAGATGAAGCTGTAGTAGACTCAGTGAATTCACTGTTGCTGCTGTCGGTGGCAATATGGTGCTGCTGCCATGCCCTTGGTCGTGAGGCTGGCGTATTTCTTCTCTGTTTTTGAGCTCCACTCTGAGTCCCTGAAGGGTATGCTGAGCCCAGCCTCTGGGAGCTTTAGATGCTCCCTGTGCCGAGAAATCTGCCGAATTCCTCCCGGCTGATCTTCAGGGGCTCACCTCAGCGCGCTGTCCGCCGCTCCTCTCTGGCCCTGGTGGGCTATAGAATGCGTTGGTCTGGAGCCGTCCGGTGAGCTCGCCGCTGTCGCCGGCAGTAAGGCACTGCTGCCGTGTCCTTGGCCGTGAGGCCAGTGTATCTCCTCTCTGGCTCTGAGGTCCATTCTGAGTTCCCCTCCTCTCTGTAGCCTGGTGCTGCAAGGGAAAATGGCGCCCGCCGCTTCGCGCCACAGCTCCAGCTGCAGCACTGCGGTCTGTTTTCTTTCTGGTGTCTCGTTTTTCCCGCCCTCTTTTTCTCTGTCCCTTGTAATTACATTTTTTGTTTCTCTGCTGATGGTGTTTTCTAGCTATGAAAGGCACTGATTTTGTGGTGATAGAGATTGGTTGTTAGCGGGGCTCGTAAGCCCCGCTTTTCTCCATCGCCATCTTCCCGGAAGTCTTCACTAGAATCGGCCTTTAGATTTTTGAATGTCTGTTCCTTCTGGCTGGAATTTCTTTTTCCACATGGTCTTTCTAGAGTAAATTTTGACTATCTCTTTCACTTCTGTCCCGAGCTCTTATCCCAAATTTTTCACTAACATTTTCTTATCTCTTACTGAATGTCCCACTGACACCTAAAACCAGAAACATTTAAAATTTAACTTATTCTACCTTCCAAACATCCCCCAATTTAAAATCCACCATGCCTCTTTATAGCACATACAGAACACAAATCCACTAACATTCCAAATATTGATTTTATGCTTGACTATTCCTTCCCTTCTCCCTCCCTGATAGCCATCTGCTGGTTAATTCCTGATGAGCCAGACTCCAGAAGTACTCTCCTCTTTAAAACTTTCAGACTTAATTATCGCCCAGGTTTTCCCTTTCGTCACAGCTCTACTTCAGAAACTTATTTTATCTCACATAGCCTATTTGGACAATCACCTCACTGATCTCCTTTCATGCCAAACATTTTCTAGCCATCTTACCTTGAGCTACACTATTAAATTGTGAAGCTCAAGGTGTTCACTCATTCAGTCTTCCATATTATCTGTGTAAACATTTGTTCCAGGTACCAGGAAGCATAGACTCGAAGAATAAAATGCTCATATTCACTTAAAGTAGCAATCAGTTGCTTAATTTTTTTAAGTAAGTAAGTATTAAGTAAATAACTGAATGAATAAATAGAGCTTACTTTTTAGTTGGGATAAAAGGCATAAAAATCATCAAAGGCTAAAATGAAATACTTTCATGAAATACTTCCAGCTGATCTGTAATTGATTGCCTGATCAATGTATTTTTATTTTGCAATAATGTAACCAGAGAAATCCTCAGTTAAGGTGAGAAGGAAGAAATAAAACTAGGATTTATTGAGCAACTTTTACATATTCATACTATGAGAACTGAATTACATAAGTCTTTTGCTTAATCTTTCCAACATTCCTATAAGTATGCCCATTTTATAGATGTTTCAAAAAAGGCTCCTAAAAGTTAATAGCTGCCCAAGTCCATCTTGCTAGAAAGGATTAGAACTGAGGTTTGAAACAAAGAATGAATGTATAGTCTCAAAACCTAAATCCTTCCACTGGAACAGCTAGGAAAAGAAAAAGAGAAAAGGTGGGTGTGAAAGTATTTCAAAGAAAAACTAATTAGACCTTGGCTTATTGGTTTGACATAATAAATCCCAGCAAAGCATGAGCAAACTTAACCTAAAATTTTGAATCAAAATATCTGGGAGAAATATAACAAGTGTGATCATAACATCACTTTGTACCATATATATATATATATACATACATACACACACACATGGAGCATGGATATATATATATATATATATATATATATATATATATGTAAGATATATATGTATATATATGTAAAATATATGTAATTGATTGCCTGATAAAATATACATATATTTTTTTCAATTTAAAAATTAAAATTAAAAGCTGCATAATAAATAAGAGCAGAAATAAATGTAATAGAAACTAGAAAATGATAAAAATATCAATAAAGAGTATGGTTTGTCTTTGAAAAGATACACCACACTGACAAACCCTTAGCTCAACTAAGAAAAATGAGAGAAGACTCCAACAAAATAAAAAATGAAAGAGAAGACATAACAACTGTCAAGAGAAATACAAAGGGTCATATGAGACAAAAACAAGTTGAACAACCTAGAACCAATGGGCACATTTCCTGTAATGTATACATACCAAGCTGAATCATGAAAAAATCAGAAATATAAACATACCAATGCAAGGAGATTGAATCATAATTAAGGGTCTCCTATCCAGGAAAAACTAAGGTTACAGATGACTTCAAGGCTGAGTTCTTCTAAATATTTATAGAAAAACTAATACCAACTCTTTTGGAAATGATTTCAAAATGTTGAAGAGGAGTTAATACCTCAAAATTTATTTTACAAGCCCAGCATTCCCTTGTTACTAAAGTCAGACCAATACTACCAGAAAACCACAGCCTAGTATTATTTATAAACATAGATTTTTTTTTAAATCCTCAACAAAACACAACCAAGGGTTGCATAATAAAGTTTCAGGCAAAGATGGAGCCCATATACTATGGTGGTCCTGTAAGATTATATCACCTAGAGTCATTGTAGCCATCTTAGGTGGTGCAAGTAAATACCATGACATTTGCACAGTGACAAAAGTACCCGACTGCATTTTTCAGAGTATGCCTCCATCCTTTAGTGATATGTCACTACCAGAAAACCATATTTAAGAACACATTTAAAAAGGTCATTTGCTGGGCGTGGTGGCACACACTTGTAATCCCGGCACTTGGGAGGTGGAGACAGGAGGATTGTGCAGGTTCAAAGCCAGCCTCGCTGTCTTAAGAGACCCTGTTTTCAAATAAAAATATAAAATAGGTCTGGGAGTGTAGCCTGGAAGTAGAAGAGTTTCCAGGAACCCCAGTACCAAAAAAAAAAAAAAAAAAAAAAAGTCATTCACCATGATAATGTAGAATTTAACCCTAGGTTGGAAAGAAAGTTCAATATATGCAAATGAACAAATTTGATTCCCTGTGTTAACAGAATGAGGAACAAAAACCATCTGTTCATGTCAATAGACACAATGAAAGCTTTTGATAAAGTTAATATTCTTTCATGATTGAAGACACAACAAACAATATGGAAAGAATGTTATCAATAAAATAGAGGTCATATATGATGAGCTCACTGTTTTCAATGGTGAAAAGTTGAATACTTTTCTTTTAAAATCATGAGCAAAATAAGGGCATCAATTCTCACCACTTCTGTTCAACATAGTACTAGAACTCCTACCTAGAGCAATTAAGCAAGAAAAAGAAATAACATGTATTCAAAGAGGAGAATGAGAAATGAAATTGTTCTTATTTGCTGAAAATATTTAGAACTGATAACTGAATTTTAAAAAGTTTCAGGGAAACAAAAGTATGAAAGGTATGACACTTAAAATCCAAAATTTGTTTTGTTTTGTTTCATTTTATTTTGTGGTACTGGGAATTGAACCTAGGGGTATTCTACCTCTGAGCTATACATCCATCCCTATTTTAATTTTTATTTTGAAACAGGGTCTTACTAAGTTGCTAAAGTCTTCGCCAAGTTGCTAAGGATGTCCTCAAACTTGTTTTGGCTTCTTGAGTACTGGAATTACTGGTGTGTACCACCAAAACTGTCCTGATTGTTTATATATAATACTATGTTTGAAGATAAATTTTTGTCTCCAACTCCATGCTATTTTTATTTGGTTAAAATCTTTATGAGTCCTTAATGACTTTCATGATATCTAAATAAATAAATAAATAAATAAGAAAAAGATTAAAAGGAAGTACTAGTAAAAAGTCTTAAAAAGTCCCTCAGAATCATGAATTCACTTACTTACTTTTTAAGACTTTTTTGGTATGCTTGGCTAGACAATGGTCTAATGTGGTCATATTGGGTGGTAAGAACAGGTTAGAGAGAGCTAAAGGTAGTATAATTAGAACACTAAGAGCTGGAAAGAGGTTTCTATGACACTTGGAACAATGTTCTGTCCAATATCAAAGTTTACCATCAAAAACCTCGAGGCCACTCAACTGAACTTTGCTCACCACTTGTAGTAACAAGAACCATATTGTAATATTAGAATGATATAATAGTGAGAAAATGGATTTCCCATTGGAATCAAAATTTACCTTTTTATAATGTTTAGATATTAGTCCTATCTTTGATAGTGTTTGAAAACATGGTAGTCCTTCTTGTATGTCATAGCAGCCTGTGTATCTGCCTTCTATGTGTTCTTATCTAAGCTAAAGTGAAGAGAAAGAACAATCCTTAATCTATATGATAAATATATTTTATATGTTTATCTTACCAATGATCTCTACTTTTCAAGTTAATCGGTAGTAACAAAAAGTTCAAGAGGAACAAAGTTGAAAGTCAGACTGGTGGCATATCCAAAGCCTTATCCTTTTTAGGAAAAATTGCTATCTTCATCTTTTGCATTGGGTATTTATTTACAGGTAATCTTTTAAATTTTTATGTGCTTCAAAGAATACATATGTAAATTGAATAGTACAAATATATATAATAGAAAGATAAAATGCAGCATGAAAGATAATTATAGCTGATACCAACTGTAAGAAAAGTATTTAAGCATTAAATTTAGCTGTGAGATCCCTGGTATTCAAGCAAAAAGAGAATTAAAACTATAGTTTTGTGGTTCTCGCTGTAATATAAAAGGAAGCTAACCAGTTCATGAGAAGAGAGATTTGTTTTCCTAACACTGCATTCTAAAAAGAATTCTAAGAAGCTTTTATTGCATAGCTGTAAGAAGCATTCATCAACCCAATGTTGAGTGAAACAACAGATGATGTCTTAAAAGTGACTTTACAGAGGATAAAGCAACAGTCCTCACAAAGTTCTTTAGAAATTCTCTATTAAAGCAAAGTGAAAGATAGTAAATTGTTATTTAGTAGAAGTAATTATAGAAAGAGCAAAACCAATATCATCTACAAAGATTAGATGTACTTTGGGGGGACAGCAAAAGATGAAGACCCTGTCTCTTATCTCCACTGAGTTAGACCCTTTGAGAAGTTATCCCTGCTCTGGCCCTAGTCACATCCATGTCCTCATACATGCCCTGATAATCTCATTTTCTGCTGCATTCAGTTTCCATTACCTGGCCTTTTAGTTATGTGTGTCAGAATGTTTACTTCCAATCCTACTCTTTATTATGTTTTTCAAATTCTCAAATTCAACTCTTGGCACTGCCTTCCTGAGAATGGATTTGTCCCCCCAAAGACCATTCTACTTGATGAGTCCTAGGATCTTCCTTCTCCAGGTTCTGCTCCAGCCAGGGGCACAGACAGCTCCATAGGCACATGGACAGCAGACCCCTTAGAGGCTTTCTCAAAAAGCAATCAACTCAACTGTGCTCTGGGAGAGAACTACAGCAATCAATTCCAGACTGAGCTTTCTGGCAGCACCAAGGGTGCAGTTATTCTGAGTGGCTGAACGAAGCAAATTCCATCAGCATTTGATATGAGACATTCCAGTGGCACAACTGACATTCTGTTAGGGTAATTGTGGAATCCAACTTCTACTTTCCCAGATGGTGAAACAAGGTAGACTTCAAAAGTGCTTACAGATACAATCAAAATTGTTCTAAAAAAAAAAAAAAGTTTAGATTCTCTTAACAACTAAGTCTAGCTGACTTTAGCACACTAAATAAATTTCCCCCTCAAATGCCTTTTTTAAAAGTTGATGAAAATTAACAAAATTCTAAATTAAAATTAGGAATTGACTTATAGCTATCGTCTACCTGTTCCCATCAAACACTTTCTTTTTCCATTCTGTGTTTCAGCTTTTGCCTGTAAGCAGAAATAATTCTTAAATTATAATCAATGCTCAGTAATTCTCTTGTATTATTTTTCTCTATGAATCTTTACAAATACTTGCTACTACATGGTTACTACATGGTTTTCATAATTATTATTTTTGATGGAGCTACACATTTCATCCAGCAACTGTATTGTGATTTCACTAAATATTTTAATACAAAATTTAATAAAAGAGATTTAAGTTGTTTTAATTACTTGCATTATTTTTATGTGGTAAGTTTGAAGGGGTCAGCTTTCTTAAAACAATCCATAAAATATCTTGTCATACTAATTTTTGCCATGATAATTCTTATTTATACACTCAACAATATATGAAGAGTCATCTTCTCCTCAGCCATGCCAACCTGGTGGGTTTGTATTTTTTCACATATTAACATAATTGATATATAACATCACACGTGTTGACATATTTAGTGAATTGGCCCAGAAATTTATAACAATCATCCTAGTATTCAATGTAGCAGACAGTGATGTTGCCAGTTAAATAACCCTCCCCTTTCTTTCTTGTTGCTAGAGCCCAGATTTTGTCTTGGTTTCCATCCCTTCTCTATGTGACTCAGAAATAAACACTTATGAGTCAAGGCTGATCTCAAAAATAGTGTTTCTTTGCCAATAGATTGTGGGAAGAGGTCATCCCAGATCTCCCAGGAAGGGATTTTTTGATCCATAAAACATACATGAAACAACTGAATATAATGCCAAATCAATATGATAACATAACTATAATCATTATATCATGTGTGTTGTGCAGCTTTTTATTTCTGTGACAAACTGCCTGAGAAAATCAACTTAAATGAAGAAAGATTTATTTAGGCTTATGGTTTCGGTTTGTGGTCATTTGTAATATATATGTATATATGTATATATATACACACATAGGAAATATATACATATATACACACATATACACACACATATATGATATATACACTTAGGAAATACTATATTCCTAGCTCTTTCTACTAAAGAGAATGGAAGAAATGATAAGGCACAGTCAATAATCACACTGAACAACATCAACATATGTTGGTATCTAAATGCCAGTCCTCACTTAAAGAAATAATAGCTTCATGCATAAATGGCTAATTCTATTTCTGGGACAGAAAAGTACAATAATCTTAAAAACTGATATAGAGTACAAAATGTTCCCCAAAGGCTCATGTACTGAAGGATTGGTTCCCCATGTAATGATGTTTAGAAGTGGTGATCTAGGGAAGTGGTTGGATCATGAGGGCTCTGACCTCATCAGTAGATGAGTAATTTGATGGTATTATTGGAAGATGCTAAAAACTGTAGGAGGTGGGATCTAGTTGAAGAACTGTGTCCTTAGAAGCATTCCTTTGGGGATTATATCTTGTCTCCAGACTCTCTTCTTCCTCCTCCTCCTTCTCCATCTCCACCCCCATACTACCCCCATACTGTGACCACAGGTTTCTGACCACAGGTCCAGAAACAGTGAAGCCAACTGACCATGAACTAAAACTCTTGAAACTATGAGCCAAAATGAACCTTTTATCCTCTAAGTTGTTTTTTTGGGTGTTCTGTCACAGTAACACAAAGTTGACTATCATATATTACTATGCCAGAAACCAAAAACTAAAGATAATATTAAAAGAACATAGGAAGACAGCTCGAAGGTGTCTCCACTGGCAACATTTTGCACAATTAAAACATCAGAAAGAATAATTACTGTAATTGTTTGCAATATAAAATTCAAAATAAATGTAAGAATCTGAAGTAAAATGTAAATAAGAGGAGGAAATACCAATGTCAATCTCAATATCCTGTTTTTGGAAGGGAGGAGTAGGGAGGGAACTGGAGGAAAGCCCACCAAGTGCTGTGTGCCTGTATGTCATGATCACTATGAACTGCATTATGATGTGAGACTATAATACACCAGTAAAAGCATACAAAACAAGTTAATAAATGTAAAAAAGTGATAGATCATCAATATGCTGCAACTCCTAAGTGTAATAATTCAAGCAAGTATCACCAACACATGCTTAAACCATTAGCTAAGAAATAGCATAGGAGCAAAATATCACTTCCCTCTCCCAAATTAATTACAGTACTCTGTTAGAAATATATGCCTTTATAATGGAGATAGGACTGCAACCATCCTAACCAGATAATAAACATAGCATAATTAATAGTAGGAGATTTTGACATTATGTCTTGATGCTCATCCTGTGATATGCAGTACATAATACCAATAAAGTTATCTTGCCAAAAATAAACTAGATCCATGCAAGGCACTAGGCCTGATGTCTGGTATACAGTGAATAGAATAAAAAATTAAACCACATAAAGAAACAATCAGATAAATCCAGAATGCAGTACCTATTATAAGACCTGAATTCTTAAAAACATCAGTGTCATAAAAATAAGAAGGATTTGGTACTCTTCTGGATTAAAAGAGTCTAAAGATATATAATCAAATGCAATGGTTATATAATCATTGGATCCTAGAATTAAAAGTAGATATAAAGAAGGTTTAGGAGCCAATGAAGAAAATAAATATGCTCTAGATTTGAAATTATATTATAGAATTATCATTAAGTTGTATGATCTTTAAGTTGTATGACACCATCCTTATTCTTTATAGTTACTTGTTAAAGTAGTTATGATGATGTGTATGGTATCACCAATTTAGTTCCAAGTGATTTGGGAAAAAATTCTGGGTGTTTGAAATTTTTCAAAATAAAATGTATGTGAAGGACTTCCGGGAAGATGGCGACCTAGAAAAGCGGGGCTTAAGAGCCCCACTAACAACAAATCTCCATTACTACAAAATCAGCGTCTTTCATAGCCAGAAAACACCATCACCAGTGAAACAAAAAATCACCAGGCTCCAGAGAGAAAGCGGACTGAGAACAGAGCCACAGAGGAGATAACCGGCCTCACGCCCGAGGATGCGGCAGACGCGGCAGCAGTGCCATACTGCCGGCAGCACCGGCGAATTCACGGGATGGCTACAGCAAGCCGAGGTGAGCCGCTGCGGAACAGCCAGGCGGGATTTCTCCACGCAGAGAGCATCTAAAGCTCCCAGTGGCCGAGCTCAGCACACGCTGCAGGGATTCAGAGAGGAAGTCAAAACCAAGAAGAAAAACACCAGCCCCACAGCCGAGGGCGTAGCAGTGGCGCCATATTGCCACCGGCGGCAGCAGCAGCGAATTCAGCGAGGCCAGTACAGCTACATATGTGTACTCAAGAACAGTGAGTCAAATTGCGGGCCACAGAGGAGAAATCCCAGTACTGTACTCCCTGGGACTTGACCGAGTGGGGGAGGGGCGGTGGCAGAGATATCACACCATAGGAGAACATGCAACCTGGCACCCCCTATAGTTTAAAGCAGCCTCTATCAACTCTCTGGGTCAGAGACTCTGTGATAAAACCCAGTAAAGGAGTAGTGGGGTCTGAGATACTACTGACTCGAGATCCAGAACACCTTAAGTGAAGTCATAGTGACCCAAGGAAAGAACCCAGAGAAGGCACAAACATCCGAAATCATGGGAAAGAGGAATAATACTGGAGCAATGAATGCCCACAACCCCACAACATCAGAACCCGATAAAACTGAAAATCAGAGATTTCTAGAAGATCAAATCAGGAAAATAACTGTAGAAATAATAGAGGTGCTTCGAAAAGAACTCAGAGAGAGCCAAAAAGAGATAAAGGATGCAATTAATGAAGTAAAGGCCTCAATTCAAAGCACAAACAACCGATTAGAACACATGGAGAACAGAATCTCGCTCTTAGAAGATGAGCAATCCAAAAATGAATGCATAGTTTCTAATCTAGGAAAAAATATCCGACAGCAGGAATCTGATATTGAAGAAATATGGGCCCATTTTAAGAGAGCTAACCTAAGAATAATTGGAATAGAGGAGGGAAAAGAAAGTGAAACCAAAGGGATCAACAATCTCTTCAAGGAAGTAATAGCAGAAAATCTTCCAGACATAGAGCAAGAGGTCGATACACAGGTCCAGGAAACTTATAGAACTCCCTTTAGACAGGATCGGAGAAGAGGATCCCCACGCCACATAATTGTCAAAATGACCAATGTGGAAGTCAAGCAGAGAATCTTAAAGGCAACAAAAGCAAAGGGCCAAGTGACTTTCAGAGGCAACCAATTAGAATCACTCCAGACTTCCCAAACCAAGTTATGAGAGCCAGAAGGGCTTGGAGTAACATATTCCAAACTCTGAAAGAAAACAACTTCCAGCCAAAAATTTCCTACCCAGCAAAACTTTCTATCAAATTAGATGGAGAAATAAGAAGCTTCCATGACAAACAGAAACTGAAGGAATTTATGTCTTCAAAACCAGCACTAGAGAAAATACTCAAAGAGATTAACTACAAAGAAGAAACAGGTAACACACTCCAGAATTAGAGAAACAAGATTTTCCATCCAACAGACAACTAAGATTGGTTATCTGTGGAGATTCATTATTTATGTTAGTCTTTTACCTATCTCTAAAGGGTATTGTTTGCCTTTATTGTTGTTAATTTCTAGGATTTCTAGTTGGAATATTAATATACCTTCAGATATAGCATTTGGAAATATTTTATCCCATTCTATTAGTAACTGTTAACTCTGTTTACATTGTCTTTGGATATACAATATATATTTTTTTTAGGGAGTTTGTATACTCCTCTGTTGCCTGTGTCATTGAAATCATAACCAAGAAATCACTGCCAATTTCAGTGTTGTGATGTTTAATGACCCAGATTTTCTCCTAAAAGTTTATAGTCTTAAGATTTATATTTAGGTCTATTATCTATTTTGAGTTAATATTTGTATATGGGATTAGGTAAGGGTCCAATTTTATTCTTTTCCATGTAATTATTATTTTTAACAATATTTAGTTAAAAGATTAATATTTCCACCACCAAATGTTCGTGGAAACCTTGTCAAAAATAACTTGACAATATATGGAAGAATTTATCTCTAGGCTTTTATTTAACTCCAATGGTTTATGTATCTGCCTTTAGAACAGTACTACACTGTTTCAATTATTGTAGCTTTAAAAGGTTTGAAATCAGAAAATATATATCTTCTAGCTTTGTTCTTTTTCAAGATCGTTTTGGGTACCTAGAGTCCATATTCCATATTAGGATAGATTTTTTTCTGAAAAATAAATATATAAATATATGATAGTTTCACCTAAAAATAGAAAAAATATTCTCTGGTAAGAAAGAAAGCAAAAAGAAATATTGAAATGTTATCTTTAAGTCACCAAAAGCTTGGTATCAGACAAATGAAACTGTTATGTGAGATTATCATTTTTAATTTTAGATAAATTGCCATAATACTAGATGTCAACTACTAAGCCAAGCATGGGAGGGAAGGATAGGGAGAGAATGGAGTGGGGATTGGGTGGGGGCTGACTGGGAAAAGTGTGCATGTATGTCTACAAACGTATGTATCCTACTATGATGTATGAATACAGTGCATCAATAAAAAATAAATAAATAAATAAATAAATAAAAAATTTAAAAATGTATGTGAAGGAAAATAGAGATGAATAAAAAGGAACAAAACTTCTTTTTCACTATATATCATTTATTTATCTATACTCAAAAATATACTAATATACTGAGAAATACACAACAAAACATTGAGACTAACTGGGCTTTTAATGATTTCTTAAACAATTATAGAGCCATCCTGTTCTATGCCCTCTCATTATATAAAAGTATAATTATTATTTTTATAGGAGTAGGTGTTCTATTTCTTTACTTTTTAATAAATTCTCCCAATTTACACACTAGTGCAATTTATTTTTTCCACTAAATAATTATTATTTTTAAACCAGTTATTGTTAGTAATCTACAGATAAATGTCTTTTAAAAAATAAATAACTCACAACAAAAACCTACCATGTGATAGCCACTAGAATATAAAGTTATATACAATATATAAGTATTTTGCATTTACATAAAATAAATACTATTAATCTTCCTATTCTGTTTTAGGTTTGGAAGCCAAAGTATAGTAGGTAAGTTTTGCTGAAGGTCACCCTTTTTAATCCAACTATAACTCAAACCTAAGCATACACAAATGCCTTTTCTCTGAGACCCCAGTACTTATATTTCTTTGACTATTTGACATCTTCATTTGAGACCTGAATGGGCTTCTTGAGTTAAATCAACATTGATTAAACAATATTCCTGGTCCCGTCTCCAGAATGTATCTCTACTCAATTGCTCAGTATTAAATACTAAAGATACCTTTGATTCCTTTACCCCCCCCCATACTTCATCTACCATATTTGGAAATGCATTCTTTATCTCCAAAATATACACCAAACCTTTTTCTTTTTTCATATATCAACCTCTCTAATCTTGACTGGAGCTTCACCATTTTTTACTTATGCAATTGCAGGAAGCTTCTGTTTTCCCTGTGTTGGATTTTGGACCCCTGCATCCTCTCTCTATACAAGAGCCAGACTGATTTTTCTCTGCTGTGAAATGATCCACTAATTTCACTGCTAAGCTTAATTACTCTCGGACTTACCATTTAATCTAAACTAATTACATTTGCCAACAGGACCTTTCAAAGTCACTCTTTTGTGTTTCTCTCAACCTCACATATATACATTCTTGCCCATACTAACTACAGGCCCACACACATGCCTGTCCCAAACACAACAAGCCCATTTTTCCTCTGAAGGCCTTGGCCCTTGGTCCTCTCTCTACCTGAACACTCTGCCTCTGGATCCTCCTAAAGGACACTGAAGTGTCTTCTCAGAGAGGCCTTCTCTGGTGAGCCACCAGATCCAATAAAAGTGCCCCAGATCACTCTGAAATTCCTTTGTAAAAGTTGATAGTACATGTATTTCAAATGACCTTGCTCATTCATTTACTTAGTTTTTTTGTCTTCCTTTTCTTTCTCTCAAAATAAGATAAAAGTTACATGAGATTTGGAATATAGTCTACTAGTTTACCCCTGCTCTGAGAATTCTGCCTAGCACCTAGAAAGATCTTTAATAAATATACAATAAATTAATGAATTAATACATGAATTAATGAATGAATGAAATTCCTAAATACTTAGTGACTCTTCACAATAACATTTGACATCTCTCCAAAAAATAGTAACTATCTGCCATGTTGTTCTAGGTTGTTATTACTTAAACACATGCATGTATTCTAGTTTCTCAAAGTTCCTGTTCAAATGTGTCAGTCATCTTTCTGTCACTAATAACAAAATATCTGAAATCATGAACTTATAAAGAGAAAGGGTTTATTTCGGCTCATAGATTTGGAGGTTCCAGTCTGTGGTCAATAGTTTGGGGCCTGTGGTGAGGCAGAATATTATGGCAGAAGCAAGTGGAGTAAAACTGCTCATATTATGAGCCAGAAAACAAAAGGAAAGAGGAAGGATCTGGGGTCTCACAATCCCCTTCAAGGTCATTTTCCCAGTGACCTAAGGATTTCCTGCTCTGCCCCACTTTCTAAAAGTTCCACCACCTTTCAATAGTGCCACCCTAGGGATCAAGACCTTAACACATGGACATTTGGGGGATGTTTATCCAAACCATAGCACCATCTCTAGCCAATACAGAACTCAGATAGTAGTTGGAATTGATACTAGGGTTATCTATGCTACAAACCCTCTCTTATTGCTGAATTTTATTATGTTTCTAGTCAACAAACATACCTAAATCTGTTTCACATGAGCTGATACAAGGGCAAATCCACTTGTCTATTTTTGTAAAATTGACTGGAAGCTAAAATCTGGAGCTTATTTATGGTTGCTAATTTTTTTTTTCTGTTGGATTGCCAGCCAATACCCCTGTCTGCTGAGCTATTTAAACTAAGTTTTACATCTACGGGAAGGCTTAGAATCCCTGCAAACATTGTATGATATGCAGTTTTGATAAGGATGCAGATTTTGTCTTTATCCATGTCACTGATAAAAATGCCAAAGAGAAAGGAACAAAGTTTTGCTTCACTCTGCTACAGATACAATATCAAGATACAATATCAATTATAGCATTGTAATGTTGCAATATTAAAAAATGAACCATTAGTCTTTTGTTAAATAGGTTTATGAATTTATCTAAGGTCCATTCTATATCTTATCTATTTGATACCTAGTTGTGTGCTTTGCTGAAGTTGAAAAATATATAAATTCAAAAACCCACTTAACTTCACCTAAACACTCTCCTATGTTCTAATTCCCCACTGTATGGCACTTGAAGATGTCAAGTTGGGAACATGGTCACATAAACAGAATATCATAATACAGCATACTGAATTCAGTGGTAGAGGTGAGCTCTGCATTCTTTGTAAACACAAAAGAGAGGTATCTAAGTCAGGAAACACTTCTTAAGCTACATAATAAATGAGAAGAAGATTTAGCCAAGTGAAAAGTAGAGGAAGAACACCCCAGGAGGAGACAATCATTTTTAAAGACATTCTTTAAAATAAAATCACAAGAAATCTCAATACTTTTGAGAAATTGGAATACATCAGCATACCCTGAGGATGTGGTTCCAAATGTTGCTGGATACCTCATCTTGAAGCCATAGGTTTGGGCTTATTTCTGTAGATTCTGGAATGTCATTCAAAGGTCTAATTGGAAAGAGGGTAGCAACATGAACAAGTTTACAGTTTGGAAAGCCTATTTTCCTATCATAGTTTAGAAAACAGTTTAAAATAGAGGAATTAAACTAGAACTAAGTAAAAAGTATATCAACTATCCACTTGGTAAATGAGAAGACCTAAATCAAACCAATTTATAAGAGGGATGGAAAGAAGAAAAGTAAAGTAAAATATGCTAAAGATGTAGAACATACAAGTCTTTCTGGAAATATGATAGGGGAATAATAGATATAAAAAGAGCAATTACAGGCAACTATCAGGTTCAGGTCTAGGTAGCAAGGTTAGTGGTATTAATACAACTCTGAAAGAGAAAGGGGGGAACAATAACAAATAATTTTGCCTTGTTGAATTGTACATTCTTTTGTATATCCACATGAAGATGTCTAAGGGAGTTTGAGAGTTATTTCTACAGTTTGAAAGCAATTATCTCAGATGTAGGCAAGCTCTGGTTTTCATAAACAAACAGGTGGTAGTTGTGGCCATGGGAATAGTTGGAGATTGTGAGCATTTGAAGCTGTGCCTCAAACTTTACTGCACATAAGAATTGCCTAAGCAGTACATTTTAATTGGAGACTTCCAGGCCCCACATCCAGAGATACTGATTTTGAACATGTGGGGTGAGCCAGGAATTTTCATTTTAGTTAACACTCCAGATGATTCTGATAGTCACTGTTTTCAGAGAACACTTTGAGAAATAGTCATTTAAAAGAAAATGAGAAAGACATGACAAGCAAAGGAACAAGCAAATTGAGAACTAAAGAGGTAGAAGGAAAAGCTACAGTGATGATATAGGAACTCTTCTACACTTTGGGTGGGATTTCAAATTAGTACATCTGCTATGGAAATTAATGTGGAGATTCCTCAGAAAATTGGGAATGGATCCACCATATGATCCAGCTATACCACTCCTAGATATCTTTCCAAAGAGACTGAAATCAGAATATTATAGTAGTAATATATGCATATTCATTTTGATAGCAGCACAATTCACAATAGTAAAATTATGAGACCCATCTGGGAATTCATCAATAGATGAATGGATTACAAAAGTATGGGATATACATACAATGAAATTCTCCTCAGTCATAAAGGTGAACAAAATAATGTCATTTGCAGGAAAATGAATGGATCTGGAGAAAATTATGCTAAGTGAGATTGCCCAGTCACAGAAAGTAAAAGGGTCATATGTTTTGTCTCATATGTAGAAGCTAGGAAGTAATTGGGATACCAGAGGGACTTCAAATAATGAAGGAGAAACTGCAGTGCAGCCAGGGAGGTGGCCTAGCAGAAGAAAGGGGAGAGGGAAGATCAATGAAGGAATCACTTCCATTGACATTGTTTACCTACGTGAAAATACCAATGTCAATTTCAATACCCTGTATGTGGAAGGGGGGAATGAGGGAGCCAAGTAAAAGACCCCCAAGAGCTATGTGCATGTATGTCACTACTGCTATGAACTAGATGATTTTATGAGACTAAAATGTACCAATGAAATAAACCTCAAAAACAAATAAATGACAAATACTCCTCTCTCATTTGTGGAATCCACTCTATTTTTTTTCTATAAGAAAGCAAAATAATAACTAGTTTCCATAATCTACTGCTATCCCTAGGAACCTCCTTTAGAGATCAACAATACATATTTGTTCATTATTTATTGCCTTGGAATCTGGAATACAATTTTTTTAATTTCAAGAAATAATTAAATGACCTAAGTTTATTTAGACCAATGAAGTGGATGGTTGGAGGAGACATAATAAGTATCTTCAAACCCAGCCAGTATGATTATCATGTGAAAGACCAGGTTTGGTCTATATGGCAGTAAGAGAAAGAGTCAGAAGCAATGGGAATAAACCATCAAGTAGACATTCTGTCTTCTCATGTCACCCTTTCAATGCACTTCTCTCTTCACCCATCCTTATTTCTAGATGTGATGAAAACATTCCTTTGCACTGAGACAGAATTGCTCTCTTTGGTTCCAGTCTCTCTTGTTTCCATAGGGAATGCTTCTTCCCATTATGCTCCTTACTCCAGATTCCCTCAGCACAGAAACATACTCAAGTATCTCCCACCCTGAAACTCTCTGCTCTCCTGGGTTCATTCTCTATCTTCTCACTCTTCATAATTCGTTCACTCTCCCACTCCCATACAATTGAAAACCTCAACTGCCCTCCTAACCTTTACTAAACTTCTCTTCCCACATCACCAATATTCTCATAGCTCCTAACTTAAAAAAACAAACCACAAAAACTAAGGTCTTAAGAACTTAAAAACTTCTCCTCCACAGCATCTGAAACATTTAGATTACCTTTGTTCTCCTTTGTTCATTTTAGTTTGCACATGTCCAGGATGTTTTTGTCTTCTTGGTAAAAGAATCCTTAATCATTAAAATACTACTCTTCATTTATATCCATTTTTTCTTGTGTTCTAATAATTTTTGCTTTGCTTGCATCAGTTTAATTATATACAAAAGATCATGGTAATTGAATCATTACAGTAATTTATACAGTTCTTCAAGAAAATGTATGCTCATTGTCTTATTTTGTATTAATAGTAATATTACAATGATACTTGCTTAGTGTAGGTACATTCATATTTATATTTGTATCTTTCTCCACAATTATCAAGCTGTTCGTTTTTAATTTTTTTTTTTTTTTTTTTTTTTTTTTTTTTTTTTTGCAGTACTGGGGATGGAAACCAGGAACATTCTGACATGGAGCTATTCCCCCAGTCCTAACGTTTTAGTCTTTTTATTTTTGAAACAGGATCTTACTGAGTTGCAAAGGGCCTTGCTAATTTGATGAGACTGGCCGAGACCCACATTCCTCTGGTCTCCGCCTCCTGAATTCTGCGATTACAAGTATGCGCCACCATGCCTGGCTTTTCATATCTTATAGACAGTAAATGTGTGGATTTCAGAGACTCTTAAAAAATTTAAGTTTAATACATACATGTATTTTTAATAGCTATATGCATGTAGTGTTAATTTTATAATATTGCTATTTGGTCAGGATAGATTATGTGTCATAATAAATAACAAAAAAAGTAAATAATTATGCAAAGTCTGTTCAGGGACCAAGTCCTCTTCAGAGGCTGTATGTTGGCCATGTATTGATCTAGCACTCCAGGGTGCTTCATCTTATTGTACCTCTATATTAACAATGGCTTCCCTATCTACCAAGGCAGGAAAGAAAGAGCTGGAGACTAGAGCACTGAAAGTAAAATGCTCTTGGAAAGAGATACTAAGGAGTGGAATAGCTGGCCCATATGGTGCTTTCATTCCTGGCCTTTTGAGGAACCTCCATAGTGATCACCGTAGTGGTTGCACTAATTTACAATTCAACCAACAATGGATAAGCATTCGTTTTTCCCTATATCCTCACCAGCATTCATTATTGTTTGTATTCTTGATGATTGCCATTCTAATTGGAGTGAGATGGAATTTTAATATATTTTTATTTAAATTGCCTAATTAAAAAGTATAGTGAACATTTTTTTCTGGTATCTTCCCAAAAGAATTATAAAGTCAGAATGCTGTGGTGATACATTGCATATCTGTGTTTATAGCAGCACAATTCACAATAGCCAAGTTATGGAAGCAACCTAAATATCCATTAATAGATGGCTGGGTAAAGAAGATATAGTATATATACACAATGGAGTTTTACTCCGCCATAAAGAAGGACAAATTTATGCCATTTACAGGAAAATAGATGGAATTGAAGAACGTTATGTTGAGTTAGATCAGCTTGACTCAGAAAATCAAGGAGTGGAAATCTCTCATATGTGGAAACTAGAGAGGGAAAAAAAGGGAATAAAGAAACTTCATAAAAATTAGAACACAGACAAGGAGAGTAATAGAAAGAGATCTGGAGAGGGAGGTGGAAAGGGAAATGTGAGCTCTAAGGAAGAAAACAGACCAAATAATGTTAGGTGTAAACATGAAGGCCTCGCTATGAATCTCACTATCATGCGCAATTACAATGCACCGATAAACTCTTTTAAAGAAGAATAATATAAATAAATAAGTGAATAAATAAATAATTAAGCAAAAAAAAGTTTACATTTTATTTTCCCCCAGTACTCTGAAAGACAAATACCAAATTTTAAGTTATGTTCGTTGTTATTTTTAATTTGCATAATATGCTTTATGAATGTTGCTCTAATTTTCAGCATTCAGAATAAAGTACACATCTATGCACACACAGATATATAATAATCTACATGTGATGAGGAAATTATCATAATACAACCCCCCTCCCCGTACTTATCAAAACTAATCTTTTGGTAAAGTATGGAACTTTTGTCTTAGTCTGCTATTGTTATGTTGCTATCCTTATTTTTATCCTGTGTATTTGCCATTTCAATATTTTTTTTTGGTGATACTGGGGTTCCTGGAAGCCCTTCTACCTCCGGGATACACTCCCAGACCTATTTTTACATTTTTATTTGGAAACAGGGTCTCCTCAGCCAGCGTGCGTGGCTGACTTCGAACCTGCGTGATCCTCCTGTCTCTGCCTCCCAAGCGCGGGGATTACAAGCGTGTGCCACCATGTCCGGCTCAAAAATTATTTAAGATAATTACATTAGAGATTTTCTTTTCTACTATTTCTATTTGTGAGTTAGATTGAATTTTATCTTTAAATTATTTTAAATTAAGCACCCATTCGTCCTATGATTTCTGTTTTAATAATGTCTTTATTTGTATTCATCTCAGAGACATCTAGATTATGTCAATGTGCAAATTTTCAAGTATTATAAATGAGAAAAATGTTCTCAATGTTCTTGCCTATTTGATATCTTTCTACAGTTTTCATGCAGTGTTATAACATATGTGGGCCAAAACCTTTTCTTTCATAATTATATAGATTTTTCTTATAAAATATAGTCTTGAAACAATCTTGTATTTTGGTTGGTATTTATGAACATGGGCAAATCTCTTCACTTTTCATGGCTCTTTATCTCCCTAAAATTAGGGAGGAAAATCTGTATGGGAAGAAGGTTCTTCCCTACAGACACACCTAAAATTCAAAGAAACCATGACTTTAGGAAAATGTCTTTTCTGTTCTGCTTCCAAAAATAGACATAAAATAATATTAATATAGTGTAATCCATTGTCTTCTCTATTTACAGAATTAACAGGGACTGTCAGAGATAAGATAGGACATTTTACTTATACCCCTACCTTTTGATAACAATTTCACTTTAGAAAAATTACTTGACTCAGATTCAGTTTTTTCATCCATAAAACTGAAGTGATACAACTTTCTGGGAGAAATTTTGTAGGATCAATAGTAATAAAAAAATCAGTAATAATGATAAGTAATAAATAAAATAATAAGCAAGTAATAATAAGTAACAAGTAATAACTAATAAGTAATTAGTAGTAAATAAAATAATTAATCAGTATTTAAAACATGTACCAGAGTAGTGATATAGAATGCAAACTAAAAATTTTCACCACAATTAACATTTTTATTATTTTTAATTTGGACCACTCTGCTTATAATGTCTGTCATCCCACTGATCATCAGAATTAATTTATATACTCCTTTTTCTATTCAATGCAAAATCTGCTACATTACATATACTATGAAATGACTATATGAATAATACCTGCCTCTGACTAAAAAGGTCATCTAAACCTACTGTACGAATGATTATCTAAAGTAAAATACTGCATATCACCAAAATAATGTAATGTACTCAGCATATAATAGGGAAGCAAAAATGAGCATACCAAGAGTGTGATCCATGAAAGAATGGAAGCAAAATGGGAAGCCATATTACCCAGACATGGTGCCTGGAGGTAAATTACATACTCTGGTACATGCATGAGGAGCCTAACAAACTCTTGAGGAACCAGAAATCAAAGTTCAGAAAGAGAGATTCAACTACATTTGCAGGAAAAGTTTTCCTCACAAAGGAACCTCTCAAGCATAAGAATCCTATAAATTAAAATCACCAACTATATTTAAAAACGTACACATAATGAAAGAGATCCACTCTCAGACAGATTATGTTGTACACAGAACATTCAACAAAATGACCATAGCCTGGATCATAAAGTAAGTTGAAATGATTTCACAATTAATCATGTGGGTTTGGGTTTTTTTGTGGGGTGCACTTACTAGAGATTAAAACCAAGAATGTTCTATCTCAGAGCTATAACTCCCAGCCTTTTTCATTTTTTATGTTAAAACAGGGTCTTACTAAGTCACTGAAAGTCTCATTATGTTGCTGAGGCTGGCTTCAAACTTGTGATTCTCCTGTGTCAGCCTTCCAAATACTGGGATTACAGACATGCTTCACTGTGCCTGGCTTTTAATTAATTCTTAAAGACTATATCCTCTAGCCATGCAGTATAAATTTAAATTAATAGCAAATATATAAAAATACAAACATCTGACAATTAAACTATGTTCTTTAAATAGTACTTGACACAAAAAATACAAAAAATTTTAAGAAATCTTTAAGTAAAAATGAAGAAAATAAGATTGAGATTAAAAATTGTAGTGGCTAAATCATTTTAAAGTGAAAAGCTAATACTTTTAGATAGTTAAATTAGAAAAGAATAAATGATCAAATCAATGGTCTAAATTTCCACATTCAGCAACTAGAAAAATAAAAGTAAATTAAAGCCCAAATAAATGGACAGAAGATAGTTGTGAAGATAAGAACAGAAATTAGCAAGCTCAAAAAAACAAAAAGTAGAAAACATTTATGAAATTTATAAAACCAAAAATTAGCTGGGTATGGTGGCCCATGCTTGTAATCCCAGCATTAAGGAGGCTGAGACTGGAGGACTGCAGTTCAAGGACAACCTCAACTACTTAGTGAGGCCTTTTGCAACTCAGTGAGATCCTGTTACAAAATTAAGAATAAAAAAAAAAAAATAGGGCTGGGAGTGTCACTCAGAGGTAGAATGCCCCTGGGCTCTATCCCCAGTACCATAAAAGAAAAAAAAAAAACACCCAAAAAATAAATATTTGAAAATTTACAAAACCTAATAAATACTGAGAATACCTAGTTAAACTGTCTAAAGAACAAAAGAAGGCCAGGCATGGTGGTGCATGCTTGTAATCCCCAAGCTTAGGAGGAGGATTGCGCAGGTTCAAAGCCAGCTTCGCTGGCTTAAGAGACCCTGTTTCCAAAAATATAAAATTATAAAAAATACATCTGGGAGTGTAGCCCCATGGTAAAAGGGGTTCCAGGAACCCCAGTACCACAAAAAAACAAACAAAAAACCCACAAACAAACAAAAAAGAAGATACAAAATAATTAATCAGGAACATGAGGGTATACTCTTTCCCAGAGAAATCCCTGAAATCCAAGTATCTCAATATTTCAATGTAGATGAAGTATATAAATTCATTGAAAGACAAAAATTATCAAAAACTAGCTTAAAGAAAAGCCATGCTAAGCCTGGTGTGGTGGTGCATGCTTGTAATACAAGTACTTGGGAGCTTTAAACAGGAGAATCATGGTTTGCAGACAGCCTCAGCTATTTAGTGAGGCCCTTTGCCACTCAGTGAGACCCTGTTTTAAAATAAAGAATAAAAATTAGGACTGTAGGTTGGAGGTAGAATGCCCCTGAGTTCCATCTCCTGTGCCAAAAAAAAAAAAAAAAAATGGGGAGACATGCCACCAAGCACTATGTGCTTGCATGTTATGTTCAGCATATTTACATTATGATGTGAGAATATATGCACCAATAAAAGTATACTATTAAAAAAGAGACATGCCATCAGACATAGCCTTACATGTCTTAAAGAAATTGAAATTTTAATTTAAAGCTTTCACACAAATAAAAGTTTAGGACCAGATTTTATTAATTCTATAAAACGTGGTTTAACTGGAGAAGAATATATTCTCAACTCACTTGGGTATGCAGAATCAACTTGGTGTCCAGACCAAAGAGTGATACAAGAAAAGAAAACGAGAGACTTCCGGGAAAATGGTGACCTAGAAAAGCAGCGTTTATGAGTCCTGCTAACACCTGATCTCTACTGCCACAAAATCAGTGCAATACATAGCCAGAAAACGCTATCAGATAAGAAATAAAAACTATAAATGCAAGGGACAGAGAAAAAAAAAAACCTTGAAAAACAACCAGAGAACAGAAAAGAAACCATCCCGCTTCGCGGCAGCAGATGTTGTGCAAACTCCATCTTGCCTACAGCACCAGGCTTCAGAGAGGAAAAGGTAAACAGGGAGCTGAAGTGAGCAGCTGCGGATCATTCAGGTATAATTTAGCAGTTCTTTCAGCACAAAGACCGTCTAAAACTTCCAGGGGCCAAGCTCATCACACCCTCCAGGGAGTCAGAGTGGAGCTCAAAAACAGAAAAGAAAAACATATGCCAGCCTCACGGCCGAGGGCATGGCAGCGGTGCCATATTGCCAGGAGGGGCAGCCAGTTCACCATGCCCACAACAGCTCCTGATCAGTGTGCAAACAACTGTAAGTGAAATTGTGGCCCCTACAGGAGAAATCCCAGCACTGCACCCCCAGGGACTTGCCCAGCTTTGATAAACTCCCTGGACCTGAGATCTTGTAGTCCAACTCAGTGAAGGAGTAGCAGTGGCAGAGATACCACACCCTAGTCACAGCTCCCCATGGAAAAATGCCCAGTCCAGCACCCCAAAGGACTCACACAGCTTTGACTAACATCCTGGGTCTGAGACTTTGTGACACAACCCAAAAAAGGAGTAGTGGCAGCTGAGATTACTGCAAACTCCAGAGATCCAGAGCACCATAAATGAAGTCGTGGTGACCCAGAGAAGAACCAAAAGAAGCCACAAATTTCTGAAATCATTGGAAGGAGGAACAACAATGGAGCAATGAGCTCCCATAACCCCACAATTTCAAAACAGAATAAAACAGAAATGCAGAGATCCCCAGAATATCAAATCAGAAATATAACTGTAGAAATAATACAGGGCTTTTGAAAAGAATTTAGAGAGTATTAAAGAAATAAAGGATGCAATCATTGAAGTAAAGGCATCAATTCAAACTATAAACAATTGATTAGATCACATGGAGAATAGAATCTCGCTCCTAGAAGATAATCACTCCAAAAACAAACGCATATTTTATAACTTAGAAAAAGAATTAGATAGCAGGAATTGACATTGAAGAAATATGGGCCCATTTTAAGAGAGCTAACCTAAGAATAATTGGAATAGAGAAGGGAAAATGGGGTGAAAGCAAAGGGATCAATAATCTCTTCAAAGAAATAATAGCAGAAAATTTTCCAAACATAAAGCAAGAGGTTGATACACAGGTTCAGGAAACTTATAGAACTCCCTTTAGACAAGATCAGAAAAAAGGTTCCCCACAACACATAATTGTCAAAATTAACAATGTAGAATCCAAGGAGAGAATCTTAAAGGCAACAAAAACAAAAGGCCAAGTGACATTAGAGGCAAACAAATTAGAATCACTCCATACTTCCCAAACCAAGTCATGAAAGCCAGAAGAGCCTGGAGTAACATATTCCAAACTCTGAAAGAAAACAACTTCCAGTCAAAAATTTCCTACCCAGCAAAACTGTCTATCAAATTAGATTTGGGAAATAAGAAGCTTCCATTACAAACAGAAACTGAAAGAATTTATGTCTTCAAAACCAACACTGGAGAAAATACTAAAAGAGATTAAGTACAAGGAAGAAATAGGTAATACAGGCCAGAACCAGAGAAACAAGACTTTCTATCCAGCAGACAACTGGGCAAAGAAGAATAAACAGTATTTTAAACAGAAATAAAATCTTAACATTTTAGGATTTAAAAATCAATCAGCTTCTTTACATTTCTGAAAGAGAAACAAATGGCCTAAGGGAAATCTGAAGAAATCCCAGATGCCGGAGAAACAATTTCACACATCTCGGGGGATGGAACAAGAGGTGCAGAGGGCTGTGTTTGGAGGCAGGACAGCCCCCCCCCCCTTCCAGGGCAAATCCTCCTGGAAACGGCAGAGACTGGGCTAGAGATAGGGCTAGCATATCTACAGATCAAAGGACCTTCCTCGGACTTAGACAGGATAAAAACTCAGTAAACTGGAGTTCTTTGGCATTTTCGTTCAAATTGCCCCCCTGTGTCTGCTCCAGCACAGGGCTTTAACTATCTCTATATTTCTATCTTTTAATAAACTTCTTTAAATCTGCAAAAAAAAAAAAATCATCTCTCAATAATCACACTGAATGTAAATGGCCTCAACTCCCCCCCCCCCGAAAAAGACATAAAGTGGCAAAATGGATTAAAAAACAGAATCCATCCATCTGCTGCTTGCAGATAGAGCAAGGTAATCCATGCTAACAGAACTCAAAGGCAAGTAGGAGTAGCAACTATTATATTAGACAAGCTAGACTTTAAGCCCAAACTTATTAGAAGAGACAAAGAAGGTCATATTTTACTGGTAAAAGGAACAATCCAGCAAGAGGAAATACCAATAATCAACATCTATGCCCCAAACATATGTGCAGCTACTTTTGTCAAACAAACTCTTTGTGACATTAAGTCACACGTAAATCCCAATACAATAATACTGGGAGATTTCAACACCCCTCTCACACCATTAGACCAATCTTCCAGACAAAAGGTCAGTAAAGATGCCTTAGACCTAAAGAACACCATTAATCAAATGGACCTGGGGGACACATATAGAATATTTCACCCAACTACAGTGGAGTTTACATTTTTCTCAGCTGCTCAAGGAAACTTGTCCAAAATAGATCACATCCTGGGACACAAAATGAGCTCTAGCAAAATCAAAAAATGTTACATACTTCTCTGTGTCATTTCAGATTATAATGGAATGAAACTAGAAATCAACTATAAGAAGACCCAGAGAAACAACATAAACATGTGGAGACTGAAAACCACACTTCTGAATGAAGAATAGGTCATAGAAGACATAAGAGGTGAAATAAAAAAATGTCTAGAGACAAACAAAAATAGAGATACAACATATCAAAACCTCTGGGACACTTTGAAGGCAGTATTAAGAGGAAAATTTATAGCACTGACTGCTCACATAATAAAAACAGAAAGTCTTCATATAAATAACCTAACAACATACCTCAAAGCCCTTGAAAAACAGGAACAATCTAACCCAAAGTCAGCAGAAGACAGGAAATTACTAAAATCAGAGCAGAAATTAACAAAGTAGAAAATAAAAAAATACAGAAAATCAACAAACCCAAAAGCTGGTTTCTCAAAAAAAATTAACAAGATAGATAAACCACTAGCCAACCTAACTAAAAAAAATAGAGAATCAACCCAAATTATGAAGATAAGAGAAGAAAAAGGAAATATTACTACAGACAGTATAGAAATCCAGAGTATTATCAGAAAATACTTTGAAAAGCTATACTTCAACAAAGAAGAACTAACCCCAATACTCCTCAAACTACTGTGTGAAATAGAAAATAAATGGGCTCTCCCAAATACATTCTATGATGTCAACATCACACTAATAGCAAAACAGAATAAAGAGAGTTCAAGGAAGGAAAACAACAGGCCTATATCTTTGATGAACTTGGATGCAAAAATACTAAACAAAATACTAGCAACATTTTTCAGAACCACATAAAGAAAATCATACAGCATGACCAGGTAGAGTTCACCTCAGGGATGCATGGCTGGTTCAACATACAAAAATCAATCCATGTAATTCACCATATAAACAGAATCAAGGACAAAAATCACATAATCATTTTAATAGATGCTGAAAAAGCATGTGATAAAATCCAACATTCATTTATGATAAAATCACTGCAGAGAATTGGAATAGAAGGAACATATCTCAACATCATAAAGGCAATCTACAATAAGCCCACAGCCAACATCATATTAAAAGGGAAAAACTTCAAGAATTCCCCCTAAAAACAGGAACAAGACAAGGATGTTCATTATCACCACTTCTCTTCAATATAGTGCTAGAGACTCTAGCCAGAGCAATAAGGCAAGAAAAGGAAATCAAAGGTGTACAAATAGGAAAAGAATAATTCAAACTTTTACTATTTGCAGATGATATGATACTATATTTAGAAAACCCAACAAATTCAACCAAAAGGCATACAGAACTGCTCAACAAATTCAGCAAAGTGTCTGGATACAAAATCAGTCTTAAAAAATGAGAAGCTTTTCTGTACACAAACCATAAATCCACTGACAAAGAAATTCAGAAAACAGTTCACTCAGGATCTCCCACAAAAAATAAAATGCTTAGGAATAAACTTAACCAAGGAGGTAAAAGATCTCTACAAAGAAATTTATAAAATATTGAAAAAAGAAATCAAAGAAGATCTTAGAGGATGGAAAGATCTTTCATGTTCATGGATAGTCAGAATAAATATCATTAAAACGGACATCCTTCCAAAAGTGATCTACAGATTCAACGCATTACCCATTAAACTACCAAGATCATTCCTCGCAGACATAGAAAATTCAGTTCTTAAATATATTTTGAATAACCAAAAGCCCATAATAGCCAAAGTAGTTCTCAGCAACAAAAAACATGCAGGAGGAATCACAGTCCCTGACTTTAAACTATACTACAAAGCCACTGTAATAAAAACAGCATGGTACTGACACAAAAACAGCTACATAGACGAATAGAGCAGAATAGAAGACCCAGAAACAAGTCCACACACTTTCAGCCAATTGATTTTTGACAAAGTGGCCAAAATCATACACTGGAAGAAAGATAACCTGTTCAACAAATGGTGTTGGAAAAACTGGTTAACCTAATGCAGAAAACTGGAAATTAATTCCACTTTCTCACTCTGGACAAGAGTCAATTCAAGATGGATCAAAGACTTGGAAATCAGACCAGAGACCTTGAGGTTCCTTAAAGAGGTCCAACACTGCAACACATAGGCACAGATAAAAACTTTTTCAACAAGGTCCCAAAGGTACAACAAACTAAAAGGCAAATCAATACATGGGATTGCATGAAACTAAAGAGCTTCTGTACAGCAAAGGAAACTATCAAGAACCTCAATCAAGGGCCAACAGAATGGGAGAAGAATTTTGCCACCTACCTCTCTGATAGAGGACTAATATTTAGAATATACAGAGAACTCAAGAAACTCAACACTAAAAATAATAATAATAATAATAATCCAATCAAAAAATGGGCAAGTGAATCAAATAGACACTTCACAAAAGAAGAAATTCAAATAGTTAATAAATGCATGAAAAAATGCTCAACATTATTGGCAGTCAGAGAGATGCAAATCAAAACTACCCTGAGATTTCACCTAATTCCAACTAGAATGGCAATCATTCGAAAAACAAACAACAACAAATGCTGGCAAGGGTGTGGAGAAGTGGGAACTCTAAAACATTGTTGGTGGGATTGCAAATTAGTGCACCCTCTTGGAAAACAGTATGGAAAATCCTCAGAAGAATGAGAACAAATTCACCATTAAATCCAGCAATACCACTTCTGGGTATATACCCAAAAGATAAAAACAAAATTACCAAACTAATACATGTGTATCTATGTTCATACCTGCACAATTCACCATAGCCAAACTATGGAATCAGCCAAGATGTCTATCAACAAATGAATGGATTACAAAACTGTGGAATATGTACACAATGGAATTTTGCTCAGCCATAAAAAAACACAATTACATCATTTTCAGAAATGGATGGAACTGGAGGACATTATGCTAAGCAAGATTAGTCAGTCACAAAAAATAAGAAACTGGATCCTTTCCCTAATATGTGAAAGGTAAGGAGAAATGGGTCATAGGAGGAATGCTAGATGAAAAAGGAAATACTATAAAGGAGCAAACAAGACAACCTAAATGAGGGGAGGGGAGGGGGAAAAAGGAAATTCTCTAAAGCACACAATGTACTTAAACATGTTGAAGTCAACCACTAAGCCAAGCATGGGAAGGAGGGATGGGGAGAGAATGGGGTGGGAATTGGGTAGGGGCTAAATGGGTGATGTGTACATGTATGTACACACAAGTATTTTACCCCAATATGATGCATGAATACAATGCACCAATAAAAAATTAAAAAGAGGAAGAAAAGAAAACTACCACCATGCCCAGTTTAACAACATTCTAAAGGACAAATTTAACAAAATACTTAGATTTTTATACTACTATACTTGTACACTGGAAACTAAAAAATAACATTACTAAGAGAAGTAAAGAATATCTACATACATGGAATATGTATCACATTTATGCATTAACATTCAATACTGTTGAGATGGCAACTCTCCCCAAATTGACCCACAGAATTAGTGCAACGGAAATCAAAATACCAGATGGCTTGTTTGTAAAAATTGACAAATGAATTCTAAAATTAATATGAAATTGCCAAAAGAACTAAGTATTCCTCATGAGAGTAGAGGCAAAAATTATAATCTTTTAAAAAAAATAACTAATTAAATCTAGATATATAAAAAGATGCTGGGCATGATGGTCCATTCCTATAATCCCAGTACTTAGGAGGCTGATACAGGAAAATTGCAGGTTTAAGGACAGCATTGGCAAGTAGTGAGACACTCATCAACCTTGCGAGACCCTGTTTCAAAATAAAAATAAAATAGTGCTGGGCTGAATATCTCAGAGGTAGAATGCCCTTGGGTTCAATACTCAATACCACAAAAATAAATAAATAAATAAATAAATAAATAAATAAATAAATAAATATTACCAAGTAGAGTTTCAACCAGGAATGCAAGATTGGTTTAACTTGAAAAATCAAATAATATTACTTAACATATTAGAATCATAATAATTAATAAAAGATAAAACTATATGGTTATTTATATTTAAAAAGCATTTGACAAAACTCAAAAAATTGTTTATAAACATAAACCTCAATATGAAAAAGGGCCATGTTGACAAGTTAAAGCAATCATATTTAATGATAGAATACTAGACCAGGAGCAAGGTACATATATCTACTCTTTTGTCTATTTATTGTATGGGAGGTTTTTACCAATTCAATAAATAAGAAGAATATCTGGGTGTGGTGGCACACACTTGTAATCCCTGTGCTTGGGAGGCTGAGTCAGGAGGATCACACAGGTTTGAAGCCAGCCTCAGCTGGATTAAGAGACCCTGTTTCCAAATAAAATATAAAATAGTGTAGCCCCGAGGTAGAAGGCCCCTGGGTTCTATCCCTGGTACCACCAATAAATAAATAAATAAATAAATGAACAAATAAATAAATGACATGAAAGACTAAAAAGAAGATATAAAATTGTCTATATCTGAAAATAATAAAATTCTGATAGAATCCTAAAATGATAGAAATCTTAAATCAATTCATAAATATACTAAGACATATAAAATCTATTATATTTTTATGTAGCAATGAACAATTAGAAATTGAAGTTCATACCATTGACAATGGCACCTAAAAATAGGACACCCCCTTTCTTTTATCTTTTTGAAATAGTCTTTTTAGGCTGCCAAGAGTCTCACTAAGTTGCTGAAGCTTGTCTTGAACCTGCAGTCCTCTTGTCTGGGCCTCCCAAATCCTTGGATTATAGGTGTGTGCCACCATGCCCAGTTTAACAACATTCTAAAGGACAAATTTAACAAAATACTTAGATTTTTATACTACTATACTTGTACACTGGAAACTAAAAAATAACATTACTAAGAGAAGTAAAGAATATCTACATGCATGGAATATGTATCACATTTATGCATTAACATTCAATACTGTTGAGATGGCAACTCTCCCCAAATTGACCCACAGAATTAGTGCAACGGAAATCAAAATACCAGATGGCTTGTTTGTAAAAATTGACAAATGAATTCTAAAATTAATATGAAATTGCCAAAGAACTAAAATAACCCAAAAAATTTTAAAAGAAAAGAAAAATTAAAACACTTATATACTTGATTTTAAAGTTTCAAATTTGAAGAGTTAAAGCTAGACATGGAGGTGCATTTCTGCAATCCCAGTACTTAGGAGGCTGAGACAGGAGAACTATAGGTTCTAGTACAATCTCAGAAATGTAGCAAGAACCTCAGAAACTTAGCAAGGCCCTGTTTCAAAACAAAACATTCAGAAAAACGGCTGGCGGTGCATTTCAGAGGTAGAATGCTTCTGGGTTCAATCTCTACTATCACCAACAGCAAAAAAAGGAATCCAAGAATTTGACATGTAGAACCATTAAATCAAATATAGGATTTAAATAAAGCTACATTCTTATGATAAATTGACTTCAATGAAAATTTCAACATGAATTAACAGAGAAAGATAGTCTTAATAAATGGTGATAGAACAAAGGGATATTAATATAAAAAAATAATAAATAAACATAGGTCCTTATTGCACATCTTACATAAGAATTG
Source organism: Muscardinus avellanarius (assembly GCF_963383645.1). NCBI lineage: Eukaryota > Metazoa > Chordata > Mammalia > Rodentia > Gliridae > Muscardinus > Muscardinus avellanarius. Next base: position 29,324,003 of record NC_137799.1, read on the forward strand.
TCTTGAGGGTATCATAGACCCCCCCCCCGAAGGCAGTAATTAAAACTACAGAATTTCTTAAAAAAAATATAGAACTTCAAGACCTTAGGATAAGCAAGAATTTATTAAATAGTATATGAGCAGCTAGAACCATACAATTTACATTAAATTTATTTAAAATAAAGCTTCTGTTCTTTAGAAATCTTTGTAAATAAAATATAAAGCTGACCCACAGATTTGAAGAAAACATTTATAATATGTATACCTACAAAATAACCAGAATATTCTGGATAAAGATATTTTAGCCAGAATGCTATAACTCAAGAAATAGATAAATAATCCCATTAAAAATTGGCAAAATATTAATACACATTCTTTTCATGATAACATAAATGAATTGCCAATAAAACACTTGCAGAATAAATCATGTTATTAGGAAAATGCCAATAAAAAGCATGATATCCCTTTACATATACACTAAAGTGTCTAAAATTACAACAGATAAATTGTTTCTGCCAAGGATAGAGTTGAAATGCACATACACTGCTTGTGGGAATGTAAAATGGAATACTATTTTATAAAGTGGTTTGGCAGCTTTTACTCAAGGTAATTGAACGTATTTTTTCTTGAAAAGACTTGTACATAAACGTGCATAATTTTTAAACTAAGATGAGAAACAGTCCAAAGGTGAGTGATAAACAAAACACATTATGGCATATTCATATAATGAAATACTGCTCAGCAAGGGAAAGGAAGATATTTGGTTGTGATACATACAGAACATGGGTAGATTTCTAAAATATACTGTGTGATCCAGAGAGACACAAAAGGGCACATGTTCTCTACACTTTGATTTGCAGCAATGATTGCCTGTTGGGTAGTGTGGAGTGCAGGAGATTAACTGGAGAAGTATATACAATGAAACTTTTTTCTTTTCTTTTTTATTTTTTCATAATTTATTGGTGCATTGAAATTACATATCACAGTTAAATTCCATGTATTAAAAACATACATGCACAAAGAAATTTACTGCCACATCCCTCCCAGTTTCCCCTTCCTCTATACACAAGTTAATGAGAATGGTAAAAAATACATTCACTTATCACCATAGCATTACTTGAACTGTTTCCTTCCCTCTTCTTCTCCTTAACTCTTACCTCTGGTCCCCTTCAACAACTCTAATCAACCTCATATTAAATAGGGAAGAACTGTAAGAATTCCCCCTAAAAATAGGAACAAGACAAAGATGTCCATTATCACCACTTCTTTTCAGTATAGTACTTGAGATTTTAGCCAGAGCAATAATGAAATCAAAGGAGTACAAATAGGAAAAGAAGGACTCAAACTTTCACTATTTGCAGATAACATGATACTAAGAAGACCCAAAAAACTTAACCACAAGGCTTATAGAACTGAAAAACAAATTTAGCAAAGTGTCTGGATACAAAATCAATCTTAAAAAATCAGAAGTTTTTCTGCCGGGTATGGTGGCACACGCTTGTAATCCCCGTGCTTGGGAGACAGAGACAGGAGGATCGCGCAGGTTAGAAGCCAGCCACGCTGGCTTAAGAGACCCTCTTTCCAAAAATAAAAAATAGGTCTGGGAGTGTAGCCCGGAGGTAGAAGAGCTTCCAGGAACCCCAGTACCACACACAAAAAAAAAAAAATCAGAAGTTTTTCTGTATATCAACCATAAATCCACAAAAAAAAGAAATACATGAAATACTTTAACTCAGGATATCCTACAAAAAAATACTTAGGAATAAACTTAACCTTAGGAGGTAAAAGACAAAGGAAATTATAAAACATCAAAAAAGAAAGAAATCAAAGAAGATCTTAGAAGATGGAAAGATTTTCCATGTTCATGGATAGGCAGAATAAATATCATTAAAATGGCCATACTTTTAAAAGTGATCCACAGATTGAACATAATACCCATTAAATTACCAAGGTCATTTCTCACAGACATAGAAAAATTAGTCCTTAAATTCATTTGGAACAACAAAAAACCCAGAATAGCCAAAGTAGTTCTCAGCAACAAAAAACATGCAGGAGGAATTACAATACCTGACTTTAAACTATACTACAAAGCCATAGTAATAAAGCCAGCATAGTACTGGCACAAAAACAGATACATAGACCAATGGAGCAGAAGAGAAGACTCAGAAAAAAATCCACAAATTTACAGCCAATTGATTTTTGACAAAGGGGCCAAAAACATACACTAGGAAATAGCCTGTTCAACAAATGGTGTTGGCAAAACTGGTTAACCATATGCAGAAAAATGTATTGGAAAGTAATTTTTTTTTCTTTTGTGGTACTGGGGATAGGACACAGGGGTCCTTTACCTCCATGCTACACCTCCAGACCTATTTTATATTTTATTTGGAAATAGGGTCTCACTATGTTACTGAGAGCCTCACTAAGCTTCTGAGGCTGGCTTCGAACCTGCACAATCCACCTGTCTCAGCCTCCCAAGTACTGGGATTACAAGCATGAGCCACCACACTTGGCCAAAAATAATTTTGTGTGTGTGTATGTGTGGTACTGGGGAATGAACCCAGAGGCATTCAACCTGCAAGCTACACCCCTAGCCCTATTTTATTTATTTTTATTCTTTAATTTGAAACAGGTTCTCTAAGTTGCAGAGGACCTCATTAAGTACCTGAGGCTGGCTGCAAACCTGCCATCCATCTGTCTCAGCCTCCCAAGTACTGGAATTACAAACGTGCACCACCATACCCAGCTAAAATTAAAAAAAAAAAACCACTAAAAGAAACCCAAAATAGCCAAAGTAGTTCTCAGCAACAAAAACCAGGCAGGAAGAATCACAAAACCTGTCTTTTAAACTATACTACATATCTGTGGAGATTCATTACTTATGCTAGTCTTTTACCTATCTCTAAATGGTATTGTTTGCCTTTATTGTTGTTAATTTTTAGGATTTCTAGTTGGAATATTAATATACCTTCAGATATAGCATTTGGAAATATTTTATCCCATTCTATCAGTAACTGTTAACTCTGTTTACATTGTCTTTGGATATACAATATTTTTTTTTATTTTTTAGGGAGTTTGTATACTCTTCTGTTGCCTGTGCCATTGAAATCATACCCAAGAAATCACTGCCAATTTCAGTGTTGTGAGGTTTTATGACCTAGATTTTCTCCTAAAAGTTTATAGTCTTAAGATTTATATTTAGGTCTTTTATCTATTTTGAGTTAATATTTGTATATGGGATTAGGTAAGGGTCCAACTTTATTCTTTTCCATGTAATTATTATTTTTCAACAATATTTAGTTAAAATATTATTATTTCTACCACCAAATGTTCATGGAAACCTTGTCAAAAAAACTTGACAATATAGGGAAGAATTTAGCTCTAGGCTTTTATTTAACTCCAATGGTTTATATATCTGCCTTTAGAATAGTACTACACTGTTTCAATTATTGTAGCTTTATATGGTTTGAAATCAGAAAATATATATCTTCTAGCTTTGTTCTATTTCAAGATCGTTTTGGGTATCTAGAGTCCATATTCCATATTAGGATAGAGTTTTTTTCTGAAAAATAAATATATAAATATATGATAGTTTCACCTAAAAAAAATAGAAAAAAAATATTCTCTGGTAAGAAAGAAAGTAAAAAGAAATATTGAAATGTTATCTTTAAGTCATCAAAAACTTGGTATCAGACAAATGAAACTGTTATGTGAGATTATCATTTTTAATTTTGGATAAATTGCTATAATACTAGATGTCAACCACTAAGCCAAGCATGGGAGAGAGGGATGGGGAGAGAATGGGGTGGGGATCGGGTGGGGGCTGACTGGGCGATGTGTGCATGTATGTCTACAAAAGTTTGTATCCCACTATGATGTATGAATACAGTGCACCAATAAAAAAAATAAATTAATTAATTTTAAAAAATAAAATAAAAAAATAAACTATACTACAAAGCCATAGTAGTAAAAACAGCATGGTACTGGCACAAAAACAGATACATGGACCAATAGAGCAGAATAGAAGACTCAGAAATAAATACACACAATTACAACCACTTGATTTTTGACAAAGGGGCCCAAAATATACATTGGAAAAAAGATAGCCAGTTCAACAAATGGCATTGGTAAAACTGGTTAACTATATGCAGAAAAATAAAAATAAGTTCCTCTTTCTCACCCTGCACAAGAGTCAATTCAAGATGGATCAAAGACTTGGAAATTAGACCAGAGACCTTGAAGCTCCTTGAAGAGGGCATAGGCCCAACACTGCAACACATAGGCACAGGTAAAAACTTTCTCAACAAGACCCCAAAGGCACAAGAAACTAAAAGGCAGATCAATATGTAGAATGCATTAAACTGAAGAGCTTCTGTACAGCAAGAAAACTATCAAGAACCTCAACCGAGAGCCAACAGATTGGAGAAGATTTTTGACAACTACCCCGATAGAGCACTAATATCTAGAATATACAGAGAATTCAAGAAACTCAACACTAAGAAAATAACCCAATCAAAAAAAAAATGGGCAAGTGAATTAAGTAGACACTTCACAAAAGAAGAAATTCAAATGCCAAAAAAATGCATGAAAAAATGCTCAACATCATTAGCAGTCAGAGATACGCAAATCAAAACTACCCTGAGATTTCACCTAACTCCAACTAGAATGGAAATCATTTAAAATACAAACAACAACAAATGCTGGTGAGGATGTGGAGAAGTGGGAACTCTAATACATTTTTGGTAGGATTGCAAATTAGTGCAACCACTTTGGAAAACAGAATGGAGGATCCTCAGAAGAATGGGAATGAACTTACAATTTGATCCAGCAATACCACTTCTGGGTATCTACCCAAAAGAAGGGAAACCAAACTATCAAAATAATGCATGTGTATCTATGTTCATAGCTGCACAATTCACCATAGCCAAACTATGGAACCAGCCAAGATGTCCATCAACAGATGAATGGATTACAAAACTGTGGGATATGTACACAATGGAATTTTACTCAGCCATTAAAAAAAAAAAACTCAATTACATCATTTTCAGGGAAATGGATGGAACTGGAAGACATTATGTTAAGTGAGATTAGTCAGTCTCACACACAAAAAAATAAGAAACTGGATGCTTTCCCTAATATGCAAAAGCTAGGGAGAAATGAATAACAGGAGGAACTCTAGATGAAGCAGGAAATTCTATACATGAGCAAATAAGGTGACCTGAGGGGATGGGAAGGGAGAAGAGTGAAACTAAAGTACTGATGCACATAAACAAACATATCAAAGTCAGTCACTAAGCCAAGCATTGGAAGGAGGGAGGGGGAGAGAAAGGGGCAGGAATTGGGTAAGGGCTAATTGGGTGATGTGTGCATGTATGTCTCAACCATCTTTTATCCCATTAAGATGTATGACTACAATGCACCAATAAAAATTTTTTTAAAAATACAATGAACACAAATAAGGTAGGAAAATTGCAGAGCAAAGAAACAACAGGAAAAAACAAATACTAAACCAAATATAAACATTTTAATAATTTTATTAACTATAAATGGAAAAAACATTTTAATTAAAAGTCAGAGCTTGTTGGTCTGGATAGAAAAGGAAGATATAAGTATATGTTACTTACAAGTAACAAGCTATCACTATAAAGACAAAACCAGGTTTCAAGTAAAAATATAAAAAAAGACATATGCACATACACTAAGTATTATAAATCTTGGAAACTAATTCCCTGACTCATGTTCTGCTTAGGGAATCTTATGTAAGATAAGTCCTAAATTCTAATATTATCAATGAGTCATTCAGAATATTTTTGTTTTCATGCCTCTCATTTGATCATACAAAACATATTATAGTCATACCAAGACTACATAGGTAGGATCTCCCTATATACAAAGGGTTTCTGTCAGATTGGAGTGCTTTCCCAAATTGTCATCTTAGACTGACCCCTAATGTGCTGATGTGACTGGATACTGTTATTAAATCACACGCTGTTCTCCAACACATCTGTATGGTTGTAGAAAACTTACCCAGGGCTGAGCCTTCTTCCAACTCTAATGAATTCCCAGACTGCATTCTAATCCTTTCAACATTTGACTTTGCTGTCTAACAAGGATGTTTCAAGCAGGTGGGACTGGCATATTGCCCATTTAGACTTTCTAGTCATAAGTGAACTGGGGCTTTGGGACACTATCAGAGAAAATCCCTGAGTTTTTTTTTTTTTTTTAACTTAACAGGATAAAATCTTTCAGTTTTTTTATGGGGAAGATCTCCACTGGCGAATGATATGTTAAACATGGACATATGATATATCAAGGCTACCTTTCCTTAGAGAAATTTGGATTGGCACTACCCTGTTTTATTTTACCATTTAGGAATATGGCAGAGCCATATAGTCAAACTATCTTGAAGAGGGAAAGTAAGATAATGTTTTATTTTTGCCTACAAATTCAACATTTCTGATATTCCTCATTCCTTTCTTTAAAGTTTTCAGTGGTTATTCTCAGTCTGAAGAAGGTATTTTAGCATTTCATATTGAGCACGTCTATTGTTGACAAATCCTTTCATTTTTGTTTATCAGAAAATGCCTCTATTTCACTTTGGTGGGAGGAAGCTGACTATTCTTAAGTGACTATCATTAAGTGATAATTGGGTTGATATCTTAGTGTCTCTAATTAATGTTCTACAAGGGTAAGACCTATGATTTACTCTGCAGAAGCAGCATATCAGAGTGGTAATAGTCTCAATTCTAAAGCTGACTGCCTAAATCTGAATCTCAGCTCTACCACCACACCTGGATGACCATGGGTAAGGAGCTTACTTCTCAGTGTCTCTAGATCCTCATCTAAAAGATGAGGACAATAATTAAAGCAGCCACTTCAAAGAGTTATTGCAAAATATTATATGAGATACTATATGTAATAGTCTTAGCACAATTCCTTGCAAATGAAATCTCTAAATGTCTGCTAGTATTGATATTATTATTACTAATTTCTATATTCTTATAAACTAATAGGATATTTACATCTTAGTAAATCTTTAGAATATGGGCAATAAATTAATTCTCCCTAGATTATTAAAGAACCTATTGAATGTAAGGGCCATAATCACTAAGGAATTCCAAGATTATTCCTTTTGCTATTTGCACCCCTGGACTCTTATTCCCTGCTAAGAGAACAGTGTAACCTCCTTCGGTTATCCTGACAGTGCCAAACTGAGCTACCTTGTCCTTGTGTGGATCCTCTCCCAGACTGACTTTAGGCTTTGCTTTCACTGATTTTTTTCCCTCTTTCATTAACCTTTCAAATTCAGATAAGCGTACAGATGCACTATTCTCCATGAATATTCCCCAAATTACCAAGTAAAATGTTTTTTCTCCTATTCATAGCTCTTGAGATTTTTGGCTGACCCTCTTTCTAAGTACTCACCATACTTATGAGATTATACCTTATTAGGTCTGGATCGTTCACTCATATATTTCCTCAGAGCCAGGGAGAATTTTAAAAAATCCCAGGATACTCTCTCTGGGCCTAAGATACAAATACCCTGAATGCCAGCCTGTCCTTTTCTTGTGGCTGGGAGCATATCTTTGGGGGTTCTGTTTTGAGTCTGTACTTAAATTCCTGAGTGATTGAATCCCAGCCTAATATTCTGTCTACCCCACCAAAGGCTGAGGTGGCCCCTGGTTCCCATCCTGGGTTACAACACTGATAATATGGTACCTACTTCCTTCCCTTGTCACTAGGCAAACCCACTATCCAATACCCTGTGGCTAGACTTTACCTTTGAAACATATGCACCATCATGAACATCACCAATCCAGAAATCTTCTATGTTTCTCTTCTTAAAAGGAAAGAAATTTATTCCTATCTTGGCACCAAACTTACATTGTTAATTTGGCCCTTTTTGCCTCTCCCACTTCATCTCCAACCATCCATTTTTATGTACCTTACATTCCAGCCACTCTGAGGTCCTTAAAGTTTCCTTGACAGTTTTTGAATGGGTATCAGGGAGGATAGAGGTTGGCCTGCTCCCTGGCTTTGCCCAGGAAGTATCATCTACCTATAATACTTTTGCCCTCCTCATGACTTAATCAGTTCCCAGTTACCTTTTAAAACCCTCATCAGTCATCCAACTTTAAAGAAGTACGTTCCAAAGGCTCAGCTAGTGCCTATGCTTCTATTGCAAACGTTCATTAGTTAGAAATGTTGCAAGTCAAAACCCTGTGCAAAGGGCAGCGTGGATTTAGCAATGCAGTATTTAGCAAAGAGGGTGCTCTGGGGCATGCCAAAAAGAGCAAAGTATAGATTAGCCTTTTATTGCTAGTTCCCAAGAGCTGATATTTTTCTTGTGAATCTATGAGCTTTCTGTGGATATGGTATATTTCAGTGTTCTAGATTTGCAAGGTCATGACTGTTGGTCAGAATATCCACATATGCTACCATGTCCAGAATCCAGGGATCTCCACAGCAAATGTGTTTTCTGGTGAAAAGCTATTGTTCCAAAGGTGTTAAGGAACTGAGAGAGAAAGATTACCCACAAGTCATCACATATTGGGCCCTTGAGCAATACTTTTCCCTATTACGGGAAGTTTGAAGTTGCTGTAATTCATCATAAGCCTTTATAAAAATCTCCTTTCTTGAAATGTGTTGTTACCAGGCACTACATCTGACAGCTCCTCACTTTTTCAAGAGAAGGGCTCGATAATTTCTCCTTTCTTGGCCTCAGCTTTTGTCAGTATAAATGAGTCAAAGCTTTAAAAAGGCATTGAGGACTTATGGCTATTCCCTTCCTTAACTGCACCCCCATATCTAACTTCCATCATGATAAGAAATAATGCTTTTGGTGGCTGACCAGCTAACATGGAAAATTCCATGTTTCTATGGTACCTGACACTTCAAAGTAGAGGGGATTTCTCAGTTGGTTAATCCATTTATTGTTTGTTTGGATTTGATTATCCTAAACTTGCAGTTGGGAGGGAAATGATAGTGATAGCCATTGAAAGGGTGGCTGGGACTTAGATGAGATAAGATGTGGGAAATGGATAGGTCCAAGAATGCTCCTACCACATCTGTTCGGCTAATCTGTTCACCCTACTGGGCTGGGGAAGTTCTATGTGTTGCCTTTATCCATTGCTGTTAGCCAAACAGGAAGATACTTTGGAGCCACTGTACCTCCTGCTCTCTCAGGTACTGCCTGTGCCTTAGAAACTGGCATGTATTGGGACCTTTATTGGGACCTTTACAGATTTGTAGGCTGAGATGATCACCCAGAGCCAATGCCATCATGAATGCAGACAATCCAGACACACCCAGTTCCACTCTGAGTATGTGTCCCAACAATGGTCCTATTTCCTTCTTTGTGGGGAAAAGCTTAAGTAGAACCCTCTTCCATACAACTACTGTATGGGGCACTATAATGGCCAATATATATATTTTTTCTGTGACCTTCACAACAACCCAATGAGGTCAATGGTACAAACTGCCTTTTATAGAAGCAATATCTGAGACTTGGGTTCAACCTGAAGTTTGCCGACACCTACTCTTCTTTGTCACAAGACTTCCTGTAACTTAGTGTTCCACCACCTAATCCTGGGATATATATTTCAGTTTCAGAAAACTGCTGGCTAAAATATTTTATTTGGATATTTGAGTATAATAGTTCAAGATTTCCTGTTGTTGGATATCTTGGTGGTGGTATAAGTTTCTAAATTAAAAAAGGAGAAAATGTGTGAGCATCTGAATGCCTTGATCTCTCCAAGCCTTCACCCAATTCATTGCAATAGCATCTGGTCTATGTACAAAAAGGTACATGAGTGATTAAATCAAATCAGATTTGACTGCCTCAGAAAAGGTGATGAAGAATGTGCAGGGGGTGGCCTGAGAATTTAGCCATCAACCCTTTGTGTCTACAGAGAAAGCAGATGTCAAAGTTCTGAATTCCTCCTTTCCTATATTTCTTTTAAACATCTGCATACACATGGCTGTCTTAGTTACAGAGATAAATTATGCCCAGTTGTTGTCATGCAAGAGCTAGCACTCTGAATTGGGTAATAAGACATATGCATACAAACATCACATACAAAACACTACAAGATGAAAAGTATTACTAGCCTTAAGAGATGTTTGAAATACATTGCGCATGCAAAATGTAGAATTGGTTTACTTTTAAATGAAATATGAACCTTAAAGGATGGATGAAATGAATGGATGGAAAGTAGATACATTTTAAAAATCAAGGAGAAAAAATCCTGAAAAAGGACACTCTAAGAGGCAAAATTCATACCTCCCTTCCCAAGGGTGTCCACATCCTAATCCTCAGAACCTGTGAACAGGTTAGGTTACTTGGCCAAGGTGAATAAAGGTTATGAGTGGAATCAAGATTGCTAGTTGACTAATATACACCCCCAAATTAGCAGAGGAGGCCCAAGAAGGGTCCTTAAAAGTAGAAGAAGATAGAAAGAGAATGAAATGAGGAAGCAGAAGCAAAGTCTGAGAGATGCCACACTGCTGGCTTTGAAGATGAATGGAAGTGGCCAGGAGTCAAGGAATGAGGGTGGCCCCTAGAAGCTATAAAAGGCAAAGAAATAGACTCTCTCCTGGAACCACCAGAAAGGAACACTGCCCTGCTGATACCTTGATCTTAGCCCAGTAGGAGCTATGTCAGGCTTTTGACCTCTAGACCTGCAGAATAATAAATGTGTGTTATTTTAAACCACTGAGTTAGTGGTGAATTGCCACAGGAGCACATGAAAACGAATACAGCAGAAGTCACATGGAGGAAGGGTGAAAATTTACTCTTGTTTTTTATAACACAAAGTTCACAAAAAGAAAGTCCCAGATGAGGCTGGGAAGGCAGGCAATTGCCTGACCATGAAAGACGATAGGGAGCCACTGAAGAGTTTAAAGAAGAGAGGGACACAGTCAGCTTCGCATTTAAGAATAATCATTATGGCTGCGGTGTGAAGTGAAAGTTAAAGCAAAGAAATAGCCGGGCGTGGTGGCGCACGCTTGTAATCCCAGCATTTGGGAGGCTGAGACTGGAGGGTGGAGGTTCGCAGAAAGCCTCAGCTACTTAGTGTGACCCTCTGCAATTCAGTGAGACCTGGTTTCAAATTAAGAATAAAAAATAGGGCAGGGGGTGTAGCTTGGAGGTCAAATGCCCCTGGGTTCCATCCCCAGACCCGCCAAAAAAGAAAAGAAAAGAAAAGAAAAAGCAATGTAACCTGGGAAATGAGGCAGGAAGCTGTTGAAATGATTTCAGGGAGAAGTGGTGAAGTTTCAGAGAAGGCATGTGGTGGGAGAAGAGGAGTCATTCATTCATTTACTCCACATATTTTTTAGTGTCTGCCATGCTTCCAGGCACTGTTGTAGGTACTGGGGACATGGGCAAGGGCAAGCTGATATTTTAATCCTCTCTTCAGGACTTACAGTCTAATAGACACAGAGACAAATAGACAAATGAGTATAAAATGTGTTCGGAGTGATAAGACTGCAGAAAAAAAAAACTAGAGTAGGGAAGGAGCAGGTGTGGTAGAAAATGACAGGTGTGGCAGAGAGTAACAGGTGCTGTAGAAACTGACAGGTGTGCATGGAGGACTATTTCAATGGGACCTTTGGGAAGGCTTCTCTGAGAAAGTAGTGTTTGAGCACAGACCTAAATGAAGAAGAGAATCAAGCAGGTATCTTAGGGAAAAGCCTCCCTGGCACAGAACAGAAATGGAAGTATATGCACAGAAGGTGAGAAGGCTGCTGTGGCAGCAAGAAATGAGCAAAGGCATAAGTGATAGAAGCCAAGGTCAGAGACTCGGAGCAAGGGCATCTCTTATACAGCCTTGAAGCTCACTGTGAGAACTCAGCTGACTCTGAATAAAATGAGGGCATTCTGCATTTAGAACTGACAGCACTAGAAGGCTGTTTAAATGGAGAGCCAAGAGTCTGACAATAGCCAGCAGTCCTCTCCTATAGCTTTAGCTGTTGAATTCATCTGAACAAATCAGGATGTTCCTCCCATACTCACCCAAAGAACTTACTCATGGGCACACGGAAATATGAGCAAGGACAGAGGCCGTTTCAGAGTTGTCCAAACAGAGTTGGACTAAACTGCAGGTACTTTGTATAAAAGAATTTCCATCATGCTCACCATTGTTTCTTCATGGGTCAAAGCCAGAGTGGTCAGTATGCCAAAAGAGAAACTTTGAGTCCTAAAACAGTGTTTGTTTTCCTTCATAGACACAGAGGGAGAATTCTGTTAATTTTGCAAGTAGGATGTCTCATAGTGGCATCACATGTGATCTTGGATGTGTCTTTAAACTTTTCTAGGGCTCAGTTTCCAAAGTGAATTAAGAAGGTTCATTTTCAAGGCATAAGATACTCTCTTTAGGGCTCTTCTGGCTGTGGAACTTGTGGTTCTACTCCTGAAATCAAGGTCTTAAATTTATTTAGTATATAATCAGCCACACAAGGAAAAGGAGCAGAAAGCAGGAGTTTGAAGCTTTGAGGGTTTTCTGTGCCCTGTTATTCTGATACTATAGAGGAGAGAAAACATCACATTATAGCAATAAGAGCTCAGATCTGTGTTTTAACTTCAATTCCATCTCCTACAGATCATGTGAACCCCTTGAAATCCTCTTGTAAGATGGTATAAATCCACAAATGCATAATAATAACCATGCAAGTTTGGACTGGTTATTTAGCCTCTCTAAGGTTCAGATCATCATCTGTACATTTAGGATATTAGTGCCTACTTCACAGTTTTATTGTGAGAGTTAGAGAAAATGCATGCAATAGAAGCTAATTAGTCCCTTTACCATTTAGTACTATTAAAATGGAAGAAAATGCTATTATTATTATTATTATTATTATTATTATTAACTTTAAAATAAAATTAAAAATGATAATTCCATTAGAAGTTGAAGGCCATAATAATCCTTTTTGAGGAATAGCATATTAAAGACACTAGCTCAGGGAGAAGAAGAGCGACGAGTCAAGTCTGATTCTCCACACCTCTCCCAATAAGCCTAAAGGTCTCTGATGCAAACTCTCAGATAGTTTGACCTGAGAATTGAGGACCTCCTACCCAAATACCTTATTACTTCACCAGGAATGCCCTTACCCTGGATTGAGGATCATAGGCCTAAGGGGAACTCAGGTATTGTTCAAAGTTATAGCAATTTTTATCTAAAATAAAATATACCCCAGAAAGGGGCAAACAGGACCAGCTGGATCTCCCCTTTGCTCTGGGCCCCATAACAGGGCTGGCACTATGGGGGCTGACCTTGAAGGCTATGTTTCCCCAGTGCTCTGCCAGCTCCCTTCCTGAACAATACCAGCTACCTTCCTCTGGCCAGTGGGAGATATGGGAGGGAAATCGAAGAGTAGGATAAGTAGACCAGCCTTGGATTTCTACCCATTGATCTCTCTGCTCAGAAGAGAAACTCGGGAAGTGGTGATATCCCTTCCATGGCTCCAGTTCCCACCTAGTGACTCCAGCCCCTGAGCTCGGGCTGTATTGCCTTCACCTTTTGTACTTGCAGCCTCCAACTGATTGTGGTTATCAAATTCAGCAGTATTGTTCTCCATAGGTTACCTTAACAGGTTTTTTTTTTCTATTTATGGAAATAGTTTCCTACCTTAATTCTCCTCTGTTCTAAATGCTTAGAGTTATTTCCTCCCTGGTTATATCTGTTTGACACAGCCCACACTAAGACCAGACTGTTACCAGGGCATGTTCAAATTGGTCCAAAATTTCACTTTTGTCTAGGGTCCAAAGCAGGTTCATCTCCGAGAAGTAGATTCCCAGCTTCCAAATTGGCAAGATCTTGAAGGATAATTTCTAGCATTTATTTTAAAATTCCTATATTAACCTATTAATCTATCATGTAAGCCTCCAAAGACAATATTATTCTTTCAAATACAAGTTTTGAGTAAAGGAAGAAGACCAATATCCAGGGGCATGCCCATACACCAGTCTGGATAGAGAAGGAGGATGAGGAGGAGGAGGTGTAAGTAGCAGCTTTAATTTGTAAGTTTAGATAACTTCTGGTGAACAAATATTCCCACTGTGGCTGACTTAAAGCTATCAAAGTTGCATCCAACAACTTGCTAAATTCTGAAGAATTCAGCATCTCTCTCTTCTCTCTCTCTCCCTCTCTCCCTCTCTCTTTCCTTTCTCTTTCTCTCTCATGAGCCATCACAAACACATCCCAGCAAAAGACTGGAATATCATACTATCACCTTGAAAAAGTGAACCAAAGTAAAAATATAAGAAAGTCCATCCATGTTAAAATTGACCTGTAACTCTCTTTGCTACCTAAAACTGTGGGGAGAATTCCTACTATTGTGCAGAACCCAAGGCTATCTCACACAGAAATTATATATTTTTTAAATTTCCTATTTATTCATATCTTCTTTCAAAATAGAATTTAAGGTGGACTCTGTAACTACATTCAATAGGAAAATAGATAAAATTTAATTGGAAATGGATAGATGAGGGAAGTAAAAAAAAAAAAGAGAAAATAACAGTATTAACAATAGTATATAGGAAAATGAAACCAGGAGTGAGCTTAGCACACAACACGCACGGTCAACAGGCTTCTCAGGCCACTCAGACATATGCATGCAAAAGAGACAGCCAAAGATGAGCTCCTCTCAGAAGCTCTTGTTTCCAACTTCCAGTGGATTTGGCCATCTGTACAGGATGATGTGGCAAGGGAGCCCCTGTGGGTCAGTTTGGACACTAATGTTACACCCAGGACTTCTCTGGAAAGGTAGTAAATGGGCCTAGTGTCCCACTATCTGCATACAGAGGCACTTGGCAGTCTGATGATCTCCCATTGCCTTGTCGATTTGTCAGCACTGCTATTCTGGAGCAAACCCCAGTCTCCTGGAACAGGCTCGCTAGGGGCACTCATTGGATGGTAGATTCATCAAGCTCCCACCAAGTCAGACTGGCAGCTTATGAGTGCTTCCATCCTGCTCTGTGCACACAATGACTGTCACACAGAATAGAGGTCCATGAATTCTTCAGCTGCCAGTAGTCCAGAAGGGCCAGGAAGTCAACTCTAGGGGCAAAAGCAAGCAGAGGGGCCAGAGAAGGAGAGACTTATATAAAAGGAATACTCCCCTTGGCTGCAATGACCGATAGTCATTGGATGCCTGCTATAAATTTTGGCAAACCTTTTATGTACTTGGATGACATTCCAATATTATCCTCACCCATTTCCCTGGGCTGTTGGTGAAACCACCAAGTGTCTTTACCATGCAGGGCCCTCTCTCTATGGGTTGGCTCAGTAATCAGGATATGTTTCTGCTTCATCAAATGAAATGAAAACAAAAGCACATACCTGGCATGGGGCCTGGCATTGAGCAATGAGCTGAATGGAAGCCCCTCTCCTGGTTCTGCCAGGCATCCCAGGCCCCTCAAAGCTGTCAGTTGGAGCCTGATGGCAGGGCCCTGCTTGTTCTGGGATCTTGTTTGGGCTAGAGCCCACTTCTCCCAGATGATGACCAGAGGACTCCTAATGTTTCTCACCCCCACACCCACATACCTGTGCTCAGCCAGGCCTGGTCCTTGCCAAGCTTGTCAAACTCTCTGGGCTCTGTGCCTTCCTGACTAGCAACCCTTCCAAAACCAATTTCTATAGCCAGGACAGTTTCCTCAAGGGTCCTCATCTCCTGCCAGGTCCATTTTATTTTCATGACTTCCTTGAGCTTAAAACCTGCAGATAAAACCCCAAGTGTGATATTTGGGAAAACCACACTAACCAGACATTGATCTGTCAGCACTTGGGAGACCATTTGCGAGGGGAACAAATATCAGATTCTGGAAATTCCATATGCTGAAAATTAATCACAACTGGCAAAACTGTTCAGTGATGTTTGCCCACCCCTCACATAGGACTTGCCCTGTCTGGTCTCCATTCAGGCACATCCAGCCATAAATCTCCTTGGAAGAGGTCATTACAGCTAGCTGGGTCTCAACTATAACACAAAGGTTCCCTTTGGAGAGAGCTTTGGTGCTGTGACAAAGGCACAGAGCTTAGAACCAGCACAGCTGAGTTCAAAGGCTGGTGCTTCTACTTACCAGATGCACGAACTTGCACAAGATACAGTGTCTCTGCATCTCACTTTCTCCATTTGTAAAACAGGAACGGTAAAAATATCTTCCTGACCAAATAGAGTCAAAGTCCAAAAGGAAAACAATAATGTAAGAATTCCTCCGCAAACAAAAATCACAGCACAATGTTCTATTTTATTACTTATTTGTTGCTGGCTTCTCAAAGAAGTTGTTAAGAGTTTAAACGGTAGCCAAGGAGCCCATAAGGAGAAAGATGAAATGAATATAAGGAAGTCCCAGCCTCCAACAATAGGAAAGTACCTTGGGCAGATTTAATCCATAGATAACAATAACTAAATACGTGCAAAATATCTTAAGAGCTTTTGAGACTATTACAAGGAAGCAGGAACTGGATGGGATATGAATCCTTTTAAAGGCATGGGTGAGATTTGTGAGTTAGCATATTTTCCTGCGGCAATTCCCCAATCCTTGCAGCTCAGGGCGCTGGTAAACTGCAGTTTTACTATGTTGAAGTGTCAGAGAAGAGTTCTAAGAGGGTAAAGCAACTGAAAAATGAGTTGGGTCCGTTTTATAGAGAGAGGGGAACCAAAGAAGTGAGTGCAAAACTCTGAAAGTAAACTCTTTTAAAAGTCACTGATGAATTGCTAAGCAAGGAAGAACAAAGAAGTTGAAAGCTAAAACACCTGAGTGTAGATTTCAACCATTTCTCACCCTAAAAGATAGAGTTGAGTTGAAGTCATTGCCTGCTTGAACGAATGTTAACATGCATCAAAACAAAATAACAAACTGTAGAGTCTCTACAACATATCCTTTATAATGTCCACATACAATAAAAATGATTAAACAAGAAAAGTAAGAAGAAAATGGCACTTACACTCTGAAGAAAAAGCATTAAAGAACTTCTAAGAAAACATAGTAAATGAAGAATAAAAGCTATCAACAAATAAACATTAACTATTGAAAACTGAATGTAAAATTTTGAACTGAAATGACAGAAATTACATTAAAATGACAAAAATGTGAACTAAAAAGTAAATGAGTGGAAATTATACAAATCAGAAGTTCCCAAATTTACTTGACTTATAATACCCTACTCAGAAAAAAAAAATTATTTGGTGCCCATAAAAATCAATCTAAGAAAATAAACAAAGATTCAATGACAAATTTGCATTCTTTTATGTATCAATATTTCATTCTAGCACTTTTGGGGGATGTAATCCTCCACTCTGGTAATCTATGATCCAAATTTTAAAAAAGATAAGGAAGCATTTTAATAAAAATGAACAAAGTATTTGTGACCTCTGAGACAAGGCCATTTTATAACATTTATAATTGTAGTTTCAAAAATAACTCAGAGAAAAGAACAGAGACAAATATCTGAAAATACAGGAACCAAAAATTTCGTAAATTGTGTAAGGAAGTTCAATTTATAGATGCAAAATATCCAATGAATTTCAAGAGGGGTAAATATAATCAACACCATATGACATCATATTAAATTCTGAAATCCAAAGATAAAAGGAAAATCTTAAAAGATGCCAGAAAATAATAACATTCTATGTACAGAGGCAGAATGATGCAAGTACTGGTGATTTCTCATCAGAAATAATGAAAACTACTGGCAGTGGAAAGATATCTTTAGAATAATGAAAGAAAGGCTGACAGCTAAGAATTTTATACCCAGTGAAATTATTATTAAAATGTGAGGGAAAAATAAAGACTTTTTTTTTTTTTTTTTTGGTGGTACTGGGGTTCCTGGAAGCCCTTCTACCTCCGGGCTACACTCCCAGACCTATTTTATATTTTTGAAACAGGGTCTCTTATGCCAGCGCGGCTGGCTTCGAACCTGCGTGATCCTCCTGTCTCCGCCTCCCAAGCGCGGGGATTACAAGCGTGCGCCACCACGCCCGGCTAAAGACATTTTTAAATGAACAAAAACTCAAATATTTATAAACAGGAGACTTATCATGCAAAAAATGCTAAAAAAAAGTAATAGAGTTGACGAAAAATAAGTCCAGTAGAAATTCAAGCAGATCAACAAAATGAGTAAGTAGCAATAAAAAATAATAAATATCGCATAAGTGTAAAGAAATGTTTTTCTTCCCTTTTCATTTTCTTACTAAATGAATAACGATGTAAACAAGATTGTTTAATGTACATACATATATAATTATATATACTCATAATAACACAAAAGAATTTAACATAAATAGAACTATTCTCCTGCAATTTTCCTATAACTCACATTAAGCACTAAAACTTACCACTTAGAAAAGTTAAAAATGCATAAGGTAAACATGATAAAATCTGAACAACCAGTTAAAAGCATAAAAGAACTGTGGTTATATTCACAGACATATCAAAGTCAATCACTAAGCCAAACATGAGAAGAAGGGAGGGGCAGGGAATTGGGTGGGAAGTGGGAAAGGGCTAAATGTGCAATGTGTGCGTGTATACCTCTACCATCTTGTAACCCAAGGTTCGGTGGCATACCCCTGTTGCCCCAGTGTTTGGGAAGTGGAGAAAAATTGCAGGTTCACAGCCAGCCTCAGCAACTTGGCGAGGTCTGATGCTATTTCAAAATAAAGAAATTAAATAGAGATGAGGATGTAGCTCAGAAGTAAAAATAAATAAATAAATAAATAAAACCCTGGATTCAATCCCCATTATAACTACTACAAAAATTAAAAAATATCCAAGAGTTGAAGTAAAACTGAACATTAGTATTTGTTTGATCATCTCAAAACAATGAAGGAAAAGTAGAAAAAAGAAATAAAAGTAGTTGGAACAAATAGTAACATGATAGATATATTTCAATAATGTCAATAATTATATTCAGATAAATAAAATAAACCCTTAAAAGGCATATTATTAGATTTCATATTATTATTATTATTATTATTATTATTATTATTATTATTATTATTAATTAGTGGTACTGGGGTTCCTGGAAGTCCTTCTACCTCCGGGCTACACTCCCAGACCTATTTTATATATTTTTTTATTTGGAAACAGGGTCTCTTAAGCCAGCACGGCTGGCTTCGAACCTGCGCGATCCTCCTGTCTCCGCCTCCCAAGCGTGGGGATTACAAGCGTGCGCCACCACGCCCGGACATATTATTAGATTTTATAAATATCAACACATAACTTTATGCTGTGTATAAGGAGTAGGTTTCAAATGCAGAGTAAAATTTAAAAGATAGAAAAGTATTTAATTACATGTGCTATCCTTTTATATAATTGCCAGCATGGTAGGTTTGTTTAAACAGCATTACTACAAAAATATGAGTAATATATTCTGTTCTGATGTTAGAACAGCTATGACCTCCCTAGGAGATAGAAATCATTCCCCATTATAATCTTATGGGGCTACTATCACATATGTGGTCTACTACTAACCAAAATGTGGTTAGGCAGCGCATGACTGTACAGAAAGTGACAGGGTTTGATATATTAACATCACTATACAAATAATTGGCAAAGTTAGTCAAAATATCAGTAAGAATATAGACAATCTGAATTTATGCTATCTTGCTCTCATATCTATGGAACTTTACCACTAAAATTTCAAAATACACATTCTTTTCAAATGTACAGAAAATATTCATTAAGAGAGACTATATGCTATCTCACTGAAAGCCTCAGAAAATTTCAAAATATTGATATATTACAAAGTATATTCTTGGTAAAACAGAATTAAATTAGACATTGAAATCAATAGGATAGCTAGAATATCTCTAAATATGTAGAAGTAAAACAGTACATCCAAATGACCATAGATTTTTAAATGTTATAATAAGAGAAATTAGAAGATGCTTTAAATTTCATGATAATTAAAATATAATCTGTCAAATTTATGGAAATTAGCTAAAGAGTAATTGTATTAATGCATAAGTTTAATGAGAAAATAGGGCTTAAATTTTTAATTATTCAAATTTTTCACTTTAAGAAACTAGAGGAAACATGGATATGCAATATTATTAGTATTTTGATTTTATTTACACTGGGAAGATGCCCAAGCACTATCACTGGGTCCTATAATAGTTCTATTCCCAGTCATCTGAGAAACTTACATTGATCTCCATACTGGCTGTAGAAAGTTAGAGATACTTGGAAATAAGGATGACATCAGACCGATGATCAGAGACTTCAGGGGAGTGACTGAAGGGGTTAGGGAAGGGAGACAAAGTCATAAAGAGTGTGATACTTTAAATAATGCTATGAATGTATATAAAACTATCAATTCTAATATCAAAAACATGCATGGGAGGGGACCTAGTGAAGAGGGCACCAAAAGCTATCTATGTACATGCAACTGTCAGATACTTTATATCCTAATATAAAATGACAGCACACCAAATAAAATTAAAAAAGAAAGAAGCCAGGGGAGAGAATAAATTAAAACCAAGGTGTGTTAAAGAAGTAATAAAAGATAAATGAAGAAATCAATAAGATAGTCCATGAGTAATTATATCAGAAGGCCTCTCAGACATAAGAAAATATTATAAACTACTTTACACATATGTGTGTGCTTGTCCAATCTGGTCCTGCATATACAAATAAAATTACATATATCACACACATATACACACATCAGACACATTCTCACGAGTGATAAAACAAATCAAAGTGTAAACACCTGGTGAAGCTGGATATAGGACCCATGAGTTTTTTTTATTATTATAAGTTTTTATAAATCTGAAGTTATATCACAACAGAAACTTACTTTGAAAAATGTGAGCATAGGCCCACATTAGTTATCACAGTTTGTGGCATGAAGGGGGGGCGAGAGTACACACAGCTTATACTGGACCAAATCTCTTCCAAAAAGATTGAGAGGCGCAGTCCAGTTCTGATTCTATCTGGAATCCATAAAGTTGATATGACCTCTTAAAAGACTGTTTCCCTTAAATTTAAAGAAAAATCATAGAATATCTCATACTGCTTAACTGGGGATCTACTTCTTTTAAAGGAAAAAAAGTTAAGATGAGGCTGAAGACATAATCAAGCTATAAAATGAAAGCAATTACAAGAGAGGCCAGTTAACACATATTCATTCTTTTGTTCCCTTTCTGTTCCCCGGATATCATCTTACTCATAAACAGGAAAATATATTTTAGATGATGTTCCTTTATCCCTTATCCTATAATAATAAAATAAATAATTGGTGCTATTTATTGAATATATTGCTGTACCTATGTCTCTGCCCACCCAGGCTGCTATAACAAGCTACCAGATAAAGGATGGCTGATAAATAACAGAAACCCACATCCCACAATTCTGGAGGCTGGGAAGTCCAAGATCAAGGCGCTGACAGGTTCAAAGTCTGTGGAAGGCCCGCTAATAGAAGGCTATCTTCTCATTGTAGCTTTATAGGGCAGACCGACAAGAAACCCCATTGGAGTCTCTTGTATTAGTGGGACTGATCCCATTCATGAGGGCGCTGCCATTATAAACTCATCGCCTCCGAAAGGCTCCACCTGATACCATCACTTGGGAGGGTTAGGATTTCAACATTTGAATTTTGGAGGAATACATTCAATCCCTAACAGTCTACATAGTGATAAGCACTTTGATACATTTTTTTTCATTCTTATGATCCTCTAAGTTATGTATAATAGATTTTCAGAGATATAACATTGTTCAAATGATGGAGTTGAGATTAAAAATATATTTACCAAAAAAAAACAACCCTTTAAGATAAATGTTCTTTTTTTTGTTTTGTTTTTTGTTTTTGTTTTTTGTTTTGTTTTGTTGGTTTGTTGTTGTTGTTTGGTGGTACTGGGGTTTCTGGAAGCCCTTCTACCTCTGGGCTACACTCCCAGACCTATTTTATACTTTTTTTTTTAAACAGGGTCTCTTAAGCCAGCGCGGCTGGCTTCGAACCAGAGCGATCCTCCTGTCTCCGCCTCCCAAGCGCGGGGATTACAAGCGTGCGCCACCACGCCCGGCACATAAAGGTTGTTTTATACATCCACATCCTCTCATATCCCAAGCCCAGGAATTCCTATGGGAAGATTTTAATCTTAGTTTATTTTCTATTTCTACTTGTCCTGAATCAATCTATAGTTCTACAAATCCAACCTATTGCTAGCTAGGTAGGTAGATTTCTGGGCTTCACATTCAATTCAGAATATTTATTTTTTAAATTCAAATCCTATGCAATGTTACCCTGTTTTATAGCAGGCATAGAATTCAGGCACATGGGAAAGAAGAAAATACACTGAATACCACTCAGCTCTCCTTAATATGTGAAAACTAGGAAGAAATGGACCATAGGAGAAACTCTAGACAAAAAAAAGGAGATACTATAGATGACCGAACTGAAGCGATAGGAGAGGGGAAGAGGGAAATCATCTAATGTACATGATGTACTTTAACAAACATATCAAAGTCAATCGCTAAGCCAAACATGAGAAGGAGGGAGAGGGAAGGAATGGGGTAGAAGTTGGGTAAGGGCTAATTGGGCGATGTGTACATGAATGTCTCCACCATCTTGCATCTCATTAAGATGTACAAATACAATTCACCAATAAAAAATTTAAAAATAAAGTCATGCACACAAGAAAATTCATAAAAAGTAACACTCATCTATTCAGAAAGATGGAACAGGATTGAGTAGACAGAAATCAGTGTGTGGTTTCAAACTGTAAGTCAAAATCAAAAAGCTGCCTTGTGGAGGCTGGGGTTGGTGCTTAGCTATCCAAGGAAAGAGGAAATCCAGCATTGACTCTTATCATGAAAAATGTCAACACCTGACAACACACAATTTGCATATCTACTACTTAAAAATGTTTCACAAGTATGAAATTACCATCATCCTCTATGTGACAAATGATAAAACAGACTGAGTTTGCAGGTATAAGTCCAAGCTTCTAGATTCCCAGGAAGGGAATCTCCTTGACTTTCAGAACTTTTACTTAATTATATCACCTCTATTAGATATTTCCCTGTTCTATATTCACCTAGAAATAACAATGACTTCTTGTGTACTTTTTATTTATTTATTCTATTTTTATTTTTTATTCTATTTTTATTTATTTTCTTATTCTATCAGCCCAACAACTCTACTAGATAGATACAATATTTCCATTTTGCTGAAAAGAAAGCAAAAGCAAATTTAGGCAACTTAAGAAGCTGGCTTAGTATCACACAGCTAAATAGTTCCAAAGTTAAGAGATAAAGCCAGGTCTGAATCCAAAGAAAAGGGCTCCAAACACCACACCCTCAGCTTCACCTCACCAGGTCAAAACTTTCACTTCCAACTTTCTACATTTCTCAACCTTTATTCTCCTGCTAGGACTATGAATGGTAACAGGAATCCTCCGACTCTCCATGGCTTAATACAACAAGCATCTCTTTCTTGGGAAGTAACATGTCTTAGTGAATTACCTAGAACAAGGAGAGTAAGAAATCAGTTTATCATAGATACAAAGAGACCCAGGATATCAACCGAGCCTTTAAAATAGCCAAAACAAAAAAGGAGGGGAAAGCATCAAATTTCACAGAGTACCTTAAAGCTGCCATTTAGAAGTGACATGTACCAATTCTTCCCGCATACCAAATCCTATGACCACACCTAACTTCAAGCTTCAAGGTGGGTGGGTGAAAAGTGCAACCAAACAATATGCTAAGACAGTGGAGTAGCAGTTCTCTGTGGACTCAAGCTCTCTCTCGAATTTTTAAAAGATAGATGTCACCAATGCTGGTAAAGAGAAGAAAAGAGTTTGAGGTCCCCTGAGCTGGTCATAGTACGTGGTGATTCCGATACCCACCAAGATCCATGGTTGAACTTTAGGAGAAATTGTGATAACCAGTGGGCTCCAAAATAGATTGGTCGCCAGGCGTGATGGCACACACTTGTAATCCCCATCCTTGGGAGGCACAGACAGGAGGATCGCGCAGGTTCAAAGCCAGCCTCGCTAGCTTAAGAGACCCTGTTTCCAAATAAAAATATAAAAATAGGTCTGGGAGTGTAGCCCAGAGGTAGAAGGGTTTCCAGGAACCCCAGTTCCACCAAAAAAAATAGATTGGTCAATGCTGTTCCTCCTTTATAGGCAGGTAGCTCAGACCAACCCTTAGAATCGAGCATTAGTGTTCAAAGCTCCTCTGAAGCAACTGATGGACAGACTGATGTCAACAAATTCAGAAAAACTGTGTGAAGTGCTGGAGTTTTCAAAGAATCCCTCTTTAAATCACCTCCTTTATGGCTGGTGTCTCAGAAAGAAGTTATATATTATTTTAATGGAAAGAATATAACAAAGAATTGTTAGCTAACAATAAATAAATAAATAAACAAACAAACACATCTGAAAGTCAAAAACATACCCTAAGGTATCACAGAGGTAATGTAGGAAATGCTATTATCCATAGAGATATGGAAACAAAAATACAGAAGTTATCAAAATTTAGAAGTGTAGCTGAGGATTGTATTAGTGGACAAGAGTCCAAAGATGCAGTAAGGTCCCAGGGATCCTCAGACCTCTGAGAGTGTGCTGTTTGTGTCTTTAAGGATGGTGCTAGAAGGCTGATTGTTCAAGTATTGGAAAAATTTATTTTGGTTGCTGCTGCAAAAAAAACTGTTGCTTCTGGAGTAAAGGGAGAATAGGATGACTCATCCAAAGTCCAAGTGAACCAATAAGAAAGAGAAATCCCTTCTTCTTCCTACTGTCTCACAATATCCCTTCAATGCCTTCTATTGTGAGAACCTATTGTGGAGCCAGGTGGCAAAGCAGAAATGAGTTCGTCAGGCTCCCAGTACCTGAAACCTCATCACAAATCTGAGCACAGAAGAGTGGGTTTGGAGCCAAGAGACAGTAGTTTAATATCTGGCCCAGCTGGGCTATGATAAGGCCAGCAGGCTTTGCTAAGGTGGATTTTCTAAGCAGGGGATTTGGTATGGAAATTGGAGAGAAGGGTTTCCTAGAACATTTGGGAACAAATTGAATCAAAGGATGAGTAAGTCCAAATGAGTATTCCAGGGCAACGAAGTGGGAAGCCAAGACTGTATATTAGAACTAAAGGGACTGTGGGGCTGGTGGTGGTAGAGGAAGTTGCCAGAACCTCATAAATTAAAAGACTATTATGAGGCAAAGGGGGTAATCGATGGTAATGAAATAAGAAAGCAAAAAAAAAAATGTGTAAGGCCTAGATGTCTTAAATCTCCTGGGATGGCTTTATGCTGGTGGGAAGGTTAAAAGCATGTTTTGGATGTGGTAGCATACATTGGAACAAAGAGGATAAACTATAGAGCTTATCCACCTATTTTTTAACCAGCCTTCTTGTGGCATTTCAGAGGACAATAGGCACACAAATAATTTCCTCTGTGTGTGTGTAAATGTGTACAAGCTTGGGCATGCATGTATATCCCTGGAGATTTTTCCTGAAGAACATTGTAACATTGATGCATGGACAATATGATATGTATTTATTATGGCTGGTGACAAGAATTGGACCTTAATGGAGAAAGTGATTGTTATTCATGATTTCCAAATGGTTAACTAGATCCTGAAGATTTGCATTAAACCAAGTCATTCCCCTTCCATGCTTGCTGGCCATGATCGATGGAAATGTCAAGTCCCATGAGATCTCTGAGCTCACATTTTCTTTCTACTAGAATTGGCACATTTCCCCCCACCATTTCTGCTCTGAGACTCATTTCTACAAACAGAGCTAGTGGTACTTCTGTGGATTTGATCTTCAATTTCAGACTTGTTTTAAAGGGCACTGTCAGCCCACAACACACTTTCTAAAGCAGATATTATTCTGACATCCAAAAAAAGACAAAAGAATGAGAGAAAGCAGGTGACTCTGAATATAAAATGCAAGATTTTGCCGATTCATGGATTTTCAAGCTGGAAAGCACTTTAGGTATTACTGAGGTTAGTGTTTTCAAACTCTGTTTTAAATAGAAGAATTCTTTACACTAGGGTTTGGAACTGATAATAGCTTCTTGAATGGATGAAGGAAGAAAGCAGAATGTATGGACAAGACTTTGCAGGTAAAAGAAACTGCAGGACCAAAGATAAAGGGGTCATGACTTGGTTGAGGGTATTTTGCAATGAAATTGGGATTTGACCTTATTAATGGAGTATGAGAGAGACGCAGAGCATAAATGCATTTCCTACATTTCTACTTAATTCGACAGCTAATCCTTGAAGAATATGTGACAGATATTTTAAGCAATGGAGATACGCAAACAGATGTGAGTTTCAAATACACTGGATCAGATAATGTACAAAAAAAGAGAAGAGTATTAGTTAGGGTACAGTGATCTGTATTATCCAGAGTTCTCCTAAGAAACAGAACCAATGCATAGAGATAGACAAGAGGAGGCATATTATGGGAATTGGCTCAGATGATTATAGAGGCTAAGAAATCCTACAATATGTCATCTTCAAGCTGGAGAGCCAGGAAAGCCAGCAATAAGGTTTAGTTTAAATACAAAGGCCTGAGAAAAAAAGGATCTGATCATGCAACTCTCATTACAGGGTTGAAGGCCTAAGAATGAGAAGCTTCAAAGAACATGGGCAGGTGAAGATGAATTACCCCATCTCAAGAGTAATGGGGGTTGAGGATGAGAAATAGCCCTTATTCTACCTTTTTGTTTGATTAGACTTTCAACACATTGAATTATATTTGCCTATATCAGTGTTCCTATATCTTTTTTACCTGTTCTATTTACCAGGAAACACCTTCATACACACACCCTGAAATGGTACTTTACCCACTATCTGGGCATCTCTTAGCCCAGTCAAAATGACCAATAAATTACTCATCATAGAGACATTTCAGAATAATCAAAATGGAAAAATGATAAAGTCTATTTTATAACAATAGACTTGGGGAATTGAGAATAAGAAGAAAAAAAATCAAGAGATATCTAGGAGCTAACAAGTTCTAAGGGATCAATTTAAGGACAGAAGACAGAAGGGGTCATGGAAGAATCTGAAGTGATTTCTAATTTTCCAGCTCAAACTACTTGAGCTAATGATGATCTTCCCTGAACTGAGGAGCACGAGAAAAGCCAGGGCACTATAGTTATTCTGTTTTACTGTGTTTGCCTTAAAACATGTTGATTTAGTCTCAACATGGAAACACTGAAGGTAAAACTGAAAAAATTTCAATTCAAGATACAATACTAACAGACTACTGGATGGCATGGCATAAAATGGCAATTGAGATAGGGAGATGAGAATATGAAGGAACACAGCGTGTAGGAAGTACCAAGTATGACCACCTAAGATCAGATATATTAATATCAAAGTCAGGAGAAATTAATAAAATAAAAGGAAGTCCGGGGAACCCGGAAACATTCTAGTAGGATAGGACCACATACTACACCAAGGTCTGAGACGTCTCTCCCATCCACACTCTTTGCAGGGGCTTAAAAGTCTAGTTATGCACACATAGCTTCTGACCAAGGATGTGACAAAGTTCAGCTTTAGCTCTCTCAGTGCTTCTGTATTTCTCCAAAGAAGTGCCTTGCCATTAGGCTGGAAAGGGCTTCTTCATCCCAGGGGAGATGGAGCTGTGTGAGTGGTGACTTTGGCGAGCAGTCCAGCCTGAGAGGAGGAGTGTGAATTGCCGCCTGCACACACAGAGTGGCTCTCTTCCACCGCCTGCCAAGGATGGGATGGTTCTCAACCAAATCAGTCTGTGGCTGCCAAAAGCTCTTGTGAGGGCCCAGTTTTCCAGCAGGAAACGTAACCTGAATTGGAAAACATGACTGCAAGCTGGAAAACAAACAGCTCAAAATATCTGTGTCCTGAAATGAACCATAGCCATTCTGTTTCCAGAGCTGAATCTACTCAGCCAAAGGAGCAGAGAGGGTCAGAGGAGCTTGCATAAGGGAGGGAGAAAGGAAGGAAAGACCAACGGAAGGAAGGAAGGAAAGAGAGAAGGAAATTCAGAACAAAAAGTACCCTGAATTACTTTTATATGCCAGGATCTGTGCAGGGTGTGAGGAGGCATGTTCACTTTCTAAGGAAGCTTCTCAAGATCCTAGTTACACATGGAGAAGCTGGAGCCCCTGAGGTTAATTAACTTCCCCAAGAGCACATAGTTAGAATGTAGCAGGGCTGGAATTTAAACTCAGATTCAATGACTCCAAAATTAGCATGCTTTCACTAGATGACTTCACACCCAGAAAGAAAGAAAGGAGAAAGAGTTATTAAAAACTTCCTTGGAAAAAGCTTCCCAAGTCCTTTTTTTTTTTTTTTTTTTTTTTTTTTTTAGTTTAAGAATTTGGAAGTGAATTCAGAGAATTCCTAGTCCAAGTTAGAACTATAGAGTAGCTAGAATAATTCATTGGCTACATATAGGACTGCCATTGTCTTCTACAAACTCTTCCCTTCTTTCTCCTTTATTTTCTCCTTTTATTCTGAATTCTCCCTCTAAAGCTTCACTTGAGCCATCTGTCTATGCACTTTCACGTACCATGCTTATACAGGAAAATTTGCTGGGTCAAAGATTTTAAGCAATTTGGAAAGCCACCTAATAAATGACAGAACAAAGATTTAAACTCAGGTCTTCCAACCCTTTATTCCAACTAATTCCTACCGTATAACAGCTATCTCTATAATGTGTACTTACAGCAATGATGCAAAAGATGGAACTGACCATCAGTCTGCCAGCTCTAGCCGCTGAGAGATTTGAGTGACCAGGGAGCCATTGGTGACGTCACAGAAAGATTCAAAAGGAGGTGCTGGTCATGATATGAAAATTACTCAAGTGTTTTGAAAACTGTAAAATGATGCAAGTAAAAGAATTTATTATAATTTTACCATTGAGAGTCTTTGCTGAGCAACTGAAATTGCATTCATTTGAAGGTGACAGTGGGAAAACATTGCAAAGATAGAATAGGATCACTCATTGAGGAAATTGTTGTTTCCCCAAGGTTTGTTATAAATGTTAAGTGACTGATTCCAAGTCACACGGGTAGAAGATAGTAAAACAGAAATACAAATTGGTCTCCAGCAACTACAATTGAACCCACTTCTTTATGCCCATAATAATCCTATGGGTAGCATCATTATATATGTCTCCATTTTATAAAGAAGGCAATAAGAAGTTACATTCCTTGGGCAAAGATATTCCATAGTCAGTAAAAATTATTCTGGAAATTTGCATTCAGGAATGTGGCCCCAGAATGAGTGGAATTAATCATAGCATTATAGCTGAAACCTTATATTGAAGATAAAGAGAAGGCAGAAAAACACAGGACTAGTTTTTCTTGTTAACATGTAAAATACTAGTGTCAAGGTTTATTTGGAGTGCTATAACAAAATACCTCAGACCAGGTCAGTAATAAACAACATAAATTCCTTATCACAGTTCTGGAGGCTAGAATTTCTCAGATTAGGAAACTTGCAAATGTCAGTGTCTAGTGAGACTGACCCTCTGCTGCATAGATGGTGGCTTCTAGTTATGTTCTTGCATAGACGAAAGAGTACACGAATGCCCTTGGGTCTCTTTTATAAAAGAACTAACATCACTAGTAAGGGCTCTGCCTCCTTGACCTCATCACCTCCTAAAGCCTCCTTCCCTTCTTAATATTAGTGCATTGGGGATTAAGTTTCAACATAGGAATGAGGGAGGATAATACCAACATTTGGAACATAGCAAGTAGGGAACTGAAAGGTGACAATATACCATTACCCGTGGGAGTCATCAACTGTCTATTTCCATAAGCCTAGCTCTTTTATCCATTTCTACTGAAAACATAAAAATTCAGGGTCATCACATTTTGCATAGATAACCTCTCATCTCCTGATCTTCAGCCTTTTTCTTCTGCGACCAGCCCCCCAAAACTGCCATAGACAGAACCTTTTAGACACATGGCTCTGAATGCTTCAATTCTGAGCGTCCACACACTGTCACAGGGCCACGTCTTGGTCTCATCTCATATTGATTCCTCCCCTCCCTCACAGCTTCTTTTGATTGTTTGTTTTCTTTCTTTTTGTTTGTTTGTTTGTTTGAGGTACTGGGGATGGAAATCAGGGTCTCACTGCATTGTAAAGCGCCTCACTAAGTAGCTGAGGCTGTCCACGGACCTGCCACTAGATAATTTCCTGTACTGAGGTTAGCAAAGCTGTTCCCTGCCCCGTGTCTCTACTCTGATTGGCATGTTTGCTCCCCCCTCGTGTATGTCTAACATAACTTCCCACTCACACTCCCCCTCATTATGATTCTCTGCCCTCTATTGCCCAGTGGAGTTCTAGTCCGTCCATGCATATATATGTGCACAGGTCTCCACAACAAAACTGGGCCAACTTGAGGAGAGAGAATCTCAGTCATGTAAGCATAAGAGTTCAGTAAGTGCTCACTGAAAAGAGTTTAGTTGATTACTCTGGTTTTTTTTTTTTCTTCCTTTCTAGTCCTTAATTGAGAAAATAAACTATCCCTTAGGATAGTTTTCCTTTACTGCCTCCCTCCTCGCCACCCTTTCTCTCTCCCCGTCTCTTTTTCTCCTTTCCTCTATACTCCAAAGAGATGAGAGTGCAGAAGGCTTGATGAAAAAGTAACTCAAAAGTGCTATCTAAGTGCCAGTTTGTTTTATTTCTGCTGTGTCTGTAAGAGACAGAGGAGAGGGAGAGGGTGGAGGGTGCGCAGCTGGCTGTGGGCAGACACATCCCCACTGGGCAGTACCTCACACTGCGTTTAATGGCAAGCCTACTTTGGGGGCTGATGGGGCTGGGGAGCAATAGATGGACTGCTGTGTGCACCGATTTCAAATTGCTAGCTGCACCCTTTGCTAACACTAGTGTTTCGTGTTGCAAATCCAGCATTACCACATGAAATAGTCCGCAAGTACACCTCTGTCAGAGACAGAGTAATTTGTTATCGGCTGGAGTGAGAACCTGGCACAGTTAGCTCCCAGAGATGCTTTTATTCCGATGCACAATCTTCCCGAGATTAACTATGACTGTCCCTGGTCTTCTAGGTGGCATATGCTCTGAGCAGAATATTCTGGGCAATTGGTGCTACATTTTTTAAGAGAGTCCCTAATCTGCTAGCCAAATAATGTCTGACTTTTCCATCTTAGCTATTCCATGATGATTCTATAGAAAGGCTATTTGAAGAGGTATGGCATTTGGAGACAGGTAGAAAAGAAAGATCTCTACCTCTGGTCTCATCTTTCTCCAGTATATTTTTACTAAACTCCAATATGATCATGTCACCTCTATTTAAATGCTCTTGGTGAACCCTGAGGCACTCAGGATGGAGTCCCAGCTTCTTAGACTGGTTTGCATGCTGCTGTTTTGCAAAGCCTGGCCCTGACTACTTTCCATGAGCAACTTTTGCTTCTGGAACTTTGGGGTCCTATATCACCAAACTGTTTGTCAGTGTATGCATGTACTGATTTTTGTCTCCAGGCCTTTGCTCAGGCTGTTCCTTCTGCCGGGAGTGCCCTCCCCTGCACCCTGACCTTTCACCCACTTTGTTGAGCAAACTTTTACCGATAATTTAAGCCTAATTTAATTCCTCCAGCTTTATCTAAACCTCTGGGTTAATTAATTTTCTCCAGTCTCCCATAGTCTTTTTTATACTCCTCCCACCTGTGTTACAGTAATCTGGGGAAGCAGCAGAATTATAGTTAAAAGCAGTAGGAATACCAAGGGGGTGGACTTTCTCTGGGTGCAAGAATAAGGATGTGTAATGTGTAAGGAATGCAAAAACAAAATTGGACTAAAAGTTCTGTGAATATGCAGCTTGGTATTTTTTTTGTACTGGGGATTAAACCCAGGGACATTCTACCACTGTAATACATACCCTTGAACTTTTAGACCTTTTTTTTTTTTCTGTTGAAGTAGGGGCTTCTTAAGTTGGTGCCACCTGTGATCCTCTTGTCTCAACCTCCCAAGTTCTGAGATTATAGGCATGTGCCACCATGCCCAGTTATGTATGTGCAATTTCAAACAATCCATGGTTTTAAAAAGTACTCTTTCCCGACATAAACAGCCTAGTCCCATCTCCACTTCTGGTTGAAAATGCAATAGTTAGAGTCGATACAATCAGACCTATCATTTAATACCTGTGTGACCTTGCACACACTACTCATATTTCTGTTCCTCAGTTCCTTTCTTGGAAAATGGAGACAAGGGAACTATCTGCCTGATTAGTCCATCTGATGATTACAAGAAACAATGCATGCAAAGCATTTATAACAGTAATGGGTCCTAAGTAGCTTTCCCATACATGCTAACTGCTTTCAGATGAGTCTCAATTAAAGCTCCTCACTAGCTCAGAGCTCTGAAAGTCTATCTTGCTCCCTATTATATACATATTGCCTAGCACAATAACCATTCCTTGAATGACTAAATGGGTTGTAGCCATCTCTGTAGGCCAAGAGCATGGTAGAACATATGAATTGGAAATAGTTGCTAAGTAAATGTTTGTTGGATGAATGGATACTTTTGAAATAAAAAAGATGGCTGATAAAAGGAAAAACCAGAGATGATCCTGAAGAGATGTAGAATTAGGGAGAGTAGACATAGGGAAAGTAAATGGTGAGAGGAAAAGAAACATCTAGATTGATCTCTCCTTGAACTATTCCAGAAGGTTCAGTATCATAAATGTAGGTCTGAGGAAAATGAAGAATTATGCTAGCCAACATCATGCATTGGAGAAATTCAGAGGAGAGAGAGAAAAATCCATCGCACCATGGACCTTGGGAATAGAGCATCAATAAAGGACACTTAAGAGGAAGATTTTCTCACAGTCTAAGTTCCACTTTAAGAACAGAAATATGATTTTGTTCTTCTTCATAGCTGAATAGAATTCCATTATGCTATAAAGAAGAACAAAATCATGTCATTCGCAAGAAGATGGAAAGACCTAGAGAACATTATGTTATGTGAGATCAGCCAAGCACGAAAAGAGAAGGGATATGTTTTCTCTAATATGCCCAAACTAGGAATACCAGAGAGACTCCAGATATTGGAGGGGAAACCTCAGCAAAGCTGAAATGGAAGGGTAGGAGAGGAAGAAGGCTGAGGTTGATTAATAGAGGAGCTATATCTGAATATGTATAAAAGTATGGATGTAGCATGGTTAACCTAGACACTCACTGTTGGGAGGTGGGGGAGGAGAAGTACAGGGGGTAGAGAGTACCTAGCACAGTCTTAATGTATGCCATTTTCAATATGATCCACATAGTAATAAAATAAATAAGTAAATAAATAAGTAAATAAATAGGAACAGAAATATGGCTGAAGGGGGAATTGGGAGCTGCCATTTCCTTATTTCAATCACTGTATTAGTGTTAGAATTTTTCTTTGGTCCACAAAGCTCATTATTATAATTCTTTGCATACACTGCTTGAAAGATACATGACTAAGATATAATCAACATAGAAATTGTTCTCAAATCTTACAGGATGACACTCACTAAACCCACTGAGGTTTTCATAAAGTACCAACATTGGATCCATTAGTAGGAGAGATGAAAATTATACATTCAAGATAAACTCAGAAATTTTTGGAATTTCCTCCCAAAATACCACTTTATTAATTCTTCACTCTACTAAGTATATAGAATGGCCCTTGTCTGGATTATGGGAAAACTTTGCCTGATCAAATATCATCCTCAGGATTCCCAAGGGCCATAGTATACTGGATTCAAACCAACAAAATAAGATGTACTGTAAAACTTCCAAGTTTTGGACGATATTTACTACATGGAAAGAATCCTGCCCAGGTAATCACAGTCTCAACTATAATCCTGATGTTTTCACACACCGATCCAAATTCTTTCCTCTGAAGACCAGAAGAATTTGCATTTTTGCCCCACATTCTACCTGCTATGTGATTAAAGCTTTCACACACTACCAACCCAATCCCTGCAGGCTTATCTTTTCAGAGGTAAATATCCTCACTTAGTTTTCTCTTGACGTGGTTTTCTATCTCCTCCTAAATCAGAAATGAAGTATCTTCTAAAATGTGTGAGGCTGACATAAATTCTTCCATTATCATCCACATATATGGATTAATTTATATGTGTCCCATATATAAATTGTGAAGAATGATAAAGGATATCTCACCTATTCAATGACATACTTGTCTTCACCATACTTTCTTCAGCTAGTAGGAATTCACTACTTTCCAAATCACATGTTGGGATGAGTAGACACATAAGACACTGATTGTTCTGATGCCACAAAGAGACCCAAAATAGTAGTGTGTTTAACATTATAATGGCTAATTCCTCTGGGTAGGTGTTCCAGGCCTGATGTGGGAGCTATACAAATATTAATATTTATATCTAATTTTTGCTCTGCTGTCTTCAAATGCACCAGCTTCTTATGACTAGGATCACCTTTTCAACTCAAATCATCATGAGTCTGAGTCTAAATTCCCATCAGGAAGAACTAGTAAGAGAAAATGTGGACATACACCCCTTCCTTTTGACAGTCCAGCCAGAAGCTATACACATTATTTTTACTTGATTCCAGTTTACTAGAACTCGGGCATATTCTAGCTACTCTTGACAAAAAGGAAAGCTTTATTGTAGGCTCACAAAAAATATATCAAAGATTTTGCTACAATGAGAAAAAAAGAGAAAAGTGATATTAGAGAATAACCAGAAATATTTACTACTAATGATTTAAAACACTACCTTAGACTTGGGTAAAATTAGTCTCTGATGATTTTGCAATGAAAAAAATATTTTCTGCAAATAAAACTTAAAATCAATTTACCTTCTTCAAAAAATTAAACACAACAGTCATAAAATTTCTTCTCCTAAATCTTTCCTTTGCTAAGCAGACCAAGCCCTCATTCCTCTGTTTCTTCTGTAATGTGGCTTCTGCATACTTCTGCATCTTTTTCACATTCCTCTTCTCTCTTTTTCTTTCCTCAATGCTTCTTTCCTCAGTTCGGAATTCTTTTTCTATAACTCTAATATCCCATTGCCGTTTTAGCGGTTGCATTTCACATATTTGTGTTGATACATGATATTTCTCAGAAGTCCTGTTTGGTATTGGCAATAACTCAGTGAACATAATTTTTAACCTTAAGGATCTTTACAGTCTGGTGCCGCATTAGATAACTGATTTTTAATGACCTTAGCGTCAACTCAATCCTCCTTAACATTTCTCACAAGGGCAACAATTAAGCATGTCAGCATCATTCAGAAGTCAAATAACTGATTTTCACTTAACTGAGTGACTTGATGTTCAGTTAAATTGTACCTCACCTTGGTATTCATCCCACTCTTCCATATTTGGAGCCTCGATTCTGTAGTTGGGTGTTATGTCTCCACTCCCAATTTTATGGATTTTGACATTTCTCCTTTGACAGATATGCTCGGAGAGATTGCTAATATGAACAACCTGCTGGATCCAACTTGTATTAGTTCATGCAGGATGCTTTAACCAAGTACCATAGACTACATAGCCTATGAACAACAGAAATTTGTTTTTTATGGTTCTGAAGGCTAAAACTTCTAAGCTCTGAGCTCCAGCAGAGTCAGTGTCTGATAAGAGCCTTCTTTGTATCTAGTATGCTATCTTTTTCCTGGGTTCTCACAAAGAACTCCTTCCTTTTGAAGGCCCAACTAGAAGTTATATACATCATAATCTCAGATCTCTCTAAGGTCACTTTCAAAAGACTACTAATCTCAAATACAAGGACTTTACTCTCATGATGAAATCACCTAACAAAGGCTCCATCCTCTAATATCACCACATTGAGGGCTCCAGTTTCAACATATGAATTTGGGAAGGGACACACACATTCTGTCTAGCACCACACATATTCTAAGCATAACATCCATTGCTTCGAAAAGGGCATAAGGAGCTAGGCATAGTCAGGCCTGTAATCCCAGTACTTGGGTAGCTGAGATAGCAGAATCACAGGTTCAAGGACAGCCTCAGCAAAGAAGTAAGAGTGTGATCAACCTAGCAAGATCCTGTTTCCAAAAAAAAATTGAGCTGAGGGTGTATCTCAGAGATAGAATACCCCTGGTTTCAATCCCCAGTATCAAAAAAAGGGCAGAAAATTTGTGGGGTTTTTTTTTTCTTCTCAAAATTAAGGTTTTCTTTTCTCTGAGTTTCTCTTTGTTTGTTTAAGATGCTATAATATGGTTCTGACAGCATGATGACTGCATAGGTAATCAGTCAATGCTAACTGAATGGAGACCACTAGGAGGCTAGAGCCAGTGATACTTCAACTTAGTAGCTTATAATGTTGGCACAACTCTAGGAATTATGTGACCTCATCCTGTTTTGTAAATTTAATCCTAATCAACAAATGCTCTTCCCATGTTATACCTCCTTTTTCAAAAAGAAATGCAAATTAATGTGATTTATAGTTTGGGAAGTTTAAAAATCCTTAATTCTCATATATAATTATTGTATGCATATATACATGTATATATACATGTATATGTTTTTTTCAAAATTAAGGTTTTCTTTTCTCTTTGAATTTCTCTTCATTTGTGTAAAATGCTATAATATGGTTCTAACAGCATGATGGCTGCACATATATACACACACATTAATTTTATACATATATTTTATATATTTTTATAAATATATTATATATATATAAATTTTTTACTTTGGGGCTGGTCGTGAATGAGAAGCCAACCAGAGTCAAAAACTTCTTATCTTAAGAGCTCTGTGTCAGCCACAGGGTCACCTCTTTTCAACAGGAATCTCCTGCTTACAAAGTGGAAGCCAAATCAAGTCTTATTACACGGCCTCCACTTCTTTGTGCTATCACAATCATTCCTAGCCTGTGCCATCTTTATGACAAAGGGAGAGAAGTGATTAAGCACACCCCTTATCTAAATCCCAGGAAAATTTGCTAGTGCTATGCAGAAATCAGGGTGGCAATCATGATTCCATGATCGTGAGTTCATATTTCCATCCATACATTGGTGATTCCACCAAAATAAAAAGGATAAAGAATCATGAAAATAGATCTGCCCATCCTTTCCCTTTGGGCAAAATACAGAACATAGGCAGAGGATTGCTAAATGTAAGAAGAGGGGGGCAGAGAAAGAGTAAGTGCCACAGGGCTAGGCAAGTGAAGAGAGAATCCATTCTCTCATTAATAAAAGAATGGGAAAGGCATTTGGTAGAGAGCTTTCAGGGAAAAGTACATCCTTTCACTACAGCTAATAAAAGCTCTGCATTTCAGGTGACCTTTGAGCAGTAACAGACAGAGAGAGTGAAAAGTTCCTGCAAATAGAAATAAATGTCTCATAGAAGGGACATCTCAGAGCTGATCTGCTTAAAGTAACCACAACTGAGGACACACAATATAATTGATAGTGACCCCCAGCCACCCCCATGTCTCTTAGGGCCACACTAAGAGGAACTAGGATAACTCATTCATGTTGAATACCTACTATGTACCAGACACTGTACAACAGAATCAACCATCCACCCTGGACCATGTCAGTAACAATTCTCTTTGTAGGTCACATTGATAAATTCTATCCAGCAAAAGCACCTGAGCCTGACATCAAAGGGTCATGATTTTGCCAAGGCATATCATTCATATAACACTTTAGTTACTTACCTTTTAACTTCCTGAAGGATATTCTCATACTAAGACAAGAAGAATGGAAATAAGGGAATAACATTGATAAATAATAAATAATTACCTCTCCCTGACTTGAGGTTTCTAATAAGAACAAAAACATGTAGCAAGCATAATACCAGAAGGGCCATGAGGCAGTCCGAATTAAGTAAAAAACTTATTGAAAAAACCCTATGTGTCCCAGAGAAGTGTAACTGCTCAAGATTCTACAGCTGTTTGTTCTGTAGCAGCAAATTTCACCATCATCATTATGGTAGATATTATTACTGTTCTATATTATTTGTGAGGCCATTACATATCCATAATTCTAAAATTATCCCTATTTTATAGGAGTTCATTTCCCAGGGATGAACTGGAAGAAAATAGTAGAAGATATCAAAAGATATTTAGAAAATATGTATACTCTACCCTTATAATGAATACCTGGGAAAGACAGAAAATTTTCTATCAAAGTAAACTAAGATATCACCATGCCTAGGCTAGGATCATGTCACCCGTTAAAAAGAGATGGATTATGCATTTAGAAAGATGTAAGGGCTGGTGCTTGCAACAGGGTAAAAATGAGAAGCTGACTCTGTGTAGATGAATAGAGAAAATATTCTAGCTTTGAATTCATTAAACCCATGAAGCATAGATAACCTAGAGGCAGCTTAGTTGTGGACAAAAGAAACCATTGTGCTTGGTTTAATCAGAAAAATCTGTATTAAAGGGTAGTAGACATCTCACCGAATTTACCATATATCCAAAGCAATTAGATTGAATGCTACTCAGCCTGAAACAGTATAACAAGGAGAAATGTCCAAGCCTATGTCTGAACTTCCATATCTGGTACTCAACTGCTGCTGCTACCTGTTGCTTAGATGCCATGACTCAAGGGACCAGAAAGTAGAATGTCTACTATAGTTGCCCCAATGGAAACAAAAGTTTCTTCACTGAGGTTTGATTTCTTTCGTGAATATTAATTCTACTCTCTTAAGTCTTCCATAGTTGTATCCATCTTTTAGAATCTCCAGAAATATGTGAAAGTATAGCTGCATAGGAATCTCATAATGTAGCTTTCAGCTTTCTCATCTATATAGTTCAAGAGAACATTAAGAGAATTGTATTAGAAGTGTGAGTTGAATGACATAATCTGTAGCATCTACTACACTGACATCATATTTAGAGACTTAGTAGCTTTTAGTGGCATCTGGTTATTCAATCTGGAGATTCCCATTTCATGCCAAGTGGCCTGGAGGTACTCCAGGACTGTGGCCTGGTCTCAAAAAACAACAGTGCTACCATGAACTTGATTGACAGAAATCCAGAGAACAGCATAGGAACCTGTCATTCTGCTGAAATTGGGAAATCTCAGCTCCACTGGCATTGCCAGTATTGAATACTGCTCACTAGCTTTACCTTTTCACTAATGGACCCTCATGCAGGACACATGGATCTAGATCGTTGCACCCCAAAACACATCCTGCACAATATCCTCATCAGAACCACTGTGATGATTATTAAAATGAAGATTCCAAAGTTGCACGCCAGATTCTGAAGCAATCTTTACACTCATGGACAATGCATAGTTGGAGAACCACTATTCTATTCTTGGATATGTGCTCATAAAGCCTAGACAAAGTGAAGTTAAAATTCCAAGTTATCGCCATGTAGATTTGCCTCCAATAGTTTATTAATTCAGGTCCGAAAGTTGTGAAGTAACAAGGAAGGTGGAAAGTTCTTTCTAACCTGGAAAATTTGAAGACCAAAAATGAACGGAGTTTGAAAACATACCAAGACAATAAAAATGCATGAATTGTAACTACATTAGCAAACTGTAGGTACCAAAAATATAAATAAAAGTTGAATTCCCACTAATCCAAATAGTTGTGTACAGAATCTCTTGCTCGGTCTCAGCAATAAGATATCTGGCCTAGAAAATTGTTCACAGGTGTTGTCTTTAAGGTAATGATATTAAGACATTTATAGATGCTATAGTCTGTATTTTTATGCAAACTAGATACGATGTTGTTTTCTTATAGAAGTTATTAACTCTTTAGAAAAATATGAAAATCAACCTCTACCATATGGAAGCATTTTTATGTGGCAAATTACATGGGAACTGGAGAGAACAAAAAATGTAAACTTCCAGCTTAAATGTACCTTTTCACATTCTATTAGGAGAGCAAAATCCCCATCTTCAGCTACAATCAACTAACATTTATGGAAAAACAACTATGGGCTAAACTCTTTCTAGTGCATTCTCGTATGTGATCTGATCTAATGTTTAAAAGGACCTTATGAGGCAAGTATTTTTCCATATTATTTTTGTT
Organism: Muscardinus avellanarius; assembly: GCF_963383645.1. NCBI lineage: Eukaryota > Metazoa > Chordata > Mammalia > Rodentia > Gliridae > Muscardinus > Muscardinus avellanarius. Next base: position 29,363,920 of record NC_137799.1, read on the forward strand.
GCACATGCTTAACATGATGTTCTGAAATAAACATAGTGAAATAATTATCTTCATCAAATTAACATTCATCTTCTCACATAGTGACCTTTACTTTTTTGTAGCCGGAGAACCTCAAATTTATTCTCTTACCAAAAATATTAAATGCAATGCAATATTTAACTATAGTTCTCATGTTGGGCATTAAATCTCTGTACATTTTTATCCTGTATTCTGCTACTTTGACCCATATCTTCCCATTTTTGTCTCCTCCTCCAATCTTTGGTAACCACCATTTTATTGTTTATATATATTCAACATTTTTTTATAAAGATTACACAATAGGAGAGATTATACAATATATTTTTATGTTTCTGTCTTATTTCACTCAGCATAATGCCCTTCAGGTTTTTCAATGTTATGGAAAATAGAATCTTCTTCTTTTTAGTGCTGAACAATATTTCATTTAATATTTATTTATCCATTTTTCTGAATTAAGTTGTTTGCATATCTTGGCTGTTAGGAGTAGTATTACAGTAGATATGGGATTCCAGATATCTCAATTAATGTGCTTATTTCATTTCCTTTAGATATATATACCCAGATGTGAGATTATTGTGCCCACATTGATGTGCCACCTAATACCAATTAGAATAGATATTACCAAAAAGAAAGAAAGAAAGAAAGAAAGAAAGAAAGAAAGAAAGAAAGAAAGAAAGAAAGAAGGAAAGGAAGAAATAATAGGAAGAAGAGGAGAAGGAGAAGAAGTGGTATTGGAAAGGCTGTGAAGAAAAGAAACCCATGTGCAATATTGGTGAAAATATAAATTTTTGTGGCCATTGTGGAAAACGAGTGCTCTTTCTATTCGACCATTCTCCCTAATTAACATTAATTATTATTTAATGTGTAATTAATTTCTAACAACCCACCCCATCTTATAGCAAAATGTAATTTACTAAGGACATTATCACATTCGGCCCTACTGACAGCGTACAAGGTCTGGCAGAGAAGGATGCTACCATTTCAGAATTGGACAACAAAAACTCCTGAGATCCAGTGACTCTTCTTAGTTACAAGGCTCATGGTAGCAGAGCCAGAACTCAAGCTATATTCTCCTAATCCCAAATGCAGGTTCTGCTTACTACCTTAGAGTCTAGTAAAGAGGAACTTACATTATTATGTACCTAGTTTTTGTTGAACAGTTCAATAGGCATTTTACAGACAGGAGTTCCAATCCTCATCATGACCCTGAAAACTAGGAAATACCTCCATTTTATAGATGCATGATATAGAGTGCAAAGATTGAAAATTAAACATTGGCTTAAATGTTGAAATTTATGCCTTTTACCTCAGTACTTTGAAGGCTGACACAGGAGAATCACAGTTTAGAGGACAGCCTCAGCTGCCAGTGAAATTCTCATCAAATTAGTGAGACCCTGTTTCAACAAACTTAAAAAATAGGGCCGGTGGTGTATTTGGAGGTAGAATGCCTTTAGGTTCAACCCCAGATAACACACACACACACACACACACACACACACACTCGGAAATTTATTACCAGTATTGGAACTGATTCAAAAAAAGTTGTAAGACAGTGTTATTAGTAATATATTTCACAAAGAGAGTATCATTTAAAGTGGAGAAAGTTGCCGGGCGTGGTAGCGCATGCTTGTAATTCCCGCGCTTGGGAGGCGGAGAAAGGAGGATAGCGCAGGTTCGAAGTCAGCCCCGCTGGCTTAAAAGACCCTGTTTCCAAATAAAAATATAAAAATAGGTCTGGGAGTATAACCCGGAAGTAGAAGGGTTTTCAGGAACCTCAGTTCCACCAAAAAACAAAAACAAAAACAGTAGTTCCCAAATAGAAAGTTTTGGTAGCTTTGTATTTTCTTCATCATAACTTTCTCCTATTTATTTATTTATTTATTTATTTATTTATTTATTTATTTATTTGTGGTACTGGGGTTTCTGGAAGCCTTTCTACCTCTGGGCTACACTCCCAGACCTATTTTTTTATATTTTTATTTGGAAACAGGGTCTCCTAAGCCAGTGTGGCTGGCTTCGAACCTCCGCGATCCTCCTGTCTCCACCTCCCAAGTGCGGGGATTACAAGCGTACACCACCACACCAGGCGGAACTACTGGTTTTAATCACACACACACACACACACACACACACACACACACACGCACACACGCACACACGTTCTAAACTTCTATCCTTAAGTATCAAAATACATAAAAGCCAATGTAGACAAAAAAATCTCTCAATGAGTTCCAAACAGTCAAGAAATAAGAACAGAAGAAATAAGGTAACTGGTCGGCTTATTCTAAAAGCACTTAGCCATCCAGGTATCGTGTCACACACCTGTAATCCCAGTATTTGGGAGGCTGAGTCAGGATCTCAGATTTGTGGCCAGCCTCAGCAAATTAGTGAGGCCCTTAGCAACACAGTGAGACCCTATTTCAAAATAAAAATTAAAATAGGGCTGGGAATGTAGCTCAGAGGTAGAATGCACCTGAGTGTCATCCCCAGTATTACTCAAAAAATTAATTAAAGCACTTAGCCATGCCTATGAATGTCCATTATCAGGAATGCTTCAAATAACTCTGCTTTTCATTGCACTTGTCCAACCCCGTTCTTGGAAATTGTGTTCTTGAATATCATGTTATGAACACATATGAGGCATCCATGAAACTTCATGACTAAATCTACTAGGAAATGGATAGACACTAGAACAGATAGAAAAACATGTGAACTGGATCAGAACAGCATGAAAAATAATATTCTATAGAAATTTTGAAAAACATTTGCAGTAAGAATTATAGCAAAAAGAAGTATTTGTTTTGTTAACCAATATCTTAGCAAGTAAGATTAATAATCATTGAGACATATAAACTTTATATATTTAAAAAAATTTCCACAATAAAGCTCATTTGATATCAGATTATAAAATATTTTAATCTCATTGCCTGATCTTTAGTAGCTTTTAAAATATATTTGTATTACAATAAACTAAATTAAATAGAGTTAAGAATGTTTATCTTTTTTAAACACTTGGGGAAAGAAAGGCTCAGTAAGCTTAAGTGATTGGCCTGATATAAACATAAACTTTTACATAGATGTAAGTTATTTTACTCTTTTATGGGTCCTTTAGAAACTACTCAACTATATAATGCTGTCAAGAAATAACATTAGACCATATGATGTACATCAGAATTGAGTATTTTTCATTATGCCTCTTCATCTTACTTAGAAAACTTGGATTTGATTAATTTGGGTTTCTAGATGAACTTTTAAAGAATCTAAACCCAAATTTTTGAGTGTTCCATTTGTTCAAATCAATGTGTTTTTGTAAAAAAATAAATAAACAAACATTCTGGACTTAATGGTCTAGATTTTCACAAGTAAATGAAGTCAAATGAAAATTAGAAAACACTGTGTTTCTATTTGGTGACACCAGTGAAACATATATAGTAGGTAATTTCTTTAAGATAGATAAATAGATGGTAGTTACATATATAGACAAATTATTTTTTAGCAAAATAGTGTATTATCATACATTGTAGAATCAAAAGCTCAAAGTAAGACTTAATTGGTAATATTACAACTATATTAGGGTGAAATAAATTAAAAGTGTGGAGTGTGATGTTTGAAAGGACAGTAAAATGTTGAAAAGATGTTCAACTTTTAGAGATACAGTCCATTATCAAAACCAAAGTTCTCCCCAAGCATGATCTTCTTAAAAAAATTGTATGTTTTTTACATATTATGGACTCAGACTTCTTAATATCTTCAATCTTCGAAAAGCTGCTACTTTCAAGAAGGTTTTAAAAGGCACTTGATATGAATATTTACCATATTCTATTTGAATACATTAAATATATATTGAACGCCTGCTCAATAACTATAAAAAAGCCATGGCTCACACCATTTTGAAGATGAGGAAACTTGCTAAGTCATTTTTCCAAGATGATGAAAATAATTAACAAAGACATAAACAAAGCCTAAATATTCCAGCATTGTCTTTCTATACTTTTTCTAAACATTTTGAAACTTTCAAATTTGATCAATGTATGTATCCAGGATGGCAACTTACAGCTTTTATTTATGTGAAACATATTGAAAATGGCATACATTAAGACTGTGCTTGGTTCTCTCTCCCCACACCCTGCCTGCTTCCCCTTCCCCACTTCCCAACAATGAGTTTCCAGGTTAATCATGCAATATTCATACTTTTATATATATTTGAATGTAGCTTCTCCATTAATCAACCTCAGCCTTCTTCCTCTCCTACCCTTCCATTCTAGTTTTGCTGAGGTTTCCCCTCCCTTATACTTCCTAATACTTCCTAGTTTGGGCATATTAGAGAAAACACATGTCCCTTCTCTTTCTGTGCTTGGCTGATCTCACTTAACATAATGTTTTCCAGGTCTTTCCATCTTCTTGTGAATGATATGATTTTGTTGTTTTTTATGGCTGAGTAGAACAGCAAAGAAATAATGGAAATCATGAATACTGACCTACAAGAAATGCAAGAAGGAAAATTTCAAATTCTGATCTTCAATATGATGAAAGGCCTCAAAGCAAGTGTACAGCAAATAAAAGAGGAAATAGAGACCCTAAGAAAAAATCAGAAAGAGGTCTGGAATGAAATGAAAGAATCAATAAATGAAATGAAGACAGCAATAGAAAAAAATTCTGGAAAATTAGATAAAATGGAAAATAGAATATCACCATTAGAAGACAGTTCATTCAAAACCAAAAGCACAATCAACAGCATACAGAAGTCATTACAGCAACAAAACTAAACATTCAACAACCTACAGCTTTTTGCTTGCACTTTAAAACAAACAATGAAATCAGAGTTGCAAAATATAAAACCAATATGCAAAAAACAATTTTATTTCTCTATATCAGCAATGAATAATTCAAAATAAAAAGAACACAGCAATTTCATTTACATTAGCCTTAAAACAATAAAAGTCCTAGGAGAAAATTTAACAAAAGAAGTGTAAGGTTTATAGTTTATATAAAGCACCAAGGGCTGTGTATATGCATGTTTCTTTTATGTTGAACCTCTTTATGACATATAATTATAATATACCAATGTTATAGTTAGATATAGAATGGCCCCTTGAACTCATAAATTAGTGTTTGGAGTTGGGGCAATTGGGTTATGAGGGTTGTAATCCCAGCAGTTTAATGGATTTATTGAGTGGTGGCCTGGACCAGTAGAGTGTGGCTGGAGAAGGCCTTGGGAATTATATATGGTTTCTTCCCCTCTGCTTTCTCTGTCTCTCTCACACATTCTCTCCCTCTCCTCCCTCTCCCTCTCCCTCTCCCTCTCCCTCTCCCTCTCCCTCTCCCTCTCCCTCTCTCTCTCTCTCTCTCTCTCTCTCCCTCCCTCCCTCCCTCCCTCTCGTTTCTGGCCTCCATGTGAGGAAAACAGCCTATGTGCTCTCCCTTCCTTCTTAGGCCCCAGGCCTTAAGATCCATGGTCATCAACCTCATTGGACTGAATCTGAAACCCTAAGAAAACAAATCTTCCTCCCTCTAAGTTACATGGTCAATCTTTTAGATTATAGATATGAAGAATGCTGATCAAAATAATCAATAGCGACATATTGAAAATACTATAGAACATTGTTAAAAATTAAAGATCTAAATTAATGAAGACATCTCATGCTCATAGATTAGAAGACATATTGTTTCATTGAGATGGCAATATTGTCCTAAATTGATCTACATGTTAAAAACAATCTCTATCAAATCCACAGCTGGCTCTTTTGTAGATATTGACAAACTTATCCTAAAATTAATATAGAAATTTGAGGGAACCAGAAGAACCAAAACAACCTTGTAAAAGGCAAAAAATATTAAAGGACTCATTTATCCTTATTTCAAAAGTTATCGCTAATCTTCAAAAATCAATATAGAGTGTTACTGGCACAGGATAGACAAATAAGTCAATGAAATAGAATTAAAGATTCATATATTCATAAAACTATAATCAACTTAATTAATTTGGACACAAAAACCTAAATTATATCATAGGTATAAATATGAGTCAAAACTATAAAATTCTTAGCAGAAAATATCAGAGTAAATATTTGTTACCTGGGGTTAATCAAAACCTTCTTGGATATACCATCAAGAGCAAAAATGACCAATAAAAAAGAAATGGGTAAGTTAGACTTTGCCAAAATTTTAAGCTCTTTGGCTTCAAAAGGCACCACAAAGAAAGTGAAAAACAATTCAAAGAATGTAAGAAAATATTTGTAAATAATATGCCTCATAAGAAACTTGTATCTACATATGAATATTTTTTCAAATCAATAACAAAAAGACAAACACCCCTTCAAAACTGAACAAAAATATGAATAGATATTTATACAAAGAAGATTTACAAACTATCAATAAACACCAGAAATTGCTTATCATTAGTCATCAAAGAGAAAAGCAAAACAAACCACAAAGATGATAATAATAAAAAAGATATACTAATAAGTGTGGGCAAGTAATGTGAAGTAATTGGAGAATATTAATTGCTTATGAGCAATTGGAGTATATTAATTGCTTATGGAAAAGAATTTGGCAATTCCTCAAGATGTTAAACATAGAATTAGCATATGACCCAGCAATTCCATACCTATGTATATTCCCCTAGAGAAATAAAGACATGTCTGCGCAAAAACTTGTACACATGTGCTTATATTAACATTATTCATAATAGCCAACAACTGGAAACAATCCAAATGCTCATCAGCTGAAGGAGAGATGAATAACATGCCTTCTATTCATATAATAGAATGGTATTTAGCAATAAAAAAGAATGATGTACTGATGCATGATAAAATATGAATGAAACTTGAAAACATGATGCTAATTGGAGTCACAAAATACTCCATGTTATTTGATTCCATTTATACAAAATGCCCAAAATAGAGAAATTTTAAAAACAAAGTAGATTAGCAATTACCTAGGCTGAAGGTTTATCCACAGAAAGAAGAATTTTAAACAGTCTCAAAGATTATTTGGCTTGACCATAGAAATTAAGCTGAAAAATACAGCTATTTTCTAAGAAAATAAAAATTACAGAAGAATTCAAGAGATATTAGAACATAAAAACAAATTATCACATTTGTCAAATAACTACTCACCCCTTCTCTACTATAGGGGATCAGGTAGTTTCTCAGTTTTCTATAAAACCTTTTAAAAATACTTTTCAAATTATCTTTAAATTATTCCAGAATAAAGAAAATATATGCACTCTGAGTTCTCTTGTGAGAAGTCAGAAAAATGTCAATATCAAAATTTGACAATGATATCTATGACTTCTCTTAAGAGTGTTTATGAAAAAAAATTTAATAACATATAAGTAAACAGAAACCAGAAGTATCTGTATGCTGAATATATAACAACCAAATTGGGTTCATAGTACAAATAGTCCAATATCAAAAAATACATTTTAAGATAGTAAAGTTATAAAAGAAAAAATCACATGATCATCTCTTTTAAAGCTGGAAATGTACCTATTAATTATATATCTATTCTTGAATTTTATATTTTTTTCTAAAGTCAAAGGTAATTGTTAACTGAAATGAGTAGAAAAGAAAGAGAAAGACACAGAGAAAGCAGAGACAGAGAAACCATTAAACTTACAACACAAAATACTAAAAGTTCTCCTTTACCAAAAAAATACATACACACAGAAAATTTTCTTATCCAAGACAGATGTAAGATAGAGATTAGAGAGTGTTATTCATTGCATAAGTAAAAAATTAATATCACATAACCAGATAGTAAATAGACCTACAATCTAAGAGAGTAAAAAGAGTCTATTCACAGTAGCATATAATAGCCACAAGATATATAAAAATAAACTTGACAAGATAAATATAAAATTTAGGCTACTTTGAAACTTACATCCCCAAAAGAGGAAAGTTTTAATAAGTGGATGAAATACTCTTTTCTCTGAGAAAAAGACAAAATATTTGGAAAATGTTCATTCTATTATCTTAAAACTTGCCTGACTAATAAAAAAGCAACACGATTTTTAATTTTAAAACTCAAATTGTAATTTACATGTGGCAAATTTAACATGCAAAAATATATTTTATTTTATTTATTTATTTATTTATTTATTTATTTATTTATTTATTTATTTATTGGTGGTACTGGGGTTCCTGGAAGCCCTTCTACCTCCGGGCTACACTCCCAGACCCATTTTTACATTTTTTTTATTTGGAAACAGGGTCTCCTAAGCCAGCGCGCGCGGCTGGCTTCGAACCTGCGCGATCCTCCTGTCTCTGCCTCCCAAGCGCGGGGATTACAAGCGTGTGCCACCACGCCCGGCTCAAAAATATATTTTAAAAAATCTTAAAGTAATGAGGAAGAGCTGCACCTAACAGATACTAGAACATATTTAAAACTTACATAATTAAATCAGTGTGGCACTTGTGTAGAAATAGAACATATATGTCATATTTGTTATATATCTATATTATATATATTAAATAGAAATGTTAGTAATAGAAAATATACATTAAACAGAATATTTAAATATATTAGAAATAGAAGGATATGAAATAATTTAGCATATATGATAATTGTGTGGGGAATTAATGAATTATTCAATAAAGGACTAATTTTCTAGGAAAAATAAAGATTTCTACAACATAAAGTTTATATTAACCTCTATTAAAAATAAATTGAATGAATAAATGGCTCAAATGTAAAAACTAAAATCTGAAATTTTCATATCATATTGAAAACATTTTTAATAATTTTTGAGTGGGGAGGCTTGGCATATGCCTATAATCCCAGTACTTGGAATTATTATTAGTAGTAGAAGTAGTACTTGGGACAGAAGAATTGCAGATGTGAGCCCAGCCTCAGCAATTTATCAAGACTATCAACACCCCAGCAAGATCCTACTTCAAAATAAAAAATAATAAAGGCTTAGAGTGCGGCTTAGAGGTAAAATGCCCCTGGGTTTAATCCCTAGTACTACCAAAAATATTTGTTTTTTAAATAATAATAATAATCTTTGAGTAAGGATATGCTCATTATATTACAAAACCCAGAAAGCATAAAAGATGTCTGTATGTTTAAAATTTTTATGCATGGTGAGCAAGATATAAATAAAACTAAAAGACAAAAGTCTGTGAGAAATAAATAACAAATACAAAAGCCATGGTCATGCATATAAAAACAGCTATAGAAAACAAACAAAAAATGACCTACCACCCTATAGAAAGTTTGCAAAAAGAAGATACAAAACTTTGGGACCTATGAAAAGAAGCACAAGAGTTATATTTCAACAGGAATAAAACAGAGTGACTCACAAGTGATATCCAGATCTTGGAAATGACATGGCAAATACAGGGTCATAAGAAGCCAGGGCATGTTGAGAAAAAAGAATGGAGGAGACTGTTTGAAAAATAAATGGGGAAGCCAGTCCCCTGAAGACTCATTCAATACACTTGATTTTTTGGTTATAACTTTCCACCTTGTTTCTTCTCAACTTTTAGCACTAGATTCTTTTATATCAGAGAAAAAAAATCATGCTGGGGGTGGGGGGGACTACAGAACAGAGGAAGAAAGGAGGCAAGAACAAGTACCAAGATAAAGAATCTTTTGAGAGTCAGAATGAGGATCAATGGAGAGGAAAGAGAAGCAATTTTAAAAATTGAGGAGAGTAAAGATTTTTATTTGTTGATATAGATATAAAAACAAATGAAAAAAACAAGTGCTTAAGACCCACAGTAAATAATTGGACACTAAGGGGCAAAGGGGCAAAGACATATTAAATAGTTTCTTTTTTTTTTTTGTATCTGCAGTTACAAAAAAAGTGTGTAGTCACAATAATCAAGAATCAGTTTTCTAGAATGCAAGGTGAGAGACAGATAAAAATCAGAGAAATGAAATGTCTTTGGAAAGAAGACACAAGGAACTTACAAAATCAGAAGACCTGTGAAGAAGAGGGAAATCTAACATGTGGCAAGACTTGGAAGACCAGCCCACAAGTTTACTTCATCCACCATAGATCACTGGGCCTAGAAAAAATTCTAGCCCTACCAAAGTGAGTCACATGCACAGAGGTAAGAAGAGAGCCTTCCAGGAGCTACTCAGCAGCTCACAGTGGCACAGCTGTGGGCTTTCACCTCTCTCCTCAGAGCAGGCCAGCTCAGGAGTCCCACTTTATTTTGTTAGCATATTAATATTCTTTGTACTTCAGCTATGGAACTTCATTGTCTAGTCTTTCTTCTCCCCTGAACTTCAGTTCCTAAGATGTGTCAGAAAGAAGCCCAAGGAGATTAAAAAGAAAATCATTCATCCACTCATTCAGTCATTATTTGGACAAAGATCTACTGGTTAACAAATTTTGTAGCTTGTATTGTGCTAAGTGCTAGTGAAATAAAGATAAATTTACAGTGGCCAAATTGCTGGAACCAACTTAGAGGTCCATCCGCCAATGAATAGATAAAGAAAATGTGGTATATACACACAATGAGATTTTACTCAGCCATGGAAAAGAACAAAATTATGTCATTTGCAGCAAAAGGGATAGAACTAGAAAGTATTATGCTAAGTGAGATCAGTCAGTCTCAGGAAGTCAAAAGCCATATGTTTTCCCTCACATATGGAAGCTAAAACAAAATAGGACATAAAAGATACTTTAGTCAAATGAGGAGAGAAAAACAATAAAATACTGGAAAGGGATTGGGGGAGATAAATGGAGAGGGGGGGAAATGAGGATTGAGGAAGGGAACAGTTTAAATAAGACTGCATACATACAAAGAGTTCACTACCAATCTCACTAACAAGTCTGGAGAGAGAGAAAGGGACGTAGTGTGTATGATGTGAGAAATACACCAATAATCACCAAGTGATATGAGCATGTATACTTGTATCACTTTGAATCTCACTATAATGTATAATTACATTGCATAAAAAATTCTCTCTACGGCACAGAAATTTAGTGGGGTGAGATAAACAACTAGTTTCATAAAGCAAATAGCAAAATGATCATTGTAGAATATATTTGATGGAGATAGTGGTTTTGCTGCACATAATATTGTTTATATTTCTGTAATTTTGAGAACCTCTTATAATAAAATGTTGATTCCAATGCCATGTAATTTCAGTGCCATGTAATATGTCTTTATTAGTGTTTAACTCCAAATTTGATCAGCAAAAGGGACATTTTCCCAAGGATCATTAGTGGGGACAGCACAAAGTGAGTTCTGTAGTGAGGAGAGTTTGGTAAATATTGGGTTAAACCAAAGAAAACAGGTTTCTCTACTGCTTCATTTATTGACATCTCTAAGATGTCCAGTGCAATATGACTCTTCAAGATTGGACATAATATGTAGAATTTTCCAAGCTTATTTGATCACGGGGCTTTTTTCCCTTGGTATTTATCAGCATTAGTGTTCTAAGAAACAGACAGTGGGAAATACTAGATTAAAGATTAATTCTCTTGAGCTGTGTCCTCTGAGAAATGTAATGAGGTTATACAGGTAGTGGCACTGCATGTGGGAGTCCTTTTTCAGCTCACAGCCTAAACAGGAATCTACTTTTCTCGTGTAGAGTAGTTTAAAGCACACAATCTTGCATTATAGCACTTTGATCATGCATAGAAAAGCTGGGTGATGCCCTATGAAGACTATCATAAAGCCTTCATATCTTAGGAAGATATGAAGAACAGAAATGCAGAAATGAGCGCTTTTTTTTTTTCTTAAAAGCTGAAGCATGATGACTTACTTCAATCAAATGCATAAGCAAAATCTAAGGACTTTGAAAACATTTCATGAAGGACCCTGAAATGAGAAGGGGGCATCTGCACCTCAGTCAAGAATGACAGGGACCACACAAGAAAGGAAGAAAGGAAGAAAGGGAGGGATGCAGGTGGTTGTCATTTTTCTCACCTCATTGTCCTTTCAAGAGAAAGAAGTAGTGTTAGGTCTCACACCCCACAGCAGAGTAGTCAGAATGATGCCCAAATAGGACTTTGTACTACAGCATATATCATTCTAATACAAAGAAATATTTTCAACAAGTCCATTTGTTCGTTCTCAAATTTCTAAATTGAATAATCCACCTAGGTACTGTGTAAGATATGTGTATGTCTGTTTGGGTAGAAACTTATCAGATAGTAGCTGTTAAATTTTGCTTCCTAGAACAAGTAAACTAAGTAAGCACATGACTGCAGGAAATGCAGTCTTAACAAACCTAACTTCTGCCTTAGAGCACTGCATTTTATATTCAATAAGAGAAGTACAAATTATCACCCTTTGTTATAGTTATTTGTTTACATTTATACATAATTCTGAGAATGTTTTTCATTGTGCAATCAAATTACTGGTGTGTGCATTGGCCCCCAAATCAAACTGTGAGCTCACTGAAAATGCGACTGTGTGTTTTCATTTTTACATCTCATATGCAAATTGTGAAGATCTTGGTATTCCATCCTAAAGAGCTTGGATCTTATCCCAAGAGCAATTGGAAGCACTAGAGGCTTTTAAATAGGGTCAGTTTTTAATAGGACTAGATTTGCATTTACAAAGCCCTTTGGCTGGATTGTGGAAAGTAGATTAGAGGCAGGAAGCCAGGTGGCAGAGAGGCCAGAGAGAAGGCGACCACAGTTGTGCAGGTAAGATAGAGAGGGCGGAAACTAGGGCACTGTCACAGGGAGGAACGGGCATAGGGCTTTGGGACAAAGTGGGCTAAATTTGATGACTCAAGAAATGCCAGAGGTGAAGAAGAAATAGGCTTAAGGGATTGGTGTTTCTAGTTATTGTGACACCAGTAGCTGAGAAGGAGAGTGTTTGGAAGGAGAACTAGTCTGAGAGAGAAGATAAACATATTCATCACAAACACCCCTTTCTCAGAAAGCTAGGTTCTGTGGGACACAGCAATATAGAGATGGTCTCTAAAACTTATCACCAGGCTAACTTCCAGCTATTTGTTTATAAGCTAGCTAATACTTCTGATATTGGAACACAATTAAAAAAAAATAGTACTACAGATCCTTCTGCTTCTGTGGGAAGGTCATTTACATCCTGTGACCATAGAGTATGGTACCATTTCTAAAGAAGGGAGGGGAAAGGTGAGAAGAATATAACCTGGACACTAGGAAAGAAGGATGGGGTCTGGACCAAGACTCACCATGTCCTAGTCTTTTCATCTTGTTTCTTATTTTCTCTATAAATAAAATGAAGGTTAAAAATAAATAAAGTGACGTTTCAAAATACCATTCTATTTACTTACAAGGGTTCTTGTATAACTCAATGGAGTCTGTAGGAAAATATTTCACAGGCTGTAGCATGTCTTACAAACCTAAAATTTGAAAGCAGCCATTCGGTTATCCAGGATTCCTTATGGGTAAGTGATTCTGGGTTGGAAAGGCAGCTGGGAGTTTATTCTTCTAAGCATTTGTTTTTGCTTTTTGGTATTTTATTTTCCTGAAATATCACCCATTTGCTGGTGGCACCTAAAGTTTTCTATAATATTGCTTTTCTTGCAGAACATCCTAAACAAGCAACCAGAAAGCCTAAAAACCCCTGGGATGAACTGGAGAGTTAATTTTTTACTTTCTCCTAATGTGGCAATTCATTCTTGACCTCCTCTGCTTGTTTTTCCTCATCTTCCAGACCTCTCCAATGTGGAAGGGCCCAAGGACTGAGGAACTGGACTTATTTATTTCTCTCTCTGAGATCCTGTGTGATACCATTCAGACCTGTGGCTTTATTAAAGTCTATCCACTCACTCTTGACTCTTGATTTCATGACTTCAGTTTGAGCATTGCAGTTACTCCAATCTCATAATCCAACTTCCTATTCAACATCTTCTTTGTACATCAAATAAGTGTCCTGAATTTAATATGTCCAGGATGAATCTTTTTTTTTTTTACCACACATGCTCCAACTTCAAAACCTGTTTTCAAATGGTCTAAATCTCAATGTCAGCAGAGGGTGATCTGTGCTTTGTGTGAAATCCTTGGAGACTGTGTTGATGCCTTTTTCTTCTCATGGTCTGTATACAATGTCTCAGCCAACATTCGCTAGTCTACCTTCTAGAAAAAATCCATATTCTAACCATTTTCTGTTACCTCTCTGGCTTAGCTGCCATTGTTTCTCCATAGATTAACAAGAGAGCCTTCTAAACTTTCCCTCCTAACAGTCTCTTCTTCACATAGCAACCAAAATAACTACATTTATGATTCAGATCATGCCACTTCTTTGCTTAACACCCTTTAATGACTCAGAATAAAATAAAAACATCTGGCCAGGTATGGTGGCACACACCTGTAATCCCAGTTCCTGGGAGGTTGAGACAGGAGGATCATAGATTCAAAGGCAGACTAAGCAACTCAGTGAGACCCCAGAAACATAGCAAGATTCTGTTTCAAAATAAAAAGTAAAAGGGACTGGAAGTATAGTTCAGAGGTAGAATGTCCCTGAGTTCAATCTCCAATACCTCACACACATACAAAAAGCATCTCTGAATGATCTATTAGGCCCTGGTCATCTAACCTGTTTCTCCCTTGACCTCACAGAGCATAGTACTAATCTCACCTCAGAGCCTTTCCTTGTATTGGTTTTCCCTTGAAACCCCTCCTTTGATCTCTACAGAGATCACTTTCGCTTCACTCCATTTTCTATTCAAATCTCATTTCATCAGTGAAGCACCCTGACATCACTCAATAAAGTAGCACCATCATTCTTGCCCCACCATTCTCTGTTTCATTGCTGGACTTTATTTCACTTTATAGAGATTTCCCAACAACAGCACACAGTACATGTATTTGTGTATAGTTTTCCAGTGGTACATGTGACCATGGACCGCTGCCAGTCTGCAAACAGTTACAGTCTGCCATGAGAAACACTCACACATACAAAAAGGCTTGGGAACTTTTTTAGCAACTTGAGAAGGGAAGTTTATGTTTGTAAATTTAATAACAAAAAAATTTTTGGCTTTGTGCTTTGTAGATCTTTTTTATTTTTCTTTCAAAATTATTATTTAAAGTATCAGTCTAAGAGACATTAGAATTTTTTTAATTAAAAAGTGGTCCTTCCGCAAAGTTCATCTGAGAAGCATTGATTTACTTTACCCCCTATACTGTGAGCTCCAAGAGAAGCATCATTTTTATCAAATATTTACTAACTATTAACTATGTCCTTAGTCCCATTTTGGACTCTGGGGCTCAATAAGACATGAGGACTTTATAAGACATAGACGATGCCCTTTTAGAAAAATTCACATTTCACTGGGAGAGAGGAATACATAAAAGCAAACAGCAATAGCCGGGCATGGTGGCACACGCTTGTAATCCCCGTGCTTGGGAGGCGGAGACAGGAGGATGGCGCAGGTTCGAAGCCAGCCGTGCTGGCGTAAGAGACCCTGTTTCAGAAATATAAAATAGGTCTGGGAGTGTAGCCCGGAGGTAGAAGGGCTTCCAGGAACCCCAGTACTACCAAAAAAAAAAAAAAAAAACAGCAATAGAGTGTGAGTGTACAACAGAACAGATGAGGTACATAGCATTTATGACTTATAAGTTTCTAGGTTTTCACACCCAAAAAGAAAAACAACAGTGCATATATGCAATAAACAAGGAATTAGCAGTCACAAAGAGCCTGGTTAGGGTATCTCTGAGTTGCTGAGTTGCACTGGGATGTGTCTCTCTCCTGTATCAGGCCTTTTGTGCCTCTTTCCTTAGCATCACCTCACATCTTCTCTGTGCGTTGTTGATCCCAGTGGTGCTCACACACTACGTGTCCCATGGCCTGCTCCCTATTTGTTAGCAGGTTAAAATGAGGCCTCTCCCTTTTAGGGTTTCTGCCCTCACATGGACAACATTCATGCTTGCTCCCAAGAGATGAGACTCTGTTTCCCATGATGTTCTGGCAGAAGGCGAGAGTTCCTGCCCAGGGCCAGCAGTTGAAGGTGAGAAAGCAAGTCTCTACTGGTGTCCAAAAGCTTACAAGTGTCTGATGGCACCAAACTAAAGTCAGGAAACCTTTGTTTACCTCATGGTCCTTGGGCCACAGTTAAAAAGAAAAAGAAAGCCCCTACAATTTCTCCTAGAACTGACTCATAAAACAGTATATATTATTATTATTATTATTATTATTATTATTATTATTATTATTATTATTATTGGTACTGGGGTTCCTGGAAGCCCTTCTACCTCTGGGCTACACTCTCAGACCTATTTTTACATTTTTATTTGGAAACAGGGTCTCCTAAGCCAGTGCGCATGGCTGGCTTCGAACCTGTGCAGTCTTCCTGTCTCTGCCTCCCAAGCGCGGGGATTACAAGCGTGCGCCACCACGCCTGGCTGTATATCTTATTTAATTGGAAAAAAAAAAAAGGTCACCTCACTCTCTCTGCTGCAGGCCTAGACGTACTTGGAGGATAGGTAGTATGGTTTCATAATTGCCTTCATTCCCTGAACACTCTACGTACATCTGGTACTGTGAGACGACCTCAACAATCAGATATTTAGTAACCATTAAATACCACCAATCTCTAAAAATAGGGGATTTGATATGATTAGCAAAAAAAAAGAAAATGAGGATAAGGATCCGTTATTCAAGGCAAGTGACTCAGCCCTTTGATTTTTTAAATCTTTCCAGTGGACCAAGGAGGTAGGCAGGTTACATTCGTTTTATAAATAAGGGAACAGATTTATAGAGGGTAACTGGAGAGATAAGGCTTCAAACCGTGTCAGTCTGATTCATGAATATGGACTTAAAGAAAGCTCTGAAAAAATAGGAGGAAAAGATGGTAATGACAAGGACTAGTTGCATTATAATAGATTTAAATGTTTTTGATGAAAACATTTCTAGTAGCTGAGGCATTGAAAAAGAAAAGAGAAAAGGGAGAAGAGAATGACATAAAGATAAATATGAAGGAAGAGGAAAAAAGAAAATGAGGAAGAAGGACAAGGTGGGAAGAGGAAGAGAAAACCATGAAGAGAAAGGAAGACAATAGAAGCAGGAAGAAGAGGGAGAGAGGGATGAAGCTAGTTTTCATAACTTCCATATCAGAAAAAAATCTCAACTTTTCAAAGCTTAAATTTCTAGCATAAATCTTTCTTCCTTTCTTTCTTCTTTCTTTCTTTCTTTCTTTTCTTTTCTTTTCTTTTTTTTTTCTTCTGTCTGTGGTAAGAGTTACTGATAATTGAATCCAGGGGGAATTCTACCTCCAAGATACATACCAGCCCTTTTTATTTTTTTTTTCTGAAGCTTCTTTGATTTTTTTAAGTACTATACACTGTTTGTATGCGTACATTATAATTATATATCATACTAAGGACAGAATTATAGGAATATACGTGCATACAACTCAAGGATCATCTCCCTCCAAGTATGTCTCCCTCCTCCTTCCCTGTAGATGTCTTTAAAATTGGCATTGGTAGTTTAGCTTACTTATATAACATTATTTCAGTTCTTACCTTCTTTATCTCTATCTTACCCTCCTCTCTTCTCTACACCGCCTCCATTACTCCATTGGAGTCTCTGCTTGTCTATCTGAAGTTACTCTTATTTTCTGATTTCTACCTAACTTCCATATATGAGCAAAAACATACAATTATTAACTTTATTTATTTATTCATTCATTTATTCATTCATTCATTTGCAGTACTAGGAATAGAATCCAGGGGCATTCTACCTCTAAGCTACACCCCCAGTCTTACTTTTTATTCTTTGTTTTGAAACAGGGTCTCACTAAGTTGCAGAGGGCCTCATTAAGTAGCTGAGGCAGTTTGTGAACTTCGATCCTCCCAAATGCTGGGATTACAAGCATGTGCCAACATGCCCAGCATTATTTATTTTTTAAACAGGATCTCACTAATTTGCTAAAACTAGCCTCCAACCTGCAATTCTCCTATCTCAGCCTCCCAAGTACTGAGATTACAAACATACACCACTGTGCCTAACTCTATCATGAAGCTTTAAATTAAAGATACTGAGCTAAAGTAAAAAAAGTGTGGTTATTCCTGGCATGGTGGTGCACGCTTGTAATCCCAGCATTTGGGAGGCTGAGACCTGGAGGATCGAGATTCGCAGACAGCCTCAGCTACTTAGTGAGGCCCTCTGCAACTCAGTGAGATCCGGTTTCAAAATAAAGAATAAAAAATAGGGCAGGGGGTGTAGCTCGGAGGTCAAATGCCCCTGGGTTCCAGCCCCAGACCCGCAAGAAAAAGTGTGGTTATAAATAATTTATTCATTTATTAGTAATAATCTTATTTATAAATAAATACTAAATGTTTCCTATGTTCACAGCATCAGGCCAGACACTAAAGTTCTCAAAGTATGATGGTAAATAAGGGTTCCTAATCTCATAAAACTTATAATTCTAAAACAAAAACAGATGAGCTATGTCTTTTCTCAATAACAATAATAATATTTGCAAATAGCAGCTCTCAAAAATCAAAATATTTTATTCTCTATAGCAGCAAGAAAGTAATAAGGAAATAATAAGGAAACTAGAGTCAAATCTCTTGGCAAATTCCTATCCTACCATAGCCCTAAACATAGCATTCTGGAGGATCTAACTTGATTTAAAGATGAGAACAGTAGATATAAAGTCTTCACCCTGTTTTTCTCCAGCTACCACATCTTATTTTCACTTACTGGAGATCACGTCTCTAACTAATTCTGACCCATAAAGTTCCCTGTATTGCTAATGGAAGAAAAACTCATTTGTACAGGTGTCAAATTAGTGGCAAGAAGAAATGATATACTATAAAAGTTAAGAACAGAAATCAATTTTATTCAAATGGTCCATAAGTGATTTCCTATTGACTAAGATGTCTTTTCTCCTTTGCTACTTTAGTTCTCTCCAATGTACCTCACCCCACACCCAAGATACAAGTGCTCTGTAGTACTGCACATGTTCCAGACACTGTGGCCATGACTTCCTTCATTTTAGAGGGATTTCTTCCTTTCATCAGTCCAGATGTCAGTTTATTATTAATTGTAGCTGTATGTGAGTACTTATTCTGAGCTGGGCATTATCATTGTATTAGAGAATAGAATTAGGCCAGGAAGCCCAAGGAGAGAATGTAGTGATTATTATTATATAATACACTTCAAAATGGTATGATAAAAATCAGCATGCATAAAAATGGGAAATACAAGATGCTTTATTTACAAAATCTTAAATTTTCAATAAAACAAAGCAATTTTTATTCTCTTGGGTTTTTTTTGTCATTTTTTATGTTTAAGCATAGTTGACTTTCCCAGAATACATATCATAATTCATTATTTTTATTTGTTACATATTTAGAATGTTTTTCATTGCTGATATTTATAATGATTACATAATAGTCTTCTAAATCAATTTATCATTTTATAACAATTTCTCTATTGTATACTTAGATTGTTTCCAAACTCTAGTATAAGTGGCACTGTAATAAACACCTTTTTTATTTTATAATATTCCCTAGAATAAAACAACAGAAACAAAGTTATAAAAGCCAAAATACCTGAATATTTTATAATTATTCATTTATATTGACTGTTGCTTTCTAAAATATTTATATTCATCTATCATGCCACAACTAATGGATATAGGTAATATTATGCCTGCTATCCCAAATACTATACTTTTCAAACTCCATATTTTTTACTCTAGTAGGTATATAAATATAAAATTTTTGCCAAACTAGTAGAATTAACCTAATTTTTCCAAAACTTTTTCATATTTGCCTTTTGAGAATTTTCAGGGTTTCTTTCAACTTGTATATATTTTAATAAAAAATATCATTTCTGTCATATTTTCTCATGCCATATTGTTACCCTGTGTGAGAGAATATAGAGGGAACTGAACTCAGGGGCATTCTACCTCTGAGCTACACTGCCAGGCTGATTTTATTTATTTATTTTTTTTCATCTTGAAACAGGACCATGCTAAGTTGCTGAGACTCAAAGTAAACCTGAAATCCTTCTATCACAGCCTCCCAAATACTGGAATTACAGGTGTCCACCACTACAACTGGCTTTCTTTATTCTTGAATAAATATTTTATCTTGAGAAGATTAAAGATGGCAGCATAGGGAGAAATAGCGCATGTTTCAGTCACTCTGAGAGTAGGATCTTAACTACCAGAAAGACTGCTTTTTGACATGGAAAGAAAAGCAGAAAAAAAAAAAACTCTCAGTAAAACAAAAGCAATTGATATGTAAAATGTGGTGTAATCAAAGCCAGAAGAGAGAACACAGGACTAAAAAGTGCTCCAAGAGTCTCACCTGGTGAGCTGAGAGCTGCAGTGGTGGCGCCATCTTGGCAAGGCCATAACAGGATTGTGGCTTTCAGAGACCTCCAGCAAAGAAAGAGTAGATGCTCGTGAAGCCAGAGACTACAGACCACCCTGAAAAGCAGCCAATTCTTCTATTCACAATCACAAAGACCTGACTGCACACGTGGACCAGCGAGATCCTGGAGCTACAGCTGAACTCATCTGTTCCTGCAGGAACCTAGAGCAGTATTCATGAAGACCATGAGTTAACAAGCTGTTCTAGCAGAAAACTACCCTGTGTAACCATATGGACCTATGTGGCAAGAAATAAACTCACCAAGTCTGTGACTTTGTAAATCATTATTGTGGAGGGGGGAAGGGAGCTACTGTTGAACACAGCAAAAATGTGAATTAGCAGACAGTCCCTATAAACATTTGGGTGGAAGGGTACTAGAGTCACAGTTTGTCAAGCCCTTTCAGAGTCTCCAGGGATAACCACAGGACAGCCAGTGTTGGTGTATGTGGGTGGAACTAACTCAGCCTACTGAGTTGCTGGCTCAGAAAGCAATTAAACTCATGCCTGCCTGAGTTTGGGTGCTACAAGCACTAATGCCAGATGCAAAAAACAAAATGGCTTTTTTGATTGCAGCTTCCCAGAACAATGGTGTACCTGGAGCTAAATAACTGAGGTGCCCAAGCCCAAAGGCTTAGAACTCTACAAACTCTCCCTGCCAGAGCCTAGGGCCTGAAATAGATCAGGCCAGGGGCCCAGCAGGATTTCACTTGGTCAAAGCTACAAGCTGGAAACTCAACACTGTCTTTGCCAGAAGAGTTTGTGCCTGACATACATGCATGACAGTGATTGACAGTGCTCCACATGATCATACTGTGCAGATGAGAGGAAGTATCCCAGGAACCATCAAAGTTCAGTGAGCCCAGCCACAAACTCAGAACATAGCAATTTGTTGGCCTTGCTGAGCTTAAGCCAACTGGCCACAGAGAACAAAGGTAAGCATTCTGCAATTTCACAGGCTCAAAACCAGCAGAGTAGTGGTGGTATCTGTGAGGCATTAAATACCAACCAGCAGGCTCTGAAGAGAACATCATAGTCTCTGGCCCTACAGAGTTTGGGCCGGGAGAGCACAGCAATCTGCATCTAATTAGACTCCTGTTTATCTACACTAAGAACTATATCTAGCTAAAGAAACTCGGGGGGGACAAGATCAAAAGTTTGATTATATATGACAGATTAGAAAAGACAAATATAAACCTCAATTATAGACCTTATTATAATGCTATAACAAATAGACACAGTGCCTACAAACAAAAAGGTAGAAGATGCCAAGACAACAGAAATACAAATCTGAGAGCTCTGAAAGTATGAGAATAAAGAATAGCGAGGAAACAATAAACTCTCACAACTCAACAAAAAAGATCACCAATAATGATCTACAGGAAATGCAAGAAGAAGAATCCCAAATTTTCATCATTAATGTGATGAAAGGCCTCAAAAAAGTGTACAGAAAATGAAAGGGGAAATTAAGGCCCTAAGAAAAAAACAAAAAGAGACATTGAGTGAAATAAAGGAGTCAATAAATGAATTAAAGACCACAATCAAAACCACCTCTGGCAGGCTAGACCACATGAAAAACAGAATATCACTCCTGAAAACAGTTCATTCAAAACTAAAAACAGTCAACTATATAGAGAAGACAATACAACACAACCTGAACATCCAAGAAATTGGGACAATATGAAACATCCTAAATTACAGATAAAAGGCATTTTAAAAGGTCTAGAAGAACAAGCCAAGGCTATCAGAAACCTCTTCAAAGAAATAATTTCAGAGAATTTTTCAAACATAAAAAAAAGACTTTGACATCCACATACAGCAGACCTTCAGAATACCATTAGTCAAGATCAAAGAAGGACTTCCTCTCACCATGTATAGTCAAAATGACTAGAGGCTAAGGAAAGAATCTTAAAATGAGCAACCTTAAGAACCTCAATAGATAGCCAACAGGATGGGAGAAAAATTTTGTCAGCTATTTCACTGATAGAAGACTAATATTTAGAATACACAGAGAACTCAGAAGACTCACTACTAAAAAAACAAAAAAACCCAATCAAAAAATTAGCAAGTGAACTAAATAGACACTTCACAAAAGAAGAAATTCAAATGGCCAATAAATGCATGAAAACATGTTCAGTATCATTAGCAATCGGAGAGATGTAAATCAAAACTACCCTGAGAATTCACCTAACTCCAACTAGAATGGCAATCATTCAAAACACAAACATCAACAAATTCTGGTGAGTATGTGGAGAAGTGGGAACTCTAATACATTGTTGGTGGGATCGCAAATTAGTGCAACCACTTTGAAAAACAGTATGGAGGATTCTCAGAAGAATGGAAATGAACCTACCATATGAACCAGCAGTACCACTTCTGGGAAGATGCAAATCAAAACTTCATTGAGATTTCATCTAACTCCAATCAGAAAAGCAATCATCATGAAGTCCAGAAACAATAAATGTTGGTGAGGATGTGAGAAAATTGGAACTCTTCTACACTGTTGATAGAATTGCAAAGTAGTTCAGCCACTACAGAGATCATTGTGGAGATTTCTTAGAAAACTGGGAATGGATACACCATATGATCCAGATATACCACTCCTGAGTATCCTTCCAAAAGGGATAAATCAGAGAACTACAGTAATATATGCATACCCATGTTCATAGCAGCATAATTCACAATAGCCAAATTATGGAACCAACTTAAGTGTCCATCAACAGATGAACCGATTACAAAATTGTAAGATATTCACACAATGGAATTCTACTCAGAAATAAAAAAACAAAATTATGACATTTGTAAGAAAATGGAAGGACCTGGAGAACATTATGTTAAGTTAACCCAATCACAGAAAGTGAAGGATCATGTATTTTCTCTAATATGCCCAAGCTAGAGAGTAATAATGGATAATGGAGTAGAAACTTCAGTGGAGCCAGGGAGGTGGTCTAAGGGAAGGGGAGAAGAAAGAGTGAGGTTCATTAATGGGATTACTACCATCAACTTTGTGTACATATATAAAAATTTAATGTCAACCTATATACTCTGTATTGGGAAGGGGGAAGATGGGGAGGTAGAGAGCTACCATACTGTGTATATGTATATCACTGTCAACATGACTTACATTATGATGATAAACTATAATACACCAATAGAAGCATATTAAAAATAAATAATTTAGCCAGGAGTGGTGGCGCATGCTTGTAATTCCAGCATTTGGGAGGCTGAGACAGGAGGATCACAGTTCGTGGACAGCCTCAGCTACTTAGTGAGACCCTCTGCAACTTAGTGAGACCCTGTTTCAAAATATATAAAAAAATAGGGCAGGGAGTGTAGCTCAGAGTTTAAATGCCCTTGGGTTCCATCCCCAGAACTGCAAAATAAATAAATAAATAAATAAATAAATAAATATTTTATCAAATTAGTCAAATGTATTTATTTTCATTGCTATAATTTAACCTAATATCTTAAAATTTACTATGTTTGCATCACTTCAAAACTGTGATATCAGCTGGGCATGGTCGTGTATGCTTGTAATCCCTGCACTTGGGAGGTTAAGACAGGAAGATTGCTTTTCACAAACAGCCTCAGCTACTTAGTGAGGCCTTCTGCAACTTAGTGAGACCTTGCTTCAAAATAAAGAATAAAAGAAATATGGCTGGGGGTATAGCTCAAAGGCAGACTGCCCCTGGGCTTCACTTCCAGTACTACAAAAAAAGAAAAAAATTTAATATCATTCCCACATTCTATTACATTTACTGGATATATTTTTAATACTCTTTTGCATAAACTATGAATCTTATTTTAAAAAATGATGGTCAGCTATGTAAAATTAGAGATGACTTTTTCTCTTCTCTAATTTATATACTATACATTTCCACTTTTTCCATTATGTTTAATTTAGATGACACTATTTTACCATTTTACTTATTGCATTTTTCTTTTATTTTAAATATGTGATGCACTACTCTGCTTCATTCATCATTCTTTGATTACTCAGCCTTTTTCAAATAAATTTAATAATCATTTGATGATGTTAGAAATTCTACTGAGATTTTGACTGATAATTATTTAAATCTATTAATGCATTAGAGAGAAAGAGGCATCATAGAATTTAACAGTCTCTATGAGTAGATCTTTCATCTCTCTTTATTTAAGCTAAAAAGTGTGCTTTAGAGACAGATGTTCTGGATCTAATCCCAGATCTGCATTATGCTTAGTTCAGAAAATGTTATTTAACCTCTTTGTACCTCTGTTTGCTTAATGTTCTCTTCTTTCTTGTATATGATTTGTATTATAAAATATTTTCTTTATATTATCTACTTTTTTGGTCCTTATTTTGATATCTTAAGGAATCTTTATAATTCCATTTTTTCTTAGCTATGTTTCTATTATTTGGCCTTTTTTGTTTTTGTTTGCTGTTTTTTTGTTTTTGTTTTGTGTGTGTGTGTGTATGTATATGTATATGTATATGTATATGTATATGTATATGTATATGTATTAGGTCTGGGAGTGTACCCCAGAGGTAGAAGGATTTCCAGGAACCCCAGTACCACCAAAAAAAAAAAAAAAAATTACTGCTTCCCTATAAGCCACACTTTCCCCAGTCATAGCTTCAGAGGATGATAGTCCATCCTTTATTAAATTCTCTAGGAACATCTCCTAAGTATAGTATTTGCTTTGTTTCTATGTGTTTAAAAACTGTTATTCCATAACCTTGAATTTTATATAGAAGTTGCCCAGATACAAAATCCTTCGCTGACACTTCATTTTCTAAGTGTCTTGGAAATAGTGTCTCACTGTTGAGAAGTCTGATGCCAATCTGAGTTTCTTACTGGTAAGTAGGCTTGTCGTTGTGCCTGGAGTCCATATGATATTTTCAAGCTTACTGTTGAAGATGATGACTCAGAGTTGACTGTTCTGCATCAATTTTCTTAAGCATATGGCAGGCCCTTTCAATATATAAAGTTAGGTCATGTTTTTTTCAGACAGATTTTTTATTACAGTTTCAAATGTAAGTTTTCTTCCATTATTTACTTTTAGTTTTCGAGGAACTCCAATTATAGATACTTAGTGTCTTCTTTGCCTATCTTCTAGATCTATTTCTTATTCTTTCCACATTTTTACCTTCCATTTTTATTATCCTCTGGATTATTTGTATTATATTCCTAATTATTCTTTCTATATTTGCAGTCCAATCTCTTCTTGTTAGACACCTTTTATTTTATCTTAACCTTTGAAATGGCTTTGTCTTTTCAGATTCTTTTCTGAGTTTTATCGTCTCCTTGAGTATTCTGTCCAACTCAATTTTGAGTTTTTTAATTTTTGATTTGAGGATATTTCCATATCTACCTGCTTAAGTATGTTTAATTTAGGGTGGTATGATGTTTCATCTTTTTTATGATTCAAGGTTAATCTTAGGGGAAAATTTGCCTTTTGTGAATGTGTATGGTATTGAGGGTTGAACCCAGGGACATTATACCTGTGAGCTATATCTCCAGCCTTATTTTTATATTTTGAAACAGGGTCTTGCTAAATTGTTGATGGTTTCACTACATTAATAAGAGTGGTCTCAAACCTGCAATCTTGTCATAGCATCCCAAATACTGGGATTACAAACCTGATCCACCACACCTGGTGAATTTGTCTTTTCATTTTACTTTATTTTCATATTCCAGTAATTTTTTCTACTTATTCTCCAATGTCTTAAAATTTCTCAACCAGCAATAGCTGGTACATATCGCAGAAGTAATGGATCTGTATGATTTACCAGATTCTCTCTAAAAAAGTTTTCTTTTTCCATTGCTATAGTGAGGTTTGTTTTTTAATCAATACATTCTTAGTCAAAAGTCCCTTTTGTTTGGATTAAGGATGAGAAGAAGAGTTGCTCTGCCTTCTGATTTAATGACTATCTTTTGTTTCTGCAGTATACTTTATTTTTTTGTTTTGTTTTTTAAACTATTTTATTTTTTTATTTTTTATTTTTTTAATTTTTTTATTGGTGCATTATATTCATACAACTTATTGGGGTAAAAGACTTATTTGTACAAACATGTACTCATCACTGATTTAACCCCTACCCAAATCCCACCACATTCCCTCCCCGCCTCTCCCTCCCTTGCTTGGCTTAGTGATTGACTTCGATATGTTTAAGTACATTGTGAGCTTTAGAGATTTTCCTCTTCCCCCCTCCTTTCTCCTCCTTTAGGTTGTCTTGTTTGCTCCTCTTTTCTCCCTAACTCTCACATATTAGGGAAAGCATCTGATTTCTTATTTTTTGTGCCTGACTTAATCTCACTTAGCATAATGTCCTCCAGTTCCATCCATTTCCCTGAAAATGATGTAATTGAGGTTTTTTTGATGGCTGAGTAAAATTCCATTGTGTACATATCCCACAGTTTTGTAATCCATTCATCTGTTGATGGACATCTTGGCTGGTTCCATAGTTTGGCTATGGTAAATTGTGCAGCTATGAACATAGATACACATGCATTAGTTTGGTAGTTTGGTTTCTTTTCTTTTGGGTAGATACCCAACAGTGGTATTGCTGGATCAAATGGTAGATTTGTTCCCATTCTTCTGAGGATTCTCCATACTGTTTTCCAAAGTGGTTGCACTAATTTGCAATCCCACCAACAATGTCTTAGAGTTCCCACTTCTCCACATCCTCGCCAGCATCTGTTGTTGTTTGTGTTTTGAATGATGGCCATTCTAGTTGGAGTTAGGTGAAATCTCAGGGTAGTTTTGATTTGCATCTCTCTGATTGCCAGTGATGTTGAGCATTTTTTCATGCATTTATTGGCCATTTGAATTTCTTCTTTTGTGAAGTGTCTATTTAGTTCATTTGCCCATTTTGTTATTGGATGCTTTGTTTTCTTAGTGTTGAGTTTCTTGAGTTCTCTGTATATTCTAGATATTAGTCCTCTATCAGTGGTGTAGGTGGCAAAAATCTTCTCCCATTCTGTTGGCTCTCGATTGAGATTCTTGATAGTTTCCTTTGCTGAACAGAAGCTCTTCAGTTTCATGCAATCCCATGTGTTGATTCTCCTTTTAATTTGTTGTGCCTTTGGGGTCTTGTTGAGGAAATGTTTGTCTGTGCCTATGTGTTGTAGTGTTGGACCTATGCACTCTTCAAGGAGCTTCAAAGTCTTTGGTTTAATTTCCAAGTCTTTGATCCATTGTGAGTTGACTTTTGTACAGGGTGAAAAAGTGGGATTAACATCCAATTTTCTGCATATGGTTAACCAGTTTTGCCAACACCATTTGTTGAAGAGGCTATCTTTTTTCCAGTGTATGTTTTTGGCCCCTTTGTCAAAAATCAATTGGCTGAAAGTGTGTGGACTTGTTTCTGGGTCTTCTATTCTGCTCCATTGGTCTATATATCTGTTCTTTTGCCAGTACCATGCTGTTTTTATTACAATGGTTTCGTAGTATAATTTAAAGTCAGGTATTGTGAATCCTCCTGCGTGGTTTTTGTTGCTGAGAACTACCTTGGCTATTCTGGGCTTTTTGTTATTCCAGATAAATTTAAGGACTGATTTTTCTATGTCTGTGAGGAATGATCTTGGTAGTTTAATGGGCATTGCATTAAATCTGTAGATGGCTTTTGGGAAGATGGCCATTTTAATAATATTTATTCTGCCAATCCATGAACATGGAAGATCTTTCCATCTTCTAAGATCTTCTTCGATTTCTTTTTTCAGTGTTTTATAATTTTCTTTGTAGAGATCTTTTACCTCCTTGGTTAAGTTTATTCCTAGGTATTTTATTTTTTTTTGTGGAAGATCCTGAGTTGAAGTGTTTTCTGAATTTCTTTTTCAGTGGATTTATGGTTGGTGTACAGGAAAGCTTCTGATTTTTTAAGATTGATTTTGTATGCAGTATACTTTATTTGCAAAGCTTTCTCTCTTATTTTCATTTACAATCAAGCCTCCAGGAATCATCTCCTCCCTCAAAATCAGCCCTCTCTGCCCTGGAAGCAGAGGCTTCTCAAACTGCTTCCTTTAGTTCTCTGTACTTTAAAATATTTATGCTACAGTTCTCTAGTACCAATGTTCCAATACATCATCTCTCATATCCATTCTTAGTATTTTTCCACTAGGGGCAAGTCTATTTTAAATATAAGAGTAATTTTATTTGGTTTCTCTAATGCTGGAACCTTTCGCAATCTTTCCTTATTTTTTACTAAATCTTTAACTAACTCTTCCCTGGCACAGATTTCAAAGTCTACTTAAGGGCTGTACATGTATTTCTCTGTGTTTCTCTTTGTATTCGTTTCCTATTGATGCTATAACAAATTGCCAGCCACTTAGTGGCTGCAAACAATACAAACTTATTATCTTATATTTCAAGAAGCCTCAAATGGTTCCCACTGGGCTGAAATCAAAGTGCCAATGGGATTGTTATTTCTTCCAGAAGCTGTGAGAAAAAATGTGCTTCTTTTATTATTCCAGATTCTAAAAGCTATAGATGTCTCTTGACTTGTGTCAACATCCTCTATCTTCAAAGCCAGGGAGATCTGACTGAGTCCTTCTCAAACACCCATCTCTATGGCTCTTTCTGTTCTGCCTTCCTCCTCCACTTATCAGGATGCTTAACAGGATAACCCAGAACAATTTCCCCATCTAAAATTCTGCTGATAATCAACTCTAATTTCTTCTGCAACTTTAATTCCATTTTTGCCTGATGTAGCAACATATCACAGTATCTGAGAGCTAGGATGTGACCTTGAGAAAGGCATTATTCTTCCTAGAGAATTTGGAAATTGTAGGGTATGTGTCTTTTGGTATATCTTGGGCCTGAGTTATGGGTAGTTTTGTTTGTTCTTTTTTTTTTTTTTTTTTTGTATGGTACTGGGGATGGAATCCAGGGACATTCCAACTCTGAGCTATGCCCTCAGCCTTATTTTTTATTCTTTATTTTGTTTTTATTTATTTTTTATTGGTGCACTGTATTCATACATCATAGTGGGATACAAACTTTTGTAGACATACATGCACACATCGCCCAGTCAGCCCCCACCCGATCCCCATCCCATTCCCTCCCCATCCCTCCTTCCCATGCTTGGCTTAGTGGTTGACATCTAGTATTATAGCAATTTATCCAAAATTAAAAATGATAATCTCACATAACAGTTTCATTTGTCTGATACCAAGCTTTTGATGACTTAAAGATAACATTTCAATATTTCTTTTTGCTTTCTTTCTTACCAGAGAATATTTTTTTTCTATTTTTTTTAGGTGAAACTATCATATATTTATATATTTGTTTTTCAGAAAAAAATCTATCCTAATATGGAATATGGACTCTAGATACCCAAAATGATCTTGAAAAAGAACAAAGCTAGAAGATATATATTTTCTGATTTCAAACCATATAAAGCTACAATAATTGAAACAGTGTAGTATTGTTCTAAAGGCAGATATATAAACCATTGGAGTTAAATACAAGCCTAGAGCTAAATTCTTCCCTATATTATCAAGTTATTTTTGACAAGGTTTCCACAAACATTTGGTGGTGGAAATAATAATCTTTTAACTAAATATTGTTGAAAAATAATAATTACATGAAAAAGAATAAAATTGGACCCTTACCTAATCCCATATACAAGTATTAACTCAAAATAGACAAAAGACCTAAATATAAATCTTAAGACTATAAACTTTTAGAAGAAAATCTGGGTCATAAAACCTCACAACATTGAAATTGGCAGTGATTTCTTGGATATGATTTCAATGGCAAAGGCAACAGAAGAGTATACAATCTTCCTAAGAAATAAAAAATATTGTATATCCAAAGACAATGTAAACAGAGTTAAAAGTTACTAATAGAATTGGATAAAATATTTCCAAATGCTATATCTGAAGGTATATTAATATTCCAACTAGAAATCCTAAAAATTAACAACAATAAAGGCAAACTATACAATTTAGAGATAGGTAAAAGACTAACATAAATAATGAATCTCCATAGATAACCAATCTTAGTTGTCTGTTGGATGGAAAATCTTGTTTCTCTGGTTCTGGTGTGTGTTACCTATTTCTTCTTTGTAGTTAATCTCTTTGAGTATTTTCTCTAGCGCTGGTTTTGAAGACATAAATTCCTTCAGTTTCTGTTTGTCATGGAAGCTTCTTATTTCTCCATTTAATTTGATAGAAAGTTTTGCTGAGTAGGAAATTTTTGGCTGGAAGTTGTTTTCTTTCAGAGTTTGGAATATGTTACTCCAAGCCCTTCTGGCTCTCATGACTTGGTTTGGGAAGTCTGGAGTGATTCTAATCGGTTTGCCTCTGAATGTCACTTGGCCCTTTGTTTTTGTTGCCTTTAAGATTCTCTGCTTGGCTTCCACATTGGTCATTTTGACAATTATGTGGCGTGGGGATCCTCTTCTCTGATCCTGTCTAAAGGGAGTTCTATAAGTTTCCTGGATCTGTGTATCGACCTCTTGCTCTATGTTTGGAAAATTTTCTGCTATTACTTCCTTGAAGAGATTGTTGATCCCTTTGGTATCACTTTCTTTTCCTTCCTCTATTCCAATTATTCTTAGGTTAGCTCTCTTAAAATGGGCCCATATTTCTTCAATGTCAGATTCCTGCCGTCGGATATTTTTTCCTAGATTAGAAACTATGCGTTCATTTTTGGAATGATCATCTTCTAAGAGCGAGATTCTGTTCTCCATGTGGTCTAATCGGTTGTTTGTGCTTTGAATTGAGGCCTTTACGTCATTAATTGCATCCTTTATCGCTTTTTGGCTCTCTCTGAGTTCTTTTTGAAGCACCTCTATTATTTCTACAGTTATTTTCCTGATTTGATCTTCTAGAAATCTCTGATTTTCTGTTTTATCGGGTTCTGATGTTGTGGGGTTGTGGGCATTCATTGCTCCATTGTTATTCCTCTTTCCCATGATTTTGGAAGTTTGTGCCTTCTCTGGGTTCTTCCCTTGGGTCACTATGACTTCACTTAAGGTGCTCTGGATCTCGAGTCTGTAGTATCTCAGACCCCACTACTCCTTTACTGGGTTGTATCACAGAGTCTCCGACCCAGGGAGTCGATAGAGGCTGCTTTAAACTATAGGGGGTGCCAGGTTGCACGTTCTCCTATGGTGTGATATCTCTGCCACCGCCACTCTCCCACTGGGTCAAGTCCCAGGAAGTACAGTACTGGAATTTCTCCTCTGTGGCCTGCAATTTGACTCACTGTTCTTGAGTTCGCAGATGTAGCTGTACTGGACTCGTTGAATTCACTGCTGCTGCCCCCGGTGGCAATATGGTGCCGCTGCTACGCCCTCGGCCATGAGGCTGGCTTATTTCTTCTTGGTTTTGAATTCCACTTTGAGTCCTTGCAGCGTGTGCTGAGCTCAGCCACTGGGAGCTTTAGATGTTCCCTGTGCTGAAAAATCCCGCCTGGCTGTTCCGCAGCGGCTCACCTCGGCTTGCTGTAGCCGTCCGGTGAATTCGCTGCTGCCGCGTCCTCAGGCCTGAGGCCGGTGTATCTCCTCTGTGGTCTGAGCTCTGTTCTCAGTCCGCTTTCTCTCTGGAGCCTGGTGATTTTTTTGTTTCTCTGGTGATGGTGTTTTCTGGCTATGAAATGCACTGATTTTGTGGTAATGGAGGTTGGTTGTTAGCGGGGCTCTTAAGCCCCGCTTTTCTCAGTCGCCATCTTCCCGGAAGTCTCTTATTCTTTATTTTGAAACAGGGTCTTACTGAGTTGCAAAGGGCCTCACAAAGTAGCTGAGGCTGCTCTCAAACCTCGATCCTCCTGTCTCAGCATCCTAAATGCTGGGATTACAAACATGCCCCACCATGCCCAGCTTTGTTCTCCTTTTTGATATGTGTGGGTTTTGGAGGAGATGTGAAGAAATTTGACTTAAGCAGCTACCATTATCCTACTACAAAATGGACTTTATCCACTTAATGTTCAAAAGCCAAATGTTGCTTCATATCTCTATTACTAAGTTTCTAATGTGCTTCCTGCCAAAATGTCTCTTATTTAGAATGCCACAATTCAGATGGTGCTTCTCCTAATGCCACCTAAATAGAATCTTTTCTTTAAGTATTCTTAAAGATTTTCAACTTTCCTTTTATTCTAATCGCTAAGTTGTGTTAAAATTATTTCATTATGTTTTCTGCTAGACCTGAAGATTTCTTAAAGGATTGTTTTCTATTCATTGTTGTTTATGGACATACATATGGCACATGCTCTATTACTGTTATCTATACCAGTAAAGTATGTTGTTATAGCTGATGCTTATTCTGAGCACTTGACACATTATTATGAATACCCACTGAAATTAAATGACGCAGGTCTTTATCATTCTCATTTTACAGAGGAAAAGACTGAGATTTGAATTTTGGCCAAAGTTGTAAAGTCAATAAAAGGTAGTACTACAGACCTTAACCATGTCTAGTTGCCTACCTAAAAATCTTAGGTTGTTTTCACTTTGTCTCAATATATTCTTAGAGAGACAGGGAGAGGAAGAATGGTACAATTTTAGAGTCAACGGAAAAAATAATGCTCAAAAAAAAGATTTCATAGCCGGGCGTGGTGGCGCACGCTTGTAATCCCCACGCTTGGGAGGCTGAGACAGGAGGATTGCACTGGTTCGAAGCCAGCCTCAGCTACTTAATGAGGCTTTCAGCAACTTAGCGAGACCCTGTTTCCAAATAAAATATAAAAAAGGTCTGGGAGTATAGCCTGGAGGTAGAAAGCCTCTGGGTTCCACCCCTAGTACCACCAAAAAAAAAAAAAAAAAAAAAAAAGGTTTCATAATTTTATTGTTCTCTCTTCCAATAACATCATGTGGTCTCCCTAAAGGCCAGGAACCTCTGCTGGGTTCAAATACAAAACCTCTCAATTGGATCTACAATTTAGATGATATGGATGTAGCACTTGGCCTTTTACTTAAATAAGAGGACAGGAGGTTTTCATTGTTTTCTCAGAACATCAGACCAGATGCACTCTAGACGCATGAGAAATTCTGGAAAGATAATCCAGAGGCTCAATGAAGACTTCCAGAAAAAGCAGTCCTCCTAATACTGGGAGAAACAACACCCTGAACAGCACCCAAAGTCCTCAGAATGGGACCAGAGGAGGAATACCATTGCTTATTTATTTTTCCTATTGGTGCATAATAGTCACACATCTTGATGGGGTACAAGATGGTAGAGGCACACATGCATACATCCTTCATTTAGCCCTTTCCCAGTTTCCATCCCATTCCGTCCCCCTTCCTCCTTCTCATGTTTGGCTTAGTGATTGATTTTTATATGTTTGTGAATGTACATCATGTGCATTATCAAACTTCCCTCTTCCCCTCCTGCTTCCCCCTCAGTTCGGTTGCCTTATTTTCTCATCTTTGGTTTTTCCTTTTTTGTCTAGATTTCCTTCTACGACCCATTTTGTAGCTTCATGGCAAAATGCTCCTCAGTTCAATCTTTAGTATCACAAAAAAAAAACAATAAAAGCCCCAAAATTTCTGTTTCTAAAAACTTTCTAAAAATTAGATGCACTTATTAAAAGAAAATAATAGTTTGCAGTCTTTGGGGAAAGTCTAAAAACAGGTCTGCTATAAAGAAATACATAATTTCTTTATGGGGATATTGGTCCCTGAGACTTCTGGTTGACTTCTTACAAGGGGACAAAAACTTAAGTAAAATAATAAAGTAACATAAGCCAAAATAACTTTAGGACTCAAAAGTCAGTGCCAACAAACACTAAGAGGACTGAGAAGAGCCAAATAATGTTACTCTAGAGGAAGGCTGTCTTACTGCTGGTACCAGATAAGACTGAGTGAGTCAGAATGATGTGTGAGCATTTGTCTCTGAATTCTACTTTTCTGTCCCTATTATTACATGGCTTAGTGGCTTTAAGGAAATAACAAACCCACGAAAAAATGGTATAGTCTAATTTATAAAGTCCTGTGGACTATGAAGGGCCACACAGCACTCTCCTGTACAGTAGCTTTATGACTTGAAAGAGCCACTTCCTGAGAACACAGCCATGGTATAATGTCTCTCATTTAAAGTACCAAAGATAAAATTGAATGAAAACAAAGCAGATCAAAAACAAAACAAACACTCCAACTGTCTCGTTGAGAGCTGTCGGTGTCCTTCATGAAGATTAAGACAATGGATGATATTTAGTCTGCAATGTACCTGACTTATCAAAAATACTTGGCAGAGTTAATTTCCTTCTTCTTCTAGAAACACTCATTTCTTTTGTTTTGTGGAACAGCACACTGTTCTCCTGTTTGGTTGTACTTGGGGTGGTTTGTTTCAGTCATTGGTTCACCATATTATTTTACTACTTTGCTGGCTGTTCCTTCTCAGGCTTCTCATTTTCTCCTCTTCATTTTAATATCCCAATGTTAGAATGCCCAAGGACTCAGCTCTCATTTCTTCTTTTCTTATACTTTTATTGGCGCATTACTGTCTCACATCATAATGTAGTTCATAGTGATGTAGACATATATGCATACAACAGTTAATGGGCTTTCCTCTGCTCTCTCCCCATTCTCTCCCTTCCCCATACAGGGTATTGAGATTGTCTTTGGTATTCTCATATATGCACATAAAGCCAATGGTAGTAATTCCTTTACTGATCTTCCTTCTCCCCCCAACTTTTTCCCCTAGACCACTTCCCTGGCTCCAATGAAGTTTCTCCCTTATCTGAAGTGTCTCTGGCATCCCAATTACTCCCTAGCTTCCACATATGAGAGAAAACATGACCCTTTACTTTCTGTGACTAATCTCACTTAACATAATGCTCTTCAGGCCTTTTCTTTTTATAAACATAACCGAGGTATTCTCAGTCAGTTTTATAACAATATCACTTACCCTGTCATGATGTTTAAATGTTAACCTCCATCCCTAACCTTTCTCTTAGTTCCACCTTGTTGACTGATAAGCTTCTCAAAATCCCTTCTTGGATAACCAACAGGCCTCTCCAAATTTAATATATCCAAAAGAAAAATGTTAATGCAAGTCACTCCTGTATCCTGCACGCTATGCACTATCTTGTCTGTTTTTCTTTAGGCTTGCCACAGCCCAGTAAACAAAAACACCACTCAAAATAAAACCTAGAAATCAACCAATTCATTTGCCAGATCGTATTTACTCATATCTAAAAATTAACTTACCATGTCTCTCCGCCGGCACACCCACTACACTAGTACAGGTCTCCAGCTCTCACATGAACTGAGATGGGGCGGCTGCCTGCTTCCTGGTCATTGCTGCCACCCTTAGCCCATCTCACCCTTGGCTACACTTTTCAGCCATGCCTTCATGTTGGCCAAAGGGCTCATTTTCAAACCTAGTTCAGGTCCTGGTGTTCCCTGGTATCCCCAAGAGTATCCCCAGAGTCTTCTCATTCACTCTTACTTCAAATCCTTGCTCTTCTTAACCGTTATATCTACATAGCTAATGTTCTCACTTCCTTCAAGTCTTTGCTCAAATCTCGTTTTCTAATGAGACATCATTTAAAGCATAGTGTACTGCCCCTCTACTCTGTTCCTGATCTCACTCTCATCTATAATTACACATATTGTTGATGCTCTTGCTCTCTGTTAAAACATAAAGTTCCATATGATATGTGTCTTTCTTATTCACTGGCATTTCCCAGGAGCCTGGGCCAGTACTTGGCCTATGGTGAGCACCCAATAGACACTCACTGAAGAAAGGAGCTGGCTCCGGAAGGACCTGGTTCCTGGCCTCCTTGCCTGTCACTCTTCCCTTGCTCTCTGCTCCAGCCACACCTTGCCTTCTTGCTGTTCCTCAAACACCCTCATATGTCCCCACCCCTTTGGGCTTCCACTCTCTCTTCTTAAACAGGCTTTGTCCACACATTCAGATGAACTGCTTCCTCACTTCATGCAGACAGTGCTGTCCACACTCTCCTATTGAACAAGCACTCTCTCATAGATTATATCACCTAATACCTCCGTTTCTCTCCCTAAAGTGTGATGGGAGGATTATAAAAGTTAGAAGCATTTAATTTATCTTGATTATTAAAATATAGACAAGAACAGTATATGCTGCTTTCATGCAGAATCTTAAAAACCAGTCTGTGGTTTATTATATTTCTTCTCTCTTTTTCATCAGGACCAAAAATGCTCAGATGGAGGCTGTGCTATCAATCTGAGAATCAAATTATAAAACGTGGAGAAGGAGCGCATGCAACCTATGGTAGCCATGGAGAAGGAGCTTGGTAATGGTAAGCAGCAGAGATTTCAGGCTTACTTGCTCTTGCCGTATCATTTAGTCTTTTACCCTACGTGGCATTTATCATAACCTGAAAGAATAATGTGGTTTTATTTGATTACTTGTTTGATATCTCCCACTGGAATGGCAGTTCATGAAAACAAAGACTTTGTCACATTTGCTATATTTCTGTCATCCAGGACAGTACCCATAGGTCCTTAGTAAATATTTGTAGAATTTATTAAAGGAACTTTGTGCTTTGGGACAGCTGGTGCTGGCTGCTTCGACCTGTGTGTGTAGGTGTTCTGGCGCTGTTATATCTCTCTTCAGGGAAAATGTATATAAAAAAATGCTAACCCAACAGCTTTCCTCTCTAAAAATCAGCATCCTTCTACCTCTCCACTCCCCCCATCCTGTGTTGATGAAATGATCCATCTGGATAAATTCATCCCTGTCAAGGGGCAGCCAATAACGGGTCCCCCAGCCCATTGTGATCCATACAAACAGCAGAAGGGACCCCAGGAGGGTCCTCCTACTCCAATACCTCATTTTTACTTAGCCAAGCCCTTATCTCTACTTTAAGGAGTAAGTGAGGGAGGCTGTATTTCCTGTACAGAAAGGCATTAAAAGGAACATAAGAGAGTCAGGTACTATGGCACACACCTGCAATCCCAGTCTTCAGGAGGCTGAGACAGGAGGATCACAGGTTCAAGGCCAGCCTCAGCAACTTGCAAGACCCTATTCCAAAATATAAAATAGGACTCAGGTGTAGCTCAGAGATAGAATGACCTTGAGTTCAATTTGCAATACCTAAATAAATAAATAAGTAAATAAATAAATAACACAAGATACATAAGGCATGCCATTGTCTTGGCCTATTTTTTATTAGTTGTGCTGGTAAATATTAAACTTTCTTTTCTTAAATCATAAAAGAATTGGTATTTATCAAAGAAAGGAAGGAAAGAAGAAAACAAGAAATGAAAGAAGAAAGGAAATTAATTTAGTTTAATCCCATAACTTGACCAAAGGGAAAATTGCCTATCTAGTTAATGTAATTATAGAGACTAAACACATAAAGCCCCAGGAGAAACAGTGAAAGATTATATAATTTTTCTTTGTCTTTCCCATAAACCCCTGCTCCAGTGTTTAAATATATTCTATGTCCACCTTCCCTCCAAGGGACTCTCTGTCCTGCTATGCTCACTCCTGAGGTGGAGAGCTCCTTTACCATTCAACCACCGGACAGTTCTGACTTGAATTTCACTCATTCTGTGCTCCAGCTCTTCACACTGTATTCCAGCTCTACCCTGGCTGCATGAGCAGGCTAAACCTTCCCTCTAGGCCCTTGCTTAGCCTGCCTGAAGCAGGAAGAACTTGATACACATTTTAGCAAGACCATCTCAACTGTACTTCAAAGAATAGATTAGGTGGGAGTAGAGGGTAAGAAAAAATTAAAGAAGCCCTTTTAGGAGGCTCTTGAAGGAATTGGGGTCCAGACAACAGAGGCACAGAAATTAGCAGCAAAGAAGGTAAAGGCCAGCAGAATTAGGAAATACTTAGCAACTAGAATTCACAGCATTGGGATCATAACATCCTTTTAATTCTCTGGGAAACTCAGAGTCTTATATAGAAATTCTCAGGCTGGGATGCAGCTCAGTGATAGAACACTTGCCTAACACATATGAATAAGGCCTGGGGTTCCATCACCAGCAAGAAAGAAAGAAAGAAAGAAAGAAAGAAAGAAAGAAAGAAAGAAAGAAAGAAAGAAAGAAAGAAAGAAAGAAAGAAAGAAAGAAAGAGGAAGGGAAGGGAATTGAAGGGAAGGGAAGGGAAGGAAGGGTTTTTTCTCCAAGCTTTGTGATATATTAATTAAGTCAAAAGTCTGGGCTTTGTAAGGCCAGTACTTCTGTTGTGTCTTCTTGCCTGTGTTGGGCTTCAGTTTCCCTTTCACTTGCTCCTTCTATTCTTAATAAGTCAGATGTATTCTCTTAGGTAGAGAAGACAAAGCCTCAGGCAGGAAAGGCCGACTCTGCGCCCTGCTCTTTTAGGGTAACATGCTCTATAAGCATATTCACATAATTGGCAAAGAGCCAAAATAAGACTTTATGTAGGAGGAGGATGGTTGTCAAAAATGATAGAATGCAAAAGTATTTAATATGTTTTCTTTTATGTCTTCAAACAATGCCTCTGCATACAGATAAAAGATTTCCAGATGTTATGTAAATTTACCAGCATTTAGGCTCCTTCATCTCAGTTTTGGGAGTCTATAGAAAGACATGCTATGATAGACCTGAGCTGGGCAAGTTAGCTTATGTCTATAATTCCAGTACTTGAGAGATCGAGACAGTAGGATCATAGGTTCAAACCCAGCCTCAGTAACTTTTCAGCAAGACCTTAGCAAGACCATTTGTTTCAAAATAAAAAATAAAATAGAACTAGGGGTTTATCTCAGAGGAAGAATGCCTCTGGGTTCAATCCTCAGTAGCAAAAATAAATAAATAAATAAATAAATAAATAAATAAATAAATAAATAAAAAAAATATACCTAGTAGAGAATTTCAGCTACACTCTCTCACAAGCAGTGTGATATATTACTTTACAAAAATTGTATAACCTCCTTGGCCCTTAGTTTTCTCATGTGAAAATCAGGGTAATAATGAGCTCATTGTAATTGAGAGGGAAAATAAAGGTACAATATTAGTGTAGTGACTGAGGCAGAATAGACCTCAGTAGATAGTGGTAGTAGTGAGTTTTTCTGGTTATAATTGCAAGGTCAAGTCTTCAAAAATCTGCTACATTCAGTTCCAAGAATACAAGATATTACCAAGCCGAAATCTTAATTTTCCTGAAGTCAACTCTAGATGGCCTGATAATTTGTGTTTTCTCTGCCCTCTAAAAATGGGCCTATCGCTTCATCAGCTGGGTTTGGCCTCATCCCAGGTCTCATCCTCTCAGATGTCTTCCAGATTGTACCACCAAGGCCCAGGATCCTCCCTGTCTCTCTTGTTGGACTGAGTGTTGTTTATACTCTTTTCTGAACTCCTACATCTCTTGTCACATTCCAGCTTCCTTATCAAAAGACCCCACTACCAATGGAAATTAACCTGCCATATTATCCAGCAATACCACTTCTAGATATCTACCCAAAAGAATGGAAACCAAACTACCAAACTAATGCATGTTTATCTATGTTCATAGCCACACAATACATAATTGCCTAATTATGGAACCAGCCAAGATGCCCATCAACAGATGAATAAATGACAAGACTATAGCATATATACACAATGAAAATTTATTCAGCCAAAAAGAAAAACAAAATTATGTCATGTGTGGGAAATATATGGAACTGAAGAACATTATGCTAAGTGAGTCACAAAAAGTAAAATATCGCCAGCTCTCCCTAATATGTAGAAGCTAAGAGAAAAAGGTCATAGGAGAAACTCTAGACAAAGAAGGAGAAACCATAGATGAGCAAATAAGGCGACCTAACTGAGGAGGATGGGGAAGGAGAGGGAAATTCCCTAATGTACATGATATACATTCACACACATGTCAAAGTCAATCACTAAGCCAAACATGAGAAGGAGGGAGAAGGGAAAGAATGGGGTAGGGAGGCAGGAAGGACTAAATGAATGTTGTGTATATGTATGTCTCTACCATCTTGTACCCTATTAAGATGTATGACTACAATGCACCAATAAAAAAAAGAAGTCCCCATTACCAGTTTTCTTAGGGACTCATTACCTAGTTCATCTTTTAAAGCTCCAAGTCCACAGCCTCTTCCTTGAAAGGAGAAATTGGCTATGGGATCTGCATCCAGAGACAAATAAGATGGAAGAGGCCAGAGGACATAAAGCTTCAGGAACATTGGACTGGACTTCACCCTTTTTTCATTCTACCTCCACTCTTTGAAGGTAATATATTACAAATTAAATATTTTCTAATACAAAAGAGCCCATTTGCATTTGGCCATGATGCTGAAATGTTCAATTCTGCTTATTAACTCTTGAGACCTCCTTGAACCTATTTGCTCACCTGTGCAATGGGTTGAAAAGAATACTAAACACTTTCCTGAGTTTGTTATTATTATTGACTAGAATAGTACATTTAATGTGTGTATTTCAGTACCAGACGATAGTAAGCACTTAACTAAAGGAACCATCACTGCTGTTGCTATGACTTGATTGTGATTATTATTCCTAGAGTCATTAGAGTCCTATCTTCTGCATGACCCACAACTCACAACCTTATTGTTCTGCCCACAAGTTAAACCTCTGGTGACTCTGTGGAAGTGTTACTGATTTTTCTGAAAAAATCTCAGTAAAATTCTAAACAAGAGACCTCTTAGCTGGGCATGGTGGCACACGCTTGTAATCCCAGCATTCAGGAGGCCGAGACCGGAGGATCACTGTTTGCGGACAGCCTCAGCTACTTAGTGAGGCCCTCTGCAACTCAGTGAGACCTGGTTTCAAAATAAAAGAATAAAAAATAGGGCAGAAGTGTAGCCCAAAGATTGAATGCCCCTGAGTTCCATCCCCAGATCTGCAAAAAGAGAGAGAGAGAGAGAGAGAGAGAGAGAGAGAGAGAGACCTCTTAACCACCAAACTATGGAGGCTTGAATAAAAAAATGTATATGCTATGGCTGACAAAATATTTTATCTTCTTAGAACGTCACCAGCCTTGAGTGATAGGGAGTAAGGGTCACCATAACTACTTAGGAAGCAGGCTTAGAGGCAAGGTAACCTGCTCATAGTTATATAGCCAAATAAGAACCAGGATTAGAATAAATGTCTTACAATTTCTGGTCATGCCTTTAACTTCTAGTTTAACTCAACTCTACCCATCCAATCATTTGGCCCAGAACTTCTAGATCGGATGGCCTCATAGAAAGTTTATAGGCTATAGCCCGCCTACTAAGAATGGTTGGCATCTGTCCTGAAAAGCTGGAGAGAGAAGAAAAAGATGAGAGAGCAAGGAATTCCAGAGTTCCAAAGATATTTCCATACCTTCATACTGGCCCCTTATCTTGCAGATAAGACAATGATGGCCATCCCAAAGTCACACTGGACACACAGAAATCAAGACTAAAATGCAAAGGAGAAAATGAATTCAAGAGTCAAACTGAGAAAAACTCATGAAATTATCATTTCCAGATTTTGTTGCTGTCACTTTAATCCAATTAACACATACTGAGAACTTACATGTTCTCTGTCCTTTACTAAGTTCTGGGATTCAGAGAAGAAAAAATCACATAATACTTGTGAACAAAAAGTCACACACTCACACATCTTCATTCATATGAATAAGAAATATTAAGCAATTGATGTCAACTTGCATTAAACTTTACACATAAGCACTTAAGATTTTAATCATATTTAGAAGAATAGGTGCATTGTTCTTACTAGATAAGGAAACAGAAGCTTAGAGGATTTATGAAATTTTCAGTGGTTCTATTAATATTGCTAGGACTTGAAATCAGATAGTCAATATATATTACCCATGCCCTAGTCTACTTAATGGAAAGATATAAACTCCTAAACAAAATACCCCCAAAATATCACTACAATAGGACAGTTCTGTCAACGAAGTGAGCACTCTAAGGGCTGAGAATGGAACCCACACCACTTAAGAATGTTCTCTGGAGTTATAGGTATAAAGAAAGTA
Source organism: Muscardinus avellanarius (assembly GCF_963383645.1). NCBI lineage: Eukaryota > Metazoa > Chordata > Mammalia > Rodentia > Gliridae > Muscardinus > Muscardinus avellanarius. The sequence continues at coordinate 29,406,082 of NC_137799.1, forward strand.
TTTCAGAAATTCATGAACAGAGTTGCTGAAATTCACTGTCCACTATCCAGGCAGTATCATACCTCTTTGAATTTCTCAAAGCACCACTTTTTGAAAATATGCAGCCAGCCCAGCCAAGATGATTGCAGACAGGGTACTAAAATTAAGGAAAACCAGGAGTGGGAATTGGTACGAGAAGGGAGGGGTTGAGACAGCCTAGGGAGACACTTCAGTTGCACTGCTATTGAATCTTTTCTTTGTCTTTCAAAGATGGGACAAGCAATCCAATCCATATAGTCTTTCCCCCCCTTCAGTAAATTGCATTTTTAAAAAAATCAACTGGTACAGGATTTATTGATCTGCATTGACAGTGAACTTCACAAATTCATACAAAAGAGTTTTCTCATTATAGAGTCATTTAAAGGACTGGTTAGTTCAGAGCATTCATCGTAAAATTCACCTGCTGTATTAAAAAAATAAGGCTGAAAATGTATAAAATTGAGCCCAGACTGTGTTTTTCATTCTGTCAATTGGATTTTTCAGCATATGCTCTCAGCCATACTCCCTTCAATTTGGTAGAAGAACCTAGGAGGCACCACTTTGACATTTTTTTTTTCCCTAGAGGGAGCAACAGAAATATCTCCACTGGTTTTACCTGGTAAAAACTTGAATCCAGTACTAAAACTCAACAGAAACTCACAGAAACCCCTGGCTTTGTCTCAGGACCCCAGTGATTTCTCTCCAGGAGAGGAGAAAAAGGGGAGGTCATCATCAAAAGAGAAACTTCTATTGGGCTTCACAGCTTGCACAATGGAACATCAACGCCATCACCTTCTCTACTAGCTTCCAAAAAAAGGAAAACCCTGGCCTCAGCCAGATACACTGAGTCTTATCAAACAGCTTCATCTCACAGTGCCCACAGGCTGACCTGTCAGAAGCCTCTGAGCATTTATGAAAGCTATTCAAACTCCCAAACCCTTCTCTGAACATTTGTTTTATTTTTATATTTATTTATTTATTTATTTATTTATTATGGTACTGGGGGTGGAACCCAGGGGCTTTCTACCTCTGGGCTATACTCCCAGACCTATTTTATATTTTATTTGGAAACAGGGTCTCACTAAGTTGCTGAGAGCCTCGCTAAGTAGTTGAGGCTGGCTTCGAACCTGTGCGATCCTCCTATCTCAGCCTCCCAAGTGCAGGGATTACAAGCATGCGCCACCACGCCTGGCTCCTCCTCTAAACATTTGACCACAGATTAAGGAACCACCAGGAGACTGTGTCAATCACAGATCCATCTCCAGCTGATCTTTAATGACATAACCACAGATTTTATGGAGGGATCGTATCAGAGCCCAACTCTGTGCTAAAGAACATGGGTTCTGTCACCAGGATGATTATTTAATTTTGGCCCTACAACTTCTTGGTTGTATGTTCTTCATGTTATTTAACCTGTTACACTTTAGTTCTCCCATCTTTAAAGTAGGGATAATAAAAGCATTTACCACATAAGGTTGCTAATTAGATAAGATAAATTTTATGTGCATGTTTACAACAGCTCTTACCTCAACAAATACAAATTAGATTTAATTGTTATAAAAACTATTGTGTAGGACCTTGTATATTGGTCATTTGATGACTCTGATATTAAATTCTCAGTCAAATTCCTTCTTAAGAACTTAAAGTAAACAATATCTACTGAGAAACCCTGCTTTCTCATGTTAAAAATCTCTGTAATTGGAGCCAGGCGTGGTGACACATGCTTGTAATCCCAGCATTCGAGAGGCTGAGACCTGAGGATCGTGGTTCGTGGACAGCCTCAGCTATTTAGTGAGGTCCTCTGCAACTCAGTGAGACCTGGTTTTCAAATTAAAGAATTGGAGGTCAAATGCCCCTGGGTTCCACCCCCAGACCTGCAAAGAAACAAAAATCTCTGTAATTGAACTCAATTCCCCTTTGGTCTTTGCAGAAAATGTCAAATTCAAATATAATGATAGCTTGTATTTGATTGACCATGGTTAACATGTTTGATATACCTCCTTCCTACCAAATGTTGCTATCCCATTGTAAAATACTTTAAATTCATCTTGGCAAGAGTCTATAGGACTGACAGTTTCTTAGAAGCAGAGTGTCTCTGTCTTTTCTATTTGTACCCCCATATGTAAGCATTGGGGACAGAGTAGCTATTTATAAATATGTGTTTATTTGCATTTTTAGACAATATAAGTAAACAAAGATACTCAAAATATAAAACCTAGAATTTGATTAGCATTAATGTTATCTGAGGTTCTATGACAGAAATGTGCACCCTCCTTTAAATGACATACCTTTTGGTTGTTTGCATCAATTAAAAACACTGATCTCAACGAACAGTGAGTGTCTGTTTAATCTGGTGTAATGAGTTATTTAAGGGACCTCATTCTATTATTTTTCTTTTCCTACATCTATCCTGGTATAGCATATTTCTGAAATAGATAATAAAATACACACAATGGAATTCTGCTCGGCTATAAAGAAAAACAAAATCAAGTCATTCACAAGAAGATGGAAAGACCTGGAGAACATTATGTTAAGTGAGATCAGCCAAGCACAGAAAGAGAAGGGACATGTGTTTTCTCTAATATGCCCAAACTAAGGAGTATTAGGGATACCAGAGGGACTGCATATAATGGAGGGGAAACCTCAGCAAAGCTAGAATTAAAGGATAGGAGAGGAAGAAGGCTGAGATTGATTAATGGAGGAGCTACATTCAAATATGTGTAAAAGTATGAATATAGCATGGTTAACCTGGACACTCATTGTTGGGAGGGAGGGAAGAGGAAGTGGGGGGAGGGAAGAGGGCACCAAGCACAGTCTGAATGTATGCCATTTTTAATATGTTCCACATAAAAATAAAAAATAAATATTAATTAATTAATTAATTCAAAAAAATTAAAAGATGTAAAAATAGACATATAAATGAATATAAGTAATAGATGGTCAGAAAAATCCCCAGGATAAAATCAAGCTTACACTTCACATCAAGCATAATGACCCAATGGATGAAGTTTGAATGAACGGAGGCCATTCGTGTTAACCTACGAGAAAGATAAAAGAAGAAGGATAGGGAAATGGAAACAGAAAGTCTTTTCCAACCCGATATATTTAGTCAACAAATATTTCTTATGTACCATAATATATCAAGCCATATTCTAAACACAGGGTATAAGAGTTAATAAAGACTCACAGGATCTGCCTTTACAAAACTTGCATTGCAGTGGGGGAGACAGAATAAACAAGGAAACAACATAATAAATAAGATAAGCTTAGATAAATGCTATGAAGGAAATGAAACTGGGTAACATTATAAAGAATGACTGAGCATCCAAAGATGGGGCACTTCAGATAGTGTGTCTAAAAGGTCTCCCTCTGGTCTTTAAGCATTTCTTTATATATTTCTTTATATACTTTACATTATGAATTATGGTTATCAGTTTCTATAGACATTTTTCCAACTTCCCCAAGTGAAATGTGACATATATTAGTCTCAAGTATAAAACATAATGTCTTGGTCCCATTAGGCCCTCAATCATTTTTTGCTGGATAAAAAAAAAAAAAAAATTTTAAGGAACAGCTTCTACTTAACTGCATAGACAGAGAAAAAGAAAAGGAAAATCTTTGTACTCCTTTTTTTGTAAAAAGAAGAATTTGAAATTAGGAAAACCTTCAGGAAGTAGATGAGGAAAGCCCCCAAATTAGAGAAACACATGCTATATATTAGAAACAACAGATCTGGGAGTTTTGGGGGTAGCATGGCAGGGAAGGAACTGAAAGGTTAATCAATACTTCTATTGTAGTTGTTACAAGATAATGAAAGGCCATCGATGTCATGCCAAGATGTTTGGAGTTTCAGGAGGCAATATGGAAGGCATCAGAGATTTCACAACAAAATAGCCACATATTAAAAAGTTTACGGTAGAAAAATGGCACTGAAAGATGAGAAATCAATGGATAGGAGGAAGGGGAAATGACAGAAAAAAGGGACTCAAATGAAAAGGAGATACAATGGTTGGATTGACAAAAGGGAAGAGGCTGGGTTGGAGTATGGCAGAGTGGAGAGAGGCACAACTTGAATTTCAGGCACATTAATAAAATAAGATCAATAGAACTGGGGAAACTGTTGCACTTGAACCAAGTGCATTTGAGCCTAGATGAAACCAGGAAGGGGCAGCTCAGCAGCCGTCCACTTGGTGAACTTCATTTTTCATGGCTTCTCCACGTGAGAGATTAAAATACATAAATAGTTTTAAGAAAACAGCTTGAGCAGGGGACAATTCTACTAAAAATATATGGAAGGACATGTGTGTGTATACATATATATATAAACGCATTATATATGTGTGTGTGTGTGTGTGTGTGTGTGTGTGTGTGTGTGTGTGTTTTATTGGTGGGTGCACTTCCCTTTAACCTAAATGATAGTCTGAACCAAAATGCATGAAAAATCCTTTTGTGATCAGTGACCAGGGTGAACTTGGATGGTCAGTTGGCCTGTTTGACATAATATCTTTCTATCTAAGGATATCGGCCATTAGACTATGCTGGCTACTTCTCAACTGCACAAGGAGTTTGTCTGCACAGCAGTGGCTTGCAACTTAATATTTTGCATAAAAATTCATGAGGTGCAGTATCCATTTCAGCTATGTTATAAAGTAGTAAAAAGGAGAGAGAGAGAGGGAGGAAAAGAGAAAGTTCAGCCCGGCACTCAGATAGGGTTCATTTTTGAGTGATGATTGCGAGCCATCCTTGGAAATTACAGATGCTACTTGGTTCACTATTATTTTGCAGCATCTCCAGTAATCTTCCGTGATCATTTATAACAGCATGTCTGATGACTTTCAAAACGTAACGGGAAAGGGTACTTCTGTGAAGCATGTCTACTCAAAGGGAAAATCAATCTTGGCTGCTGAGGGAGTGAACTTTGTACCACCACGATTAGACAGTTAGAGATTTCAACATATAAAAATAGGAATGGCAGGGGTCCAGTCCTCCAATGTATATGTGTATATAATGTGTGTTCCAGTGGCTTGAACTGTTTAGGATTTCTCTTTTTATCCAAACAAAACACAACATGTGTCAAGAATCCGAATTGGCACGCTCTATAGAAAATAATCATAAACTCCATAGTAACTACTAATGTTTATGTAATGCCTTTACAGTTTGCTAAGTACTTGTCACACACCTGAGCTGCTAATCAACAAAAATACCTCACACTTCCCAACCTTCCTTTCTTCTCTGACAATCATTCCTATTACCTGCAATGTACTCCCGCAACATCTGTGTTCCCACCCTTCAAGGATGAGCTCAAAACCTTCCTCTTTGTGAAATACTCTCTGGTTATTTTAACTCTCATGAGTGAGTAATATTTTGCAATGTATAAAGATCTCTGAAAGGCATATAGTTTGGCAGAAAGTTAGCAATGTTTACAATCAGAATTTGGGTTCAAGTACTGATTTCATAAGTGATTAGCTGTATGACCTAGGCACATCATTTAACCTCAAAACAAGAGTCAAATTTTATCCTCTTAAATGTTTTCTTTAGATAAAAAGAAATGACCCATATAAATTTATTTTTTAATTCAAATGTATCATATAGACCTTGTTAATATTTTACTCTATTTACCTCTGAGGATTATTATGAAAACTAATAATTTATGTAAAATAATTCAGTGCTTTGGAATATAGTAAATACTCAATAAGAATTATTATTATTATCATTGTTTATTTAATAGACATTAAATACTATGTATATAATATTACAATGGATATAACACCTCATTAATGTTCTAATTAACTTGTTATAGAATTATAAAAAACATTTTCAGCCAGGCATGGTGTTGCACGTCAGTGATCTCAGTACTTGAGAACTGAAACAGTAGGATCACAGGTTTAAGGTCAGCCTCAGCAACTTAGACCCTCCACAACTTAGTGAGACTCTGTTTCCAAATTTAAAAAAAAAGTAGAGCTGTTGACATAGCTCAAAGGTAGAATGCCTATGAGTTCAATCTCTAGTACTACACACACACACACACACACACACACACACACACACACATGCACATTGTCACCATAATATAGTTTAACATAGTGGTTTTTTACACTGACTTTGAAATCAGGCCACCTAAGATCTTAGCTTAATCATAATGTTTTTATAGCTATGTGATCTTGGGCAAATTACTTAGCTTGTCCATGCCCCAGGTTTCTTATCTATAGTAACAATATATCCTTCAGTATAAGATTGTCACAAACAGTAAGTAAATTACATGTGGCAAAAGCCAAAAATAGTGTTTGCCACATAGATACAGCCCAGTATATGTTCTGCATTTTAAAATCTTTTAGTGTAACCACCTCATAAATATTCTTTCTTATGAACCAAAAAAATATGGTAAAGAATAAACTCAATTACTCATTCTTTGAATCCAGCCGGTCGTTCCTAATTCACCTCTTCACTCTTGTCATCTCCCAATGCATTCGTCACACTTTGACCAGAGTAATCTTTCTAGGGCATTAAGCTCATCCTCTTAAAACTTGCATAGGATCCTCAACATGTTTTATGAGGCTTCCCATTACCTGGCTTCACTTGCCTGTGTTTCTGCTTCTCTTTCAATTCATCTTGGCCGATTCTTCAGTCCATCCTAGTAGCAGATCCATGGACTGAACTTGGGAAAGAGTGGCCCGTCCTCTCTAGTAACATCCGGGAGCCACACATTCTCAATTTTTAATAGGGATAATGGATGTCATTAGTATTACACTAAGGTGTTATACAAATTCAGTTTCAATGCAAGTTCTTTCTTCCTGTTTGAATGCTGCCCCAGAGTTCTTCTATGTAGAAATTGAAGTTGTCATGTTTAATGGATAAGTCAAAACAAGTCTTTTCCTTTCAGATCTCCCCCTCATTTGTCCAAGAGATTTCTTTCTCTGGAACTCCACACACTTGCACCCCACAACCTAAGCCCATTTACCATTTCTAGATTCATCTCCTAAGAAGGTGCTTAGCACTCTCCAGATAGATTTGATTTTCCACAGTACTTTATACTTTACACTAGGTGGAGGTCTCTACAATGTGCTTCCTATAGGAGTGTTTGACCCATGTTTCTGACAGCTGGTGCAGATCTACCCCCTAGTAAATACCCAGTAAATATAAGTCTCGGTTAATATTTGAAGGATCATATTGTGCATAAGGAATCACTGTCTAATAGAATCATAAAAGTAAAAAGTGTTCATGGTGGCAGCAGCTATAGATTGTTGGTCAATGCCAGATTTTATGGATTAGTTTCTATTATGGGTTAGAAACTATTTTCTTTCAAAAAAGCAAGATGGTCATTTTAGAAAATGTCAGTAACATTGTTAACACTCTGTGAAAAATATATTAAAGATCTGAGCCGGGCGTGGTGCCACATGCTTGAAATCCCAGCATTTGGGAAGCTGAGACAGGAGGATCGAGGTTCACAGACAGCCTTGGCTTCTTAGTGAGGCCATTTGCAACCCAATGAGACCCTCTTTCAAAATAAAAACAAATCAGCCAGGTGTGGTGGCGCACACTTGTAATTCCAGGGTTAGGGAGGCTGAGACCTGACGATCTCATGGTTCGTGGACAGCCTCAGCTACTTAGTGAAGCCCTCCGCAACTCAGTGAGACCCAGTTTCAAAATAAAGAATAAAAAATAGGGCAGGAGGTGTAGCTAGGAGGTCGAATGTCCCTGGATTCCGCCCCCAGACCCGCAAAAAAATTAAATAAATAAAAATAAATAAAAAGTAGGGCTGGGGAATGTAGCTTGAAGGTAGAAATGCCCTTGGGTTCCATCTGCAGTACCGCTATATATATTAAAGATATATAAAATGTTTATATCTATGATAGTTTTAGAGATAATAGGATAGATTTAAACAAATAACCAGCTGGGCATGGTGGCGCACGCTTGTAATCTCCGTGCTTGGGAGGCTGAGACAGGAGGATCACACAGGTTCAAAGCCTGCCTCCCTGGCTTAAAAGACCCTGTCTCCAAATAAAATATAAAAACAGGTCTGGGAGTGTAGCCTGGAGGTAGAAGGGTTCCATCCCCAGTAACACACATACACACACACACACACACACACACACACACACACACACACACACACAACAGGTTTTCTGAACAACAAAAGTGTCTTAATGGTCTGAAATAAGGACAATAAAGAGGAGAAGGAGCAAATCATCACTGATTTACTCAGAAATTATGCTGTTTCAGGACTATATCTGGAATAGTGCAAAAATTATCTTATTTTAAACTTTTTTATTTTATTTTGTGGTACTGGGGGTGGAACCCAAGGGCTTTTTTACCTCTGGGCTATTCTCCCAGACCTATTTTATACTTTATTTGAAAAAATGGTGTCACTAAGTTGCTGAGAGCCTCACTAAGTAGTTGAGGCTGGCTTCGAACCTATGTTATCCTCCTGTCTCAGCCTCCCAAGCGCTGAGATTACAAGCATGTGTCACCACGCCTGGCAAATTATTTTATTTTAATCTTGCAACAATTGTATATGTTAAATATTTTCACTTCTATTTTACAAATGAAGAAATCAAGTCTTAGAGAAATTGATTAATTTACTCAAAGTCGATAATTAGAAACTGCAGGATTTGAACACAAATCTGACTGTTTTAAGAACTTGCTTTTATATATTACCAATATTAGAAATAAGGTCATCAAAGCATTTGAAGACTTTCTGGGCTTATCTCTTAGCCTCCAACCCATTTCTTTATAAGAAATAGAATTTTTATTTCTAATGTTACTCCCACTGACAGTTGCTCCAGATCTAAGTTACAGTTGCTCCCTCATCCCGAATCATTCTATACATTACTTCTAAATAAATCATCTTAACATACCACATCACTTTTGACAAAGCTGATGAAGGAATTCTAGGATTCAGGTTTTTTAAAAATTCATCTTTCTATTCTGGTACTGCATTGGAATTTCCTGGGCACAAGAACAATATGTGTACACCAAGGATTTAGAATCCAAATCTATCAGCAGTATAAAGACAGATAAGAAAGTCAGAGAAACAAGGTTAGAGAAAATATTGATTTGTGACCAAAGAGGGAAGAAGGGAGGAAGGATGGAGGAAGGGAGGGAGAGAGAGAAAGAGAGAGAAAGATAGAGAATTTGTAATAGAAGTGTAAAGCTAAAGAAATTAAAAAGAGAAATGAAAAAGATGTTTTTTCTAGATAATAGAAGAAAAATAAAATATAGAAACCAAGATTGACTCCAATACTGGAGTGAATATCATGAATTGCACTGCTTTTTCTAGTGTACTAGAAAGACAGTTAATTGGTGTGACTGCACATAATTGGAGTCATGACATAGGAAATAGGAAGCCACATAGGTCCCAGTTGAGAGAGCAAGAGTGGGCGAGATTTCTAGGGTAGTCGGGATAAAGTTCAAGGATGGATTTTAAGGATAAAGTCTTAGAACATAGCTTCATTAAGAAGATTCACCTATTCAGTCAATAAACATCTGCTGAGCACCAGCTATATGCCAAGCATGTTTCAGCATCCTAGAGATCTATCAGTGAAAAAGTAGAGTCTGAGAAGAAGTAGTCAGAGAGGCCAAGAGAAAAACCAGGATGCTGTAATTATCAAGATTTCAGTAAAAACTTTCAAAGAAGAATCATTGGTCAACCACATTGACTTATAGTTTATCATTCTTGCTGAGAACTTAAGAAAATAAAACTATGCATGCCTAAGATGTAATGATAAAAAATTACTGGAGGTCATATATCGAATATTGGAACTGTTCAACAGAAAGGCAGATAGGATAGATAATTATGGGGATATCAAAGTATTGTTTGGGGCCATTCAAAAAATGTCTAAAATGGGGTAAAACATTAACTAGAAGGGGAAAAAAGAGGTTGAAGAGATCTAAAATGTAGCTTATCTCAAGCAGGTTTTGAAGAGGAATGTGTGTATTCTAAAAGGAATTTAATCCATATGTTTCAGATTCTTTTGCATTCTACAAAATGTCAGCACATAAGAGCTCGTTGATGTCCAGAGAGCTTTCTAATTCTTTAATGAGACTTGTTAAGCCATATTACTTACAAATTGGAAGTTGTGTTTTACTTAGAGTAAACAAGCTCACACACCAGCAACCCAGATTTGGGGTCAAAAAAGAAAGACACAACCCTCAATAAACATCTAGAAGAGAAAAAAATTATTTCCCTCCTTGAATGTAAGGGCATATGAATCCATTAAGCACAAAAACTGGACTATCAGGCAAGTGCATAGTTTTGAAGTCCAGCTGCTATTGGCAGAGATACAGGTGGGGAGAGTGGTCAGAGAAAACATACTTGATAGGAGATGCATGAAACAATCATAGATTAACAAGTATGAGAAAACAGATGTTTTAGCAAATACCCAACCCAGAAAATGTTTTCTTCTAAAAAGGCTGGAGAAACCTATAAAGACCCTTCCATTACAATACTGCAGAAAAGAAAGCACTTTGTAATAAGAATTTTACAAAGTGTGTTTTCCTATAAGAATATTCTGCCTCCAGCATTTTTATGGATTTATGCAATAGCAAAGAGGAGCAGAAATGATTGGAGGAAGAGAAAAAACATGAAGAAATATTCACTATATAGATTGAACTTAAGCGATTTCATTCATAAGGATTAAAAACTGTGAAATCAGAATTGAGAATCTGTCAGGCAGCTTCCGTTCCTCCATTGCAACCAAAACAAAAACAAATTGATTCAGTTGCAAGATTGGCTTGGCCATCGACTGCATAGGTGTATCAAGGGACATCAATGATGTATTATTTTGCATTATAATTTGTCATTTCCATCAACCATTTTTTTCTTTCTATAGAACATTAGATGTTACTAAGCTCTTTTATTGATCATTTCTGGGATTTTGTGTTTTATAAGAAAGAAATGCTTGTCATTTTTAATACTCCACTTCCAACTATGGAGGGTGGAGTCTGTCAAATGGAAGGTCCATTGCTTGTCAAAAACAAGCTGGGCATGTGGCACATGCTTGTAATCTCTGCACTTTGGGAGGCGGAGACCGGAGGATCGTGCAGGTTCGAAGCCAGCCACACTGGCTTAAGAGACCCTGTTTCCAAATAAAAAATATAAAAATAGGTCTGGGAGTGTAACACGGAGGTAGAAGGGTTTCCAGGAACCCCAGTACCAACAAAAAAAAAAAAAAATACCTAATGCCGGACATGGTTGTATACACTTGTAAGCCCTGTGCCTGGGAGGCAGAGACAGGATTGTGATTTGAGTACAGCCTCAGCTACTTAGTGAGGTCCTTTGCAACTCAGTGAGACCCTGTTTCAAGATAAAGAATAATAATTTTTTTTAAAAAAAGAGCTGAGGGTGTAGCTCAGTGGCAGAATCGCCCCGGGTTCCATTCCCAGTACTGCAACACACACACACACACACACACACACACACACACACACACACACACACCTAACAATCAGAGAGCTAAAGAGCTAAGCAAATTCAAACTGCTTAGTATAAAAAATGAGAATTTGAAGGTTAGAGAAGATCTTGGACAAGGAAGAAAGGACTCAGAGAGACTGGGGAAAGGTAGACTATAAGAAACCTCTTTGATAACAAAAACAGAAAGACATAAGTGAATAAACATTTCTTTGGGACGTACATACATATGGAGCAGAGAATAAGGTAGAGAAAGAAGGACAACCCTTATCTTGCTTTTCATGATGTGTTCTATGAGCAGTATTGGTGTCATCTGGAAGCTTGTCAGAAACAGAGAACTCCAAGCTCCATCCCAGACCCCCAAATCTGCATTTGCATTTTAATGAGGTTTCCAAGTGATTGGTAAGCCCATTAAAATCTTAAAAAACACTGATCTAGACTAGTACTAGAACAAAGAACAACAAAACCACACCTGACCAAGATGATCATTGCTGTCAGAGTGAGAACAGTTAGTGATAATTATCCCTGTACATTCTTCTCATCTGTCACTTCAAAGGGTGAATTCTAAGAGTGAAAAAAATCTTCCATCCACATAAATTTCTAATAAAGAACTTATTTGGATACTGTCATAAGACAGATGATATAGATGGACAAAGATGGCATATATAGACTTTGATATGGAAGATGGTATAGAGAGATAGATATAGATATGGATGGGTAAGTTATTTCACATTCTATTAAACTCATTACCTAATTCCAGTGGTCAAATTATCCGACTAGGAAAGAATACAGATGCTCACTTACACTAGACCAGATATTTTGCATACATTATTCTTTCAATAGAGAACAGAAACAACAATAAGAACTAGCAGGTGTTAAATGCGTACAGCCACAGTTTTCATGGTTTATGCATTTGATCCTCTTAAGAGCTATGTGGCATAGTTTCTCTTTTTACCCTCATTTAATCCTTCAAAACTGTGACATGGCTATTTTTATGCCCACATTATAATTATAGACATATAAGGAAGCAAAGCAAATAAACCATAAGCAGTCCTTGCATTCAGACCACACTTTCTGTCTCCAGTATCTATAGTTTTATCCTATACTTTGTGGCCCAACAGCCAACAGTAGCCAACAAGAATGCAGAAATATACATCTCTCCTTCAGTAGTGACACCTAGGTGCCCATGCTGGTGGGTGGATCACACTTAAAGCAGTAGCCCCAAATGCTCTGAAATCAGATCATTAAATCTTCAAACTGCTTTCCATGTTAATTGACAAGGTGATGGTAACAGAAGGCACAGAGAAATGATGTTGCCTCAAGAAAACCAAGTAGAAAGCAGGCTGTGCATACTCCACTGAGTATAGGCTATTGGTACACGGAGACAGATTCACCCACTGTCTCTGGGTGCCCTCTACTCAACTTGGGTTTCGGTCCCCTACTTTCCCTCCCTGAAGTGAGTGATCAGTTCTCCTCCTGTCTAAAATTAAGGATCACCATTTCTAAGAATCTCTCTCTCTCTCTCTCTCTCTCTCTCTCTCTCTCTCTCTCTCTCTCTCTCTCTCTCTCTTCCCTCTCCCTCTTCCTTTTTGGTCAAGCATTTTGTGCTCAAATTTTGGAAACACAGAAGAGCAGGGGAATATGCTAATGGAATTCTAGAGAATTTAAAAGGGGAAAAACTTTGCAGCAGGCAACATCAGATCCCAGAGATAAGCAGTGTCTTAGAGCCTCATGCTGGGTTTCTTCAATGGTCCATATTTCTATTTCCTTGTCTTTTTTTTTTTTTTTTGCAGTACTAGGGATGGAACCCAGAGGCATTCTACTTCCAAGCTATAAGCCACACCCCAGCCCTATTTTTTATTCTTTATTTTGAAATAGGGTCCTCACTAAGTAGCTGAGGCTGTCAGAACCTCTCAGTCTCCTGAATGCTGGGATTACAAGCATATGCCACCACGTCCAGCTTTTAAATGGATTGTATTTCACACTCCCTGAAAGTGGTGCTGGATACATTAATCAAGGTAGAGCTTGGTAAGTACTAAATACAGAAATTATTTATATCCACACCTCATCGTTTTATATCCTTTATGTCAGAGGCATTGATTCCTCAAGGGACCCACATCATTTTAAAAAAGTCATGCAAACACTTCACAAAAGAAGAGATACAAAGGGCCAATAGATACATGAAAAGATGTTCTTCATCACTGGCCATCAGGGAGATGCAAATCAAAACTACACTGAGATTCCATCTAACCCGAGTCAGAGTGGCAAGCATAAAGAAATCAAATAACAACAAATGCTGGTGAGGATGTGGGGAAAGAGGAGCTCTCTTACACTGTTGGTGGGAATGAAAACTAGTTCAGCCACTATGGAGATCTGTGTGGAGATTCCTAAGAAAGGTGGGAATAGATCCACCATATGATCCAGCTATACCACTTTTGGGTATCTTTCCAAAGGGGTTGAATTCAGAGAAATACAGCAACATATGCATACCTATGTTCATAGCAGCACAATTTGTAATAGCCAAAATATGGAACCAACCCAGATCACCCTCAACAGATGAATGGATAGCAAAACTGTGGGAAATATACACAATGGAATTCTATTCAGCCATAAAGAACAAAATTATATCATTTGCAAGAAGATGGAAAGCCCTGGAGAATATTAAGTGAGATCAGCCAAGCACAGAAGGAGAAGGTACTTATGTTTCCTCTAATATGCCCAAACTAGGAAACACAGAGGATACCAGTGGGACTCCAGATAATGGAGGGGAAATATCAGCAAAGTTTGAATGGAAAGATAGGAGAGGAGGAAGGCTGATCTTGATTAATGAGGGTCTGCATCTGAACATATGTAAAATTATGAATAAGACATGGTTAACCTGGACAACCATTGGTGGGAGGGGGGAAGGGAAAATGGGGGCGGGGGAGAGAGAACACCAAATATAGTTTAAAGTTATACTATTTATGTTCAGTAAAAAAAGTTGTTAAAAGAAAAAAAAAAAGAGTCATGCAAACTACACCCCAGACAATTCTGCCAGCTAGTAAAGTCTCCATCTTGCACAAGCATTAGTTACAATAAAAATTTTGTTAAAGAAAAACACATAGATTAACATATACTGTTTTTTTTCAGGGATGCATAACAAAATACCATGAATGGGCAGTTGAAGACAAAATAAATTTATTACCTCACAGCTCTGGGAGCTAGAAGTCTAAAATCAATGTGCCTGCAAGATGTACCATGTATCTTCTGAAATCTGTAGGAGAGACCCTTCCTCCTGGCTCCTGGTGGTTTCTGGCAATCTTGGCACTCCTTGCAGAGCACCAATTGCCGCCTTCCTCATCTGTCTTTGCTGTTCTCTCTGTGCATCTCTACTCACACACTGCTGTCTTGTATGGACTCTAGTTACTCAGGCTTAGAAGCCTATCCTACCCCAACAGGACCTCATCTCAACCTAGCTATCTGCATTGTGCAACAACCTATTTCCAAATAATGTTGCATTTCGATTGTACAGGAGGTTATGACTTTAACAAATTTTCCCCCCAGGGGGATACGATTTAACCCATGACAGGGTGGTTATAAATTACAGTTACACTATTCCAAAATCCCTAGCATCTCCAGAAGCATATTTCTTTGTGTGGTTTTGAGTCTTTAGACTATTTTTAGTTTATACAGACTCAAAAATTACCCTGTAACCCAATGACAGAAGGGAAGAGGGTGCAAAAAGTCAGAAGGGTCCAAATTTGGAAGTCAAGAAAAAATGTTTAATTTAAATGCCGTTTTACATTCTCAAGTTTGGGGTCAGTTAGACTTCGTGCTTCAATTTCCCCATTCCTAAAATATGGATAATAATCAATTTGAAGAAGATTTTGTGGATGCCCCACCCATTCCTTTGATGCCTCCCTCCACCTGCAACATTGTCCCTGTTTTGCCAAGACTTTATCTGCAAAATCCCACAGACAAATGAAAAAAGGCACAAGTACCTGAGATTTAGCATGCCACATAGTATATCCCTCAACCAATGAGCAACAGAAACTGATACATAAAGTACCCCAGCTCCCTTGCATCATGGTTGGGATAACTCAGGTCTTTACTCCACACTGGCTCCTAGACTTTCCCAATAGGATTAAGTCCCAGCTGCCCACAGGGTTAACTTTCTTGATAATGTGCCCTTAATTGGCTGCTTTCCCTTCCCTGATCTCTACTCGTCCATCAGTGCCTCCTGGGATCATCTCCCAAATAAATTACTTGCATTTGAATCTTTCTCTCAGGGCCTGCCTCTAGGAAAACCAAACTAGGACAATAGAATAACACTTGCAGAACTGTTCTGAGAATTAGAAATCACGTAGGTTAGGAAAGTGGTGCGTAGTAGGCACCAAATAAATGGTTTCCATTTGAATAAACAAAAGCATTTCTACTTAACATGGATTATAATATTAGTGAAGGACAGTACTACAATAAGCTATTGCCCGCTGCTAGAAATATACTCTTTCTTAGTTCATACTATAATGTAATTAAACTTCTTTTCAGTGAAAGTTAAACTGAACTTTTCTTCCAGAAAAAAATAATTAGAAAAGGATACCAAAAAGGGAAGAAGAAAGGACAGGAGAGATTTAAAAAACATTGTTTTCTTTATCTTCTTTAAATTCTCACTTTATCGTGTGACATTGGACAAGTTTCTGAAAGTAATATTAACTACCATAAAGAGCTGTAAGTAGTGGATTTACAAATTCTTGGGAAAGATACATGGTATCCCCCGCCTCAATTCCTTCCTCTGGCTGGTTCAAAGGCACGCATGTATTTGTGATGGAGCCAGCAGTTGAACCCAAGCATCTCAAGCCCACGTATTTAACCACTACATTATCCTGCTTCCCTCACATGAAGTACATTTAATCACCCAGCTGGGACCTGCATTTAAATCACTCGAACATGAAATTTTTAAGGAATAAGATGCCTTTGCATTGAAGTTAATGTAGTTTCTGAGGTTTCTATAGCAACAAAAATCTAAAATCACCTCTGGTGGTATTACTCACAAAAGAAGAGAGACGTTCCTGCTGACCCTTTATCAAAGAATTTGTTTAGTCAGGACAGGTCTTGCCACACGGAAGAGAATCAGAGAATTGTGCTCTGGGTTCTCAAAGATGTGATTGCTCCACTTGACTGTTAGAGGCCCACATTAATACAATCACTCATATGACATTTTGAATGTCTATTATATGCTGTACCAAAGACATTAAAATAGCATTGTTATTTTTCTCAAGAAACTCGGTGTCCAGTAGAAGAGACATGTGTATTACAAATGCTAGGATACCCCATGATGTGATTGGTGATAAAGGAGATACAAGCCCAAAATATATTAGGAGCTAAGAAAGGTAAAAATATTATGGGCTGGAGAATCAAAGAAAACCTCCAAAAGAGGTAAAAATCAAGTCAGTATTCTCCACAGGGACAGCAAACCAGTCATTATCAAGCACACTATGTTAGTTTTTCCTCCTTCCCTGTGTCTCATTCCTTGTTTCCTGGGATCGCCTGCTAAGCAAAACACCTGCACTTGCGGGCTTGCTCAGGAGTCTGCTTATCGGGAAACCCAAACTATGACAACGTCAATCAGTTTGATTCATTAAGTTCCTCAGGGACACGATTTACAGTTAACTCAAGTTGATGGGCCCTTCAGGATCTATTAAAACAAGTTTACCTGCGTTAGAGGATTCAAAGTGAAAATTGCCAGCAGAGTGTGGGGCTGCTGGATCATGATCCCTGGTTATTTCTCGTGGTCTTTCCTCCTTTCTCTAGGGCCCAAGGTTGACTTAGTTTTGAGTTCACAGTGACCAAGAGGAAGGATGTACAGAGATGGAGCTCCCAAGGGCATGTCTGCTTTATCCCTCATGTGTACTTCGTGATCTTCATAGACTTCACAGACTGAGCTTCAAGTCCCTGTGGTGCTCCTGCTCCCCTTTCCCCTACCAGGATGTGGTCAGGGACAGCCACTAAGTACATTTGCAATGGACTGTTGCTAAAAGTATGGCTCTTTACCCTCCAAGCCCTTCAAATAGGATGCTAGCCAAGAAATGTCCTCCAAAATAGTGTCAGAAAAGGTTTTACTTCCTGCACCTGAATAAAATGCTCTTCTCTTCGGGCCACAGGAGTATGGCCCAAAGGGATTATGTCTTCTTTATTACTCCTGTTATTACAAACTCAATGTCAAAAAGGAGTTTATCTGTGGTCAAATACTTTGCCTTTCACAGTAACGCAGCTTGTGTTCTTTCTGTCACCAACCTTCATTTTTTACTCTTCTTTATTCCCCCTGTTCTCACTCTGATTCTTTATTTCTAGTTCATGATGTTCTACGACAAGTGACTTTTGTAATCAACTGACTCAAGTCTTTTGTGAAATCTACTCAAAAAACATTTTGTTTGTTTGCTTATTTTTGTAATACTGGGAATGGAACCCAGGGGCATTCTACCTCCGAGCTATACCCCCAGCCCTATTTTTTATTCTTTATTTTGAAACAGGGTCTCACTGAGTTCCAAAGGGCCTAAGTAGCTGAGGATTGTGAACCACAATCCTCCTGTCTCAGCCTCCAAAATACTGGAATTACAAGCGTGTTCTACCATGCCCAGCTTAAAAAGCCATTTTGAATGCCTGTGTCAACACTAAGTTTCACAGGAGGGATAGGACAGTGGACCAGGCAGGCTTAGTCCCCAGCACTGTAGAACTTACTTTCAAAAAGAAATCAGGTCATTAAAAATAAGTACATTTATAGCCAGGCATTGTGGCATGTATCACTAATCCCAGTACTTGGGAAGCTGAGACAGGAGGATCACAGGTTAGAGGCCAGCCTCAGCAACATACCAAGACTCTCAGCAACTTAGCAAGACTTTGTTTCAAAAACAAAAAATAAAAGAAGCTCGAGATGTAGCTCAAAGGTATAATGCCCCTGGGTTCGATTCCCATTACCAAAAAGAAAAAAATACATTTATTATGTGGTATTTTTTTTTGTCTAATAAAGGGACACATTTTCTAACAACAAAAAAATGAAAGACTATTATTTTCATTTTTGACTTTACTATTAAGACACATGGACTGTGTTAATCGCTCAATTCCAATAAATTACCTCTGGATCCTAATGCAATTATATCTTCACTTTTTCTGAATTATCTCTAATTGTTTTATTTTTTACAGATCATATTCTGTTTTATATGGTCTAACTTGCAGCCCATCATAAATTTATTTTCTTTAGTGGTCAAACTGTATATCTTAATATATTAGTGCTTTACATGAAGCCCTGAAATTTCAGCCCCTAGGTTATATGGTGTTTTCTTATAAAACAAATCAATTCATTTTAGCAAAGCAGAGTTAGGTCAGCAATTCATTAATGCTGACCTGAGGAGAGAGGTAATGGAAAATAGAATAAGATAGCAGCACATCTTTCCTCCCTGTACTGCACAGTAGGTGTTTCTGCAGGCAGGACACTTAATTCAAGTCTGAAAACTGTACTTTGACTAGACTCAGATGATCAGAGAAAGTAGCTAAAATGGTGAAAGTACTCAAAATGCCTTGGAAGGAACTTATTGTTTGGACCATCATTCTCTCTGCTATAATACAAAATACCTGACCACCACAACTTAGAGGAAGGAAGTTTTATTTGCTCACAGTTCTGGATATCTCAGGGTTTTGGTCCATGTTAGGCTTGGTGAAGTTTGCAGAGTTCAGGATGCTATGGTGGGAGATAGAGAAACAGCATACAAGGACTCTGCTCTCACATCATAGATTCTAAAAGTAAAAAAAAAAAAAATAGCAAAGGAGGAGAGACCATATGTAATCTCAAGGCCACTCTCTGTTGATCCCTCCTCAGTCACCAAGTCCCATCTCCATCATGGGTTCCTTGTCTCTGTGAGGCCTTGGGGACATTCTAAATCCAAATCATAATACTGAAGAAACAACTAGGAAAATTTAATTTGGAGAAGAGAACATTCAGAAGAGAAATCCAAGAAGAAGCAATAGATTTGTCATACATAGCCTCAGAAGACCAAGGGAGAAATGAGGAATAGACGCTTCATCTATGAACAAAGGACGGCTTTCTAAACAAGGGGTGCCATGGAAACATACAGCCTGTGAGTTGCTGCCCCATGACTTGGACTCGTTCCTTTGCTGCCTTTTTGTTCCCTGTAACAACTTCCAGGAAACCATAATCTGTTTTATTTTCCTCTTTAAAGCTGCTTTGGGGGTAACAAGTTTCCCATCATTGAAAATATGCAAGCAAAAATCAGGCAAGCACTGATAGGGGTGGGAGGTGCAGACAGAACTTGAGTCTTTCCCAGGTATCTCTCAAAATTCTGAGAACTGAGCTGGGCACAGTTGCACACACTTGTCATCCCAGGACTTGGGAGCCTGAGACAGTGGCATCATAAGTTTATGACCAGCCTCAGCTACTTACTGAGGCCCTCCACAACAAATGAGACCCTGTTTCCAAAATAAAGAAAAAATAGGGAAAGGGGTATAGCTTGGAGGTAGACTGCCCCTGGATTCCACCCCTAGTACCCCCCAAAAAAAACCAACTCTGGGATCTGGAAATCTGAACATCAATAAAAGATACGTGAGCCCCTCCCAGAATCCTCCACCTTTGCCCGAGGCAGGACACATTGCCTCTCTTCTCACTCTGCAGAAGCCTTCCCACAGTTTGTAAGAACATTCCTCTCACCCCCAATTCCAACGCCTCTCTCACATGAGGTGGAACAGATGCTGGGATAACGCTGGCTAAAAATAAAAGCAAGGGGGTTAGAAAAATCTATTTTACAACAAATATCTCAGCAAAAAAAAAAAAAAATTATATCCTGAATGGATTTGGCAGCAAAAGAACAGCTGCTACCTCTTTTGCGGTTTTCTTTCTTGCACTTTTATAACTTGATTAATATGCCAATCAGATGTGTGTAATCAGGAGCAGGGGACATTAACCTTGTAAAGCATGTAAAATGTAGCTTCTCCGAATAGAGGAGGAAGTATTTTGTGAATTGGTCTCTTTGCTCTTTTATTATTTCCAATTGCATTGAGTATCCAGTCTGTCAAAGAGAACTGAAGATACTTCCCATCTGTCGGCCCTTCAGGTCCACAAGTAGCACACTGGTGTTCTCATCCTCACTCCAATGGGCCAGACCACTGCATCATAAGGGCCTCGGCTGTGCTGGGAGACAGTGGTACCCACTGAAACTGTCTCTAAATGTCCATCCCTGCAATGAATAATTGATACTCTCCAGCTTTCTCCCATGTTATGGTTTGTATATGAAATGTTCCCCCAGAAGCTCCTGTGTTAGATAGTGCAGCACTGCTTAGAGGTAAAAATGTCACATTGCTCTGAACCCATCCACCAGTGGATGGGTAATTTTAATGGACCACCAGGAGGTGATGAAAATGATAGGCAGGTGGGACATTTCCAGAAGAAGTAGATCGCTTAAGAGTGTAGCCTTGGGGACGATATCTGTCCCTGTCCTCTTCCTCCCCACACCTCACCCTGTTTCCTGGCTGCCATGAGCTAAACAGCTTTCCACTGCTGTGCCATTCCACCATGCTGTGGTGCTGGTCTCAAGACCAGAGCAATGGAATTAGCCAGCCATGGGCTGAGTCCTCTGCAACTGAGCCAAAATGAACCTCTCTTCCTCTAAGTTGTTCATGTCAGGTATTTTGGTCCCATTGACAAATAGCTGACTAGCACATCCAGTTATTCAAACCAGAGGATGATACCCTGTAAAAGCTATGCAGAATATTAATAAATTAGGCAATTATTATTTTTGACATTCATACCACAAGCACTCTTAGCTAAAGGCAGTGCCTGAAAAACTCAAGATCAATATACAGAGGCTTAAATTCTAGAAGATGTATTATGTAGACAACTAAGTAAAAAGCAAAGTGAAAAGTGGTAAGCGCCACAGAGCACTGCAGATAAAATGAATAGGATGGCATTGTGGATGAGAGAAGACACACATATAAAAAAGAGGAAACTGCCGGGCGTGGTGGCGCACGCTTGTAATCCCCGCGCTTGGGAGGCAGAGACAGGAGGATCGCGCAGGTTCAAAGCCAGCCGCGCGCGCTGGCTGAGGAGACCCTGTTTCCAAATAAAAATGTAAAAATAGGTCTGGGAGTGTAGTCCGGAGATAGAAGGGCTTCCAGGAACCCCAGTACCACCAAAAAAAAAAAAAAAAAAAAGAGGAAAGTGCCATTGGGCCAGGTCTTAGAAAATGAGTAAGATTTGAGTAGCTGTAGGCAGGAAGGAGGTGGTGATAATGGGTAAGAGAGGAAAAGGGAGGGCAAATGAAGGAGAAGTCAGTAACAGGGTGATTAACTATGTAAGCCAATGTGACTAAAGCATAGGGCAGAGGGGACTAAAGAAAGGAAAAGAGGCCAGGGCCAAAGACTAGAAGAGAACTTCTGGCAATGCCTTTTTATGATTCCATGACTCCATAGCTGAACATTAAACCCCATAGTTATTACTTTACCCTGGTGGCTAATTGATGCTGTTCATTTCTAAATATCTTTCCCAATCCTGCCAAAAACAAAACAAAACAAAACTCAGTGGTCCTGAGGCCAGCTCCCGTGTGTAAATGCCACAACATTTAGTATCATTTAGACTTCTCCTACGAAAATTTGTGGTTCCCTTCAAAATTTTTCAGCAAATAAATATGCCTATTTACTACACATATAAAATGAGAGTATGTGCGTCAGGAGTATGTTTTGCCAAATGTTGACCATTGTTGGCTCTAGGTGAGGACTCCATGTGAGCTCATTGTTCTAGTCTTCTTTCTCTTTACAATTATGAAAAAGGATTTAAAATAAAGTAGTATTGTTGTTGTTGAACTCAGAGGTATTTCCTCTTCAAGCTATTCCTCCAGTCTTATTTTATTTTTATTTTGAAACAGGATCTCACTAAGTTGCTAAGAGTCTTGCTAAGTTGCTGAGGTTGGCCTCAAATCTGTGATTCTCCTGTCTCAGCCTCCCAGATACTAGAACTTTTGGCATGTACCACCACACCAGGCTTAAAATAAACTTTTTTTAAGGTAAAAATAAATACCTAAATCCCAAGTTACTGGCCTAAGATCCAAGTGAAGAGCTCATGGCCAGCAGTGCCTGGAATTTGTATATAAGCCAACCCCACATTCATGCTGTGCTGAGATTGGGGTTGCTGGGATCCTTAGCCACATGTCTGCGATGCCCGTGGTGCCCCTGCAGAATTAACAGGCAACAAAATATAATCATGTGTGGGAAGCAAAAAGAGCAGAGCAGTTTGCCGTTTGTTAATTTTCACAAGTTTTAGGCACTCTCAATAGCAAAAAAAAAAAAATATTCATGGGGTTAAGAATCAGCTCGTTTGGTAAACTACAATTAGCATGAACTGGGTCTCCTCAGCTTCTGGAAAAAAGGATAAATATAGACGTCAATATTTTCTGTGGGAAGACAGAGCACCAAGCTTTTATTTTAGAATCTTGGGAGAAAAGAATACCTTTGTAAGGGACATCCCAGCCAGGAAGCATGGCCTTGGCTCTGGACCCACTGTGAACTCGGTGGGGAAATGCTGTTTGTTTTGGTCTGTTGGCTCAACAGTGCAGAGGCCATAAATGTGCCCTTTATGGCCCCTACAGGTACCTGATAGAGAAGCAGAAAGCAGGGGTGTTAACCACTGAATCTGAGAGCCAGGGAACTCAGATGTGGTCCCTGCCCTGCTGCTCACTACCGTTTAACTCCAGCTAAACACAGCCTAACTAATCTATGCCTCAGCTTCTTCATCTATAAAATGGAAATGATGATGGGTGAATGTAAAGCACTTCACAGGGTCTGGCTCAAAGTAAGTGGTATAGATGTATTAGCTTTTGTTGTTACACTGTCTTTTATAAATTCAAAAGGAAACTAAATTAATACACAGTCAGCCTCCTATAGCTACTGGTTCTACACCTATGAATTCAACCAACCACGGGTCAAATACATTTTTTTTTTAAAAATGAGTCTACACTGAATATACACAGATATTTTTTCTTGTCATTATTCTATTATATCAGTTAACAATTATTCTCTCAGTTATTATTTGAAATCTAGAGATGACTTAAAGTATGTGAAAAGATGTGCACAGATTCTTTGTAAATATTTTATGCCATTTTCTAAAAGGGACTTGTGCATCTGCAGATCTGGGTCTCCATGGGTGAGGAGACGGCCCTGAAAGCAATCCCCAGTGGACATGTAGGGGTGGCTATACCATTATCTAATCTACATATCTTATTTGGATTGCATAAGTTTCCAGCTATTGTTCTTTTTCACAACCCAGAATCCGACTCAGGATCCCACATTGCATTAAGTTTTTATATCTCCTTGGATTCTTCCAATCTGGGACAGTTCCTCAATGTGTGCCTTTTACAACCTTGACATTTTTTAAAGGACTGGCAGAATGTCTCTCAATTTCATTTTGTTCAATGTTTTTGATGAGTACATTGAGATGATGTATTTTGGGCAAGAATATCACAGAAATGACACCATGCCCTTCTCAATGCATCATATCAGGAGATACATTAATTCAATACATCTAAGTTCTGCTGTTCTTAATTTTTATTACTGAGTCAAGGTGGTGTCTGCCAAGTTTCTTCCTTTGGAAAGCTCCACTATTTCCCCCCTTGGTAATTAATAAGTATGTTAGAGGAAAATACATTGAGACTATGCAAATGTTTCTTATCATACTTTTGCTAATATCTATCAATGATACTTCCTTCCACAATTGTTAATGCAATGTTTGCCTAATGGTGATTTATTTTCCACATCCCTCCTATGTTTATTAGCATGTATTCTATGTTAAGAAAGAGCTGTCTGCCTGGCACAGTGGCATATGCCTGTGATCTCAGTGCCTAGGAGTCTAAGACAGGAGGATCACAGGTTCAAAGTAAGCCTCAACAATTTATTGAGACCTCCAGTAACTAAGTGAAAACTTGTTTCAAAATTATCCCCTGAGTTCGCTGGGCATGGTGGCATACGCTTGTAATCTCAGCATCCAGGAGGCTGAGACCAGAGGATCGCTGTTCGCAGACAGCCTCAGCTACTTAGTGAGGCCCTCCGCAAGTCAGTGAGACCCTGTTTCAAAATAAAGAATAAAAAATTGGGCAGGGGGTGTAGCTCGGAAGTTGAGTGCCTCTGGGTTCCACCCCCATACCCGCAAAAAATAAATAAAATTAAAAAAATTATCCCCTGAGTTCAATCCCCAGTACCAAAATATGTAAAATCTATTTTTTATTAAAGTATCTATATAAATATGATTTATGGCAGTTTATTTTATTTCATGGGTTAAAATTTTTTGCTTCATTTATCTGTTGTTGTTCATACTGTTGTTCAAAGCACCCATGTTTTGGCCATTGGAGGTAGTCCAGGTTGGTTTCTTTGTCCCTTTGGTGCTTGTAGTATGGTTAGAGCTGATGTTAACAATAGAGAAAATCCAGTCAAAGGCATATTCTTTCTCTGTGACTTTTTGCAACTTTTCTTTACATCTAAAATTATCTCAAAGTAAAAATAAGTTAAGAGAAGACTTGAAAGGAGCATGAAGGCAGCCTCTAGAATGCTGGTAGCATTCTATCTTTATCTGGGTCCAGGCCACGTAGGTGTGCTCCATTTGTGAAAATCCATCAAACTGTGCACTTGTGATTTACATACTGTGTATAATTTGCTTTAGTAAAATGTTTTTAAAAGGAAGTGATAGAGCTTTGCAAATTTTGTGAGGATAAATCTAGCTGTAAAGTAACAGGAAATAACATGCAGGGATTTCTATAGAAAGACCAGCCAAGTTTCAAACCATCCTCAATAACCATTGGGGAAATCCTCAGCCAAGAGTAGCTTCTATCAAACGTCCCATCTGAGTCCTCCTCAAAAGCCTACTTCTACTTCTACTGTGTTCTATAGCTTCTGAGTCACTTAAATTTCCCAAGACACAGGAAAATATTGGTCCCATCTAGTTGTTTACTTCTTGGACAAGAGCAGAATTACCAATGATCAGGTCTCCGTATCTCTGTTGCATTTCTCTGATGCTCCATTTCTATATTAACTATATAGACAGTGTCTTTTGTATTACATCATCTTCTGAAAATGTGCATCATTTGCTCTAGTTATTAATAATGACTTCAATTAATTGCTCCTTCATCTGTTTTGCCATAACTCTTCATACACACTCCATTAAAAAAGTATCCTACGTTCCTGCCAGGTATGGTGGTACATACCTCTAATCCCAGTACTTGGGAGGCTGAGCGAAGAGAATAGTAGGTTCAAGGCCAACCTCAACAACTTAGTGAGGCCCTCAGAAACTTAGTAAGGCCCTATTTCAAAATAAAAAATAAAATAAGTCTAGGGTTATAGCTCAGAGGTAGAATTCCCCTGAGTTTAATCCCCAATACCATAAAAATATATTTTTGTAGATTATGAACTCCTCAGAAGAAAATTAATCTTCCTCATATCTGTGTCTCTAGTACTGTACCGGGGCCTCTCCTTATAGACACTAACTTCATCAGAGTTGACAAATAAGAGAACCAAAAGAGAGTGTTGGCAACTTAATAATCATAATTTGTATAACCTAATATTGAAATGGACATACCATTATTTTTGTTATAGTCTATTGACTAGAAGCAAACCACTAGGGCTATCCCATACTCAAGAAGACGAGACTACGCAAGAGTATGATACTAGTAAGAAAGATCAATAGGGCCATGACTGAAGTTCCCTATCATAAATGAGATTAAGAGAGGTGATAAAGTATAGGTACTTTTAAAATCTTTTCTAGGAACTGTTGATTGTCTGCTTCTCAATTCGTATTGACCCCAATGTGCACTTAAGTATTACTATTTAACTCTGATATTAGATATATCTACTATCAGAATGATCCTATACTGTAAAATAAATTTCTCAAAACCTTGTTTCATGACTACCTTTCTTGTTATATGAGTGAAATAACCTCTCAGAAGTCCATATTTCACCCATTCATTATTAATAATCATATCGACAAAAATAATAACAGAATATATTATAACTAAACTTCAGGACATATGTGTTTTATTTCTCTATTTTTCTGCTTTCTCACTCTTAGCTGAAGGCTTGTCCTCTCTAAAACACAAGTCATGAGGAAAAAAATCCCACCCGATGTAAATAGAAATCATAAAGTTTTATGTAGATGAATTTATATTTCTAAAGACTATACTCACCTGAGGATGGAGAAAGAGGAATGTAAAAACAGAAAAGAGAAACTGCAGAAGGAGTAGATGAAGTTAAGTGTCAGGTAGGAGGAACTGTTGACTCCAGGGTCAGTGGAACTCAGAACTAATTTATTTTCAGGTATGAGCATGCCGATCTTCATTATACAAGAGACTTATAAGCTCCTTATATAAGCTGAGATGTCAGTGAAAATATTACCTGTTCTTATAATTATAATAGCACCAATAGTGGTAACTACCACTTTAAAAAGCACTTTATTACCTTTGTTGTCTAGGTAGGGTTGTTTCTTGCTCATGTAAAGTTGGGCCAGTGACCCTGTTCCATCATGTAGATATGCCGTCAGGAACACATGGCATTCAAGATCAACACTATAGAAGAAAAAAGAGGTGTATTACTTCCTAATGGCCTTAACACAAAAATACTGACATCCCTTCTGCCCACATTTCATTGTCCAGAATTAGTCATGTGATGAGAACCTGACTACAAAGTGGGTGCTGAATATAGAGAAGGACACAGATATCTGATAAACACTGACCTGTCATCCTCAGGGCATCACTGAGAGTCTAATAGTTCCAAAAACATATCAAATATCACACATTAATGATTGATTTTATACCTAATTATTTTCCAATGTTTTGTTATTATTTATGTCTCAAATCCTCTTTGACTTAGATTCTCTTTTTCTCTATTTCACTGATCTCTATCCTTCAGAAAATCAAAAGGTAGAGCAGGCATGGCGGCACATGCATGTAATTCCAGCTACTCAGAAAGCTAAAGCAGGGGGATAATACATTCAAGGCCAACCTGGCCAACTTCGCAAAACCCCATATTTAAAAAAAAAAATGCTGGTAAACTTTATGGGTAATGTTATTCTTACCCAAGAGCCAAGCTCAGGAAGACAATTAGAAACAAGTTTTGTGAGACCAAACAAAGACTCATTATGGTCTAAATATGGTACCATTCACATGCGGATAGTAAAGAGAATTCATAACTGAAGACCCCAGTCTATATGAGAAATAAAAATATTAGAGATTTCAAAGAGAAGGAAATATTTTTTTCATGAAAAAATGTAAAACATTTTCCTGGCCTATCAATCACAATGACACAGGCTTTAATTATTCAAAAAGAAATTTTATTTCTGGAATCAAAGATTTGGATCTTTCTTCATAAGGTAAGAGTTTTGAGACATCTACTTTGTTGAGCTCTCTGTAAGATTTTCTCTGATCTTATTAGACTTTAAGAGTCCCTGAGATAAATTGTTGCCCATACCTCAGAATAGGAAGACTCTTATAATCTATTTTTCAACAAGACCATCCTAAACCACAAATCAGATTATGTCACTCCTCTGCTCAAAAAAATCTTTGGTTTCCTTGATGGGCACTGTCAGTTGACGACTCAACCACCATTCTTTCCCCATCTTCTTGGCAAAGAGCTGATTTTATTAAGGCTTTGGGAAGATCTTCTGTGTTCAGAAAAAGTACATCCCTTCCAAATTCCAGGATATTATTCAATATTTTCCCCCATCTAGATGTCTACTTTTCCAGCCTCACTATATGCTGGAATATAAGTGAACAGCTTCACTATATGCTGGAATAAGAGTGAACATGTGACATTTGATCGAGGACATGGAGAAGTTCTCTAGAAAATATCCAGAAAAATCAGCATAAATACATGAAGAATGCTTTTTGGCACTGCCTCTTTTTCATTCTTCCTTCCTTGAAAGTGGTTTAGAAGGAAGTGATGTTTGAATCTGCATTATTCACATTGTGACCTGTGGCAGAGTTTGCTAGCTGGGCAGCAAATCTATTTCCTCTTCCAACTAGAGTCACTGATCCTCTTCATTTTCCATGGTTCCTTGCAGTTAGATATAATTAAATTCTATTCCAGAGAATATGGAGGAAAATACTGTATAATGTTTGTTGTTGTTGTCATTGTCATCATTGTTTTAGTATATGTGCTGCTGCAGCAAGCTTAAGTGCCATAAAATGTTTGCATGGATAACATGGAAAAATATGGTCTTCCATATTATTTCCTCTTCCAGTTTGATGAAAATAAGTGCATTACTCTTGAAAGATATATTGAATCTGGTGGAGAAGAGATGAAAATCACTTGAAGAAAAGCCACTTGCTTATCAGGAGAGCTGTTTGAACTTAACAAAAGGGAGAGATAAACTATAGTCAAAGAAAAAAAAGACTAGAAGAACAACCAGAGACTAGAAATGAAGACTGCAATGAAGTAGCGGAGCTGCGCTAGTGCCATCTTCCATCACTGCACCAGGCTCCAGAGAGGAAAGGTAAACAAGGAGCTGAAGTGAGCAGCTGCGGATCATTCGAGTGTAATTCAGCAGTTCTTTCAGTGCAAATAACGCCTAAAACTCCCAGTGGCCAAGCTCATCATGCCTTCCAGGGGCTCAGAACAGAGCTCAAGACCAGAAAAGATATAAACCAGCCTCACGACCGAGGGCATGGCAGCGGCACCACAATGCCAGCAGTGCCAGTCTCACGGCCGAGGGTGTGGCAGTGGCACCATATTGCCAGCAGTGACAGTGAGTTTACCGTGCCCAGCCACAGCTCCAGATCTGCGTGCACAATAACAGTGAGTGAAATTGTAGCCCCTAAAGGAGAAATCTCTGTACTGCATTCCCAGGGACTTGCACAGCTTTGATAATCTCCTTGGGTCGGATATTTTGCAGTCCAACCCAGTGAAGGAGTAGCAGTGGCAGAGATATCACACCCTAGTTGCAGCTCCCTGTGGGAAAACGCCCAGCCCGGCACCCCCACAGTCTCCTGCAGCCTCTATTAATTCCCTGGGTATGAGACTTTGCAATATAACCCAGTAAAGGAGTAGTGGCAGCTGAGATTACAACAGACTCAAGATACAGAGTACCCTAAGTGAAGTCTTAGTGACCCAGGGAAGGCACAAAATTCTGAAATCAGGGGAAAGAGGAACAAAAATAGAGTAATGAATGCCCACAGCCCCATATTATCAGAACCTGATAACATGGAAATTCAGAGATCTACAGAAGATCAAATCAGGAATATAACTGTAGAAATAATACAGGACTTTTGAAAAGAATTTAGAGAGAGTCTAAGAGAAATAAAGGAAACTATCATTGAGGTGAAGGCCTCAATTCAGAGTGTAAACAATTGATTAGACCACATGGGAGAATAGAATCTTGCTCCTAGAAGATGATCACTCCAAAAATGAATGCTTAGTTTCTAACTTAGAAAAAGAAATCAGACAGCAGGAATCTGACATTGAAGAAATATGGGCCCATTTTAAGAGAGCTAACCTAAGAATAATCGGAATAGAGGAGGGAAAAGAAGGTGAAACCAAAGAGATCAATAATCTCTTCAAAGAAATACTGCAGAAAAATTTTCCAAACATAGAGCAAGAGGTCGATACACAGGTCCAGGAAACATATAGAACTCCTTTTAGCCAGGATCAGAGAAGAGGATCCCCACGCCACATAATTGTCAAAATTACTAATGTGGAAGCCAAGCAGAAAATCTTAAAGGCAACAAAAACAAAAGGCCAAGTGACATTCAGAGGCAAACCAATTAGAATCATGGCAGACTTCCCAAACCAAGTTATGAATGGAGTAACATATTCCAAACTCTGAAAGAAAACAACTTTCAGCCAAAAATTTCCTATCCAGCAAAACTATCTATCAAATTAGATGGGGAAATAAAAAGCTTCCATGACAAACAGAAACTGAAGGAATTTATATCTTCAAAACCAGCACTAGAGAAAATACTCAAAGAGATTAACTACAAAGAAGAAATAGGTAATACACACTAGAACCAGAGAAACAAGATTTTCCATCCAGCAGACAACTAACCAAAGAATATATTCATGTGTTTATAGGTTAAAATCTTTGGAGATTCATTAGATATTTCAGTCTTTTACCTATTTCTAAATTGTATTTCTAAATTGTATTGTTTGCTTTTATTGTTGCTAATTTTTAGGATCTCTATTTGGAATATTAATATACCTTCAGATATAGCATTTGGAAATATTTTATCCCATTCTATCAGTAACTTTTAGCTCTGTTTACATTGTCTTTGGATGTACAATATCTTTTTATTTTTCAGGAAGTTTGTTTATTCTTTTGTTGCCTGTGCCTTTAAAATCATATCCAAGAAATCACTGCCAATTTCAATGTTGTGGAGTGTTATGACCCAGGTTTTCTTCTAAAAGTTTATAATCTTAAGATTTACATTTAGGTCTTTTATCTATTTTGAGTTAATATTTGTAGATAGTGTATATATACTATTTTATATAGTGTATATATACTATATTTATATATTTATATATTTGTATATAATATATATATATATATATATATATATATATATAGAAAAGAAAATCTGGTAAGAAAGAAAGCAAAAAGAAATACTGAAATGTTAACTCTAAGTGATCAAAAGTTTGATATCAGACAAATGAATCTGTTATCATGAGATTATCATTGTTAATTTTGGATAAATTGCTATAATACTAGATGTCAACCACTAAGCCAAGCATGGGAAGGAGGGATAGGGAGGGAATGGGGTGGGAGTTGGGTAGGGGCTAACTTGGTGATGTATGCATGTATGTCTACACAAGTTTTTACCCCATTATGTATGAATACAGTGCACCAATAAAAAACTTTTTTAAAAAGAAATAAAATATTAGCCAACTTCTTTATGAATCTAACTTCAACCAACTTCATCCTCACCTCAGCCCATCTCTAAATCTTATAAGCTCTATTTTACACAGAATTAAAATATATTCCTTGACTTTTCATCGACTGACATGCTTCTTTCATATTCCATATATTCATTCCTCTGTCAAGACTGTTTTTCCTTCTTTCTCTGTTGAAGTATTCCTTAAGGTTCTTAACTCATAGCATTTCCTGTATTTCCCCTGACACCAGCATACAGAATTTACTTGCTATATCAATTATATTCCAAAGAGTCTTGAAAGAACCTCTACCATGGTGCTCAGATGCTCAATTTCCTGCATATTGATTTGCCTGCCTCCCTTACTAGACCAAAAAGCTACTTAAGGTCAGGAACTACAATTCTTCTACTTATCCAGAACCTCATATGGTCCCTAACACATGAAAGATCCTTGGTTAAAAAAAAAAAAAAAACTAACTGAATTGAAAAGAATCATCAAATGATGAATTGGTGATTATTTTCAGAATTGGCAGAACCCTTTAAAATTTACCTGTCCAAGCCTGGTGTGGTGGCGCACGCTTGTAATCCCCGCGCTTGGGCGGCAGAGACAGGAGGATTGCGCAGGTTCGAAGCCAGCCACATGTGCTGGTTTAGGAGACCCTGTTTCCAAATAAAAATGTGAAAATAGGTCTGGGAGTGTAGCCCAGAGGTAGAAGGGCTTCCAGGAACCCCAGTACCACCGGAAAAAAAAATTTACCTGTCCAGCTTCATTTCACAGAAAGAAAAACAGAGTGATACCCTGAAATCACCAAGAATTTAGTGCTGGAACTGGTGTAAAACATAAACTTTCTGATTTTTCTTTTTTGGACACTAAGATTTTTTTCTATATCCCAGTTTCTAGGCTAAGTTATTTTTTAGTTTGACCACTTTATTCAACTCTGGTGACATGACCTTCCCCAAGCTCTAGCTTTAACAGTCATAGAAATAATTTTCCATAAATCCTAGTACAAGCACCAGGAGGAAGAGAGAAATGTCAGAAAGTAAAAAAATATATCCTAGCTTGGAAATCAATCATCCTCAGGATCACACTAACCAAGCAATCCTTGTCTCACCAAAGACACCCAACCTGCAATCCAGGTCCATGCACACTGGGCCCAAAGCCATCCCTGACCTTCAATGAGAATGGCTCAGGCTTGATACCCTGCATTACCCTGACCAATAAAACTACTCTCCTGGAGGCAGATGACTGATAGCTGATCTCTGGACATCAGCCACTGTCTGATTTTCAATTATTAGACTGAAAAAATACACATAAATGCAATAACAATGCAATCTATTGTATTATGCCCAGAGACCCCTGATGCCCACCCATCCTAGATTGAGGCCCTTGGGCACTAAGCTCAGGACTGGAGTGCTCTTTTACTTTTCTGATCAGCCAACCCCAACTTCCAACAGACTGAGTTTATCCAACATGAAGCAGAAGAGGGGTGGGGTTGATGGTCTCCTCGAGAGATCTGACCATGCATTCAAAAAAAATTTATTAGGCTTCCACAATATGCTCTTGACATCAAAGGCCTGGTGGTGAGCAAGACAGACAAGGCCCTGCCCTCTTGAGGCCTATGATTTAGAAAGGAGGGGAAACATCCAATAAATAATCACACAATCACAAAATAAAATTTCAGAAAACATTGGGTATTTTGAAGAAAAATAAATGACAGGGAAATCTCGGTCTAAAAACCTGGGTAATAGAGTGACAAATCAAGGCATTTATAACATGATGACACTTGACCTCAGGGAGAAGACCATGAAAAATATCTCAGAATGAAAATTTATGGCTGGGATGGTTTTAGTTTACCATCATTTACCAACACATTTGGTAATAACAATTCATTATGCACTCAAAAATTATCCCAGTTTAGAAATTAAATTATCTGAGTTTAAAAGTAAATTATTCCAGATTTCTCTAAAACCCTAATGAGATTGAATTTAAGGTAGAAGAAATCATGAGTGGGATCACCTGAAGTGGGAACAAACTGGAGTGTTGTAAACAATGAGAAGACAGATGTGGGTTAGGGACATGATGACTAAGAAGAGGAAATGAGGGACAACTAAAGAAGGAGCAAGCATGGGGCATTTGGATCATGGTAAAAGATTTCTATATTTTTTTCTAAATATCATGGTAAAACATTAGAGGTATTGAAGCCACACTAAAACTAAGTAAAAATATTTTTAAAACCTACTATGGGTTTAATGCAAAAATGGACTATGTGGGAACAAAAGGGATAGAGAACTCAGATTGGAAGTCAATGTGTTCTCTCTGTTTTTACAAGGTCAATCAACACAATCCTCTGACATCAGATATGGGAGGATTTCTTTCCACACACCAAAGAATCAGCTCCCTAGCAGGCACTTGAGTGTCCTGTAATTCAACTCAATCCTGACACTATCTATGGAGATAGTATCATACCCCACAGTTTGAGGACTCAGTCCCATAAGACTGTCCTCACTTCTGATGCCAATTTCTGATGCCTCAGATTATGACCCATGTTTCTGACTGACCAGCTATAAACTGGGGTTCCCACAACCTTTTTTTGAGTTTAATTAATTTTCTACAGTGGCTGACAAAATGCAGAGATTACCCACTTCTTATAATGGATATCAAAAAGGATATGAATAGAAGAGATGCAATCAGGCTAGATCTCTGGGAAGGAAAATGGAACTAACATGGCCTTTCTGGACATGTCTCCTTCCAGAGGCATCCAAATGTTCAGCAGTTTGGAAGCTCTTCAGCTCTATCCTGAGTGGGGTTTTCTTTCTTTTCTTTTCTTTTCTTTCTTTCTTTCTTTCCTTCTTTCTTTCTTTCTTTCCTTCTCTATTTTTTTAGCTCACAATGCTGGGGTTCCCTCATGCTAGGCAAGAGATTTATCACTGAGCTATAGCCCCAGCATTGACTTGGGGCTTCTGTATAGGCTTCATGACATAAGTACGGTTGATATAATCATGGCCATTGGCGATTCACTCAAACTTCAGTGCCTCATTCTTACCCAGAGCTCAGGGAATAGGGGTGAAATTTCCAAGCCCTAATATTATGGTTGGTTCTCTTGGCAACTGACACCCATTTGAGACTATCCAGAAGTCCACAAAGAGTCACCTTATTAGGACAACAAATCTACCTATTGTCCAAGAAATTCTAAAGGACTTAAGAGCTCTGTGTCAGATATTCCCATCATTCAGCAAATTACAAAGGCCTTGGGGCTTTGTCAGGAAGCAGGAGACAAAGACTAAATATTAAAACTGGAAACAGAGAGCCAAATATGCATTTCTCACTTTATCATAACACCACAGAAAGCTATTGTAATAATTCAGTTGAAAAAATAATAATTTAGACTATGGATGTGAAATGTAGTCAAATATGGGATACAAATTAAAGGTAAAGCCAGTCAATAGATTAGATGAGTTATAAGATATATGGAGGAATCAAAGATTCTCCAGGCGTTTGGGACTGAACAATGACCTGAATGGCTGTACTTACTGAGATAGGTAAAATTAATAAAGGAACAGGTTGGGTTGGGATGGAAGAGAGAGAGAGAGAGAGGGGGAGGGACCACAACTTCTATATTTATTGTGTTTATCTGAAAAATTTCTCCAGCCTATCCAACAAAAATGTTAAGTAACTATAGAGTGCACTAGTTTGAGTTTCACACTATAGGCTGGGTGTAGAGAGTTGGATATAGGAATTAGTAGCATACAAATGGTATAAGTATACAATTCACCTCATGGAAATTTTCTTCTTGAATGTTTTATCATATCATTGTTGTCAGTGATGATGATTACTTATTATTTCTTCTCCTTCCATTGGTTTCCATCTTTAACACCATTTATCTGTATGCTGAGTATCTTGAATCTCTCCTCCAGTCACTTACTTTTTTCATCAAGATTTCCCTATTTTTATCTTTGTGCTGATGTGCTTGTAACAAACATGCCTAGTTCCCTGTTTCACATGCACTTGATCAATCTCAGATGTCAACTGCAGCTGCAATAGACAATCCCATGTGCACTCAGACTTACCTGTGATGACAGCTGTCCACTTCGAACACTGCCCATATCTTGAAATACAGAGGAGTTCATGCTTCCAGGGACATCTTTCAATCAGTGTGGAATGGAGGACTATAAATATGACCCAGATATACCACTCCTAGGTATCTTGCCAAAATAATTAATGTCAGAACACTACAGTGATAATGCATTTCTGTGTTTATAGCAGCACAATTTGCAAATAGCCAAATTATGGAACCAATTTAAGTGTCTGACAACAGATGAATGGATAACAAAAATGTGGTACATGTACACAATGAAATTTTACTTAGTCATAAAAAAGAACAAAATTATGTCATTTGCAGAAAAATAGATAAAACTAGATACTATGGTGCTAAGTGAGATCAGCCAGTCACAGAAAGTCAAGGATCCACTGTTCTCTATCTTATGTGGGAGTTAGAAAATAGGAGACAAAAGAGACTTTGTAAGTGAGGAAAGTGACCAGTAGAATGGTGAAAGGGGATTGGAGAAAGGAGGTGGGGAGGGGGAAAAGGACTGATGGAAGAAATAGTTCAATTTATTCCATGCCCATGTATAAAGATCTTACTACCGATCTCATTATTATATACAGGGAAGGGAGGATATTGGAGTGGGACTTGAAGGGATACGTACTATGTACATGTCTGTTTGACTTTGAACTTCACTATGATGTATAACTACAATATACCAATAAAGGTATAAAAGAAAAAAGAATCTTCAGCCTCCTGGCCTTCAGGAGCTCATTTCCAGGGAGCTTTCTAGATGCTCCTAGGAGGCCCCTATGGTCTTATTACCCACGACAATGATTTTAGTAATGCATGCTTATATCAGATTTTGTTTGTCACTGTCTCTCCATACTTTCTCAGTCTTTCTTCCTAGAGTCATCTTCAAAATACTCTGCCTGCACTGTCTATGTCTCAGTTTCTGATTTGGGATGATTCTGTAGAGGAAGCAAAAACCAAAAAAAAAATTTTTTTCAAGAGATTCTTCCACTTACTTCTCCACGCCACTCACATCACTAACTTGTACCTTACCATTGATAATCTCCTTTAATTCAAATAGTGATGTTTTAGCTCAAAAATCAATTTATCAAGCTCTAAGAAGGATCTACTGTGCTTTGTGCCCTCTCTCATTCTCTCTTTCTCATATTAAGATGGTTATCTGTCTCCTCCAGCATATCTATTTCACCATGTTTGTGCTCTAATTTTTCAAACTGACCCACTTTTCTGTTTTTAGGGCTCATCAAACCTAAATCCTATGACATCCTTAATGATAGGAATCGGTTTAGGATCAGAATATCAAGGTCACACCTGATGTTCCTAGGAGGCCACTCCACTATCAGTTCTACCTGAACTCTTGCAACCAGGGGAGAGGGGAAAACTTTCTTTACCCTTTCAACTCTTTCTTGGTCTTTTGTAGGTTAGGTAAATGAGCACACTCCCAAGCATTAGATTTCACCTAGGATACAAAGATCTCTGAACACCAGTCTCTTTCCAGACCCAAGACTCTGCTGTCCTCATCTTTAATCATTGATGCTGTTATCTGGGTGACTGCCCAGCACTGAAGAGAAGTCCCAACTCATTTTCCATTCAGGAAACTTAACAGAGCCCAAGGACTACTCTAAGTCACTAAAAAGTCTTGGTTTTCACCAAGACCTTGGCTCAGAAGAAGCAATTTTGCTTGAAATCATAGTTGAGGAAAAGAGAGTATTGCTCATGTCCCAGTTCCCAGAATCTTCTTCTCTTAACTATGAATGGTAAGCATTTTGACTAGAGAGATCAATTAAGGAAGTGAGTACACATAAAAAGAGGGCTGGGGACAGGATTCTGGATTCAGCAAACCTTGAAGGAAAGGGAGAAGAAGAGAACTCATCAATTATGTGATTAAATTTTTTTATTTTTTTTCCTTTCAAAAGTGCATTTTATTGAAAAAAGCACATCAGGGTAGTACTGAGAATTATGTGGGCAGAGAGGTCCTTACAGAACTTTGTTGATAAAGGAAATGACTCTTCAACCCCAGATAGTCCAAGACAAAAAAAAAAAAAGGTAAATAAAAATAGCCATCGGTGAAACTAATTCAGCTACTCTTTTTTGGCAGAAAAAGAAGCTGAAAACAAAACACTCTAGTATCTTATATAAAGAGCAAATTGTCCAAGCAATTGGGGAAACAAAGCCTGTATCCATATAAAAGAGAGGAGAAAAGTCCCAAGGAAGGAAGCCAGCCATTTGCAAAATTCTGTGAACACAGAGAAACCCCAGAAAAGATAAATGACTAAAGATTATGGAACCAACCTAGGTGTCCCTCAATAGATGAAATAAAATGTGGATAAAGAAAATGTGGTATATACTCACAATGGAATTTAACCATTTGACCATAAAGAAAATCAAAATTGTGTCATTTTTAGGAAAATGGATAGAACTAAAGAATATTATGCTAAATGAGATCAGCCAGTAGCAGAAAGTCAAGGCTCATATATTTTCTCTCACATGTGGAAGCTAGAGAGAAAATAGGAAACAAAGGGACAGTTAGATGAGGAGAGAGACCAATAGAATAATGGAAGCGTATAAGAGCACAGAAGTAGGAAGAGAAAAAAGAGGATTGAGGAAGGAAACAGTTCAAATAATGCTATGTCCATATGTAAAGGTATCATTAACAATCTCACTAACACGTAGGGGAAAGGAGGGGGAACTAGTCTGGGATGCATAGGGAAATCCACTAACTATGCATGTATGTTTGTATCAGATTGAATCTCACTATAATGTTTAGTTATAATGAACCAATAAAATTATTAAAAATGAAAATGTATGTTATAAAAAAAAGAGATGAATAAGGTATTCCTAAGGATATCATGATTATCAGCAAAAGGGACTAAGTATTTTGTTGCAAGGTATAGAAACAAGAAGTTTATATGGAATTCTAACTTCTATAAAAGTCTACTTTTTAGGCCTAACATTCAATATATGGATCATATGTATTTCATGTTTACTAAACTTCTTAAAAATCATGAAAGAACACTTACTCTGTATCTCTGATAATTACAGGAGAGCTAAGAAAGGCAAATATACTACCCAAAACTGTCCCATGACAATATTCACCTGGAAGAATTCATTAAAATGCTAGATAATTATAAAAAGTCATATGGAACTTGCCAGTTTAAAATCATCTTCACTCACCTGGTTTAATGCAATCCTTAAAATAGGCCTGTGTAAAAGGTAGAGCAGGCATCATCAATATCCTCACTTTATAAATAGGGAAATGAAGACCAGGAGAAGTTAAATGGCTCATTCAGGGTTGCTTGCAAAGTGAAAGTACTGGGACTAAAACCCGGGGCTGGCGGCTGCCTCTGCCGAGGAAGGCATGGAAGGAAGGGTAATGACTTTTAATTGAAATGTCTACCAGGAGTGCCATGAGCCAGGCTGGGTAACGGCTGCCCCGACTCAGGCTGGGCCGGCATCAGGCCAAGAGCAGCCTGTTTCCCAAGCATTCCTTCACTTGTTCAAGAGATCATGAAAATTAAATTGGGCTATAACCAGACCTTAATTCCCCACCCTTGATGTGAGGAGCCATATTTGCCTCATTAGCCAAGGTCATAAACTCCAGCAGGAGGGAGACAAGGAGGCAGAGGATAAAAGGGAGGGAAAGAAGGGGATACAATGTACAAAGAAGCAGGAAGCCAGCCGGGGAAGGTGAGAGGGCACATACAGGACAAGTACATCATTAGATTAGGGGTACGCCCCTCCTGGCATTATCATAATTACATTTGAAGCTCATGTAGCTCTTCGTGGTAGTTTTCTAAACAATCATGTGTGCTCTCTCATTTGATCCTCATTACCTCCCTGGGAGGCAGGCTGTGCAGACAGGATCAACCATGCTATACTAGGGAAGGAATGAGTCTCTGAGAAATTGAGAGATTTGCCCAATTGGCAGATCGAGGCCCAATAAAACCCATGGTTTTTGACTCCTATTCCATAAACAGAAGGCCATTGTCAAATCCCCTTGAGCCACACAGAAGCAGAAAGAAAACTCCAGTATTCTTTTGGACATAATGTGCTGCCTCTCTCTCTTGTACCCTTTGGTATGCAGAAACATCAAATGAAAAATTTTATTTCTACATAGCAACAGGGCTTGGAGTCATTACCAAATGTTAATAAATCCAGTGGACTGTCCCTCTTCTATAGCTGTATTGGAATATGGGTGAATCACCAAATGATTAATTTACTAAGCCAAGAGTGAGAATTTTGCATTATTTTTTGCTTAATTTACAGAGATCTGTACCATAATGGTATGTATTAGGGAAACTTGATCTAAATCGAGCATGAAAGTCTTGGCTTCAAGTTACATCTCTTGGATGTTTGCCTTTTATATAAAAGAAATGTAGCAACTGACACTCTCCAATTTAGGGAAAGTAATGAAGTGCTAAGCAATGATCTAAGTTCTCAAATTAGGGAACCTGGGTTCAAATCCAGACTGTATATGTATACACAGTGTAATATTAATAGCACACTTATTAAGAATATAGACTCGATATGTGTTGTGGTTTAAATTTAGAATGTCCCCCATAACTCATAGAAACAAGACAAACATGATGAAGGTGGGGTTTGGTTGATGATAGGTCCCTGAAAGTATGGCCTTGGGGAATATA
This sequence comes from Muscardinus avellanarius, assembly GCF_963383645.1. Lineage (NCBI taxonomy): Eukaryota > Metazoa > Chordata > Mammalia > Rodentia > Gliridae > Muscardinus > Muscardinus avellanarius. Next base: position 29,446,100 of record NC_137799.1, read on the forward strand.
TTTTGTCTCTTCCCCTTGCTTTCTCTCTTGCTTCCAGCCTCCATGATGTGAAAGCAGATCCCCATTCTCTCCCTCTTTTTGCTTCCCCCCTCCATGACCTGAGCTCTGCAGACCCAGCCTGATATGGACTGAAACTCTGAAATCTCGAGAACTGTGAGCAAATGACTTTCTTTCTCTAAATTGTGGTTGCCAGGCTTATTCTCACAGCAATGAGAAAGCTGACTGAAACAGGATGCAAATAAATCTAGGTCCAAATCTTCTTAACACCTTAAAAAAGTTAGAGTAAATGTCAAAGCTTTAAATTTCTTCATCTTAAGGTATGGATAATCATTCCTGTCTTGCTGGGTTATATTTTAACAAATGGCAATTCTTATTTTTAAGAAATATCTGTTCTTCAGTGGAACTACATTTTATGAAATTTTTTGTCTAAATGGCAAAGAGCAGGACTCTGCTAGATTTCCCACCTAAGGGCTATTCTTCCAATAAAAATACCAATTGGCTATCCCTTTTCTATTCCCTTTATTTTGTTGAATTGGTACTGATTTAACAAGTGCTTCCAAATTTCCCTGCCCTAAATAATAAGTACAGACTATAACTTTGCTTCAATACATATGATACAAGTAAACTTCTGTTTAATTATATTGGAAAACAATAGTATCTTGTCTATTGAAATAAATTTTTTAAATTCAGAAGATAAAATATTTAATTAATGCCTCTGAAAAAATACTTAAGAACATAGCTGAAAATTTAAGTAGAAAGCAAATGTTTAAGCATTGATGTTTAAGTGGTCCCTCTTTATTCTTTAAAACTAATGTAGCCCATTTCTTGATTAGGGTATTTGTTTTGCTTGCTTAGAGTCTTTTGAGCTCCTTGTATATTCTAGATATTAGCCCTCTATCAGAGTGGTGGCTGGTAAAGATCTTTTTCCATTCTGTAGGCTTCTCTTTAGATTCTTGAAGGTTTCCTTTGATGGGCAGACACTTTTTAGTTTGATCCCACTTGTTAATTCTTGTTTTAATTTCCTGTGCTTTGGAGGTCTTGGTGAGAAAGTTACTGCTGTTCCTATATGTTGGAGCTTATGCTCTCCTCTAAGAGCTTCATAGACTCTGGTCTAATATCCAAGTCTTTGATCCATCTCAAGTTGATTCCTGTGCATGGTGAGAGGGAAGGATTTAGTTCCTTCTTTCTACAAATGGATAGCCAGCACCATTTGTTGAAAAGGCTATCTTTTCTCCAGCAGATGAGTTTGGCCCCTTTGTCAAAGATCAATTGACTGTAAGTGTTTGGGTTTGTTTCTGTATCTTCTATTAGTTTCATTGGTCTGTATGTCTGTAACAAAAGAAGAGATACAAATGGCCAATAGATACATGAAAAAATGTTCAACATCATTAGCCATCAGGGAGATGCAAATCAAAACTACACTGAGATTCTATTTAACCCCAATCAGAGTAGCAAGCATAAAGAAGTCAAATAACAATAAATGCTGGTGAGGATGTGGGGAAAGAGGAACTCTTTTACCCTGTTGGTGGGAGTGCAAACTAGTTCAACTGCTATGGAGATCAGTATGCATATTCCTTAGAAAACTGGGAATGGATCCACCATATGATCCATCTATACTACTCCTGGGTATCTTTCTAAAGGAGTTGAAATCAGAGAACTATAATAACATATGCACATATATGTTCATAGCAGCACAACTCATAATAGCCAATATATGGAACCAACTTAGGTCTCCATCAATAGATAAATGTATTTCAAAATTATGGGAAATACACACAATGGATTTCTACTCAGCAATAAAGAACAAAATTATGTCATTTTCAAGAAGATGGAAAGACCTGGAGAACATGATGTTAAGTGAGATCAGCCAAGCACAGACAGAGAAGGGGCATATGTTTTCTCTAATATGCCCAAACTAGGGAGCATTAGGGGATACAAGAGGGACTCCAGATAATGTAGGGGAAACCTCAGCAAAGCTAGAAAGTAAGGATTGGAGAGGAAGAAGGCTGAGGTTGATTAATGGAGGAGGTACATTCAAATATGTGTATAAGTGTGAATGTAGTATGGTCAACCTGGACACTCACTGTTGGAAGGGGAAGGGGAAGCAGGGAGGAGGGCACCAAGTGCTGTGTGAATGTATGCCATTGTCAATATGATCTACATTGTGATGTGAAACTCTAGTGTACCAACAAAATTTTAAAAAAGTAATGTAGCTTTTTGTGGTAATTGTAGTTATTTGTGATAATGAGACCAGCCCATGTTTGTATTCCTAAAACCTCTGAATAAAAATCAGTTTGTCTTAAACATGGTGAAGTACAATTTTAGAATTTCCTTTGGGAAAATATTTTAATAATTAGAGGGTAGGCAACTTTAATGACAGATAGACTTTCATCTATCTGCTCAGAATATAAATTAAATGCCCTCTGGATAGAAGAAATCTAAATATGCTTAGGGCCCAAATTCCTGATTCTTGGGGCAATTATAAAGGGATTAAAAGTTTATCCCTTGACAACTAGATCATGAGATGTGACTTTCTATCATCTGATCTAGAACCAAATTGTCTTTTGGAGACTTGGCTCAGATATGACTGCTTCTTTTCCTAGCAGAATTATTTCTGGAGCAGAAACACGTGATGGTTCTAAAGTATGAATGCCTCAATTTGAATCCCAAATACTAATAAGAGCCAACCAACGAAATGCATGACTCTAAGCAGTTTGTACATATATATATATATATATATATATATATATATACATACATACATATATATATACATATATATATATATATTAACGCATCTTATCTTCACAACTTCATAAAGTATAGATATTGTATTAGTTCTACATTTTTTTCTGTGTGTGGTACTCAGGGTAGAACTCAAGGCCTTCTATCTTTGGACTATATTACTCCCAGTCCTATTTTTTTTTTAATTTGGGAACAGTTATTTCTAAGTTGTTGAGAGCCTCACCAAGTTACTAAAGGCTAGCTTTCACCCTGTGATCCTCCTTTCTGAGCCTCTCAAGCATGTGGCACCACACCTAGCTTATTCCCACTTTTTTGAGTGAGGGAATTGAGGCATAGAAAGCCAAGCAACATGTCAAAGGTCACACAGAAACAATTGGAGCTGGAATTCAACGCAGATGACCTGTCTCAACTCTTGTCTTCTTTCTCTCAAAGTTAACTGCTTCCCAACTGTGTGGCTTTGGGCAAGCTACTCCACCTCTCTATGCCTCGTCAACAACATGGGGACAATAATTAAAGTACCACGAGCCTGTAGAATTGTTAAAATGACTAACAAAGATAATGTGTTTTTCTTATCAGAGTTCCTGGCATGTAGTAAATGCTAAACAATGGCTATTTCATTACAATGCTGTTTTCCCAATGAGGAAAGGAACCATATTTTTTATATATTTGTTTATTTATTTATTTATATGTTATTTAACATCTTTGAGACTTCATTTTTTCAGATATAAAATGGGATAATAATAATGTCACAAAGTAATTTTGTCATACAAAATGACTGTTAAAAAGCACTTGATGAGCTGGGCGTAGTGGCACAGGCTTGTAATCCTCATGCTTGGGAGGCAGAGACAGGAGGATTGCGCAGGTTTGAAGCCAGCCTCACTGGCTTAAGAGACCCTGTTTCCAAATTTAAAAAAAAATATATATATATATATATATATGTGTGTGTGTGTGTGTGTGTGTGTGTGTGTGTGTGTGTGTGTGTCTGGAGTGTAGCCTGGAGATAGAAGGGTTTCCAGGAACCCCGGTACCACACAAAAAAGCACTTGATGAGTTAATGGGCTCTCTTTGTGTAAACCTAATGCAGTTTCACATGAAAATGGATACTACAATAAAGACCTGATCATGGCAATCTGTAATGTAAAAATTATAATCTTGGCTCCTCCCCATCCCTTGGGATCTGTGAGAATAAATGAGACAATCTTGAGGAGGGAGATTGTTAGGGGAAAGGTGCCTTATAAATCTAAGGGGTGGCTACTAATGATTTCCATCATCATGATACATCTGGTATTGGTGAAATCATAACTCTTTATGCATGGCTCCATATGGGAAGGCTGTTGAGGCTTCCTTCAATGTCACAGTGGCAGCTGGGGATTGAAACTTTTAATCCAAGGAATTCTGGTGGGGAAGATTGTATTGCTACAGAAAAAAGTCAGAAATCCAATTAGGTGGCCACTTAGACAGCATCCTATCTCTCAGGCCTTTCTGACTCTCCACCACCTACACCTCCAATGCCAGGTCCCTATGGGTGGGAACATCAGAACCTTAGTTTTGATCGTCACTTGAACAGACCCAGGAACTCAAACATATCCCTTTTATCCAGAGCTCATCAGCCTGCTGGAGGTACCCCCCACAAAGGAACGTCTTAGAGAACCAAGCAAGCTGGGAACATATTTTCTGTGATCTCCTAATATAAAGCCTTCTATTCAAAAAGCCACAGTTGTAGAGCCCAAGGCAAAAGCCTGGCCCAGACTGAAGAGGGGAAGTTAGGACAAAAGTGGCATAACAGGGAAGTGGCCAAAAGTATACAGATTTGGACAGGAAGCCCAGCTGCCTGGCTTAGATTTAGGGTGGCAACCTCTGAAATTCTCCACTTCTAGTAAACAGAAATGACTCAGAGAAGAATTGTAAGGGTTAAATAAGATCAAGTCTACAATGTGCCAGGCACTCGTGATGGCCTCAGGTAATGACTGCAATCATCATTGTGGCTTTGTGCTGTTAATGTTTTGGTTTTGATTATTCTGAGAATGAACGTATGTCAGAGCCAGGCTACTGCAAAGGGACAAGAGCAGACGGGTCAGCTGTTCAGATGAGGGGTCTCTCCATATGTTCCATATTTGGTCTTGAATATACTGAAAAGGAATCCACGGTGTCCTTAACAGAACTACATCAAGCAGACAGGCCTTCCCCATGCATGAGACACTGATACAGAAACCAGACACAAACATACTCATTTATGCATTCAGTTTTTCATTCCCAGCACCTGAGGCATATGGCAAGCATAGGAAACAAAATTAGCCATCACGAGAGGACTTGTTCAGCGTGAGATCAGGGGGATTGAAACTGGAGAAGCCAGCAGGGAATGTCTCCAAGTATGTCAAAGCCAGAGAGTGTCCCCATTTCTTCTCCTTACTTGACATCCACCAAACCAATGTCTCCTTCTATTATCCAGAGCTGAAGTCTTATACCCTGTCCCTAAATGTTACATGGAACAGCTCCCTCCATAGACTAAAAATTTTAAAGTCTAAGAAATCTGCATCAGATTTTCCTGCTCTACCCCTGATGTTCTATGTGACCCTGGAAACATCACTCAACTTCTCTGAACTTCAGTTTTCTGGTCTATAAAATAGTGACAAGGATCTCTTTTTCACTGTCTCTTGTGAGGCCCAATAAGAATGTATGTAAATACTAGAACAGTGCCTGTTAAATTATTGCTACAGTAGTTACTATTTAAATTCTCAGAAACCCACTCTGTCTTCAGTTTCTGTGAGTCTGTTTCTAAAGACACATCCTAAACAGCCTGTTTGAATCTACTGCTGTCCTGCATATATTTCTTGTGTTCACTCAGTCGCCAAGTACAGAACATCGCAGAGGCTTGGCCATGTCTAAAGATGACTCAGTTCATCGATTTTCTGCTGATTTTTGGATACTTTCTTTTCAGGAAATGACCTCATTACCTAGTTCTAGGGTCATCTCCCTGTGGCTTTTTTGGGGCAGAGGGAGCAGGGAAAGGAATTCTGAAAACCCAAGAGGATGCCAAAAGCCAGATATTCACAAATACCAAGCAAGCAGCTTTGGACCTCATAAACTCTAAGCATTTCTATTTTTCTGCCCATAGACTTTTCTTCTTCCCTGAGCCAGCTGTGCTTTCAAGAGACAGTTTCTTCCCATTGCCCCTCGTTGTCATGCAGCCAGCATTAATGAGAGCATGCATGGGATCATCCACAGTGATGTCACACTTTACTTTGGGCCATTCTTTATCCGCTATAAAATCTTTGGATGAAATGCCTCCAATAGCATTTTTCTCAGTATCTTTGAGCAGTCACTTTCTTTTTATTTCCAAATGATGTGGAGAGCTCTGCTCAATGAAGAAACACATTACCAGCAACCTTTCTATTCCCTCTAGGTTGCTTGCAAGTCTTCCCAGGTTTTTAATCTTCTCAGAGCTCCAAAATCAACTGTGTTGAGTGAGGTGAATATCAGGTTTCTCATTTCAGCAAGGAGACAATTGGCTTGGAGTTGCAGAGATTAATAAAAAGGATATATATATATATATATATATATATATATATATATATATTCACCAGTTTCAAGATAAAAATTAAGAAGGTGAGTCAAAAGACCAAAAAAGGAAGATATAAAATAGTCCCATCTTACATAGAACACTGTAAAACAAAAGTACAATCATGACAATACTGACCTGCTCTTTTATAAACATGGAGATGAGAAACATGGATTCCAAAGGGGAAGCTGATCTGTAGCAAAACGCATGGTTGGGGCTTGAGATTCAGATCAGATTCAGATCAGACAGAGAAAAGGGTTGTTGATTTAAGTGGTATGGGAATAAAGAGAATGTATTGCTTAAAGCAGTAACCAATGTTGTGTGTTTGGGATACAAGCTAGAGAATATTATTATGGCAGAGAAAAGAAGTTATCTCTCATGAATTGTCTTGAATTATGGGGGGAGCGAGAGAAGCTCACAGTGTATGACATTTAGAATTGCAATTTCTAAGCAGAGCTCCATGTCTGATGGATCATTTATTGTCTCTGCCTCCATCCTTCCAAAGCTGCATTAAGGAAAGATGCAAACCTCACTTCCCCGGGTCTCCGTTTTCACGTTGATTTGGAGGACATTTATTTTCCCTTTCAAAACAGAATCATATTTTCACCCCTCTCAGAAGACTTGGCTCGTTACTAAATATTCAGGTCTGGGAAGCGATTTTCTTTCTTCTTCGTTCATGATTTGTCTCTCTCTGGAACTGAGCCCTTTTGGCTGACAGCGAGAGTCTGTCTAAGTAGCGGGAACAGGTGAAGAGAGGGCAGGGGCGGATGAGTGGAAGAAAGGCTTCTCAAGTTGTGATGGAAATTTGCACTTGAGTCTTCCCATTTTAGCTGATTTTACAGGCAGGAAGAAACAATGCTCATCCGATCAGGTATCAGATCCTGCTGGCTTCGAAGATTCAAAAGGCAGATTCAATTACCACGCAGCATCTTCCTACTTCCTGCTGAAAACCATTATGCATATATGCGGATTCTCATGGTCAGTCTTGTAAAATGGGGTTTCCACACCATCCTCACTGTGTAGCAGGTAGAAATGAAGTGGTGCCCTGTGCAGACATTTCAATGTTCTGCATTCAAAGAATTTTAAAACTGGAAAGGATCCACATACCCATTTATTTGGCAGCTGGAGAAATTGAGGTATCAGAATCAAATTAGTCGAGGAAATACATTCTCACAAGTGCCTGGATACATATATTTATGTGTATTCTTTTGCGCATTGGAATTCTGTATTCTGCATGAATACAGGAAATGCAAACTTAGCGCTGGGTCTTTAACTTGGGTATTGGGGTCCAGAGTTCAGCTTCCCTGGAAGTATCATGCTGTTCTTCCTTACTCTGGTCTCACAACCTCCCAGAGGCTCTGTAAGGATTCAGGGGACAGGTGCAGCCAACCCACAAACCCAAACTGCAGCCATTTGTACCCTAGGGAAAATAATTTCTCTTCTGCTGAAACTGTCCTGCATCCAATACATGGACTTGCCACTTCTCCCTTCCTACAGTTCCCTCAGTGAGCGGAGGCTTTTAAAAACAAAAGCTTGCCATGCCTGTTGTCTTCTGCTTTCAGTTTTGCAACTGACGCTCAAGAGAAAAGATATTCCAAAACACAGATGAGTCTGCCACACCCTCCTGGCTTACTCTTAGCTTGGAGCTTCATTCACACTGTGCCTTCTACCAGCCATGCTCTGCCCTTTCTCCAGAGCCATCAATATGTTGCTGTCCTTGTGTCCTCCTGTCACCCAGAAGTGCTCCTTGACCTCTTCACAGAATTCCTAAGGCGTTCCCTGTGTAGGACACTGGCATTATTATTTCTCCTCAGAGTCTTAGTTCCCCCAGTGGCAGGCACTGTGTCTTGGACTCTTTTGTATGCCACAAGTTATCTAATAAAGTAATAGTCACATAGCTGGTTTGAATCCTGAGCAAATTTTTTCAGCTCTTTGAGACATGGAAATAACCTTACATGGTGGCTGGTTGTAATTTTTTCTCGATAGCTTTACTGTAGCTTTATTGTTTTTCTCCATATTGTATAAATAACACACTCTCATTGTAAAAAAAAAAAAAAAAGTTAAACATGGTACTATGCATGGTTTTATAAAAAAAAAAAAAGAAAGTAAAGGTCACATGAAATTCTACCTTCTTTATGCAAGCCCCATTAACATTTTCCTGGCCATCTTTCACAGATCTCTTTATGATTATATGTTATACATGTATAACCCTATTTATATAAAATGATTTTACATTTTATACAATTACAAGTCAATCATTTTATATAAATATGATTATTTAATATATACCATTTTTAATCTAGAAGGTATTCAAGATCAATAAATAGTCTTAAATGACAGAATAAATAATATCTCCCATAGAACGTGGGAAATAAAGGAAAACAAGATATGTCCCCTAGACCGTCTTCCTGACTCTAGGCAGGATTCCACTGATAATACTCCCTTTAAAACTAGCCGAAGGCCCAAAATATGTGGCACACAGGACAAATGAGCATTCTAATTGGAAATTCAATACCTCGCACTAAGATTAGATTTCTTCAGGCTAATGTTGCTCTCAGATGCCCCATGTATTCTCAGTTTACCACTGTAAACATTGAAGGGGTTGGGCAGAGCTATGTGCTTTGGGTAAAATGTTCACTAAAACAAAACCAAGCTATATCTCACTGATGCTGTTCTTCCCTGGAGATCTTACAGAAGACATTCTAGCCTCTAGAACCCAGGGAAGATTAGCTTTCTTAACTTGAATCACCTTGTGCTCATTTAAGCCTGTTTCCTCTTGTTCTACCCATAGTGAAGACAGAACAATCTTTAAGTCAGCTTCCTTTCCCACTTCCTCCTCCCAACCTGGCCACACACGCCTTTCTGCAGGCTTAATAATTTTGATTTCCCTTCCTCTCTGGGCCCTTTAATCACCTTTTGTGGCTGTGCTCTGAATGCTCCCTACTCTACAACCCTTTTAAGGGTATGTAAGTTCCCTAGATACCTCCTGCCTTCAACTGCACTGAAAGAAACAAAGATTTTACAATCCCAGCTCATTCCTTCCTAATGTGAGCCAGGGTCATATTTCATCTGTTAGTAGTGAAATTAAAATTAAAGCAGAAAACAAAAGTCAAATCCTTTTAGTTGTGCTCATTTAAAAATCAAATTTAAAAAAGAGGATATCATAGGATCTTCCCCATCCTATGACCACATCCATTGTCCGAGCAGTGGCAAGCTTCTCAGGGTTTCATCTCCTATCCTGTGTGGAGGCTGGAGTATATGTGTAAGTTATAAGATCCATGGTTGCCCATTTATACCACCAGAAGTATGACTAATTGATGACAAATGTCTCTTCTTCTGTTGACTAATCAGTGGGAATATGATACCTGCTACAGCCTGTAATAATCCTGCTGTCCTGTTCACAGACACACAGGTTGTGGACACTTCCTAGCAGATGTGTGTTTGTGACAGGACGCTGATCAGCCAGATGGCCACGATTGGCAGTAGCCTGGGCTTCCCTTGTGGAAAGAACCAGGCATCTGGGTTAGGACCATGGATTTTTTTTCATGCCACCTTATTTTTAAACAGCATCAATCACTATTTGAAATAAAATTATTTATTTTCTTCTTGTCTGCCTCTTTCAGTAGATAGTAAAGGATAGGCCTAGTTACACTTCTTGGTAAAACCAACTTGCTCATCTTCTCCTAGTCGGCCAACATCTAACTTTCTCAGTGAGAAACATACGAAACTGCAAAGCCCTCTACAGATACCCCTGGTCCCCTTTAACTTGCCTTACTTTTTCTTTTTTTCATAACCTTATCATCTTCTAACATATTTTATAATAACTATGATCAATATTATTTATTGTCTGTTTTCCCCATAAACTGAAAATATTATTTATTTGATTCACAGATGTATCCCTAAAACCTGGAAAAATGACTGACACATAGAAGGTGTTCAATGAATATTTATCAAATGACCAGGCATGATAGCTTGTGCCTATAGTTCCAGCTACTAGGGAGACTGAAGCAGAAAGATTGCAATTTCAAGGCCAGCCTGAGCAAGTATGAGAGACCTTATCTCAAAATATTTTTTTTAAGGCTGGGTAGCTAGTCATGGTGGTGCATGTCTGTAATCCTAGTACTTGGGAGGCTGAGAGAGGAGGATTGCATCTTCAAGGACAGCCCCAGCAAATAGTGAGCCTCTTGTCAATCTAACAAGACCCTATTTCAAATAAAAATTAAAATATAGGTCTGGGGGTGTAGCTTAGATGTAGAACGCCCCAGAGAACAGTCCAAGAAAGAAAAAGAGGGAGAGAGAGAAAGAGAAAAAGAAAAGAAAAAAAGAGTTCAGTGGTAGCATTTGCCTAGCATACTCAAGGCCCTGTACCACTGTTCAATCCCTTGTATTACACACATATAAACAAAAGAAATTATCAAATATATGAAAAAAATGTAGCCCTAGCTCTTATGACATTAACTAGCATATAATAACTGCTCAATAAGTGTTTTTTTTTTTAATCTAGGACTCTGGCAGTGGGGATTTTGGTTTTCCTATGGAAGCCCTCAAGTTTAGAACTATTTCTCCAATGTCTAAGCATTTGGCCTTTTAATGTCTTTCTAAGAATCTGTTTAATGGCATAAGATAGGAACTAAATGACTATTTGACAAACTATTAAACAACTAGTAAGTAACTGAATTTATTGTACTCATTGCTACATGAACAGACTATATTTCATGTCTACCAACCTTGTCTGCCAGCCTGTTCCCCCAGTATCACCAACATTAACTTATTCCATTTACAGTCAATTTAATAAACATTTCCTGAATATCTAATATATCTGGGTCAAAACTAAGTAGAGTAACCAGCAGCAATCTTAACAAGTGTTTTTTGAGCATTTACTTACTCCATGCAAAGTGCTTCACATGTATAATTCCATTTACTTTTCATAATAACCTATATGAGACAGAATTAATGCCTATTTTATAGACAGAAATATTTAAGCTTTAAGTGGATATGAGGACAGTTATTCTTTGTAGAAGATGCATTAATCATCTACTGCTGCATAACAAATTACTTTCTAAATTTTCAAGTTAAAAAATAAACATTTACTATTCTTACAGTTTCTATGTGTCTATAATTAGGGAATGACCTCATTGGGCAACTTCAACCGGACAAACCAGCAGCAATCTTAACAAGTGTTTTTTGAGCATTTACTTACTCCATGCAAAGTGCTTCACATGTATAATTCCATTTACTTTTCATAATAACCTATATGAGACAGAATTAATGCCTATTTTATAGACAGAAATATTTAAGCTTTAAGTGGATATGAGGACAGTTATTCTTTGTAGAAGATGCATTAATCATCTACTGCTGCATAACAAATTACTTTCTAAATTTTCAAGTTAAAAAATAAACATTTACTATTCTTACAGTTTCTATGTGTCTATAATTAGGGAACGACCTCATTGGGCAACTTCAACCGGAGATCTCTTGTGAGGTTTCAGTTAAGATGTTTGTTGGGGCTACAGTTATTTCAAGGCTTGACTGGCAAGGAGCTTCTCCTTCAAGGTGAATCACTACCTGGCTAACAAGTTGAGGTTGGTTGTTAGTGAAGTTTCTCTCTACATGAGTCTTCCATAGGCTACTTAAGCATCCTCACAGTATAGCAACTGACTTCCCTAGCCTAAGATCAAAAAGAGAAAGAGAGCAACTTGCCTTGGTGGCTCATACTTGTAATCTCCATATTTGGGGAGTTGAGATAGGAAGACTGCCAGCCTTAGTAACTAAACAAGACTCTCAGCAACTATGAGACCCATTTCAAAATAAAAAATAAATAGGGCTGGGGTGTAGCTCAATCTCTGGTACAGGAGAGAGAGATAGACAAACAGAGAACATTAGGCAGAAGCTATCTGCTTGATGACCAAGACACAGAAGACATACAGCATCTCTTCTACCACATTCTGTTTTTTAGAAGTAATCCTAAACCACACTCACATTCAAAGAATGGGAATTGGGCTCCATCTTTTGAAAAGAGGAATGTCATATATTTGCAGGCATGCTTCAAAACTGCCACAAAGGCAGCCCATATGAAAGTGTGATCAGATTCTGAAATGACAGGTTATCCAATGTTCTAGTTAATGAACTTCTATAACCTGGTGACCTCGCTTATTCTCACTATTTTTCACATCACCCCATCTATTTCCTAAACTTTGATTCTTTTATCTTTGTCATTTTTCAGATGTAGTCTTTCAATGTGTCTTAACCAGTTCATCTATTTCTGTTTTATTTAAATATAATTTTATATGTTCAGCCCTGAAAATATAAAATTAAAAAAGGACATGGCTCTTGCTCACAGGAGTTTGTATCTGTTAAGTCACATTTGTAGTCTATATAATAATCACATAGAGTATGTTCCAAGGGTCATATCAAAATGCTATGGTAACATAGAAGAGATTAGGATTTCTCATGAAAGGGACCTTGTTTGATGTGCTAAAGAGTTTGGACTTCATTTTTGATGTAGGAGAGTTTTTTTAAACAGGTGTATGCAAGATTGATTATATTTTAGGAAGGTGGCAGAAGAGGAGATGGAACTGGTGGAGGCTATGGTAACTATGGTACATGGAATGAGGAGGACAAAATGCAGGTGGCAAATTATATAAAGTAGAATTGACAGCAGCTGATGGTTAACTATATAAACAGAAAAGAAGTTGAGACTGGCTTCCAGAATTCTGGAAAAAGTATCATGGCCTCATTTAACAAGATAAAAAGAATATATAAGAGGAAGATACATACATTCTATGAAGAAGAGAAAAGACAAATTCAGTTTCAAACATTTAAGTCTGAATTGCCTTTAGTTACATAGTTGAAGGACGTCTCACATAGATGATTGGAAAGGTGTAGCTGAAGTTCCAAGAGAAAACTCAATTGGAAATAACACATTTTAGAATTACTGGAATTTATGTTCTAGTTAAACTCTTAGTATAGAAGGCAATTACTGAAGAGCTTGTAAAGTAAAAAGACAGCCAAGAATGGGACCTTGGGGAATATCAACACATAAAGAGTGGTGAAGAAAGAGAAAGCAGGAAAAACAAAACAACAAGAAAGAGGGTGTCAAAAGAAAAAGAAGACATCCGAGACACTTTGGGGCCATAGAATCCCGAGAAGGAAACCAGGTATGGTGGTACACACCTATAACCCCAGTACTTGGTAGGCTGAGACAGGAGGACCACAGGTTTGAGGACAGCTTCAGCAACCTAGCAAGGCTTTTAGCAACCTGGGGAGATTGTGTCTTAAAACAAAAAATAAAAGGAGAGGATGTATCTTGGAGATAGAATGCCCCTGAGTTTAATTTCCAGTAACACACACACACACACACACACACACACACACACACACACACACACGCACACGCACACACACACACAAACAAACACACTCCACAGAAAGAGATATTGTTTTAAGGAGAGACCAAAAAAAAAAAGTTAGGAAATTTGTCAGGAGATTATTAATCACTTAAGCAGTTGACATCAGATAGGATCCAGCTGCAGCAAATGGAGGGGTAATAGCAAGGTGAGGGAGTATACACAAGAAGGACAGACCACACTGACCACAGTTTGAAAGTAAAGAGCAGCAGAATGTATGATTTTTATAGGGAGGAGAAGAGAGGGAGGGTCACATCATTCCATTCTAATAGAGTTATGTTTTCTGGATTGTATTCTCAGCCTAATCTCAAAATAAGAATTCTCATTCTCCCTTTAGGTTTCACAGCTGCTTTCACCAAAGCATGTCAAAAATCTTTCATAAAGGGCCAGGGAGAAGACCTAGAACAAACACAGCATGTCAACATTAAGATAGAATGCCAGGGACCCAAGAGAATCTGGATTCACCATTACTTTAGTACATTCAATGGACCAAATCTCCTCTCAAGTCTCAAAGGGGTAGCTGGTCAAAAATGTATGACTCTTCTGAGGCAAAAAATAGTCAACTAATTATTAATGAAGACAGTATAAAAAAGGAGTGAAGTGTACGCCTATTTGGCTTATGAAAGCCTTCTCTTGAAAATACAGCATGAGCCTATGAATATAAAAATCTCAGATTTATAATATTTTTATCACAAATATTTTCATCATTTATCAAGAACTCCCTAACAAGAATAAGAATCTAAACATAAATCTCCACATTGGAAGACCAAAGGACAATATTTGCAGCTCCAAAAAGCAAAGGACTGCCACCAAATGGCTCTATAATTAGCTCTCTGGTGGGTGAATCTGGGCATTTTAGCAAGCTTTATCAATCAATCTCAGTGATCAGAAAGAATGTAGAAGGAGAAGAAAACTCTAAAGAATATAATAAGATCCAGTGTAAAGAGGTCTTACCAAAAGTCAATTCTTTATATTCTCCCTTGAGCAAAAATAAGTACATACACAATATGAAAACTAGAAAAGGATACTGCCCCTAGTTCTAACATTCTGGCATAATAATTGTTATATGTCTGTGTTCTTTTTTTATAAAAGAGAAGAAACAACAACTGATTACATTTCTTTTACAAACAAATGCCGAGCATTTCATCATGTGTCAGAGTCTTTCTAAAATGCTGGCAAACAAAACAAACCCCTTCCTGGCCTCGTGTTCCTCACATTCTAAAGCAAAACTATACATTGAACTCCTAAGTGTGGGGCCCAGAGGAGGTGCAGGCCAGTAGTAAGTACATGACCCAGCTTATCTTTTGCGGCTGCAGATGGGCACTTAGTTCTATAAGCATGACTAGGCAAGTCATCTGAGCAGCTGCAAATGTGTACATAGTTATATAAGAATAATTAAGCAATCCACAACACGCCTCCTCACACGGTTGTGTACCCATTTTTTTCCCAGAACCCTACATAAGGAACAGGTCTGTAGAATGAAGCTGCTGCTGTTCTCCTGATGATGACTCTGCATGTTTTCTTCTCTCTGGAGATTTCACCACAGAAATTTCCCCTGCAACCACAGCTGGCCTCTGACATTTGGCATGGTCAGCAGGATTAAGTGAGTATCCCCCAGACCCCTTCTTGGGGAGCAGCTCTGAGAAGAACAATCCAATCCAGGGGAAGGAGACGTGGCCCCTAGTGCCTCTGTGGTTTCTGGTAACATCCTATCTGATAGTATGGACCCTGCTGGAAAATTGGGATCATATACATCTCCAGCTGGAAGAAATCCAGAAGACTTTAGAAGTGCTGGAGGTGTGTATTCCAGCGGAGCATAAAGTGTCAGAAGAACAGGTGGCCTAGTGTTCCTGGCACTGCCCTGGAACACCACTGTGAAATTGAGGAGCTCATACAGCAGGTCTACCAGCTTCAGCAGCAAGAGGAGGAACTAGAACAAGGTTTCAGTGGCTACCCAATGAGCTTTTCATGGTCCTATCCAGTCCACTCCAACTTTTTGCTCCAATAGTCCAATAGGCTTCCTCCAACCTGCCTGACCCCTGATCTAGGGATTTAGTTGGGTTACCAATTTATCAGGGGAACCAGCTGACCAGAGGCCACATGTAGAATTGACTACTAATTTACCCCACCATGTGCAACACATCCTGGTACTAATTGATATGGCAGCAAACAACACTCTTCTCTTTAGCAGCTCAGACCTAAGGCTGCCTTAGAGGGTTATGAGGCTGTCTCATCATCATTCAGCATACCCTGGTGATTTGGGGAATTCAACATCTGCCTCTGAACTAATATGGCATTTACATATCCCCCATAGCTGAGTACATCCTGGAGGTGAACATATTGTAGGAATTGACTGTGCAGAAAACTATGAAAGTGTTCCATCCATGTGTGTGCTTGGTAAAGACTATTACTAGAGGACAGCTCCATCACAACTCTCTTACAACTCTCCAAGCCATTACAATTGTGAATGTTACAAATTACCTAGGAGCCATGAGGAAGTTGGACGCATTTTATTTAAGCTAGAAAAGTCAAGTGTAACCCACCCGACTTATAGCCCATTCAACTCTCCCATATGGACAGTACAAAAATCTGATGGTTCTTGGTACATGACATTAGACTACTGAGAGCTAAGTAAAGTGGCACCATGTTTGCATGCAGTAGTACCCAACATCTCAGAACTGATGGGTTACCTGTCACATGAACTAGGGGAGTTCCATACATTGTACACTTGGCAAATGCCTTTTTCTCCATTGACATTACTCTGAGAAGCCAAGAATAATTTGCTTTTACCTGAGAAAGGTGGCAATGGACCTCACTAGTATTGCATCAGAGATACCTGTATAGTCCTACTTTCTGTTGTGGTCTAGTGGCACAGGATTTAGCCTCTGATGAAAGCCTGAGGCTGCACAATTGTTTCATTATATCAATTATATTATGCTGACCTCTGATTCACTTGCAGAGTTACAAGCAGCTGCATGCAGCCTCCTATCTGCTCTCCAGAAATGGGTGTGGGCTGTCAACAAGGACAAGGTCCAAGGACCTGGGTATTCTGTCAAAGGAATTTGTCTGATCAGGTAAGACAAAAGTGAAGCTCAAAGCAGAGATGAACAAAATAAAAGCCCATCCTCAACCAGGAACAGTAAAAAAGTTACAGGCGTATCTGGATCTTTGGCAAATGTTTATACCCCAGTTAGCTATGCTTATGTACTCCTTACACTACCTTGTTCATAGGGTGTAATTTGGGACTTGACTTCTGTAATGAAAACTGCATTTACTGCCACTAAGAAGGTGGTGGCATAGGTACAAACCCTGTAGGTAGTAAACCCGGCCCTTCCTTTCCTGCTAACAGTTGAAACTGACATAGGTTTTGGGTAGGGGCTATAGCATAAACAAATAAAAATAGCACAATTGGATTTGGGCCACCGCTATAGAAAGGGCCACAAGTGTGTTACTCTCATTGAAAAACAGTGGTCATATATGCTGCCCTCTTAGCTTATGAACCCATTACATGTACTGTATCAATAATGGTGCAAACCACCTACTCCATTGAAAGCGAGCTGAGGTCCTGGACTCTGGCCCCCTGGACAGACCCACTCTGATGACATGGAGCACACACTTAGAGCAACAAGCACAGTGTTCTAGTAGTCCTTTGTCTGAGCAACTACAGACTCTGCTGGGGCCAGCACAGCTCCCTCAGAACTCACGAGACTGAGAGATGCTCCAAGTACCTGTGAGGAAAAGAAAGCCCCAATAACCATAGGAGTGTGGTATCAGAACCCACAGAAGTAGAAGATACTCCAAGTCCTTTGAGGAAGGGAAAGTTCCAGTAACCATGGAAGCATCATCTACTGATGATTTCTGTCACAGGCAGCTACCCATGTGGACAGCTGTGGCTTTATAGCTGACCACAGAAACCTTTTGATATGAGATCAATGTTGGATGCTCTAGCCAAGGAGCCAGGCTTCCAGCAGTCTGGTTAGTCCTCATGGAGACTGGGCCTTTGCATATCTGTACAGACAGCTGGGCATTCTACCAGAGCTAACTCTGTGGCTATCCCAAAGGGCAGCACCAAACTGGTTAATTTGGCACCACCCATTGTGGGGCAAGGATATACAGGAGGACCTCTGGAAATGAGGCTTCAGAGAAGGAGCTACTAAGCAAAATGTTCTAGGAGATAGGCCTTCACAGGCCCCGGGTAATGATCTGATGCTTTAGCTCAAGTTTGGGCTCTCAGACTACCCCTGGAGCCCTGTTGGAAGCATTGCGGTTATATAAGAAGCTATGACATGTAGGTGTCCACAATGTGGAGATCATAGCCCTGTGGTGGGGATTGCCTTTTACCCATGCTCAAGATGCCATATGGCAGTGTCCTTAAAAATGTAGATCATAACCCACAGTGTCATAGAGTTCCCACAGCCCCGTAACAAATTCCTTTAACCATTACAGAAATGGCAGATTGACTCTATTGGACCACTGCCAACAAATCAAGACTCCATGACAGTTGTAGATATGGCCACCGGCTTGGGTTTGTTTTGCATTTTAAAAGCCAATCAGAAATGTATTATAGCTACCCTTGAAAAACTGTCAGTAAACTATGGTTGGCCCTTGAAAGTAGCAACAGAGATACCCATTGTACAAGAAAAGTACAGATCTGGGCTAAGCGCAATGACATACCCCTTGGATAAGGGCAATGACATGTTCCTTATCAGCCCCAAGCATGTAGAATCATTGAATGCTTTAAGGAACTCCTAAAAGAGAAACTGAAGGCCTTGGTCCCCCATTCAAAGAGGTGGCAGGCACAAGTGCCCATGACAGTGTAGCTTTTAAATGAACAACCTGACCACACTGGACAGGCTCTCTTAGATAAGTTAGTAGCAGGAATTTCCCACTTTGAAGGTAATAGGAAGCTTTAAGGAATCCTGGTTATAACTGGAGGTAAGATAAGGAATCCTCTGACTTGTTACACCTAGACACTTTGCCCCAGAGTGACAAGATTTCTGAGAGTGTCAAGAGATATGAGTTGCACTCCTGGATCAGTGGGACCTAAGACAAAAGTCCCACTTGCAAATGGACCCTCAGATAGCTGCCTGGCCCTTCCTAGTACAGATCATACGCCACTCACAGACAAAAGGCACAATTTTTTTTTTTTTTTTGGCAGCACTGGGGATGGAACCCAGGGGCATTCTACCTCTGAGTGACACCCCCAGCCCTATTTTTTATTCTTTATTTTAAAACAGGGTCTCACTGAGTTGCAAAGGGCCTCACTAAGTGAGGCTGTCCACAAACTGGGATCCTTCAGTCTCAGGGATTACAAGCATGCACCAATACACCTCTTGCTAAAAGCACAATTTTAAAAGGTACACAGGTCATAGGACTATGGCTTATTTTCTTTTACTCCATGGAAGATGTTCCTAACTCTTTATCTCCTACTCAGAGCACACTGGTATGGTACGATTGCCCTGAAACAGTCACTTCACCTACTATTCTCTTGAAAGAGAGCATGTCACCTGCATCCTCCCAAGAGGGAAGGACTTACCTATAATGATCTCGCTCTATCCTGCCCTACCATCTAGGTTGATGGCAGGGAATAGCCTGCTTTCCTGGGCACACATCTTTGCAAGATTGCACAGCACCTCCCATGGGTGGGTCCGTACCTATCTACTAATGGAAGCAGCGGGCAGCCTTCCATGATAAATCTCCCCTGCTACTGCAGAGAGCTGGACTACCTTATAAACCTGAAACCACAGCAGCCCAGAATGAGATGAAAGATGCTGTGTACTCAGCTGCAAATGTGCACACAGTTATAGAAGAATGACTGAATTCTGCACATGCGGCCATATACCATTTTGTCTAAAACCCTATATAAGGAACAGATCTGTAGAATATAGCTGCTATTGTTCTCCTCCTGATGGCTAGTCCACGTGTTTTTTTTTTCCCCCTATCTCTGGGAATATTGCCACCAAATCCTCCCCTGCAACCACTGCTGGCCTCTGACATGATTATATAATTATTTGACTACAACCAAGACTGATGACATGAAAAATAAGCGTAGATATTAAAGAGATACACAAAAGGATCTCAATTACCTGATAAAGCCTTTGTACCCAAACAGCCCCATGGTTCCTGTCTTGAAGGACTTCTGCCCTTTGCTATCAAAATAAAACTCAATCTCCTTTCTTTGTCTTCATTAGACTCAATGTTCTTTCTCCATATGAATATTCCTGAGACATTCTGGGGTAGGTGCTTCCAGGTCATGCTGTATCCTACTGACCTAAGTTTCATCTGAATTACCTTGGGCCTCCTCTTCAGCACTTGTCAGACAAATCCAGCTTGCTCTGATTGATTTCTCCATAATCATCAAAGGAACTCTTTATTCCTTAAGGCAGCCTTTATACAAGATTAATTCTTAGTCATTAATACATCTCTATTAAAAGTTTGGGATAAAGGAATCTACTGCTATAGGGTTCTCCTTTCTCATTAGTCTCTTGCCTTCTGTCACCTATTTCCTACATTTACTCAGAACCAGGTCCTTTCTTCCATTTCCTTACCTACTTCTAATGTTGGCGTGCCTTACAAACTACTGATCAGGAATGTACTTGGAAGACTCCAGAATGATTATACAGCAGAACAACTTCTATCATTCATACTGTCATGCAGAAAAGTTTAGTTGCCTTAAACAATACTTCCTCATCATTCCATCTCTCATCACTTTGACTTTTCACATCTTGACTTTAACTCCATTAATATGTGTTCTAAAAAAAGAGTGGATTTTTTTTCTTGAGAATAATTTCTCAGCTCCCTAGAATGCAGAAATGAGTCCAGCCATTTTATTATTTTTGGTTAATGGCAAGTTTCCCTTTCAAATACTACAATTCATGAGTGGAAGAAAACAAGCTCTTTGTAAGCTGAAGAGTAGTATGATCAAGTTACAAATGTAAAGGGTCATTTTGACCTAAACCCTGGGGAAAAGTTTTAGGCATAAAAATCCCCAACCTAGAATTATATTTCTGTGTGAATAAAAATGGAAGAAATCTAAATGCCCAACAGTAGAGAAATGATTAAGTAAATTATTTAAAAATCTTATTTGATGGAATATTATACAGTCATTATCATGGGCTTGTTTAGACTTTGACAGTAAAGTTATAATATGAAAGCAAAGAATGCAGGATTCTGGGTTTAGTATACAACTTAGTAGCAGACATTTAAAATGCATGTGGTTCTAGGTCCTGACAAACTAGAAAAGAAACCAGAGCAACTGGATCTCACGTAGGCCCCATATCAATCACAGAGAAACTAAATAATAAAGAGGAAATCAAGTACCTATAAAACTACCTGCCGGGCATGGTGGCACACACTTGTAATCCCCACTTGGGAGGCAGAAACAGGAGGATCATGCAGGTTCGAAGCCAGCCGGCTGGTTTAAGAGACCCTATTTCCAAATAAAAATATAAAAAATAGGTCTGGGAGTGTAGCCCGGAGATAGAAGGGCTTCCAGGAATCCCAGTACCACACACACACACACACACACACACACACACACACACACACACACACAAAAAAAAAAAACTAATGAAACAAGAGCCTCTAAGGAGCCTGAAGGAAGCAATACCCATAGTAAAGAAGGTGTAGGGAGAAGGTGTCATTTTAGGCTACATACCACAAACCTGGCAGATGATGAGGAGGTAGATGACTTTTATACTCTCTCTTACATCCCACAATGTTGTCTTGAAGAGATTATGACAAACCCATTAGCCCTGTGAGGTAAACATTGTGGTGTCAGAGAGACAATCTCAAGGGAGAGTCATGAAGTGAAAAGCCACATAATAAAGAGGTGGGCATGGATTCACAGCCTTCCCTGCTCCTGCTCCACTTTGAAGGTTGGTGAGTTAAATAAAGATTGGCTTCCAAAATGTTGAACTTTTTATCCAAAGTAAGAATATGTTTTTACCAGTCCATACCTTTTTGTGTGTTTGTTGATAGAGAACTGAAAGAAATGTTTCACTAAACAGTACTTATATTCATGAACTCTGCTAACTTGTAGAAGATTTGGGAAATTTTAATACATTCCTCTCAAAAGCTAATAGACCAAAAATCCAAAAAGTAGTCAGATATACAGAAGATTTAAATAATATAATTTAAAAGCTTATGTTACTAGATATAGACATTTCTACATTATAAAATATATGCTTTCTTTCCAACTACATATACATTTACATAGATTTACCATGTACCAGGCTACAGAAAAAAAAACCTAATAAATCCCAAATACTTAGTATCATACAGATGACAATGCAATAAAATTTTAAATTAATAACAAAAGTATACTACAGACGGGCGTGGTGGCGCACGCTTGTAATTCTCGCGCTTGGGAGGCGGAGACAGGAGGATCGCGCAGGTTCAAAGCCAGCCGCGCTGGTGTAAGAGACCCTGTTTCAAAAACATAAAATAGGTCTGGGAGTGTAGCCCAGAGGTAGAAGGGCTTCCAGGAAACCCAGTACCACCAAAAAAAAAAAAAAAAAAAAAGCATACTGCCTCTACTGCTACCAGGATCCATAAACTATAGGAGAAAGAGATGTTAAAAAATTGAGGGAAAGAAAATCAGGCCATATGTTGTGGCACATACCTATAATCTCAATACTTGGAAGGCTGAGACAGGAAGATCACAGGTTCAAGGACTGCTTCAGCAATTTAGTGAGACTCCCAGACACCTAGTGATACTCTATTTCAAAACCAAAAAATAATAAGGGTTATAGCTCAAAGGTCCTTGGGTTTAATTCCTAGTACCAAAAAAAATCAGTGTAATTCTTATCAGTAAACACTAAGGGAATTTACATGATCCCCTCTTGATTTCCCTTTGAAGTTCATCTTATAGAAAGCTATAGATATTTACCTGTTTTATAACTACATATATATATTTTTTTGGTCCAGAGAATGTTTGTCTATCATCATGACTCACCATCTTTGCATTCAAACCACATCCAAAGCTCTCCTTACATGCTGCATGGCAGATATTTTGTCTCTGAGATGTGCATTGTGTGTATATGCATGTGTGTGTGTATCCTACATCAAAAACCTTGCATTATCTTCCAGTTACCCTCCATGTACCTGCTTTCCTCTATGTGACATGGAGCATGTAAGGAACACCAGGCTTAGGAACCTCACGGGGATCTGCAGAGTAACCAACTAATATTCTGAGTGACCAATTAATATTCTTTCCAGGATCTAAAACCTCTAGTTACAGGTATGGTGATCACACAGCTTACAAGTCAAGCCAATACACTTCTAAGTGAGATGAAAGCATTACAGAACATATCCAGAACATTTCTAAGACACTGGAAACTTTTCCACCACAACAGTCAATGATGAAGAAGCCTGGAAAACCTCTGTGAGAATCATTTGATGTTCGCCTGACATTTATTTTTAGAAATTTTAAGGAAAACTTATGGCTAATTTTTTAAAATTTGATAATTTAAACAAGAATGGACTAAAATTACAATTCCTAGACCAGACTAGTATATTGTTTATCCAAACAATTTCAGTTAAACAGTGATGTAATTTCTCTAAATCCTATTTTCAGAGTCTTTACATAACCTGTTAAAAACAAGATGATATTATTTATGAGGAAAATTTAAGGAAAGAAGCCAGGAAGGTATAATATTTTCCTGGATCACATAATAGTAAGTATCCAAGCAAGAATTAAATCCCATAATCTGTTCTAAAAAAATCTGTACTCTTAAGTACTATGCTTTACTTATCATAAGAAATAAATTAGAGACCCAATTCATTTCTATGAAGCTAAAATGTTGTTAATCATATCTAACAGTTTATAAAACAAATTACATTATTATCAGATCAGATTTAGCCCAAGAATGCAAAGTGGCTCAATATCAAAAATATTACAAAAAAGACAACATATTAACAGCCCACATAAGAAAAACCCTGCATACAATAACAAAAATAAATAAATAAGGTTTATCATCTATCTATGACATAAAAATCTTAGCAAAGTAGAAGGGAATGTCATTAACATGAAAAATACTTTATCTGAAAATTCTCCACAGTGTTTGTTTGTTTGTTTGTTTGTTTGTTTGTTTGTTATAGAGAGAGCAAAAACAAGACAGAAAAAGCTGCTGCTCTTTACTATAATATTATAGGTTGTTCAGTGAGATAAGAAAAGAAATAAGAGCTATGGAGAATAAAGTAGGAAAGAAATTATGTAACCAGTTTTTAAAATGCTGCAATCATCTACACAGAAAAAAATACTAATGAAACTATTAGAAAAATAAATAAAATGTATCTTCCTTAGGAACTGCCAAATAAAAAATATCATCAAATGTAAGATTTCAATTGATACAACAAAAAACTATACTTATCCATGAATTTAAGTATAAAATTTCTTTGTGGGTTTATTTTTAATTTGTGTTTTCAGGAATAAACATTACTAAGAACTGGATAAATGGAGAGAAATCTCATGATCTTGGATAATACTCCTTTATAGCATAAAAATACCTATTTCTCCCAAAATTTACCTAAAAATAAAAAGCCAAACCTACTTTTAGTTATGTCTTTAAACACCCAAATTTATTCTAAAATTTACAGGGGAAAAAATGCCTAAGAGTAACTGAGTCAGCTTTGGAAAAGTTGAGTAAAGAGGGGAGACTCTTTTTTTTCCCCAGCTATTAAGGTCTACTACAAACTCATTGCAATAAAATAGGTACATAACAAGAACAAGCACACCATGGAAGAGATTAGAGAACTCTGAAACAGATCCATAAACTTATGGTAAACTGATATATAATAAAAGTAACTCTACAAATAAGTATAGAAAGTTCTGATTCTGAATAAAATGATGTTTGCTATGATGTAATTGTATGTGTCCCTCACAAATTCTTATGTTGCAACTTAAAATTCAAAGTGACGGTAATAATTCGGGCATGGTGGTGCACTCTTATAATCCCAGCATTTGGGAGGCTGAGACAGGAGGATTGAGGTTCGAGGACACCCTCAACTACTTAGTGAGGTCCTTTGAAATTCAGTGAGACCCTGTTTTAAGATAAAGAATAAAAAGAAATTGGGGTGCGGGTGTCTCTCTGAGGTAGAATGTCCCTGGGTTCCATCCCCAGCACTGAAAAAAAAAAAAAAGTGATGGTAATAGAGGTTTCAGCCTTTCAGGAAGTGATTAAATCATGAAGGTGGAGCCTTCATAAATGGATCATTACTTTTGTAAAAGAAGCTGAAGGTGGCATCCATGTGCCCTGGGTGTGCTTTTCAACTTTCTGCCCTTCTGCCATTTAAAGACACAGTGTTTGTCCCCTTAAGAGACATTGCATTCTAGGTACCATCTTGGAAGCAGAGATTGAACTTCCCAGCCTCCACGAATGTAAGCAATAAATTTACACTATTTATAAATCACCTAATCTGTGCCATATTGTTATATCAGTAGGAATGAATTAAGAGACTATTAGAAATAACTAGCCTAGTGTATATGAAGGAAAAATAAAAACCACATTCCTGCTTTATACCGTATATAAGTGATTGCAAATAGAATAAATATGTAGAAAAGAAAGGTATAACTTAATATAAGATAATGCAGAATGCTTTTATACTCAAGGGTAGGAAAAGACCTAAAAAACAAAACTCTAAAAGTTTAATTTATAAGGCAGGAAAAATATTTTATTACATCAAAATTATGGATACCCTTGACATTATTAACAGACAGATGACAGATGGAAGAAAATACTTTTATTGTCTAAAACAACTCAAAACTAATATCTAAAATTTATAGGTTGGCTGTAAAAGAAATTGCTAAAATCAATAATGAAAGAATGGTAAATCCAGCCAGAAAATGAAACAAAGATATGAACTAGTGATAACATAAAAGCAAGCCCAACAGGCAAAGGAGTACATAAAAATATGCTCAAACTTACTTGTATCTGTAGAAATACAAATTGAAATAAGAAGAAAGTGTTATAGTTTGGGTCTAAAATGTTCCCTCAAAAGTTTGTGTTAAAAGCATGGTGGGGTGTTGTGCAGAGGAAATGGGTCACTGGGACCATGGCCTTAAGGACTATGTGTGCCCTGCTTTGCCACTGTCTATCTATCTATCTATCTATCTATCTATCTATCTATCTATCTATCTATCTACATATATCTTTCCTTTTCAGCTTCCATGAGCTGAGCTGTTTTTCTCTTCGAAACCCTTCCATCATGATGTTTCTGCCTTGGACCTGGAAGACCATGAACTAAACCCCTGAAACTATAAACCACATAAATCTTTCCTCCTTTAAGTTGTTCTTGGCAGGTATTTTGGTTATAGCGATGAAAAAGTTAATAGAGGAGATATTACTATATACATATCAGATTAGTAAAAGTCAGAAATCTGGCCAGTATCAGATGTTAGAATAATATAATAATACATGACATCTACAATGGAGCTGGAAACGCAAGTATAGCCACTCTGGTGTGCAATCTGATAGTACTTGGATTGCGTGTAGTCTTTGGGCCAGAAATTTTACTTCTGGGTTTATATCTCATAAAAACAATCACACATCAATATAGAGCATGTTCAAGATTACTTCATTGAGTTGTTTGTAATAGCAATGAGATGGAAGCAATTTAGCTGTCCATCACTGAAAGAAAAGGTAAGTAAAATGTACAGGATGTGTATTACAAAATACTACACATTATTTAGAAGCAACAAAAGTATATATATATATATATATATATATATATATATATATATATATATATATATATAGAGAGAGAGAGAGAGAGAGAGAGAGAGAGAGAGAGAGATAGAAAGAAAAATGAGAAACTGGTATCAGGGGTTGTCTCTGGGGGGTAAAAAATTGAGTTGCTAAGGGACAGACGTCAGAAAGAGATTTATCTCTCACTCTGTGCCCATTTGTAACTTTTTGAATTTTGTTGTTTGCATATATTCTTGATCAAAATAATAAAATAATTACAAAAATAAAATGAAATAAATCTAAAATATATTTAGATATTAAACCAAAATATTATAGTCATTTATCCACACGACTTTCCTTCCAAACTGAAGCAAGGGGTGAGTGACCCAGTGTCCCACCTTTGATATTCTAAAATGGTCCCTACCATGTAACAGTACTAAACAAATGTTAAAATAGGAAAGAATGATAAAGACAAAAGGAGGAAGGGAATAAAAAAAACGTGGTAGGGTGAGATATGGATTACTATTAGTTTCTTTCTACTCTAATAATTCTCACATTTTTAAAATTAATCCCTTTTTAAATAATTTTTAAAAATTCTATGCCGGGCATGGTGGCGCACACTTGTAATCCCTGCGCTTGGGAGGCGGAGACAGGAGGATCGCGCAGGTTCGAAGCCAGCCGTGCTGGCGTAAGAGACCCTGTCTCAAAAATATAAAATAGGTCTGGGAGTGTAGCCTGGAGGAAGGAGGGCTTCCAGGAACCCCAGTACCACCAAAAAAAAAATAAAAAATAAAAAATAAAAAATAAAAATAAAAATTCTAGCCAGGCATGGTGGCACACACTTGTAATCCCAGCATTAGGGAGGCTGAGACTGGAGGATGGCAGTTGGTGGACAGCCTCAGCTACTTAGTGAGGCCCTCTGCAACTCAGTGAGACCCGGTTTCAAAATAAAGAATAAAAAATAGGGCAGGGGGTGTAGCTCAGAGGTCAAATGCCCCTGGGTTCCATACCCAGACCCGCAAAAGAAAAAGAAAAATCTTCAGAGGAAGTCCGAAATGTGGAGGCCAGCTGATAGCTAGAGGCAATTTTGACAGTCCATAAAGGAGGTCTTGAGGAGCCTAACTTAGGTCTTGACTAGAAGCCAGAGCCTGTGTCTGCCCAGATATCCTCTCTACTGCTTGCTTCACGCTGCCCCTCCCGCCATCTTGAATGAGTGGATATAGGGAGCCAACCAGATGCCATAAGGACAGAAGTCTAACAAAGTTGAGCATCCATAGCTGCTTTTCCTTCTACTTTAGCCAAAGCTTGGGTTGTTATGCTTACCTTCTAGAAGTAAGAAAAGGCAAACTGAAAATAGCTCAGGATCACCAGACACCCAAACACGGAGCACTCTAAGGCTGTGCTTTCACATCTGTCTTTCTAGCAACCCCAGCCTGTTCTCAAAGGCTCCAGACTTAAAAAATCCATTTGACCTCCTTCTCCTCCAAGTATTCTTCTTTCCATCTCTTAACCCTCTGTCCCATCTTCACTTCTCCAGCAGCTCTCCAAGGCTTCACCTTTTTGAGTACCTTTTATGTGTTAAATATTGGACTCTGAGGCTGGGTTCCAGCAAATGTTGCTTAAAACACAAAAGGTTAAGCAGAGAGCAACTTTATTGATTAAACATCCATTTTCTTTCCTTTTGTTTTTGTAAGAGCCCTTGATGTTGCCTCTGATTGACAGCCCCACCTGCATACCTCTGGCCCCAGATTCCCCTTGGTAATGTCACTGAGAGCTAGAGAGCACCTCATCCACTCCACACAAGCTGCAGATCCTTCATGTACAGCTTTCAAAGTAAAGGATAAAAAAAGAAAGAAAGAAATGTAGCTTTTCTCTCTATCTTTCTTTCTCCATTCCTCAGACAATATTTCTAGAAGTCCCTGCTAAATGAAAAAGAGTGAAATGGAGAGGAAGAAAATGCTTTCAGCAATGACTCCTCCCTTTTATTTGCAATTTTTTAGCTACCTAGTGGACCTTTGAATATGTTTAGAAAAAGGTGACAACCTTGTTAAATTAGCTTTTCCTTCTCACCTCTCACAAAGTGTCCTAAAGATTCCTTACTGCAAGACTGACAAAATTACACCCATTAACAAGCTCAGCATGAGACTTGGTATGATGGTAACTCTGCCCTGTTAGGAGACATGATAATGACTATATCAGCTAGCTCTGACTCTTCTCTGAATCCCCCCTAAAAGTGTAATATTACAAATAAGACGATACCACATTGCTATTACTGAAGAGAATAAATCTCCTAAGTACAGAAGACTAATGTTCAGTCACTAATAAATAACCAACAATAAACAAGGTCAAATCACTAAAAAAAAAAAAAAAAAAAAAAAAAAAAAAAAAAAAAAACCTACATTTCTCTGTCCCCAGAGCTCCTACATCATGAAGTAAAATGTATGACTAGGTACAGATCATCAGAATGATCACTAGAGTTAGCAGGACTTACCAGGGTATCCCATGGGGATGAACACTGTTTTGAACAACTTCTTCCTCTCTGTGGCTGCTTCTCCCAGTTCTCCCCCACCCTCACCTCTTCTTGTTTAGATTTTGTTTGGACCTTTCAGGAAGAAAGTCCAACTTGGATCATGTTTAGCATTAATGTAATGTTTTTTTTTATTTGTAAGCAGTGGTTAAATAGTTAACCAGCTTTCCAACAGTTACCAGTTCACCACTGCTCAATGCCTACTTCCTTTACCAAGTCTGTAATTCCAGCTACCCTCTTTCTATGCTCAGAAAAGCTTTGCTGAGCACTTACTACATGCCAGACACGGGGATGAAAGAATTAGAAAGAGAAGGTCCATGTTCTCCAAGAACTCACAGTCTAATGCAAGGAACAACACAAATCAGATTAATGATGCCAAAGCAGAAACAAGTGTAGAACACAAATGACCCAAGTACTGTTGGTCACAGAGACAAAAGAAAACAATGTCCCAGGCAATTCCCCAGAGAAGAGCTGAACCAATCCACACAGCAACTCCATATTTAAGTGTTACCTCCATATAGCATATGGGTAAATTGAGTTGCAAAAATTTATTTAACATACCTAATGTCACAAAGAAGGTAAGAGCAGAACTAAGAATCAAAGTCAGGGCTGTTTTGCCACAGAAGTCCCATTACCAATTAATCCCTTGTTTATAAAAATAAGGTGATAATTTCATATCATGATACATTGCAAAATCATATTTATATCTTGATATATAACATTTAAAATGCAACTCTTTGAATAATAGATACCGCTGCCTCTGTAGTGGTTAGAGATAGTATACATCAGCATTCCTACAACTATAATCTAAAGACCTGACCATATAGCTTATAGGAAGAAAGATTTGGTTTGTTAGTTTTCAGCTCAGCCCATGTGAGGCTAGGGACCGCAGATCTCATGGCATGATGGAAAAAAGCAGAGAAAGGAAGACATATAGGCTGTGTTTGAATCATGGAGACCCAAAGCAAGAGAGAGAACAGGAGGAGGAGGAACCATTTATATAATCCCCAAGTTCACATCTCCAGGGGCCTACCTCTAGCCACATCCTACTGGCCAGGGTCACCATCCAGATAAATCCATTATAATGGATTTAACCACTGCTGGGATTACAACCCTCATGACTCAATTACATCTGCTCTAAACATTAATAAATGAGCTTTCAGGAGACATTTTATATCTAACAACAACAGATATAGAATGTCCCTTGGAGGGCTCATGTATGAATGTTCAGAGTTGATGTGATTAAGTCATGGATGTTATAATCTCAGAGTAGACAAATCTATTGTAGTGGATTTACTGAATGGTCACCCAGAAGGTGGGGTATGCTTAGAGAAAGTGAGTCATTGGGGGTATGGTCTTAAGAACTGTGTTTTTGTCTTTGAATTCCCTTGCTTGTTTGCTCTCTTTTGCTTCCAGACTCTATTATATGAGAGTAAAGTCCTTGTTTTCTCCCTCTTTGCTTCCTGATGCCCTTCCTTGAGACCCACAGACCCCAGCCTCACATGGAATAAACTTAAAATCTCCAAAATCTATGGGCAAATAAATCTTCCTTCCTTTTAAGTTGTATAGTCAGTTGTTTTGAATTATAGCTGTCATAAGGTTGACTGAGAAGGTAGTATCTCTGTATATAAGTTTATTATTTCCCCAAAAGTCAAAAAGTAAAAGTTTAAAATTTTTAAAGAACATATTTCTGAATGTAAATTCCAAATGGTAACAATGGCGAGTTAAACTGTAACCAAATTAAAAGTTCTTAGTTTAATTAGCATTAATATATGCAGATGCTTCCTCTTTATGGTGACAGATCTTTGAGAACTGAATCTGCCTTTGTTTCCACCAAGTGCTGGTCATGCAGGAGAAGCTACATTAAAGTCTTGCCAGATTGGTGAACCTGAGTTGTGATGCAGAATTATAGTCCAAGTACATGGATATGCCTCCCACTCACAGGTCTTGTACTGGAGCATTCTTATCTCTAGACACATAGAAGTCCCAAAACTTCAACTACCTGAATTTCCATCCTAACTCCAGCAAGAGCCTGCTTCATGCAAAGTTGATACACTTATCTATTCACAGACTTCTGAAGAAAATCAACATTTTCTCAAAATATACAGAAAAGAAAATTTTACATTCTCCCCTGGAAATATCTTCTAGAGCAAAGGCTCTTAAATTTTTATGTGAATTAGAAATCACCTGGGGAGCTTGCTAAAAGCATCTTTTGCTGGTCCACTCCCAGATGATATTATTTACTAGGTCTTCAACCAGAAATAAAACCCTTGGTTAAGAATCTTCTAGAACTACCCAATTCCTGTGGTGAATAAATTCTTTCATCATGCCTAACAAATTGATATGCTATAGACCCAGACAATATTTAACCTGCAATTCTGGAATCCAAAATCTCTGAAATCTAAACATCTTTATATAACACATCTGGCATCCAAGCCTGTTGTAAACTTCATTCATTTAGGGAAAAACCTGACCTCAACTCACTAGAAACTTTTTAAAGTCTTTGATTACCTAACTTTGTATAGGTATTAGTTTTACTGTGGAAATATTAATGTAATTACTTCCATGCACTGTGGGAATATCCCCAAATATAAAATACATGATCCATTGTACTTTCCCAAATCATAAGCATTTGACTTAAAAATGTATTTAGCTCCAATTGAGATACAGGACTGTGAGCCTAAATGAAACTCCTTGTAAGTTTGGTTGATTTATTGAGCATTTATTCTTTGAGTCATCTGAGTTTTCCCAAACTGCTTGATCTTAAAGGCAAGAGACATAAATACAACAAATAACAGTGAGCACAGGTATTCCTGGAATCTGTCTTTGAGAGTCCTGTTGTCTCCAGGATTGCTCTCCAAAATTCTGGTTCCCTAGTTCAGGTAAGAACAGCTCCTCATGCTTTGTGATGCTCCTTACTGTCATCTCAAAAATGCCTTATATCCCTGCATTCTTTGAAGGTTCCCAATGGTGTAATCTCCTACTATCCAGGCCCCTTTCACCAGGCCAAGGGAAGACCTATTCAAGAATACCAGGAAGGTTAATGGATAATAGGGTTCTACTAGAGACTGCTGTATAATCAAGCAAGTGGCACTCTCAGAAAAAATAATACAGAAAGGTCAGGAGAGTTAAACCAGGAGAAGATGCTTATACATAAGTAGCCAAGCAAATACAAACTAATGAGCTTGACCTTCAAAGCACTGCATGACCTTTCCTTGCTTTCACCTCCAATGTTCTGTCCCTATTCTCCCCCTTCACATCTTTGCTCCTTTATATGCTGGAAAATTCTATTTTCTTTAATTCCTTTTGTACATGCTGTTCTTTCATCCTGGAATTTTCTTTAACCTCTTGCTTCCCCTTCATACTGGTTCTTCTACACACTATCCTTCACCAACCAAAGTTTTTCCTCTTCCTTTACTCAGTACTTTCTATGCCAGAGCCCAGATCCAAGGCATTTTAGTTGCCTGGTAACTCACCTTCACATTCCACCAGCCTGTGGTCAACGTTGAAGCTTGAAACCAAGCCTGCCTTTTGCTATTGACTTGTGTTTATAGTCCATGGCCTGGAGATGACCTGAAGCTCAACAAATGTGTGCCAAACCAAGAAGTGAAAAAAAAATCAATGGAAAAGAGCAAGGAACAAAGCAGGAAGGTAGGGAGCCTCTAAGACTTCTATAGGCACACAGCTTGGTGCATAGGTGCCTTCTCTAGCTGTGTGGGCTGTGAGTGGCAAATGTACTGATGTAAATGGACAAAGCTGAGCAAACACCCAGATTTTTTCTGTCTCAATCTTCTCTTTCAAAATCATCAATAAAATTTTCAGTCCATACTTTATTTTCTTTACTCCCCAGATAGCAAACTCCTGGAGAAGTAGTGATCATATAGTTATCTCCTTGTCACTTCATACATATAGTCCCCAAAGCATGCCAAAAGCAGTTAGCCACATAAATATTTACTGAATGAATAACTGATTAGTGAACAAATAAATCTACAGAGCTTAATTTCTCAGGTTCCAGAGAATCTGTTTTGAGATCTCATAGGCTCCCCCCAAAGGGCTTGTGTTCCTATCCCCTTCGTGAGTAAACAGGAAATTATGAATTGGGAGAATGGTATCTTATCAATCTGTCCCACAGGAATTTACCTATTCATCCATCCCAAAAAAAACTTGTTCTGAGAAAGTACTGAACTTTAGCAAATTCTTAAAAACCTCCACTCCTAAATTTCTACTATATTCTAGTTGATGTTCTGAAAAATAATAATATCTTCTCTCTGCCCTTCCCACCCCTACATTTATTTCATCTTTTGTTCCACAGGGTCCCAAGAAAGATCTCTCCAGAAGAGAGAACCAAATACAAGTGCTTTCATAAACTTTTCTGTAATCATAAAAAACTTCTTGGCAAAAAGTAGGAGGAAAAGGGAAGTGATCTTCTCTGAACCCAGCTTAAAAGAAAATTAGATATCCTTTCACCTGGAAAATCAAAGGGCTTCAAGATGTTTTTCCTCAGCAAGGATTTGTCTTCTGAAGTAAGTAATTGATGGACAGAGCATCAATACATTTGTATCCTGATCTCTACAGGTCCTGGCGAAGATGAGAAATTGAGATATTTTCCCCTTAAAGAACTCACATAATTCATATTATAATCTCCTAGGTTTCTAGATTCCAAATTATCCTTACTTTTTTCAGTTAAAAACAAATATGTGAATAACCAAAAGAAGATAATTTTAAAGGCTTCTACTTCAAAAGAATAATAAACTGTCCAGAGCTAATGCATTCAGTTCCAAAAATAAAATGGGGTAAAAATAGATTTTCATGCAATTTTTATAAACATGGGCTCCAATATATTATATAGTTTTACATTTTAAAAGGATGGGAGCAAGGCTGTTTTGAATACCCCAATTTTTGGCTACCCTATATGTATATAACATATATGTTGCCAAATTTTCTTCATTTATGAAATGGGGATCCTGAAATCAATATCACTTTCTATGAATTCTGTAAGAAATAAATAAGACCAAGTAGTAAGTACAAATAAAAAGTCATATTAAAATATAGGTACTGGGTGGTCCTTGCAATTCACATGCTTGATTCAAATTGATATCCTAGCAAAATGACTAGTGACTACAAAGTATTGACCTCATAAAAAGCAGAAACATCAAATGTTAAATCTACACATTTGACAAGAGTACTCTTCAAAAATTTCTCCAGTCCAGTCTGCCAAAAATAAAAAAAAAAACATTTTGTACATGTTCGTAGTTGGTGTGAACTGAAGACTAACTTGAACTGAAGAATTCTTCCCAGTATGAGGAATTATTCAGGCTGATCACCAAGAAATTATTATGTGGAGATGTTTTCAATGGCCTCACAGTCATAATCTCAAACAAAATGTCAGTAGAAGACAAAGATACAGGAAAAATGAGGTAGAGAAGAAAAGATAATGGTAAGCAAAGTAAAATCTAGGAAAACATTATTGTCTAATTTGTGTATATGAGTACACAACCAGAGCTGGATATCTAAAACACTTAGAATTATAATAACAAGCCCATATTTTTTCTATAGTAGATTAGGGAGTACATATGTACTCAAATTATAATACTGACAGCTGGATATGGAGGTGTACACTTGTAATCCCAGTACTTGGAAGACTGAGACAGGAGGATCAAAGGTTGGCAGCCAGCTTCAGCTACTTAGGTGAGGCTCTCTGCAACTTAGTAAGCCATTTCTTCAAAATAAAGAATAAAAATAAGAATGGGGGTGTGGCATAGCAGTAAAATGCCCCTGGGCTCAATCTCCAGTACTGCAAAAAGTATTCTAATACTGATTATTCAGGCTGATAAACTTTCTTTCCTGTGTTGTAGATATTGACTTTTTTTCTTTTATTTTATTGGTGCATTGCAATAAAACATTTTAATGAAGTTCAGTGTGATAGAGGCACACATGCACACAGCATTCATTGAGCCCTCCCCCAGTTCCCAGTCTATTCCTTCCCACTCTCCTCCTTCCCAAGCTCAGCACAGTGATTGACTTTGATAAATTTGTGAATATACATCATGTCCGTTGAGGTATTTCCCTCTTTCCTCCTCCAATCTCCCTCAATTAGACCACTTTCTTTACTCATCTAAGGTTTCTCCTCCTTTATCTAGAGTCCCTCCTATGTACCATTTTCTCCATGGTTTTCACATATTAGGGAGAACATCTGACTTTTCACTTTTGTGACTGACTAATCTCACTTAGCATAATGTTCTCCAGTTACATACAAATGATATGATTTTGCTTTTCTTTGTGGCTGAGTAAAGTTCCCATAGTTTTGTAAAATATCTTGTAATCCAGTCAGCTGTTGATGGATATCTTGGCTGGTTCCATAGTTTGGCAATTGTGAATTGTGCAGCTATAAACACAGACACATATGCATTACTCTGGTATTTGGGGTTCCATTCTTTAGGTCGATATCCAGGAATAGTATAGCTGGGTCATATGTTAGGTTCATTCCCATTCTTCTGAGTATCCTTCATACTGTTTTCCAACATAGTTGTACTTATTTGCAATCCCACCAACAATGTATCAGAGTTCCTACTTTTCCAGCATTTGTTGTTGTGTTTTTAATGATTGCCATTCTAATTGGGGTTGGGTAAAATCTCAGGGTAGTTTTGATTTGTATCTTTCTTATTGCTAATGATGTACTTTTATATACATTTTTTAACCATTTGTATTTCTTCTATTGTGAAGTGCCTATTTAGTTCACTTACCCATTTTTTGACTGGGTTATTTGTTTTTGTTTGTTTGTTTTTGTTTTTGGTGTTGAGTTTCTTAAGCTCTCTGTATATTCTATATATTAGTCCTCCATTAAAAAAAAAATAGCTGGCAGCCTGGTGTGGTGGTGCACACTTGTAATCCCCCATTTGGGAGGTGGAGACAGGAGAATCACACAGGTTTGAAGCCAGCCTCACTGCCTTAAGAGACCCTGTTTCCAAATAAAAATATATAATAGGTCTTGGAGTGTATCCCGGAGGTAGAAGGGTTTCCAGGAGCCCCAGTACCACAAAAAAAAAAAAAATAGCTTTCAAAGATCTTCTCTCATTCTGTTTATTTCCCTATAAAATTTTAAAGATAACTTTGTTGGGTAGAAGAGTCTTCACTGGAAATTGTCTTCTTTCAGAGATTAGACTATGTTGCTCCAAGCACTCCTGACTTTCATAATTTGGGTGAGAATTTTAGAGTGATTCTTATTGTTTTGCCTCTGAATGTCACTTGATCTTTTACTCTTGTTGCATTTAAGATTCTCTCCTTGGCCTCTATGTTAATCCATTTGATTATTATGTGGCATAGTGAACTTTTTCTCTGATCTTATCTATGGGGGTTCTATATCTTTCCTTTACCTATGTGTCAACCTCATTTTCTATGAAATTTTTTCTGATATTACTTCTCTGAAAAGATTTTTATTCCTTTGTTTTCAGCTTCTATACTCTCTTCTATACCCATTATTCTTAGGTTGCTCTTTTAAAGTTGGACAGATCTCTTCAAAGTCCAACTCATGCTACTGAATTATCTTTTCTAAATTATACAATATACATTCACTTTTGGAGTAGTTATCTTCTAAGTGTGAGATTCTGATTTCTATGTGATCTAGTCTATAATTTATGGTTAGTATTGATGTGTTCATTTCATTAATTACATCCTTTCCTTCCTTCATAGCTTTTTTTTTTTTATTCCTATTCAGGGTATTACATTCTTTGTTGATTTGATCTTTCATTTCTTTCAAGCTCTCTCTAAATTCTTTTTTGAAATCCTGTATTATTTCTATTATTAAACTTCTCAATTGTCCTTCTGGAATTCTCTGTATCTCTGTGTTAGTATGTTCCATTACTATGAGATTGTAGAGAAAATATATAAACAAAAAGAAATCTTAAGAATTGCTTAACCGAGAGTGAGTTGGAAAAGAGCTGCTTTCTCTCATATTTTCTTGGCAAACTTTTTCTTTGTTTGCTTGCTTACTTGCTGGCTTGTTTGCTTGCTTTTTTTTCTTTTATTTTTTCTTCTTGATTTGAGGTTGGCTTAGAAGAGATGCAATATCTGTTCAAAAGCTCCTGTTGAAGCCTGGTCCCCTACCCACTCTGTCTTCTACTTTGCTAAGAAAGCAGATTAGGGAGAAGGTGCAGGGAGGAGCTGGCCCCTGCTAGTTGCTAGGAAGAAGCTTTTCTTGGCTGGAGGTTGGGAGTGTGGCCTGAGGTGCTTATCCAGCATTCACTAGGTTCCTAGACTGGATACTCTGCACAAAAAAAAAAAATTAAAATAAGGAAGGAGCTAGGAAAGAGAAAAAAACTCATAAAAGTGGTAAAAAAAAAAAACCTACTAATATATATAATAACAATTTAAAAAATTCTTGGCCTCACCACTTTCTTGGTCTGGGTAGATACTTTTTGCCATTTAAGATCCAGTTGTTATTGCAGAGACTCAAGCACATTCCAAGCATCCTCCCTTGCTCATTAAACTATAGCATGGACTTCAATTTGCAGCCCCAATGTTTTATTCTCTTGCAGTGAGTGAGACCCTGGCCCTGTGTCTCTCTTCTTGTGCAGGGGCTGAGTGTCAGTGCCACTTCAAGAGTGAGACTCCATGCTCTCCACAGAGAAGGTTGGGTAGGTCTGTAGTTTTCAAACCTGGTCTATTCCGAAAGAGTTTTGTGTGTGGCATGCAGCCACATTCTGTGTGTGTTTCCTTCTCTTTTTATGGGCTCTTTTCATTTACCCCATAAGGAGTCTCCACTCACCTTTCTGAGTTTCATGAACTCTGGAGTGAGGGCTGGGATGGACAGGGATATGGATGTGGTTGTCCTTAATTCAGTTGCCATGAGGTTGAGTGATTCTTTGTCTGGTGATCTCAGTGTCTGTGAAGTGGGTCTCAGGTTGCTGATTATAAGATTTTTCAAGTCTTCCAAATGTTTCATCTACAGTATATGCTATTTTTCTCACCTCCCTGGTTGGTTGCTTTTTTTTTTCATTTTTCATCTTGGATGTTTAGAGGTGACCTTCTAGGTATTATTGAGTTTCTTTGTCTTTGGTTCCCACCTCTCATGAGGGTAGTCTGGGATGAAAAATGCTGCTCAGCTTAGAGTTCCCTAAGATGAGTTAGAGACAAACTCAGCTTGTCTAAGTGTCCTTACTCCATTGCCATCTTCTTACCAATTTTCCTGATCAACTTTAAAAACATATATGCACATCTATTAATAAATATGTGGCCAAAACAGTATGCTGGTGGAAAATGATAAGCAGTTACCTATTTTTAAAAAATTTCTATAAAAGCTCAAAAATTCTAAATATATAAGCAGATTTAATTCCATTTGACCATCTCTGTCATCTTCGGGTGCTTAATTAACCAAAAGAATGTTTGGCACTGGAGGGCTTGTATTTAAGCCCTAGCTGTTTTCCTTATTATCTCTGTGACGTTTGGTAATATGCCCAACCTCTGTGGTCCTGAATTTTTTGCTGTTGTAAAATAGGGGTAATAATAACACTTACTTCATAATGTTATTGTGAATATCAAATGAAACAATAGAATAGGCCCAAAATGCCAGAGAGTCACACACACTTCCCAGTTCACAGCAAAATGGAAATTAAGAACAATATATAGATTCTTGATAAAGCTATGTATTCAATTAAAAGAGGATCTTTTATTTGAATATTATGCCTTTCCTACCTTTTTTGCTGTTAAAATTCTCTTTCTGTTATTAAGAAGCTGGCAAAGGTCCAGCTCTTTTTCTTTGGATGGTTTTAGTAAATGGCTATTGTTTGGGTTTTGTTCTGTCTTGCTATATTCCTTCAGTGGCAAAATAAACAGTTGTAATTCATTGTTATTTCTACAGATTGTTTCTGAACTGTTACAGATCTTTGAAACCCAAAAGTCATAGTATCACTGTAATAA
The DNA here is from genome assembly GCF_963383645.1 of Muscardinus avellanarius. Taxonomy (NCBI): domain Eukaryota; kingdom Metazoa; phylum Chordata; class Mammalia; order Rodentia; family Gliridae; genus Muscardinus; species Muscardinus avellanarius. The sequence continues at coordinate 29,484,938 of NC_137799.1, forward strand.
TACATGGATGGCAGAGGTCCCTACATGGACTTCAGCTACAGTTGCCAAAATAGTCAGCTGTGTTTGAGGACAAGGAGAAACCACCATAAAGCAGCTTATTTGCTTGATATGCTAAGGATACTCAAAGGGGAAAACTTATTGAAAGATAAGAAATAATCCATCAAGCACACCAGTTAATGATCACTGGTTGATCACTGGTTAGAATGAGGTTGGTTCCAAGGTTGATATGTTATCTATTGCTTGAGGGTTTTTTTTTTCTTGATAAGGCTTTTCTTGGATTTTCAAGAGCATCAGAGTGAAAAAAAGAAAAATATTATCACTCTAAAATCCATAAAGCATTAGTGTTTGGAGGGAAGTGATCCTACTTTCCAGTTTGAGGAAAAGAATTTAATACAAGGGGATGAGGGCTTCTCCCCACTAGGATGCCCTCACCATGGAGGTAACTGAAAAAGATCACCATGGCTTAGGAAGCGTCAATGGTGAACAGCAGCACCAGTGGCTTTGGAACACAGAGAGACCAAACCCTCCATATAAGCTTCTTTGATGGCAGGTACTAGTAGCCATGGCAATGGGGAGGCAACCTTCACAATGTTTCCATTCAGGCAGCAGACCCCATCAAATTAAGCCAAATCTGGAGAGAATAAAAAAATGGTCAACACTAAGTATTCTTTAAGAGGATATGTTTGTGAGTACTTAGGAAAGAGTACTCTGGACATAAAAGGAGACCAGGAAAGCCAGTGGTAGCAAGGAGGTAGAATGTAGAAGAGAAAAGTAAGGTCAGGACCTGAAAGTACTATTTGTTACTGTTGAATGCCCTGGGTGAAGACTATGCATATTTCAATATTTTCAGCTTTGTGATCTTTGCCAAATCCTGTAACTTTTCAGAGATACAATTTTCTCACCTGCAAAATAGATGTGGATGGATAGCTCATAGGTCACAGAATAATTTTAAACATTAAGCAGGAAAATGTTCATGTGCATTATTTAATGATGGAGATGTATTCTAAGAAATAGTGTCATTAAGTGATTATGTTGTCCTATAATCATAAAATGTATTTACACAAACCTAGGTGGTATAGCCTAAAATAGAATTTTATTCCTTCCTTCTTCCTTCCTTTTTTCTTCTGTCCTTCATTCTTTTCTTTCTTGTTATTGTTGCCTTTCTACAAAAACAATATTGCTTAAAGAGAATTCACAATCATAGCAATAATTTTCCAGATAAAATGACAACCGCTAGGCTATATAACATAGACATCACTATAATTGTATACACAGTCTGCTGTTGATCAAAACATTGTTATGCAGTACATAACTACGTCAACTTTAATATCTAACAGTGGACTAATATGCAACTTTCAGAACTGGGATCCCTGTAGGGCTTAACCTGTAGTACATTCACTTCAGATCTCACAGCTGAAAAGATGTCTTCAATGAGAAAGAATGAAGAGGGAATGAGCTAACTGAATTATAAAGTGGGAGGGAAAAAAACCCACCCAGTTATACCCAGAGGACCCACAAGCCATCAATTGTAGGGTGGAATGTGAAGGAAGGAAAGAAATATGCCATGAAGATTCAGGTTACATAAAACCTCTATTAGGAAGAGATTATTACTCCTGTTTTTTAGTATGGCAAATGATATTTAGAGAAGTTAAATGGCATACCCAAAATTGATCCATCTATTCATCTATCTTGCTTTCTTTCCTTCTTTCTATCTTTTCTGCTTTTACTTTTCTACAAAAACAACATTTCTTGTTTACAGAGAATCCACAACCACAGCAATAATTTTCCAAATGAGATGACATATAAGTCACCACATACCTGCCCTGAGCCCCAGGGCTCAACACTGTTTCAAGCCCACTCTGAGTCTTTCTGTATGCCCAGAGCTTATTTTGGTTCTCATAGCTATTCTTATACTTGAACACTTTCTAAAAATGTTTTCTGGGGTGGTAAACCATTGTATTTGTTTGCATGGGTGTATCCTGAAAGCATTAAAGCAGGCTTACTCAGATTAAAAAAAAAAAAAAAAAAAAAAAAAAAAAAAAAAAAAACTCCCCTGTGTGCAGGCATCACAGGTAGCCTGCCTAGAAACAAGCTTAAATTCAAGGCATATAAACTGGGCAAGGCTGAACCAAGCAGTAAGTAAGGAAGGCCAGAATTCTGTGGAAGGAAAGCCGCAGGCGGGAGGCTTCCTGCTCTGGAACGCCTTTCTGCCAGTGGGAGGGAGCAGGGCTGCATTTCTAGTGAAAGGCACTACACCCTAATTCAGCTCCTTGTGAAATGGGCTGTGCAGGGAAGCACATGTGGTAGTAATAGGAAAGATGCAATTCCCCCTGGTGGCTTTTCAAGCATCACTATTTGGATAATTTGGGGACTTTTTTTTTTTTTTCACTTTGACAGTTCTCCCAGTACTGGGCTGATTATAAGATGAGGATATATCCTGGACCCTGCCAACAAGAAAACTTGGCTGAATTAGATGCTTTATTTTTTAAATGTGTATACTTCTGCTAGGGACAATTCTACTTCCTCCCAATCACCACTCCCTTTTCAGAAAATAAGCTCAGACTCTGCCTTGAAAGATTTAAAATCTTTCCTTTCCAGGATGAAGGATTCCAGTGCTCTTCCCAAATAAAATACCCAGGGTTCACTGTCAAAGTGCCAAGCCAAATAGAAGCCACTATCACTTCTGCAACCTAAAATTCTTTATGTTGATGGGGTTACTTTTCTCCAGTAAAGACCCTATATAGCTGACTTGCATTTTGAAGTTCATTAAGTTGTATGTGACTTCTCTGGTCCCTGAGTTCAAACTCAAGGGCATATAATAACCAAAAAAAGCCTACAACTATTTTTATCAAAGCCAAAAAAAATACCCCAAAAAGGAGAAAACCTAAGGTATGGCTTAAATGAAGCCTTCACAAAACAGTCTTTGGAAGCATGGAAAAAAGAGGATGGAAAAACAGAAAAGAGGCTTATGTTAGAGTACCTGTGTGATCCCAGGCATGTTAGCAGTCTAACTTTCTGGACCACATCTGTAAAACAGGATTAGAAAGACTCCCATCCTGGGGTTAATACAAAAATAAAATAACCCTTGTGAAAGCTCCTGGCTTGGTTCCAGGCACTAAGTAATGCCCAGTTATTGCTGGGTTCATTACATCCTGCTTTATCTATCTACAGGATTGATGTGAAGATCCAATTAGATCACTGGAGATGGACTGGAATATCATTTAAGTGAGATTGTTGTAAGAAAGAAAAAAGAAACTGTAAGAAAAAAAAAAGTCCTTTAGAGGGCAAGCCCAGATCTCCCAGGTATTCCCTTGTTCAATGCAGCATTGTTCACAGTAGCCAAGATGTGAAAACAGCCTAGGGATCTATGGAGGGATGAATGGATACTGAATATAAGCATAAACAGACAATGAGATATTATTCAGCCTTAAGGAGGAATGAAATTTTGTCATTGGAGATGACATGAATGAACCTGAAGACATCATGCTAAATGAAATAAGCTAGACACAGAAGAACAATTACTATTTTGTACTGATTATATGATGAAACTAAGAGTTAAAAATGCATAGAAGCAGAGAATGGACTGATGGTTGCTAGAAGCTAGAGAAAGGGGAATACTAGTCGAGGTGTACAACGTTTTATTTATACCACACAAATAAATCCTAGAGATCTACTTAATAGCTTATTATCTATAGTTAATACCATTAAGTACTTAAAATATGGCTGACAATATATTCTATTTTAAGAATTCTTGCCACAAAATAATAATTAATAATAACAATAATAATAAACAAAAATTTTAGGAGGTGTTGAATAGGTTCACGGCATAGACTGTGGTGATGGTTTCATGAAGATACAATTATCTCCAAATTCATCAAATTAGAAACATTAAATATGTACAGTTTTGTACATCCATCATACCTCAATAAAGTGGTTTTTAAACAGAAAGAGAAAACTGAATATAGGATTTAGAGCCACCCTCTATACTACCTTACAACTTTCCTGTAAATCTAAAATTTTTAAAAATAAAGAGTTTATAAGGAAAGAAAGAAAGAAGAAGAAAAAGAAGAGGAGGAGGAGGAGGAAGAGGAAGAGGAAGAGGAGGAGGAGGAAAGGAAGGAAGGAAGGAAGGAAGGTAGGAAGGAAGGAAGGAAGGAAGGAAGGGAGGAAGGAAGGAAGGAAGGAAGGAAGGAAGGAAGGAAGAACGGACCAAGGCTCATCCCAAAATTTAGATATGAGTATTGCCCCAGATTTTTGTGACAGGTTAAAATTGCTGGCAGATTCCTCAAGGAGAGAAAGAAGCCAAACACACACAAAGACACACACACACACACACACACATACACACACACACACACACAAACACACACAAACACACACACACACACAGACAAGCATACAGGCATGCACACCTTTAAATATAGTCAATCAGAGAACCAGGAGAAATCAGCGGGAAGAGCACCAAAATTATTCTAGGCCATGCCACTCACTCATTCAACAAGTAATTGTTGAGGCTCTACCAAGTGCCAGACAGTGCTCCAGATGCTGTGAATAAAGCAGAGAACAAATGAGAACATTTCTGCCCAAGTGGAGCTTATATTCTGGTGGGGAAATACTGATAAAAATGTAGATGAGTGTCATAAATATCATGATAGGTGGTAGTAAAATCAAAGTAGAAAAGGATTCAAAACATTGTGTTTTGTCATTTTTTAATGGGGTGATCATAGAAGCTCCACAGAGAATGTAAAGACCTGAAAGAAACTGAGCCCAGAGAATGCTGGAAAGAGATCCAGAAGAGTTTTCAAAGTCAGAGGCAGGGGAATTAAACCCAAGGAATGGAAAGGCCTTCAATATGCATGGAATAGATGGAGAGAGAGAGAGAGAGAGAGAGAGAGAGAGAGAGAGAGAGAGAGAGAGAGAGAAAGAGAAAGAGGAGGTAGCCATACAGGGTCCAAATCATGGAAGGTTTGGGCCGTTGCAAGTCAGTTAGCCTTCACTTGGTAAAAAGTGGGAAGCCACTGAAGAACAAGTGAGGAAATTATCTGCCTTAGACTTTAACAAAATCACTCTGGTTTATAGATTTAGGAGGACGAAGGCAAAAGCCAGGAGGTAAGTTGAGAGTCCATTGCCATTTACTAGTGATAGGAAACCTATCAGTTGCAAGAAGGAATAGTTTATCAATCCAACATTATAGCAGTGCCTGTGGAGGAAAAAATTATGGCCATGGTATAATCTTCTAAATTTATTTCACCATCTGAAAGTCTGCTATTGTTCAAAAACTGACAGGAAGAAGGAAGGAAGTCTTTGTGAGTGTCCATCATTTAATTTCTAGGTAAGTGTTTGCCCCCGAGATATCACACATTTGTTATCTATATGGACGTAATCTAGTTAATCCACCAGATCTTTTGAAATAGGTACACCTTTGTGATGGTGAAAATTTACCCTCAAGTTTGTGCTGTCAAGCACCGTATAATGTTTTTAAAACATCAAAGTACTTCAACTAAAAAGAGAAGAAAAAACAAAACCACGTCAATGATGTGGCAATCTGATCTGTTTTTCAATTGACTATGTTCTCAAATGTAAAAACAGAGACCAGAGAAACCAAATCCATGACCAGTAGAAATAAAATGTGGGCAGTCCACATGGTAGGCGGGATGTGGGATGAAAAGAATTCTACCTTAGAGAAATTAGGTCTGAGAGATAGAATTACTTTTTTCCAGGCTGAAGGGCCTCAGGGACAATCAAAATCTAGATGCCTTAAGAAATTAGATGTATACAAATGTATGAGTTAAAAAGAACTTGGGAGCTGAGGATAGACACTGTTGGAAAACCACACAGGCAGGAAGTAAACAGAATAAAGTAAGGTTCAACATAAAGAGGATTTCTCTATATGGGAGACAGAGATCCTCTACTCATGAGTATGGGAGCTGCTTTGAGGATAGTCCAGTCTGAACCCATTGGTATGGCCAGAGAATAGAGGAGAAAAGAAAGATTTTGTTTCTTCTATAGTAAAAGAAACTTCTGGGGAATCTATCTGCAGTGGCTTGTGAAGTCATACCACACCAATAGAAGACAGTAAGGCTAAAAAGGACTCACAATTAAGAGATTGTTATTTTTGCCAGATTGAACCTAGCATCTCAACTCCCTGTTCATAGCTAAAATCCCTATATCTGATCATGAAACCAGTTTTAGACTACCAGTGACCAGAAAAGCAGGCACAATGGTTTGCTTTCTGAGGAGAAAAGACATCAATGAAAAATAATGCATAATCTCTAGATGCTGAGGGCATCTTTGATAGGGATGAGGTAAAAGTGGTGGTGGAAAGTTATCAATAATAATCAAAGATAAGGAAAAGAAAAGAGAGCAAAGCAGATACTTTAGACTCTACAGTTTGATCTCTATGGGCTGGAAATCTAGACCTGCCAATCATTTACTTTTTTACCTTAGATATATTACTAAACTTCTCTGAATGTTTCCTTGATTATAAAATGGTAATAGATTATCATATGGCAATAAATATAGCTATAAAGCTCATAGCACATTGGTAGTACTCAATAAATTATCAACTCTTCTTATTACCTTATTACATAAAGATAAAGGTATTTGAGCATAATTGAGTCAAAAATTAAAATTAGAAATGACAAGAACAGAAAATCACCAAATAAAGAATCTAACAACATACCTCAAATCCCTTGAAAAACAGGAACAGTCTAACCCCAAAGCCAGTAGAAGATAGAAAATTGTTAAAATCAAAGCAGAAATTAATGAAGTAGAGAATTTTAAAAATACACAGAATCAACAAAACCAAAAGTTGGTTTCTCAAACAAATAAACAAGATAGATAAACCACTAGCCAAACTAACCAAAAGAAAGAGAAAATCAATCCAAATTACTAGAATAAGAGAAAAAATGAGATATCACTAACAGCATGGAAATCCAGAGGATTATGAGAAACTACTTTGAAAAACTATACTCCAACAAAATGGAAAATATGGAGGAAATGGACACATTTCTTGATCTATACAACCTTCCTAAACTGAGCCAAGAAGATATAGAAAAATTAAACTAATCAATAGCAATCAAAAAGATTGAAGCAGCAATAAAGAGCCTACCATCAAACAAAAGCCTAGGATCAGATGGTTTCTCAAGTGAATTTCAGAAAACCTTTATAGAAGAGCTACTCCCAATATTTCTCAATCTGTTTCATGAAATAGAAAGAGATGGGACTCTCCCAAATACATTCTAAAAAGCCAACATCACATTAATACCAAAATCAAATAAAGATAGTTCAAGAAAAGAAAACTATTGGCCTATATCATTGATAAACTTAGACAAAAAACAGCTAAACAAAATACTAGCAATGTGCATTCAAAACCACATCAAGAAAATCATGCACCATGACCAAGCAGTGTTCATCCCAAGGATGCAAGGCTGGTTCAACATATGAAAAACTATCCATGTAATTCAACACATAAACAGAACCAAAGACAAACATCACATAATCATTTCAATACACACTGAAAGAGCATTCAACAAAATCCAACATCCATTTATGAAAAAAGAATTGCAGAGAATCAGAATAGAATGAACATACTCAACATTATAAAGACAATGTACAATAGGCTCATAGCCAGCATCATATTAAATGGGGAGAAACTGTAAGAATTCCTCCTAAAAAAAAGATACAAGAAAAGGATTTTCATTCATCATCACTTCTTTTCAATATAGTACTTGAGGCTCTAGCCAGAGCAATAAGACAAGAGAAGAAAATCAAAGGAGTACAAAAAGAAGAACTAAAACTATCTTTATATGCAGATGACATATTATACTTAGAAGACCCAACAAACTCAAACAAAAGGCTTATAAAATTGATAAGCAAATTTAGCAAAGTGTCTGGATATAAAATCAATCTTAAAAAAAAAATCATGCCCAGAATAGCCAAGGTAGTTCTCAGCAACAAAAACCACACAGGAGGAATTACAATACCTGACTTTAAACTATACTACAAAGCCATTGTAATAAAAACAGCATGGTACTGGCAAAAGAACAGATATATAGACAAATGGAACAGAATAGAAGACCCAGAAAGAAGCCCACACACTTTCAGCCAATTGATTGTTGACAAAGGGGCCAAAAACATACACTGGAAAAAAGATAGCCTCTTCAACAAATGGTGTTGGCAAAACTGGTTAACCATATGCAGAAAATTGGATATTAATCCCACTTTTTCACCCTGTACAAAAGTCAACTCACAATGGATCAAAGACTTGGAAATTAAACCAGAGACCTTGAAGCTCCTTGAAGAGGGCATAGGTCCAACACTACAACACATAGGTACAGACAAACATTTCCTCAACAAGACCCCAAAGGCACAACAAATTAAAAGAAGAATCAATACATGGGATTGCATGAAACTGAAGAGCTTCTGTTCAGCAAAGGAAACTATCAAGAACCTAAATCAAGAGCCAACAGAATGGAAGAAGATTTTTGCCACCTACACCACTGATAGAGGACTAATATCTAGAATATACAGAGAACTCAAGAAACTCAACACTAAGAAAACAAAGCATCCAATAACAAAATGGGCAAATGAACTAAATAGACACTTCACAAAAAAAAGAAATTCAAATGGCCAATAAATGCATGAAAAAATGCTCAACATCACTGGCAATCAGAGAGATGCAAATCAAAACTACCCTGAGATTTCACCTAACTCCAACTAGATTGGCAATCATTCAAAACACAAACAACAACAGATGCTGGCGAGGATGTGGAGAAGTGGGAACTCTAAGACATTGTTGGTGGAATTGCAAATTAGTGCAACCACTTTGGAAAACAGTATGGAGAATCCTCAGAAGAATGGGAACAAATCTACCATTTGATCCAGCAATACCACTGTTGGGTATCTACCCAAAAGAAAAGAAACCAAACTACCAAACTAATGCATGTGTATGTGTGTTCATAGCTGCACAATTCACCATAGCCAAACTATGGAACCAGCCAAGATGTCCATCAACAGATGAATGGATTACAAAACTGTGGGATATGTACACAATGGAATTTTACTCAGCCATCAAAAAAACCTCAATTACATCATTTTCAGGGAAATGGATGGAACTGGAGGACATTATTCTAAGTGAGATTAGTCAGTCACAAAAAATAAGAAATCAGATGCTTTCCCTAATATGTTAGAGTTAGGGAGAAATGGGTCATAGGAGGAACTCTTGTTAGAGGAAATCCTATAGAGGAGCAAACAAGACAATCTAAAGGAGGAGAAAGGAGGGGGGAAAGAGGAAAATCTCTAAAACACACAATGTACTTAAACATATCGAAGTCAATCACTAAGCCAAGTAAGGGAGGGAGGGACGGGGAGGGAATGGGGTGGGAATTGGGTAGGTGTTAAATCAGCGATGAGTACGTGTTTGTACACATAAGTTTTTTACCCCAATATGTTGTATGAATATAATGCACCAATTAAAATAATTTTAAAAAAAGAAAATGACCAAAAAAATCATAAGCTTTCCTGTATAGCAACCATAAATCCCCTGGAAAAGAAATCCAGAAAACATTTCTGCCCAGGATATCCCACAAAAAAATAAAATATTGAGAGTAAAACCTAGTCAAGGATATAAAAAACCTCTCTTTATAAAGAAAATTATAAAATATTGAAAAAAATTGAAGAATACCAAAGGAGATAGAAAGATCTTCCATGCTCTTGGATAGATAGAATAAATATCACCAAACTGGCCATTTTTCCAAAAGTGATCTACAGATTCAATGCAATACTCATTAAATTACCAAAGTCATTTCTCAAAGATATAGAAAAATCAGTCTTTAAATTCATTTGGGAAAAAAAAAAAAAACCAGAGTAGTTCTCAGCAACAAGAACCATGCAGGAGGCATCACAATACCTGACTTCAAACTATACTACAAAGACATAGCAATAAAAACACCATGGTACTGGCACACAAACAGACACATAGAGCAATGGAGCAGAATAGAAGAGTCATAAACAAATCCACACACTTAGAGCCAATTGATTTTTGAGAAAGGGCCCAAAAACATACACACAAAAAAACAGCCTGTTCAACAAATGGTGTTGGAAAAACTGGTTAACCATATGCAGAAAAATGGAAATAAACCAAAAGTCAATTCAAGATGGATCAAAGACTTAGAAATCAGACCAGATACCTTGCAGCTCTTTGAAGAGGGCATGGGTCCAACACTTCAACCCAAAGGGATAGGAAAAACTTTCTCAACAGGACCCCAAAGGCACAAGAAATTAAAAGAAGGATCAATACATGGAATTACATTAAACTGAGCAAAGAGCTTCTGCACAGCAAAGGAAACTATCAAGAACCTCAACAGAAAGTCAACAGAATGGGAGAAAATGTTTTCCAACTACTCTTTTGATAGAGAACTAATACCTAGAACATACAAAGAACTCAAGAAACTCCCACTAAGAAAATATATAACCCAATAAAAAATGAACAAGTGAACTAAATAGACACTTCACAAAAGAAAAAATGCAAGTGGCCAATAAATGTATGAAAATATGTTCAACATCATTAACAATCAGAGAAATGCAAATCAAAACTACTCTAAGATTTCACCTAACTCCATGAAGAACGTCCATCATTCAAAACACAAACAACAAATATTGGCAAGGATGTGGAGAAGTGGGAGCTCTAATACATTGTTGGTGGGATTGCAAATTGGTGTAACCACTTTGGAAAACATTATGGAGGATCTTCAGAAGCATGAGAATGAACCTACCATATTATCCAGCAATACTACTTCTGGGTATCTACATAAAGGAATAGAAACCAAACTACCAAACTAATGCATGCATATCTATATTCATAGCCACACAGTTCACAATTCACAAACTATGGAACCAGCCTAGAGTCTATCAACAAATGAATATATTACAAAACTATAGGATATGTACGGAATTTTACTCAGCCATAAAAAAGAATAAAATTAAATCATTTGTGGGGGAATAAATGTAACTGGAGAACATTATGCTAAGTGAGATTAGTCATTCCAAAATAAAAATTGGATGCTCTTTCTAATATGTGGAAGCTAAGGAGAAAATGGGTCATATAATAAACTCTAAATGAAGAAGGAGGAACCATAGATGAGCAAATAAGGTAATCTAACTGGGGGGAATGGGAGGGGGAAAGAGAAAAATTCCTTAATGTACGTGATGTACAAACATATCAAAGTCAATCTCTAAGCCAAACATGATCAAAGGGAGGGCAGGGAGAATGGGGTTGGAATTGGGGAAGGGTTAAATGAGTGATGTGTTTATGTATGCCTTTACTATCTTGTACCCCATTAAGATGTATGGCTACAATGCATCAATAAAAATAGATGACATAGATGATTGATAGATATAGATGATAGATAGATAAATTAGAAGTAACTATATAATTTGGTTAATCACCCTAACTGATTTTATTAGCAATAATTTCACCTTTGAATCTTTATTCATCTTTTTGTTATTGTTGTTCTTGGGTTTTTGTTTGTTTTTTTTTTTGTGGTACAAGGGATGGAACCCAGGGGCATTCAACCTCCAAGCTACATCCTCATCCCTATTTTTATTTTATTTTTTATTGGTGCATTGTAGTCATACATCTTAATGAAGTACAAGATAGTAGAGGCATACATGCACACATCACCCAATTAGCCCTTACCCAAATGCCACCCCATTCCTTCCTCCTTCCCTCAAGTTGGGCTTAGTGATTGGCTTTAATATATTTGTTAATGTCCATCGTGTACATTATGAAATTTCCCTCTTCCCCCATCCCATTCCCCTCAGTTAGGTCACCTTATTTGCTTATGTTTAGTATCTTCTTCTTCATCTAGAGTTCTTCCTATGACCCATTTTGTCCCTAGCTTCTGCCTCATCCCATTTTTATTGTTTATTTTGAAACCGGTCTTACTAAGTTGCAGAAGGCCTCACTAAGTAGCTGAAACTGTTCACAAAACAATGATCCTTCAGTCTCAGCCTCCCAAGTACTGGGATTACATGCATGTGTGACCACACCCAGCTTTCTTATTCATCTTTAAAGGAACCACAAAATTTTCTATATTTATTCATTAATTCAGTAAACATTTATTGTATTTGTGCTATAGGCCATATGTCAAATGAGATGCCATACAAGGTGAAGAGAACAATGTCGTTGTTTCTGTCTTTTGCAAGCCCACAGCCTATTGGCATATAAGTAAAATAATCACTACATTGTGATAATCATTGTCGTGGAAGAATATACTATGAAAATTCAGAAGAAGACATAACTCTGAGGAAAAATGCTAGCCAACATTTATTAAGCATTTACCATGTACCAAATATTACTCTAAATACTTCATGTATGCTAAATATTAAGAATCAGAGCACCACTATGAAGTAATAATTATGATTTAGGTTTTTTTTTGTTGTTTATTTGGAAGCTGAGTCATGAGCAGGTCAAGTCACTTGTCCAAAGTTACACAGCTAATAAGAGACACAGTCAAGATTTGAATCCAAGCATTCTGGCTCTAAAGCCCATACTACTGTTGAGGCATGCTTCATAAAGAAGGTAACATTGGAAGCAGGGCTTATAGTACAGACAGGGAACCTATACAATGAGAACGGCATGAATCAGGGAATAGAAGCTCAGTGCCTGAAAGTAATACAGCAGTATGTATAGGAAATTAGAAAAATAAACTAAGCACTAGAAGATTTAAGGCTGACAAAGTTCTCTGTTAAACTAACCTCTCTGATATTCCCTTTCAGTTATTCTGTTAAGGTTGAGTGCTTTTAATGGCCCTTCCTGTAACTCTAAAGCCAATTTTCTGTCTTCTCCTGTAGTCTTCTTCAAGAGATTTCCCTGTTGGCTCATCAGAACAAACATCCTATAAGTTTTAATCATAAAACTTTGTTTTTTGCAGCACTGGAGATGGACCCCAGGGGCATTCTACCTCTGAGCTACACCCTCAGCCTTATTTTTTATTATTTATTTTGAATCAGGGTCTCACTGAATTGCAAAGGGCCTCACTAAGGAGCTGAGGCTCTCCACAAGCCACGAGCCTCCTATCTCAGCCTCCCAATTGCTGGGATTACAAGCATGTGCCACCACACACAGCATAAAACTTTTAAAAAAAAAAAAGCATCTCACTTTTATTATAAAATGTATAACAATTTATTAAGAATCACCTCAGGAAAAAGATGAGAAGTTTCCTGGGAAAGAGAGTCTGGTTTCTCTCAAACGAGTCCTCTCAAATAGACTCTGTGTAGACAAGTGCCAGTAGCTGGCAGTTGAAACACATCGCCCTGCAACCGAGTTCATTCTGGCTAAAGTCAGGATGCAGGGAACTGGTTTCATCCGCCTCATCTGTCTAGTCTCTCTGGAGCAATTCTGTTGCTCAGCAGTCCAGGTTGCCTCTGCCACCCCCCTTTCTCTGGAGTGACTCTGTTGGTTCCAGGAGCCAACACGCAGGGGCCAGCACACAGCAGCAAAAATTGCAGATGATGCAGATGACAATTCTCCTGGTGACCCACCTCCAGCTTTTCCTATTGTCCTGGGTCCTGGAGGTGGGCTTATGATGGAGTTGAAGGGTGCTCGCCTGGGGGGCCTCAGGGCAATGCTGAGGGACTGCACTGGAAGTGGGAGTCCTCTTTGGTGGACAGCTCAGGGAATAGCAGACAGACTGTATCTTCTGCCCTTCTGCCTCAACTGCGTGTTCTCCTTAGAAGACACAAACCAGAAGGCACAAAGGCCAGGCTCACTGGCTCTCCTCTTGGATGGCAGAAGGTAAGCAGGAAGAGCTGCTGGGAATGGAGGTGGCACGACACACGAGACATTGGGCCCAGCCTAGAAGATGAACCTTGTCTCATGACTCATATGGTATCAGATCAGCAGGTATGTAGCCACTGCTTTGTCAAATATCCTGTGCAATGCTGACAGTCAGGTCTGCTATGGGTTACAACCCAGGAAATTTCAGGATTACAGGGTTTAGGCATTTGGGGAGCAGCTCCCTAGGAGGAAGTGAATGTTCCTTACCGGATCTCAGAAACATGTGTTTTAGGATCTCATCAATGGTGACCTTCACATCCAGGTTAAGAATAAATATGAAGCTGAGAAAAAATTGTGCCTAGATGGAGATATGAGAAGCACAGACTACCTACCCTGTAGCACCTTCTCCAACAGCTGCTTCTTGGTGGTGAACAGGATGCAGCCTACAAGTGTGAAGTAGAGGATGATCTCCAGGCTCCAGAAGTCTACCTCAGGGCCATATTCTTAGCCCTGATCAACCTCTGGGGCATAATAACAGGGAGTGCCACAGATGGTGGTCAGGTTGTACATAGCCTTAAAGTGGCAGCTCAGCCCAGAGTCAATGACTTTGACATTTACCTCTGAGTCCAGGAGGATGTTATGCAGCTTCAGGTACCTGTGCAGGATGCCTCTCTTGTGGAAGTAGCACACTGCACTCACAATCTGTCAGAAAACCTTCAGGGCCTCCTCCACCTCCAAGCTACCAGACTCCCTGACATGGTACAATCTTTCATCGTCTTTGTATACTGGAGATATTAGTCCTTTATCAATCAGAGGGATAACTGGAAATATCTTATCCCATTCTGTAGGCTTTCTCTTTACACTCTTAATAGTTTCTTTTGATGAGCAGAAATTTTTAGTTTAGTGCCATCCCATTTATAATTCTTGTTTCAACTTCTTATTAAAACAAGAGCTATGGAGGTCTTGTTGAGGAAGTTTCTAGCTTTACATATATGTTGGAGTGTTGGACCTATGCCCTCCTCTAATAGCTTCAAAGTTTGTAGTCTAAGTCCTGATCCATCTTGAGTTTACTCTTGTGCAGGGTGAGAAGTAAAGATTTAGTTCTATTTTTCTACAACTGGATAACCAGTTTTCCCAATGTCATTTGTTGAAAAGGCTGCCTTTCTCCAACATATATGTTTGGCACTTTTATCAAAAAATCAATTAGCTATAAATGTGTGGTTTGGTTTCTGTATCTTCTATTCTGTTCCATTGGCCAATATGTTGTTGGGGTTTTTGCCAATATCATGCTGTTTTTATTACTATATCTCTATAGTATAATTTGAAGACAGAGATTTTGATGTCTCCTGCATGGTTCTTATTGCTGATAATTGTTTTGGCTCTTCTGGGTCTTTTTTTACTCAATATAAAATTTAAGACTGATTTTTCTAGGTTTGTGAAGAATGACATTGATATTTTGAGAGAGATTGCATTAACTCTATACATCACTTTTGGTAGAATGGCCATTTTGATATTTATTCTGCCTTTCCAAGAACAAGGGAGATCTTTCCATCTTCTAAAATCTTCTTCAATCTATTTCCTTAGTTTTTTATAATTTTTATTATAGAGGCCTTTTACCTTTTTGGCTAGGTGTATTCCTAGGTATTTTATTGGTTTTAAAGTTATTGTGAACAAAATTGTTTTCTGGATTTCTTTTTCAGTGGATTCAAGATTGGCATATAGAAAAGCTACTTTTTTTACATTTATTTTGTATCCTGCTACTTTGCTGAATTTTTAAATCAGCTCTACTAGCCTTTTGGTTGATGTTTGGGGTCTTCTAAAAATAGAATCATGTTACTTGCAAATAAAGATCATTTTGATTTTTTTCCTATTTGAATTCTTTTGATATCCTTCTCTTGTTGTATAGCTTTGGCAAGAGTCTCGAGGACTATATTGAAAAGGAGTGGTGAGAGTGGACATCTTTGACTTGTTCTTGATTTTAAATCAGAAACGAAAAATTGAAAATTCCTTCTGTTTTTCTCCACTCAATATGATATTGACTTTCGGTTTATTGTGTACTACATTAGTGATGCTGAGGTATGCTCCTTCTATTTCAATTTTCTTCAGTATTTTTAATATAAATGTGTGTTGGATTTTGTCAAATGCTTTTAATAAACAAGCTGTTTCAAATTACTGAGTGAAGTGCAGTGGCACATGTCTGTAATTACAGTACTTGGGATGTTTAAACAGGAGAATATCAGGTTTGAGGCTAGTCTCAGCAATTTAGCAAGGCCTTCAGCAACTTAGTGCGATCTTGTTTCAAAACAAAAAAATAAATAAAATAAAATAGAGATAGGAGGGTAGCTTAAAGGTAAAATGTCCCTGGGTTCACTCCCCATTACTAAATAAATAAATAAATATAAATGTATAAAATTCTGTTTAGTGTTAATAGGATGACCACTCAGCACTAGATATTTAAAAATGACTCTCAATGTTTAGCCATGTGGCTAAAAAAGCTACATTTTTTTTTACTATATCAGAAGAAGTTACACTATAACTTATAGTTTCTCAGTGGCAAACATTACCTAATCTTCCAAACATTTTATGGAGGGAGGTATTCATCATAATATTAATTTAAAAATTATTGGATTTTGAGAACCCTGGATTCTGTGAGATTCCTAAAAAGGAAATTTCAAGGAAGCAAGCATTAGCTTTCAAAATGCTTGTGTCAATTTTTGTTGATTTTTGTTTATTTTTGTTGATAAGCTGGCAAAAATACAATGTGAGGCAAAATGTTCAGTATTATTGAATAAATTATTGCATAAACACCCAGGATGCCCAGTATCACTCTTTGTTCATGAGATACCATCAAGATGAGACTCTTTATTCTAGAAACAATCAGGAAGAGTATAGACCACTTGCTATAATAGCCTGCTTTAAAAGATGGTAGCAAATTGGCTATCAACACTGAGAAAAGGATCTATGCTTCAGAGTGCATACAACTTGAGTCTGTCACATATGCTAAGAAGGACACCAAGGCAGGAAAACTTGAAGATGCATGACAAAATGAGGATGAGTGATCAGGCAATACCATAAAGACACAAGAGTGGCTCAATATTGCAGATTTAAAATATTTAATAAGAATGGAAGAAGATAACTTCCCTTGCTCAGGCGGAGAGGGGAGAATAAATGTAGGATGATTCCGGAGGCTAAAAAAAAAAAAGAGCCAAATATTGGGCTGCTAGATGCCTTCATCTGCTCAGTAAACATGAGGGTAAAGTTCATGGTTTTGGATTAGAATGCTGACACTCATCCTTATTCCTGTGCCTCCTATCACTCCTCACATGCACCCAGTACTTGGTTCTGTTGATCCTACCTCCACAGAATATCTCACAAGAGGGCCACATGTCTCTATCCCCAATACCACCACCACAGTGCAGCCCACAGTTATCCCTTGACTAGACCCTTTGCAGAAGCATCCCAGCTATTCTCACCATGTTCTCCATGAACCCCTAACCCATTCTCCACACATCTGCCAGGGATATATTTCAAGAGTGAAATTTGACTGCAACTCCCCCTGGCTATTTGAAGACAACAAAAATTCCTTAATCTGCCAAAACTCTTAGATCTGGCCTAGCCTGACTGTATGCCATTCTCTCCTGCTATCTGTGGTAAGTCATGTTGACCTTCTTCTCATTTTTCAAATACACTTAAGCCTTTCTCTAGGCTACTTGCTTTCACTGAAAGGCTCTTCCCTGGCTAGTTCCTTTATTTATGTCTCTGTGAAGGGCTCCTCCTCTGTCCGGAAGCCTCAGGCCAAATGCCTTTTCAAAGAGTTCCTCAACAACTAGCTTGTCTAGGAAAATACCCTGACAGCAACACCAAAGCAAGAATTTAGTGGTTCAGAGGATAGACTAAGGAAACTGACTGCCTGCTTCTACCTTCACCCCAAACTGAAATGTTTTTTTTTTTTTATACCAACAAATCCTAAAGCCATAACACCCTGTTCATGTTCCTCTAACACTTTAGTCCGTATTTTCATATTGTTTATTGTTTGGTTGATAAACTATTTTATAAGATCTGGGTGAAGAGAAAATTGGTCCATATCCCCAGTACCTATAAGAATGCCAGCTGTTCAGTCAATAGTCGATGAATAAATGAATGAACAAATGAGTGGATGAGTTGATAGGATTCCCAATTTAAGTGTGTAGATTCTGAGAGAAACCAAGCTGTGCTGGAAAGAAAGATGAACTCATTAACCACAGATGCTGCGAGGTAAGAATGACTGAGAGTCTCAGCAGTATCTGAGAAACAAAGAACAAAATGTGCTCCTCATGAGGATCAGCAGAAAGCTCACTGAGGCTGAGCATGTATCTGGTGAAAAGATAGGAAGATGTCGTAGGAATGGAAGCATCTCAATGTGGGGTGAAAGTGAAATCAAGGGCAGTTATCTCCACCCTAGTCACCGTGGTTAGAGAACTGTAGTTAGAGGTGAGGAGAGTTGAGAAGGCCAGGAGAGGAAGAGAACCAATATGTTAAAAGAGTTATAAGTGGGAAATTGAAATTTTCGAGTATTGGTGAGGTAGATGTCAGAATAAGCTAGATGTCTGGCATCATATAATGTCAAGCTAGATGGTAAGGTCACTAAGAAGAATAGAAGAGGATCCAAGGCCATTCAATGGCAACAGTGAGGATGGGGAAGAAATAGCTCAACTAGCAACTTGAGTTTCTCAAGAAGATACTTGATGAGTGTCAGAGGAAAGTTTTACAGAGCAACAACGATAGCAAAGAAATTCACGGCACTCCTTCATGGTCCTTTGAGTTACAACAATGAGAGTGTCCAAGTAGATATGAGGTATGGAACAGCACAGATGAATATATTGGTGAAGGGAAAGGCAGAATGAGGAATATTTGGGGTCTTGGACAGATCTGACCGATGTTGAGGTTACAAAAATGTTGTGGCATAATACTGTGGCAGTCCTAAACCCCAAGTTTTGCCCTCTATTCTAAAAGGGATGGGAAACCACAGGCCAGTTTTTAAAGTAATCCAGATACTGATTCTGGTAAAATGTGATGCTCTCACCTAAAGATTCCTTAACATTTATCCCTCAGTCTCAGTCTCTCCCCCCAAAGGAAGGACACAAATGTTCTGCTACCAATTGATTGAAGCTCCCCAGGTGATCATCAGGAATCAAAGGGTAGAAATGAAGTCAATATTTAGAAAGGAGAATGCACCAGAAGCTGTTGACCATATCATAATTCCCTACAGTGAGGGGGGACTCAGATTAGAATTTGTCTCAGCAGATACAGGACCGTGGCATGATTATAATTCTTCCTCACATGCCCTGCGTGGATGGCCTCTTCAGATCAGAGCCAAGACCAAGACCCACATCAGCCAGATCATGAGGAATACTGGGAAGAAATTCTAGCATTCAGCCCTCCCCCATTCTGAGCAGTAGGTCAGGTGAATTACTTCAAATACATGCAAGGCCCTTCTGTTTCCATGGTAACTGCTCTAAGACCCATAACAATGTCAATCATAGAAACAGTGAAATCATAACTTGAACTCATCTTGCTGACAAAGGTACCTTGAGAAGTGGCCACTGCTCAGTGTCAGACTTTTTGCCTCTCATTCTGGGGAGAATGTTTTGTTTACATCCAATCAGTTATGGGAATAAGGGGAAATGGTGGTTAGTCGTTTTTTCCTTCTGCTTCGCTGGGCCTACTTCTGTCTGTATTTTGCTGATAGGCTTGTAACTCATTTTCCCTGCTTGAAATTACAGATGGAACAATTCATTTTTCCACCTCTCTTTTCCTGCATAGGTGTAAGCACTTGAAGACAAAATATTGATTTCTTTTCATATACTTAAAGAAAAAGGATGGATTGCTCATTTTCATTTTCATTATATTGTGCCAGTTGTTTTAATTTCTTTGTGCCTGTTTTGACAAAGCAACCTCACAATATCTGGAGATGAAGTTCTAATCCAGGAGCTCTGAAATTAGATCCAGCATCTTTTATCTGTGCTGAGAAATAGGGCAAACATCTCAGTTGACAGATTCTTACATAAATAGAAAAGTTTGAAAAGTAATTGTTATTTCTTCCTGTCCTGTACATGCAAAATCTATACTCTGGATTCTAACATGATATTCCATAGAAGTAAAATAGTCAAATAGAATACTCAAAACATCTACAACTTAAATGATAGTTCTCACCCCCAAAAAGGTATTGACATTATCATTCAAAATATGTCAGTCATTGTATTTGTTTAGTTTTATTTTTTTAATGTAAATTCTAGGGCACTCTTGTCCTGCACAGTTTTTTTTTTAATCTTTCCTTCATACTCTAAAAAGTCTCAAAGCAAAAACATTTCTGTGAGTTTATTAGAGCCTTCAGTTTGGATACCGAATTGTTATAAAACCAATATTTTTTACATTTTTCTTCTTAATAACATTCTTTGACCCAGAGAGAACTAAAAAATAAGCTATTTGATGTCTAAAATTGCAGAGATAAACTGACATTGTGTTCTGAAGGTGTCTTTTCAAGAGAAAAATGGAATTTTTAAAAAATGTAATCAAGTTATACGAAGCCTCTCACCCTTGGGTCATCAGTTCAGATCTGTCTAAGGTTGGAAAGTGACACAAAGTTGTAGGGGCTGCTAGAATCTGAGTGCCCTCTGAGAAATGAGTTGGAGGTCCCAGGGAAGGTCACTGCTTTGTAGTCACTATGTCATAATTGACACCCATGAGTTCTTTTGGGAATAATAATTACAACAGAAGTTCATAGAGCTGGCCTAAGAATCCTGAGTTGGTCCTAAGCACCCTTATGTTTGCAAATTTATGTTCTCAAATGTAAGTTGTATGGGGAATAGAAATTTGCTGTTGTTGTTTGTTGTTGTTGTTGTTGTTGTTGTTGTTGTTGTTGTTGTTGTTGTTGTTGAAAGCCTGTACATGGTGTCCTGCTTAAATTCATGCAGCTGACATGATGGAAATCCTAAGAAGAATGAAGATCAACAAGAAAGACAAACAAGAGAATAAGAACTAAGCAAACAAAAAACAAATATAAAAACGATGAGAAGAGGCAGACAAAGCAGAGAGAGATTGAGAGAAAGGGAAAGGAGAAAGAAATGAAGGAGAAGGACAAGTGAAACTCAATCATAACAATAAGTAGAAATCTCCATTCCAATAGTGGTTTTGTTCATTTGCTTTATATTCATTGCTCTCACAAAAGGATCTTTCTTTTGTAGGAATTTCACTTTTTACAATTATCATCTGTAGAGCCACTGGTGGTGCATGCTCCCGCGCTTGGGAGGCTGAGACAGGAGGATCACACAGGTTCGAAGCCAGCCTCATCTGGCTTAAGAGACCCTGTTTCCAAATAAAATATAAAATAGGTCTGGGAGTGTAGCCCGGAGGTAGAAGGCCCCTGGGTTCCATCCCCAATACCACCAAAATAAAAATTATCATATGTAACCCAAAATTCAGATTTAATAATCCTCCAAAGAAAGGAAGTTACTAAGAATGGCATTTTATTTAACATTCCAATCCTACAGGGAAAGCATCAAAAAAAAAAAAATCATATCCAACTACTATGATAAATAACCCCAAGAAAGAAACTCCCCATCAATGTGAGGACAGAGAGAAGTTGGGTATATAGTTTATACTATAAAGTGGGCCTCTGTAAACCACATTCCTACCAAGGAAGGAGCAATTTATTTATTTATTTATTTATTTATTTATTTATTTATTTATTTGTGGTACTGAGGTTCCTGGAAACCCTTCTTCCTCCAGGCTACACTTCCAGACCTATTTTTATACATTTTTATTTGGAAACAGGGTCTCTTAAGCCAGCGTGGCTGGCTTCAAACCTGCGCGATCCTCCTGTGTCCACCTCCCAAGCGCGGGGATTACAAGCATGTGCTACCATGCCCAGCAAGAAGTAGCAATTTAAAGGGTGGTTCTTGATTCGCCTGAAATACATTCTTCTTAGTAAATGTATGTAAATGATAAACAGACCTTTAATTATCTATTTTACAAACTTAATGACTGCTACATTTTAGGCTATAGATATAATTACAGAGAAATGAAAATTTGATAAAATTGATATAAAGAAATAGAAAACAGTGTTCTGAAGTGACAGTAACATGATGTGATATGTGACCAAGGATGAGATTTTTTTTATAATTTCATTATTTCTAGAAAGATCATTACTCCCTCTGTTCTTATCATTGTGTGTATGTTGGGGGTATATTTATTCCCTTCCTATAGAAAATATTTAAAAGACTGGTCTGGATTTAACTCTTCCAGTATCTCTTTTATCCAGATGACACATACTATAGAACTAATTCATTTGGTGATAGTCAACTGCCTAGTAGTCATATTTATAGCAAAAGGTAGGGTCAATGCACTGCAAAGGCTAAGTGAGCTCTCTTCTCTCCTGCTTCCTCTTAGATGTGCTTGTATTTAGTAAAACAGTACTCTACTTGCATGTTTAAGTCTCCAGAAAAATAAGAATCCTGGGTGGAAACTCTCTAGAGCCTTAAAAAAGCTAGTCACTTTCTAACTTTTCCACCTACTAGCAATAAGACAGATTTCTTTTACTTGATATATGCAACTGCTTTCTATTCTTCTTGGAAAATAGGAACCCCTACCCTATTCTGTAGTCTAGTTATTGTTACAGAACCTAGCATTTGAGAAGCAAGGGGTATGTTGACTTGACATTTCCTTTGATAACACTAATAAAACTGATACTTGGATGCTTTTTTAGTATTTTTTATTTTTCTTCCTATAGGATAAAAAAAATAAGGAACTGGCAGGTCAAATCTTCAACAATACAATAATAAAAAGTTTTCACTTAGCAAGTAATTATTTTATGTCAATTTAGGGCTAGGTGCTTTACATACATATTTCAAATTCTAACAGCTCTTTAAGGTAGATGTTATCTCCTTGTACCTATGAGACCAAGCGAGGTTAAGTACTATGTCCAAGATCACATTGCTACTAAGAATCAAATTAATATTTAAAATTCAAGTTTGTGTTTTGAAAATCCTCAGTTTCATAGCTATCTATTAAGCATTTCCGTTTCTCTTTAAAACTTACTATGAGACTTTTAATCAAACTGAAGATTTAATAGAAGTGTTTTTATCACTCCCTTTCAAGACCAATATCCCAATAATACAATATTACCAAAAAAAGACAACACCACCCAAGGACAAGAGAATCAGGGAGTAGGTGACAGCAACAAATATTTGGAAACCAGAGGACAGATGGAAAGGTAATAACGGACTTAACAGACATGAATTCTAAGGTGGTTACAAGTACCTAGAAAGTAGCCTAGCCATAGACAGAAGAATGCAAGGAGGCTTAGGAACGTATAGCATCCTGTGCTTTTAAAAGTTGAGGTGAAGATGATGCTAAAATAGATTTAATTGGAAGTATGGATTAGAAGCTATAGCTGCGTTACCTCTTTTCCTATTCCAATTGAAGAATACATGTATATACTCTGATGTAAAGACATCCCAACAACAAATAGGAAAAGTATCTCAGAGAAAAGAAAAACAATTTAAATAACAGAAGAAAACACATCTAAAAAGCTTTTTTCAGAGATAGAAGAAATAATATTTTAAGTATAAAGCAAGAGTGAGCACCTATTTTAAAAATATTCAACCTGCATAAAATGAGAACTTTTGATATTAAAATCAAGTGAGAAGAGGTAAATCAGCAGGCCGGGCATGGTGGCGCACGCTTGTAATCCCAGCATTTGGGAGACCAAGACTGGAGGATCACAGTTCGTAGACAGCCTCAGCTACTTAGTGAGGCCCTCTGCAACTCAGTGAGACCCTGTTTCAAAATAAAGACTAAAAATTGGGCAGGGGGTATAGCTCAGAGGCCAAATGCCCCTGGGTTCCATCCCCAGATGCCCAATATTTGAGGGGAAAAAATCTCTTGTAAAGTAGAAAATAAGAAAAAGAGGTACAGACAGATAAAATGAGAGGAAAAAATCTAGAGTCACAAGTTGGGCAGTTCAATATCCAAATAATAGGATATCCAAAAAAAGTAAGAAATAAGAGTACAGAAATAAGAGGGGAGTAAATTCAGAATCATTCTTTCCCTTTTTTGAAGAACAATGTATGTTTTGCTTTGAATATAGAATGTCCCAGAAAAACTTATGTATTGACAATGCAAAAATGTTCTGAGGTAAAATAATTGAATGGGAACATTAATCTCATCAGTGGGTAAGTAATTTGAAAAGATTTACTGAATGGCAATTTAGGCAAGTGGGACATGGCTGGAGGAGGTAGATTGCTGGGAATATGGCCTCGTGGACTACATCTCCTTTGTCACTTCCACCCTACACGCCCCCTGCTTTCCAGCTGCCATATGATGAGCTGCTGTCCTCTGCCACAGGCTGCACTGTCATGATATCTGCCTTGGAGTCAGTCAACCATGGACTCTTTGAAACTCTGGGTCCAAATAAACCAGTCTTCCTCTATGTTCTTCATATCTATCAGATATGATGAAAAAGCTGGCTAAAATAGTACATCTTTCACAGTTTCACTCTTCTGTCCCATAAAATCTATGTCTGAAAAAGCCTTCCTCCAACACATCCCTTAATTTCTATTCAAAATGTCAGTGTTTCTGCTAATATAATTCCATCTCTTCTCCAGGCTTTTGTTCAGGTGAATTAATACATTTGTGGTTCACACTTAGGCTAATCTCCTTATCAAAGTTTTTTCAGACCCACCCTTAATATTTTCTTTTGAACAAGCCTTTTCATTTTTTCTGTAATATGCATAGGTTAGGAATTTTTTCAAATCAAGTTTTGGTTCATTTTTTTCTTAACAATTCTTTCCTCAGTTGATCTCTCTACTTTTTTTATCTTACCACAAACAAACAGAACCTAGGCTGCACCTTTGGCAACTGGCTTAGAAATCTCTTCTGCTAAATATCCAACTTCCTTGCTTATAATAAATTTGTACCTTCTTAAAACCAATAGAACAGAGACAACCAAGTTCCCTACCACTTTATTACAAAGGTCACCTTTTCTCCAGTTTTCTATAAACTGTTCCTTATTTTCCTTTAAGACTTGTCCAGAATGACCTTTAATATCTATATTCCTATCAATATTATTGTTCTGTTCATGGTTATATAAAAAGATAGAGGCTTTCTCTCTAGTTCTTTTCCTTTGGGAGCCTTTACAAAAGTTGTCTTTAATGTCTATATTTCTATCAATAATTCCTTTATAGCAATCTAGACATTATATATATATATAGATATATATATATATATATAATTTTAGTGCACTGAAATTATACATCATAATAAAATTAGAATGATACACACAAACATGTATACAGCACTTGTGTTTTTATTCTGGTTCCCATCCTACTCCTTTCTCTCCATACATGTTAGTGAGATGGGTAGTGATATCTTCATATATGAACATAGCATTATTTGAACTGCTTTCTTCATCAACTCTTTTTTCCCCTCCCACCACTCTCCCATAATCCCACTTCACTGACTTATTGGTCTCTCTTCTCATTTAACTGAAGCCCTTTCATTTTCTGTTTTCTCTCTAGCTTCTACTTTGACTATCTGAGACTGACTCATCACACTTAGCATAATATTCTCTAGTTCTATCCATCTTCCTGCTAAGGACATAATTTTTTACTCCTTGGTATCTTTCCAAAAGGAAGTAAAGTCAGAATACTATAGTGACACATTCATTTCCATGTTTATAGCAGCACAATTCACAGTAGCTATGTTATGCAACCAGCCTAGGTATCTGTCAATAGATAAATGGATAAAGAAAATCTGGTGTATACATATAAGGTAATTTTACTCAGCCATAAAGAAGAAGAAAATCTAGATATTTTCTATCATGTACCACAAATCTCTTCCATACTCTACCTATTACTCAGTTCTATTATCCACATCATATCTCTATTATCCACACCTTTAGGTATTTGTTATGCACCCCACTTGTTGGGACCAAAATCTTTCTTAGTCTTTTTTCATGGTGTAAATAATGGAAATATATTTTTTTAGATTTCTATTAAGTTAGAAGTCCCAGATCCAGTTCCAGTGAGGGTCAGTATCTTCTGGGGTTCTCTTCCTGGGTTTCTGTGTTTTCACGTGGCTAGAAAAGACAGAAATCTCTTTCTCTTATTCTGATAAGGCAACTAGTCCTATGAATTGGAGTCCCACCCTTCTAAATTCATTTAAACTAATTTACTTCCTGCTTCCAGAAGAGCCTTTCTCCAAATATCACCACACTGAATGTTAGGAATTCCACATATGAGTTTTCAGGGAAAATTATTAGTCCATAACAACTGACAAAAAGAATGTCATCAAAAAATGTAAAACTGATAGTATGAGAAATCTGGATATAAAAGGATGAATACATATGTCTGGCAAAGAGTTTTGGGATGAACTAGTGATAGTGCACAAAAAGCTAATTAAACCAAAAAATTTGGATCATTAACTCTAGAAATTGAAAAACTATTATAGCTCGAGGGGAAACATAATCATAATTCACTATATGTAAATAATATTTATTTAGCCATAATTATGTAAACACTAAATTTGTTTTTAGATCTCATGTGCAGATGGTGAAGTTAATCCTACTCTTCAATCCCTGGCTCACCAGTATTGGTATTAGCACAGCCCCTCTCACTTATTTATGTGTTCCCCTTAAATTTCCACTTCTCTCTTATGCAAACACCCTGCTATATTTGAAGTATATCATTTCATTTATATAAGTTCTTTTTAAATCTGTATTATATTATTTGCATACATTTTAATTTATAAATGTATGATTTTGCTAAATGTCTTATTCTTTTTATTTTTTTAACTTAGCACTATTTTTTAGATCTATCCATATTGCTGTATGAGTCTTAGTCCATTTTGTACTGCCAGAACAAAATACAACAGACTGGATTATTTTAAATGAGCAGAAATGTATTTCTTATGGTTTCAGAAGCTTGAAGTCCAAGACAAAGGGGTAGGCATCTGTTAAGAGACTTCTTGCTGCATTATCCCATGGTGAAATGCAAACGGCTAAAGAGAGGGCAAGAAAGAATAGGGCTGCGGGGCCAGACTGATCGTTATAAGAAATCTACCTATGTAATTGTGGCATCAATCCATTAACATTCATGAGGACCATTCACCCATGACCCAAACCCACTCAAAATCCTAACTCACAATGCCTCAGAATGTGACCTTATCTAGAAAACAGATCTCTACAGAGATGATTGGGTGAAAAAGATGACATTAGACTTGAGTTTCGTCCAACGTGACTCATGCCTTATAAAAGGGGGGAATTTGGACACAGAGACAGATGGGTACAGAGGGAAGACTGTGTGAAGAAGCCAGAGAGAATTCCATATGAATTTGAAGGCAGAAATTGGGATGATATAGTTACAAGCCAAGGAACACCAAAGATTGCCAGAAAACCATGGAAAGCTAAGAGACATGGAATAGATTCTTGCTTATAGCTCTACCCTGCTGACACCTTGTTTGGGACTTCTGGCCTCCAGAATCGTGAGACAATGAGTTGTTGTTGAGTAAGCTACCAATTTGTGGTACTTTGTTCCAGCAGTCCTAAGAAACTAACAGAATTCTTTTGAAAATTAAACAATGACAGCATATGCATGATATTTTAAATATGGAGGAAGCAAATGTAAGTGGTTGACTTTGGGAAATGGGAACAGCAGTAAGAACAGAGGAGTAGGAGGCAGGAGACTGCTGCTTTCCATTCTATGTCACATATAATTACTTGACTTTTTTAACTATGTGTTCTTGCAATGTTTATAAAATGTATCTTTAAAAAGCCATCTTACCATAGTTTAAGTCTCTGTATCATCTTAGGAAAGATAACTTCTATATTTTTACTTCCACACCATCAAAGAAGACATTTTTGTTCTATGAAGAAAATGTTGGTAGGTAGGGTTCAAAGTTATATGTGTTATATGGCTTTCTAACTCTATATATTACTGAACATATCTTGGACTTGGGCCTAAATTTCAGTTGTTATTAATGGGCAAAAACATTCACATTTCAAGCATTTGGATGGTGAGCAGCAGAGTATTATGGAAAAAGCACAGGGAGACAAGAAGAGAGCTAAGTCCAAAGCCCCTTCTTATTAAGTTGTATGGCCTGAGGCAAATCAATTTAAATCTCAGTACCTCGATTTTTTCATCTGTAAAATTGGATAATAAGATTTCAGAATTCTGTAAGTCTTAATGAGAGACATTTCTCATGATGAAATCTTGATAAATGGCAGCCATATGACTATGATATTCATACTAAGTAGCCTCTTCCATTCTTTGCCACCCTTATCTTCAGCCATTAGTTTTGAATTTTTTCCTTCTACTCCTACATCCTTTACTCTTGACCCAAACCATTTATCACTTCTACTCACTTCTTATATGATTGTGTTAAAGAACAAAAAATCTCTGGTATTCAGTCCAGATCTGAAACTTAATAGACTGCTGTTATAGAGTAATTTACTTAAATTTCCTGAACCTAAAACTCTCACTTGTAAACAAGTTATATAATACATATTCTGGTGATTAAATGAAATGAAGAACATGGAAGTGCCCAGTACAGTGATAGGCAGAGAAGAGATGCTCAAAAACTGATAGGCAAGCTCATTTACTGATATATAAAATTAAGTTATATTAAATAAACACAACATCTTATAATCTTTATCTGTCCCATGGAATACTTTGTGAATATTTAAAAGCTTGTTACACCCTTCAAAAAATATTTTAGAAACATGAATGTTATAGATGTGTGGGATTCTACAAGAATGTCCGATCCCTTTGCTTCATAGTATGCCAAATAATTGGATTTATAATGTGTTTCAAGCACAGCAAGCTGCCCAGGTTACTTTAATTGAATTAATTTTCAGTGAATTTCAGAACTTTATAATATTTGACAAAGTCCTATATATTTGTTATCTAATTTGAGCAAGCTATAATTTTAATAAATCTGTATTAAAACTTAAAACAAGGATGTTTTGGGTATCACTCACATTTCAAAGCAATCCAACTCCTAAAACTCCAAATTTATAAAAACATCTAAAGCTGCCATTGCAGAATGATTCTCAGACTCTTCAGTGGATTTTTTCAAATGGTGACCTTCCCAAGGGACTTTAAATTGTCTGATTTACAAAAATCTGCCTTGCATACAAATCTTGAGGAACAGAGCTATTACCTGGATGAAGAAGACTCACGGTTTAGAACAGGATGTTCCCTGCCTGGATGTCCATTATCAAAGTGAGCAGAGGCTGAGTTTAAATCACCATGCTTCTGCCTGAACAGTCTCTCCTTTCCTCTCAGCCTCACCATTGCTGTGGTGTCCTGTCGGGGAGAAGACGTAGGGCTCTCTAAATAGTTGAGTTCAGCAGTCTTCGAAAATGCTGATGCAGCTCCCTTGGCTAAGTGAATGCAATATTTCTGTGACAACCTTCCATAATCCCAGGAGCAGCTCTCTTAGGTCAGCAGAGGTGATAGTGGTTCCCTGTCAACTAGGAGAGATTACTCCAAGCTCCATTTGTAGCTAAGAAGAATTTTTCCCCATTTTTTAAAAAATAAACTCCACAGCTAGCACAAAAACACTGAAAGACATCATTGCAATCTATCTGCTCTTCCAACTCTTCCATGCCTGAGACTGTGGTTAGTCATTCAGGCACACTCAAAATTGCTTAGAAGCTGTGATCCATGAGACTAAATTCAGCCTTTGGTAGTTATTATGAAAAAAATGGAAATTTAGATATTCTTCTTTTTTTTTACTTATAAGACACTTAAACATACTTTTCACTGTGGGTTCTTTCCATGATGTAGAGGTTCTTTCCAACATGTAGGGATTGTCATCTTTCGTCATCTTCATGGTACGGATAGGAAAATAAGTTTCTGAGCATGGTCCTTTTCACTGATGCTACTTCCAGAAGTTGCATCAAAATACAAGTCAAGACTTTGGTGATATGTGAACAGAATAGAGCAGAGCTAGGCCATGAACCCTTAGTCAGGGTAGCCTCAGATTCTAGGCACTCCTGTGTGAACCACTGCATTCCAGTGGAGATTCCAATCTTGCCCACACAATGCAAGGTGTATATCCATTTAGAAGGGAAGATAGCAACAAGCTGTCATAACTCTGAAAGCTATGCAGAGATTATGCAGGCCTCCTATGTGAAGAAGAGTTTGCACTTTCCTTATGAGAAGAGCTGACATTTATTGAGCACTATGTTCCAAGCAACAAGTGTTTTCCATGTATTATCTTTAACTCTAAAAACAAACCAGCAAGGCTGTTGCTATTATTGCCCCCATTTGTCAAATTAGGAAACACAGAGATTAAATTGCTTACCTAGGTGATGCCACAGCCAAGACTCCAAAACTCT
Organism: Muscardinus avellanarius; assembly: GCF_963383645.1. Lineage (NCBI taxonomy): Eukaryota > Metazoa > Chordata > Mammalia > Rodentia > Gliridae > Muscardinus > Muscardinus avellanarius. The sequence goes on from NC_137799.1 coordinate 29,515,096, forward strand.
GTGTTCTACTTGTCCCCATCACTGTCCAATTTGCCTCCTTTTTTAATCTAAAAACAAAATGTCCACAAATAGCTCTGGATGATACCCCTCCCATGAGCCAGATAGTAATATGGGACTAGATTTGGAGATTAGGAATATTTCTAGTTCCATAGGAAATTCCATCACCATTTGGTGGTCATAAAAAAAAATAACAGATTACTTCAATGTGTTGCCTATATTTCATCTTGGCTTTCTCTAGTACAAAAGTCTAAGATCTGCTGAATTTTGAAAAAAAAAATATACTCCACTCACAAGTATCAATATTTACCCTCTGTGTAGTTTGAAATTTGTTTGAACACCTTAACACTGGGTATGCCTACAATGTGCTATTGATTTAATGAAGGACAAACAACTTTGCTTTGGAAAATGCAATGAAAGGTGTCAGGCAAGAAAAAAATTGACTGCTATATACCAAGTGCAACATTAATGGTGCAAGCAGATCTTAATTAAGAAAGTAGTATATTCATAGCTGGGCATGGTGGTGCATGCTTGTAATCTCAGTACTTCAGTATTTGGGAGGCTGAGACAGGAGAATCACAAGCTCATGGCCAGCCTCAGCTACTTAGTGAGGCCCTCTACCATTTAATAAGATCCTATTTCAAAATAAAGAATAAAAAATAGGGCTGGGGGTAGGTATGGCTCAGAGGTAGAATGTCCCTGAGTTCAATCCCCAGTACTTCCAAAAAAAAGTAGTGTTTTCCTAACAAATGGCACAGCTATCTGATACCAGGTCATTGAGGTGGTTATACTGAGCTAGGCTTTAAAGGTTGTGCAGAAGTCAATTATAGAAACAATGAGAAGAAAGGGCATCCCAGACAAGGGATGGCCAAGAAATGACTGGAACAAAAAGAATGCTGGGTAAGGTGGAGGACATGTAAAATAAGATGACAAAAGGTAATGGGGGAAGATAACACAGAATCCTGAATTATGAATAATGAGAATTGTACAATTTATATAAATTAATCCTAAAAAGTTGTTATTATTTTCTCCTCTTTGCAAATGGTCAGGGGGTTTAGGCCCAAGTCCTGAAAGTCAACACTACAAACTTCAGTCTTTGGCTTCTAGATCTCTTTTTTTTTTTCACTATTTCAAAAATTCAGACTGCCATGGGAGATTGGAAAGCCCTAAGAAAAATCTGGGGGAAGAACTTTGTGAAATGCTTAAATTCAATTTAATTCCAGGCTATTAGTCTTTGGTACTCTGCAAACAAGAAGAGCAAGAGATCAATAACCAGGTACTATATAATCTATTCCTTTTAGCCTGCTCTTGAACATTGTCTCCATCTACCATGTATTTCTCAAGGTACAAGTGAGGAAAAAGCCTGGTCAATTTCAGGGTTCCCTCCATTTGTTCATGCATCCCTTTGATGTCTCACCCAATGGTTGCTCTTAGGAAGGTTTATTCATATCAATTTTTATTTATTTACTTACATATTTTTCATTGCAAAAAGACTTTGAAGTTATTCAACTTAAAAAATTGCACAATATTCATTTCTGAATCATAAAAACAAAAAAGTTGCATTAAAATACAAGAGATATTCCAAGGGAAAATAGGATATGGTTAAACAAGTGATGAGATCACTACTTTAGATCTGTCTGAGCTGTAAAATTTGCCATAAGCTTCCTGACAGACACAGCAAAATCAGAAACCTAATTAGTGACATCGTTCTTTTTATCCACAAAGAGAAAACATATGAATCCCTCAGAAGACATAAGTGTTGCCTATTATACTTTACTCTAAATTTTTTCCTATGAAGTGCCCTACAGGAGACTCTGGGAGATGTAGTAGTTAATATTAACAGTTATATTTGTGTATATCTCAAATGCAATGGAGGTATTGAGTAATGGACCTCTATGTCTTAGCGTCTATCTATCCATCTTTCTATCTGCTCTTGTTGCTGCCTCTGGTCAGGACACATACAGCACTAATGAGTGCATCTCTCTCTCTCTCTCTCTCTCTCTCTCTCTCTCTCTCTCCCTCCCTCCCTCCCTCCCTCCCTCCCTCCCTCCCTCTCTTCTTCTCTCTCTGTTCTCCTCTGTGCCCCAGAGAGCATTTTACATGGGATGCCTTTTCTCCCACTTGTCAATGACATATTTTTCAAATTAGCACTTGGTAGCTTTGAGGGATACCCAGACATTATTGAGAAGAGAGTGAGAGGCAACTGGAAAAAAAAAATAAAAAGAGACCTGCTTTTTTCTCTGCTTGTTGTAAATTTGCAATACAAGCAAAGAAAAATAAACACCCAGATTCTGCAACTGATATAAAAGTTTCCTGGCCTGATGAGGTACCAAAACTTGGTATTCCCCCAGATTCTCTACAGTTTACAAGCAGAAAGCTGTTTCTCATTCAGAAGTAACATGGCATAGCAGCTTCCTCCCTCCTCCTCTCTGTATTCATTATCTTGTGCATGGATGGGAGGAGGATAGGCAACAGATGAGCAGAAGCTCGGCCCAGAAGAATCAGGGACTCCTTCCTGCCCAGGAGGTCTTGCCAGTTTCTGGTCTTTGATAAATGTTCACTTCTGAAGCTGCACTTTTAACTTAGTGAGAAGCCTTACTGCTCCTGGCAGAAAGAGAGGACCTCAAGAGGCCCAGCTGGTCCTCATTAGCAAATGGGAAGATCTGTGCTCTCACCAAGACCATCCTTGTGGCCTCTTTCCTGCCCCTTGTGAGGACTGCTCTGTTCTTGACTAAGAACCTGTGACAGCAGAAGGACAAAAAGGAAGATGCTGGAAATAGAGGAAGAGCAGCAACATCTCCATTTTTATTAGGGCTGTTGCATTTAGGATCCAGCAGGTTGGCTTGCAAGAGGAAGTCATGATTTTGTGGTCAAGGGAAACCAATTTGTATCCTGGCTCAGAAAATCACTAACAATGTCCATGGGCAAGACCTCGTATCTTTTTGAACCCTAGCTTCTTCCTGTCTAAAATGGGGATAATATCTTTGTATCTGTAAAAAAAAAATAATAATATTTGTGAACAGGCTTTAACTATTGAGCACTCTGCAAATTCTAGCTGCTGTTAGTGTAAGAATAAGGTCAACCTCATAAATGCTGGCAGTTGGCAACAAAGATCTGGATTCCAAATCCTGTCAGAGCTTTTCACTCTCACATTTATTGACTAGCTGGCTAGTTTTAAGTCAGCTTTATCTGAGCCTCAGTTTCCTGCAGTGGAAATATTGACGAATGAAGCCACCTCATAGCACAAGGCTACCAGGAGAATCAAGCAAGACTAAACATCAGGAAGTACTTTGACAACTGCAAAACGCTAGACAAATATTAGTTGTTAATATTATTAAGCAACAGCCTAAAGGCCTGAGCACGGGTGCCAGCCTTGCACATGTCTTCGCCCTTGGTACTTCCTCAGCTGAATTTATTACATTCTCCTACAAGCTGTCTTTCCCCCCTGACAATTATTTAATTCCCTTCTCAGTAACCAAGTTCCCTGAGTGGAGCCTCAGAATCCACAGGGAAAATAAATCTATTCCTGTCTTTGGGAACCTCATACCAGTCAAGCGAAGGAATATATGACTGAAATGGCACTGAAGGAAGACAAGGTGTAATGAAAAGAATGTGGCTCTTGAAGTCTGAAGATGTTTCAGATGCCGGTGCTGGCTGAGAGATCCTGAATCTCTTGACTCCCCTGCACTTTAGCTTCTTTTTCTGTAAAATGGGCCTGATTATAATAATCTCTCCCCCTATACACTTGAAGATTAAAGAAAAAAATCTATTTGTGTTTTGCATAAATGCTGTTATTATCACTATGACCTGAAAACAATCTGTGCCTTAATGATCGAGACGGCTACCACTGGCTGAATCCTGCTATGTGCCAAGTGCTACACCTGGCACCTCATAGGTGCTCTCATACCTGGTCCTTACACAGAGATATGGGCATTGTCTTCACTTTGCAAATGAGAAAACTGAAATTCAACAAGCCCATAAATTTAAATCACGGAGAAAGTGATAGATCCCAGGTTTGTCTTAGTCTTGCCTGAAGCAAAGCCTAGATTCTTTCCACTACCTATTTTATTTCTTTTCATTACTTCTCAGGAATAAATTATTAACCAGTTAGAGTGGACTTTCCAAAGCTTCTTTCCAGTCACAGTAGACTTTAAATACATGTTCTCTTACTTAGCTTACCCCAGAAGCAGATCCCAAGACAAAAATTTGAGAATAAATGTTTTAGAGCGATTCCAAATATTACCAGTGAAGATGCAGAGACATGAAATAGTCAGTGAAAAGTTCTTGCCAAAGGAGATGTTTGATTCCATTGGGGAATTCTGGTATCATTGCAGGAGACACACCTCAGAATTGTTCCCTTTACTTTGAGTGCGTGAACTAGTATTTATACACAAACTCCTGACTAGAGGCCATTGTTTAGTTCTGCCCTGCTGTTCATAAATGAACCAAGACAAGTAAATGAGAAAACAGTGGTACTGGTAAGAGGTGAAAAAAAATGATTGGAGAATAGAAGAAAGACAAAGGAAGGCAAAGTAAAGCCAAGGACTGGCTTGAAGAATAAAATAGGGCTGGAAATGTAGCTCAGAAGTAGAATGCTCCTGGCTTCAATCCCCAGTTCTTTGAAAAAAAAAAAAAAAGATTAAATAGTATTTGGAGCAGAAAATGTTCACAATAATAAGCCCCAGTTCTAGATGTGTGAAATAGTTTTATCTATACCAAAGAAGACAATAAGATCAAAGATAATCCATTCACTTTGTCAATTCAAAAACAATCTAAAAACATATACCCTTATTTTCAGAAAAAAATAAAAGATAAATACAAGAGAGATCATGCAAACTCAAATTTCAACTAAAGGAAAAGATAGCATCAAAATGAATACTCAGAGAATGTAATGTATTTGTCAAGTAACATCATATGAATGAAAAGGAAATTTTAGTATTTTATGATGAATTTCCAATGAAATTTAAGATGCCTTGACTTCTATGCACTAAATTAGTAGTAGTAGTAGTAGTAGTAGTAGTAGTAGTAGTAATGAAAAGGAGCCGGGCGTGGTGGCACATGCTTGTAATCCCAGCATTGGGGAGGCTGAGACCAGAGGATCGTGGTTCGCGGCCAGCCTCAGCTACTTAGTGAGGCCCTCTGCAACTCAGTGAGACCCAGTTTTAAAATAAAGAATAAAAAATAGGGCAGGGGCTGTGGCTTGGAGGTTGAATGCCCCTGGGTTCCATCCCCAGACCCTCAAAAAAATAATTAATTAAATTACATTAAATTAATAATAATAATAATAATAATAATAATAATGAAAAGGACAGAAAGAGAAATAAATGGATAAAAAGATGAAGTGCAAGACTTCATCCTTTTTAAGAGATTAAAGTAGGATCCCATTGAGATTATAAAGCAATAACAGAAATGATATCTCAGAAATATAACTGGCACTGGAGTAAATCAAGACATACATATAGAGGACAAACTGAGATTCCTAAGAACTCAAAGGAAAATAGCAAAAAATTAAGTAAATAATACAAAAATAAAACAATTACACAATCTAAGAATGATAGATTATTTCAAAATAATCTTGAGTAAAGAAAATAACTGAAAACATTTTAATAAACATTTTTAAAAACAATATTAATAACTGAAAAGAAATTTTTCAGAAATAATTTAAGAGCCAAACCCAGGTATCTGGAGTTTTTGTTATTTACATACTTAAGAAGAAAGTACTAAAAATATTCAAGAGGAAAAGAAGTTATCTAAAAAGCCATAAAATTGACCTCAAAATTTTACTGTGTAACACCAAAATATCAGAAGGCAATAAAGCAATAAATATCTACAAATCTTTGAGGGAAATGAGGATTTTATTTTTAGGGAAATCATTTTTCATTTGTGATTCTTATCCTCTGTTACATATAAAATTAAAAGTGCTTCCTAATTGGTCATTCTTCTTCCTCCAATTTCTCAGCTGACTGAGGCTTTCCAGTACTCTGCCAGTTTTTGTTTGTTTGTTTTTGTGGTGTGTGTGTGTGTGTGTGTGTGTGTGTGTGTGTTGTTTTTTGTTTTGGTTTGGTTTTTTGGATGGCAGCAGTAGTTATTGGCCTGTCCTTCAGGACAAACTGACAGGGGTAGGGAACACCTCAGTAGAAATGTACCAACTCTCTAATATCCTCCAAACAAGTCACTGTGAGATAACTATGAGATAAATATGTTTCAAACTGCCTTTAGTGAGCTGTACCTGAATCTAATGTCTAGATCCCGTGTACAGTTGAGGACTCGCCCATATATAGACCCCACATTCCCTCTTACACTGGCTGAGACTTAGAATGAAATGAGCAGAGTGTCTTCTAAGAGGAGAAGACATCTTCATGAGAATCATTCAAGAATACAGAACATGCTGGGTCTTTCTAGTAAACCAAAGACTCACTATATTACTCTGTGTAATGTTCACAGCAACTTCTTCATACTTTAAAACTGATATAAACCGGGCGTGGTGGCGCATGCTTGTAATCCCAGCATTCGGGAGGCTGAGACCTGGAGGATTGCGGTTTGCGGACAGCCTGAGCTACTTAGTGAGGCCCTCTGCAACTCAGTGAGACCCAGTTTCAAAATAAAGAATAAAAATAGGGCAGGGGCTGTAGCTCAGAGGTAAAATGCCCCTGGGTTCCATCCCCAGACCCGCAAAAAATAAATAAATAAATAAATAAATAAATAACAAATAAAATAAATAAAACTGATATAGCCGGGTGTGGTGGCACATGCTTGTAATCCCAACATTTGGGAGGCTGAGGCAGGAGGATTGCAGTTCCCAGACAGTCTCAGCCACTTAGTGAGACCCTCTGCAACTTGATGAGACTCCTTTCAAAATAAAGAATAAAAAAATAGGGATGAGGGTATATAGCTCAGAGGTAGAATGCCCCTGGGTTCCATCCCCAGTACTGCAAATTTTAAAAACTGATATTTTTATTGTCATGGTTTTGTCAGATTTTTCTATATCATATCATCTAGCATTTTGCTATAGAGTTAAAGTCTATTCATGTTTATATATTTGCTATAAATGAATATTTTACAGAACTTAATGATTAGAAGAGTTTTACAGTTGATATTCTCAGGTTTCCTAGGAGTGTAAACATATGCAAATAGTCATGACTTTCTCTCTTCCTTTGAAATAGCCATGTCTCTCATTTCAATTTGATGGCCTCTTATAAGGCCCAACTCTTTCAGACAAAAACATTATATAAAAATATCTTGTTCCTGATTTTGATGGCAGTGAGCTTAGTGTTTTACTATTATGTAGCACCATGTTTATTTTTAGATAATCCATTATAGCACATTGAAAACATTCTACTCTTAGTTTCTTAAGAGTTCTTTTACAAAATTTAAACCTGCATGTTTTTCAGTGCTTTTTCTTTACTAACTACTATGAATATTACAGAACTCTTATTGTTTTGCCTAGAATTATGATGCATTATGTTAATTGATTTTCTTCTATTTTGAAGTAAATGAAGAAAATATCTTCATATTTCCAGAATATACTAATAGACCATGCTTAGAAATGACAAATGAGTCTTTTGATGTATACTGTATTCAGTTTGCTATCATTTTATTTTTTGTTTCAATGTCATGAGATCGGTCTATAGTTTCCTTTTGTAAACTATCAGTATTATACTGCTCCAAAACATTTTTCAGATCTATTTAAACTGTGCATTGAAGAATATTGTAGGAATATTCTGAAGAATATTATAGGAATCTCCATTATTCACTTCTTTCATGGAAGCACTAATCACTACAAATTCCCAAAAGATAGAATACTGCTTGAATTTATTTTCTTAGCAAAAAGGGAAAATTCCAGGGCTTCCATTTGCCTTTTCTACCATCTCATCCCTTTCTCAGAGTCATAAATCCAAAGTGAGAATTCTTCTAGTTCCTGGGGTTATGTATTACAACCAAGTCAAGAAATAGAAAAATAACTATGAGATGAGGCCCTGTTTAGCTCTCCATGAGATAGATTTGAAGCAGAATGCTATCACCTGAGCCCAATAAATTTCCACTCAGACTAACTGAATGCAGTAGTATCATGGGTTTCCAGAAATTAATGTGAGTTCAGAGTACCTAGCAATCATGGAAGAGCCTGGGATATTTTTGTCCCTAGTGCACTATTATCTCATAAGGTGTGGCAGGACTGTTTGGGAAGGATTAGGAGGAAGACTTTCAGTGTGTATCTGTGATGTTACGATAGGGTTGTGACCCCAATACATAGACTCCCCTTTATTCAAGGCATTCCATTATTTTCCTGAGGTCCAGGAATTCAGTTACTGAAATTATCTTCTCATTAGCTCACATTAGGCCATAGTTCATTGAGTTTCAGTGGGATTCTTGGGTCTTTTTTTTTTTCTTTTTTCAGTTATGCAAGTCAAAAATAACTTCAGTGTACCATCTTCAATCTTTGTCCCAGCTACTAATCAAAGATCTCTGCAGATTCTGATAATGGGAATAACCTCTGACCTTGCTCCCTCTCCTTGTTAATTCTCATTAAATAACCTTTACCTCTGAATCTTTTCATACTTATTTCAGCACCAGTGAACAGTGATTTATCTTACCACTGTCTTCTCCTATAAAAAATAGGCAAGGGACATTTTTTGTTTGCATTAAAGAATGGAGATTTTATATCTAAACTTCATGGAATACGAGACAAAATTACAAAATAAAACCCTGGTCTCAGTCAGCCAATCAAATCAAACTACTCCCATTTGATAAATATGGATCACTGAATCTAGAAGTTTTCATACACAGGCCTCTATCAAAGCATTCAGCAATGTCAAAAATGATGTTTTTCCTTCTTTGACTGAGGACCCAAACAAGCATTCTCACACACATTTTTTAGAGCCTTGCCAACATAAATTGGCAACATCCCACAATGCTTTTGATGTTAAAGTCTTCTAGGTTAAGTCCCCTGAGATATGCTTTTTTTTTCAGTTGGCTTAGAAATGAAGGACAGAAGTAGAAAACAAGGAAAATTAGCTTAATCTATAAAGTAAGTCCCTCTCATGAAGAAGTTTTATATCATTAAACAAGATATGATTAATGCTACCACCGAAGAGAGAAGGGGCTGTATGGTTGACCAGGAAAGCAGAGGGGTGGGCTCTCTATTCCATGTTTTAGTTTCCTTTTTTCAGGTGCTACACTATTTTTCACACAATAAATCTGTTAAGATGATGCATTCAAGCCGGGCATGGTGACGCACGCTTGTAATCCCCACGCTTGGGAGGCTGAGACAGGAAGATCGCGCAGGTTAGAAGCCAGCCTCAGCTGGCTTAAGAGGCCCTGTTTCCAAAAATAAAATAGGTCTGGGAGTGTAGCCTGGAGGTAGAAGGACTTCCAGAAACCCCAGTACCACCAAAAAAAAAAAGATGATGCCTTCAGTTGGCATTGTATTTTAGTAAACCACATCTTATTTGAACTTAGAAGAATATAGAAACTAAAATTTCTTTGGTTTCTGTTCATTTGTTAAGCCAAGACATCTGAACAGGTCTTTTTAAGTTATTCAATTTATTAAAAGTTCCTCTCTCTCTCTCTCTCTCTCTCTCTCTCTCTCTCTCTCTCTCTCTCTCTCTCTCTTTTATTCTCTCCATGCCTGGCTATTTTATGGTGATGGCTACTTGATCTTCTGAAGCTTCCATTGAGTACCACTTTATTTCAGGTAACTACAGGTGATAAAATAATGTTCTCTTTTATAAATACTGTCCACAGCTGGACGTGGTGGTGCACGCTTGTAATCCCACTATTGGGGAGGCGGAGACCAGAAGATCACAGTTCACAGACAGCCTCAGCTACTTAGTGAGGCCCTTTGCAACTCTCGTGAGACCATGTTTCAAAATAAAGAATAAAAAAATAGGGCTGGGAGTGTAGCTTGGAGGTACAATGCACCTAGGTTCCATCCCCAGTACTGAAAAAAAAAAAAAAACCAACATTCCACACACTGTCAGTTTCCCTCACTGCTACCTGGATCTTTACCACCTACATGCACACATGGATACATGCCTGTGTCTGCACTCATGCATCCCTACTTGCACTGGTACATGTATGTCTGCACCACAAACATGCTTCTCTTTTTAAGGAGTGTTTGTTTGTAATCGTATCCTGTGATAATTTTTATAGAGTTAGAAAACAACAGAAATATCTCCAGATGAGAGTAACTAGGAAGAAAAGTGAATTAAAATCTATGGTACAAAAAGAACATCTGAAAATTTGTTGGAAGATTTGAGTGTATTCTAGAGGTGCTTTCAAATAGAACTTTAACAACAGAAACCAACTCTGAAAATATTAACCAAAGAATGATTTCATTAGAATGACCATGGACAACTGATAGAATTAATAATTTGTCTAGAAGACAGTCCATAAACTAAAAGAAGCTAGGTATGACAGGACACATCCAGTGTGTTGTCATGGAGATTGTTATTGGCATTATCATATCCCCAGATGCCATACCCTTCATTTTAGAACATTCCAGAATATTCATTCTGAGCTGCCCCTGCATCTTTGTTTCATTCATTCATAATCAAAATTCCGAGATGACAGCTTGCACAAGGCCCTATTTCTGCATCCAAGGAAAGCAATTACATGGCCATTTCAGCTTGTATTAATAGGATATGGGTCCTGCCTCTTATGACAATGCACACCAACATAGATAAGGAGTCCCAAAGAGGATCCACCTTTTTCCCAATAAAAAATACTTCCTACATAAAAAGTTACTTTTTTTTCCATGTTACAGAAAATGATCTATGCATCTGATTTTTTTATTTATTTATATTTTTTGCAGTACTGGGAATGAAACCCAGGGGCATTCTACCTTCGAGCTATAGCCCCAGCCCAATTTTTTATTCTTTATTTTGAAACAGGGTCTCACTGAGTTGCAGAGGGCCTCACTAAGTAGCTAAGGCTGTCTGAGAACCACGATCCTCCTGTCTCAGCCTCCCAAAAGCTGGGATTACGTGCATGCATTACCATGCCTGGCTCTGTATCTGATCTTTTAAATTATAAAATAAATCATCACTAAAACAATCTGACTCCAGAGCATTTTATTAATAAATCTATGTCAACATTACCTATCTTTTTATGATTATTACTATGTTACCTACCAATTACCCCTCAAAGAATTTACAGCCAATATTATTATGATCATACTTCTTTTACTCTAACATTAAGCAGAATGCCAGGCAAAGAATGGGCTCTGAGAAAAACTTCCTAAGAGCATAGTTTACAAATGCTAATTCTTATTAAAAAGCTCATTGAAAATACTGTTGTGTTTGTTTGGGGGCATCTCCTGATTTTGTGACTGCATTGTTAAGATTCTTCCAAAGAAACCAAACCCATAATTAAATAACTGGACTGGGCATTAAGAATGATCCATGCATAGGGAAATAAGGCCAGTAAATCTGTGGATTATAGAGGGATTGAAGAAGCCAAGGGCAGACATCAGTGTCTTCCTCAAAAATGGGTCATTTGAATGAAACAATGAATCCAAAATAGCAAAAGTTAGACTGTATTGTACCTAAAATGACAATAAAAAATTGTTATTACAATTTATAAGCATTGTTAATGGGACCTTTAAAATAAATATAGAAAACAGCTATAATCAAAATTGAGCTAAACCATCTAATTTTGCAAGCATAAGGAGTGAGCTAAAGGTGAGGTCGTCTACCATTTGTTAGAAACATGTTGAGATTTGGAACTATCAAAAACTAAAACCATCCAATTCAGCCCAATTCTTGAGATGAAAATTAAAAATACTCTAGTAATCATAAGAATCCCTTTAAAAGTGAGCACATGTTTATACAAGATATCATTATGGTGCTGTTTTCTTAACCAAAGATTCCGAACCCAAGCACCTGAATAAAAATGCAAGGCCAAAATTAGGCAGGAAGTGACCATTTCAGAAACCTCTGGGTAACTGAAGGATATGTGAGTGCTTTCTTAAGGCTTTTACTACTGCTTTTTAGACTTTTTTTAAAACTAGTCCAGAAGGAAAATTATAAGGTGGAATGAAAAAAAGATGAAAACTCCCAGCAAAATGATGACATGTCAGTCCTTTTCAAAGATGCTTGGAAGAGTCTTTACAATGGCCCCTCTTGATTTTTAAGCACCCAAAATGTGCAAATCGTTGCATTATTTTTCATCATGACAGAAAGTGTTTGCATTTTTATTTTTGTGGGGCTGGAGCAGAGGAATTCCTAGGAAAGAAGATGGCACCATGCCAATGTTCAGAAGCTGATGTGAGTGAGGATCCAGGTGACTAGCAAGTATACTGTGTCACCATTTGCAAATAACTTTTCTTAACATTCACCACCCAAACACAACCCTATAGATAAAGTAATTAATATCACAATTTAACAGTTCAGAAAGTTCAGAATGCATAAGTGATTTCCCAACATCATTTCCATGTAACAAAACTTGACTCCAAATTGATTTGGTTGACGTGACCACCCATCCAGACATCACCTTCCACATTACTGCTCTCCATTGAATGGTTTAACTTTCAAGCCCAAACATCAGACTTTAGTGGAAAAAAATAAAGATAACTACATAACTTTAAAAAAAAAAACTCCATATCAGTTTTGAGAGTCCCCTTGAGTGTGAAAAAGAACTGCAACTTGCCTCTGACCCACAGAATATTGCAAAGGGACGGGATGTCATGCCTGTGGTTACTTTGCTTTATGCAAGACTCCATCTGCCTTGTTAGCAGACCCAGTATAATCTCCAACTGAACGTGAAGAAATAATCACAAAGGAGCCAAAACACACGCTGGAGTAAAGACAGCCATTACAACAAGTGGTACAGAGAAAAGTGAATACCCACATGTAGAAGAATGAAACTAGACCCCAATCTCTCATCCTGCATAAGAGTCAACACAAAAGTCAATTCAAGCTGGGTCAAAGACCTAGAAACCAGACCAGAAGCTTTGCAATTACTAGAAGAGGGCTTTATAGGCACTAACTGAGACTTCCTTGACAAAACCCCCTAAGCTCAGGAAATAAAACTGAGAATTAATAAATGGGATGGCATCAAATTGAAAAGCTTTTACACAGCAAAGGAAACCATCAAGAGTCTGGAAAGCATACAAAAATGTAGAAAAAACTTTCCATCTATTCTTCTGATGCAGAACTATCTAGAATATAGAAAGAACTTTAAAAACAGAATACTAAAAATACATATAACCCAATTAAGAAGTGGATAGAGCCAAGCATGGTGGCACACGCTTGTAATCCCAGCATTTGGGAGGCTGAGACCGGAAGATCACAGTTCACAGACAGCCTCAGCTACTTAGGCACTTCACAACTTAGTGAGACCCTGTTTCAAAATAAAGAATATAAAATAGGGCAGAGGGTGTAGCTCAGAGGTCGAATGCCCCGGAGTTCCATCCCCAGACCTGAAAAAAATAAAGAAAGAAGTGGATAGATACTTCTCAAAAGAAGAAATACAAAAAGCCAATAAATAAATGAAAAAATGTTCAAAATCATTAGCAATTAGGGAAATGCAACTCAAAACCACACTGAGATTCTATCCAACACCAGTTAGAATGGCAATTATTAAGAATACAAATAATAACAAATGCTGGTGAGAATGGGCAGGAGGGACTCTTAAACACTGTTGGCGGGACTATAAATTAGTATAACCACTATCAAGAACACTGTAAAGATTCCTCAAAAGACTAGGAATAGAACCACCATGCAACTCAGCTATACTACTCAATATTGTCCCAAACAACTGAAGTCAGAATACTATACTTATACGATCATATTCATGTTTGTAGAAGTACAATTCGCAATAGCCAAATTATATCAAGCAGTGTATCCATACAAGAAAATGTGGTATATACACACAATGAAATTTTACTCAGCCATAAAAATCAACAAAATTATGTCAGTTGCAGGAAAATGGAACTAGAGACTATTGTGCTGAGATCAGTCTGCCACAGAAAGTCAAGAATTAATTCTCTTTTCAACCCTGGAACCACATGGAAGCTAGAGAGAAAACAGAGAACAAAGGACACTTTGGATAATTGAGAAAAGAGAGAACAGCAAAATAGTGGAAAGAGATTAAGGAAGGGAGGTGGTGAGGAGAAAGGGAGATACTGATGAAATAGTTCAAATTATGCTGTGCCTATGTATGAAGGTATCACTACAGGTCTAGCTGTTATGTATGGGGAGAAGTGAGGAGCAGGATGGTACCTGAAGGGAATCACCAAGACCTGTGTGCATGTCTGTTCACAAAAAAATTATTTTTGTATTAGTACATTGTAGTTCTAAATCTTAATGGAGTACAAGATGATAGAGACAAACATGTACACATCAACTAATTAGGCCTAACCAATTCCCACCCCATTCCCTACCCCAACCCTCCTTCTCATATTTGGTTTAGTGATTGACTTTGATATGTTTGTGAATGTACATCATGTGAATTAGATAATTTCACTATTCCCCCTCCCATCCTCTCAGTTAGGTCACCTTATTTGCTCATATATAGTATCTCATTCTTCATCTAGATTTCTTCCTGTTACCCATTTTCTCCCTAGCTTCATCACATTAAGGATATCATCTGATTTCTTAATGTTTGTCACTGACTAATATCATTTAGCATAATGTTTTCTAGTTCCAACCATTTCCCTATAAATGATATAATTTTTTATGGCTGAGTAAAATTCCATTATCCCATAGATTTGTAATTCATTCATCTGTTCATGAACATCTTGGCTGGTTCCATAGTTTGGCAATGGTGAATTGTGTACCTATGAACATAAATATGCATACAACAGTTTGGTATTTTGGTTTTCTTTCTTTTGGATAGGTACCCAAAGTGGTATTGCAGGATCATATGGTAAGTTCATTTTCATTCTTCTGAGAATCCTTCATACTGTTTTTCAAAGTGATTGCACTAATTTGCAATCCCACCAACAATATATTAAAGTTCCCACTTCTCCACATCCTCTCCAGCATTTGTTGTTGTTTGTGTTTTGAATGATTGCCATTCTAGTTGGAGTTAGGTGAAATTTCAGAGTAGTTTTGATTTGCATCTCTGATTGCTAATAATGTTGAGCATTTTGTCATGTATTTATTGTCCATTTGAATTTCTTCTTTTGTGAAGTGTCTATTTAATTCACTTTCCCATTTTTGATTCGGTTATTTGTTTTCTTAGTGCTGAGTTTCTTGAGTTCTCTGTATATTCTAGATATAAGTCCTCTATTGGCTGAGTAGGTGACAAAAGTCTTCTCCCATTCTGTTGGCTCTCCGTTAAGGTTCTTGATGGTTTCCTTTGCTGTAACAAAAGCTTTTCAGTTCAATCCAATCCCATGTATTGATCCATCTTTTCATTTCTTGTTCCTTCAGAGTCTTGTTGGAAAAGTTTTTACCTGTGCCAATGTGTTGCAGTGTTGAACCTAGGCCGTCTTCAAGGAGCCTCAAGGTCTCTGGTCAAATTAATAAGTCTTTGATCAATCTTGAATTGACTCATGTGCAGGGTGAGAAAGTGGGATTTATTTCCATTTTTCTGCATATGGTTAACCAGTTTTGCCAACACCATTTGTTGAACAGGCTATCTTATTTCTAGTATATGTTTTTGGAGCCTTGTCAAAAATCAATTGGCTGTAAGTGTGTGGATTTGTTTCTGATTTGTTTCTCCATAGGTCTATATCTCTGTTTTTGTGCCAGTACCATGTTGTTTTTATTACTATAGCTTTGTAGTATACTTTATTCTTTTCATTTTTTATTTTTTTTATTTAATTTTTTGTTGGTGCATTATAGTCATACATGTTAATGGGATACAAGATGGTGGAGATATACATGCAAACATCACCCAATTAGTCCTTACCCAATTCCTACCTGACCTTCTCATATTTGACTTAGTGATTAATATTGATATGTTTGTTAAAGTACATCATGTGAATTAGAGAATTTCCCTCTTCTTCCCTCCCATCTCCCATCTCCTCAGTTAGGTTGCCTTATTTGCTCATCTATAGTATCTCTTTCTTCATCTAGAGTTCCTCCTATGACCCATTTTCTCCCTAACTTCTCCATATTAGGGAGAGCATACAATTTCTTATCTTTTGACTGACTGATATTATTTAGTATAATTTCCTCCAGTTCCATCTGTTTCCCTGTAAATGATGTAATATTTTTCTTCTTTATGGCTGAGTAAAATTCCATTGTATACAATATCCCATAGTTTTGTAATCCATTCTTCTGTTCATGAACATCTTGGCTGGTTCCATAGTTTGACTATGGTGAATTGTGCACCTATGAACATAGATACGCATGTATTCGTTTGGCAGTTTGGTTTCCTTTCTTTTGGGTAGATACCCAGATGAGGTATTGCTAGATCAAATGAAAAGTTCACTCCCATTCTTCTGAGGACCCTTCATACTGTTTTCCAAAGTGGTTGCACTAATTTGCAATCCCACCAACAATGTTTTAGAGTTCCTACTTCTCCACATTCTCACCAGCATTTGTTGTTGCTTGTGTTTTGAATGATTGACATTCTAGTTGGAGTTAGGTGAATTCTCAGAGTAGTTTTGATTTGCATCTCTGATTGCTAATGATGTTGAGCATTTTTCATGCATTTATTGGCCATTTGAATTTCTTCCTTCATGAAGTTTCTATTTAGTTCACTTGCCCATTTTTGATTGGGTTATTTGTTTTCTTAGTGCTCAGTTTCTTGAGTTCTCTGTATATTCTACGTATTAGTCCTCCAGCAAAGGAATAGGTAGCAAAAAATCTTCTCCCATTATTTTGGCACTTGGCTGAGGTTCTTGACAGTTTCCTTTGCTGTAGAGAAGCTCTTCAGTTTAATGCAATCCCATGTATTGATTTGTCTTTTATTTTCTTGTGCCTTTGGGGTCTTGTTGAGAAAGTTTTTATCTGTAACTATGTGTTGCAGTGTTGGACCTATGCCCTCTTCAAGGAGCCTCAAGGTTTCTGGTCTAATTTCCAAGTCTTTGATCAATCTTGAATTGACTCTTGTACAGGGTGAGAAAGTGGGATTTATTTCCATTTTTCTGCATATGGTTAACCAGCTTTGCCAACATTTGTTGAAGAGGCTATCTTCTTTCCAGTATATGTTTTTGGCCTCTTTGTCAAAAATCAATTGGTTTTAAGTGTGCAGATTTGATCTGAGTCTTCTATTCTGCTTCACTGGTCTATATATCTGTTTTTTTTGTGCCAGAAATATGCTGTTTTTATTACTCTGGCTTTGTACTACAGTTTTAAGTCAGGTTTTGTGATGCCTCCTGCATGGGTTTATTGTTGTTGTTGTTTGCTTTTGGGGGGGTTTGTTGTTGTTGTTTGGGGGGATTTTTGTTTTCTTTTCTTTTCTTTTTCTTTTTTTTTTTTTCTGAGAACTACTTTGGCTATTCTTTTTTCCAGTGTTTGATTTTGGCCCCTTTGTCAAAAATCAATTGGCTGTAAATGTGCAGATTTGTTTCAAGTATTATGATTACTCCTTTTTTTGTTGTTGTTGTTGTTGTTGTTGCTGAGAACTACTTTGGCTATTTTGGGTTTTTTGTTGTTCTAGATGAATTTAAGAAATGATTTTTCATTGTCTGTGAGAATTGACCTTGGCAAGTTCATGGATATTGCATTGAATTTGTAGGTCACTTTTAGGAGTATAGCCATTTTGATGATATTTATTCTGCCTATCCATGAACATGAAAGATCTTTTCCTCTTCTAAGGTCTTCTTTGATTTCTTTTTTCAATATTATATAAATTTTTGTAGATGCCTTTTACTTCCTTGGATAGGTTTATTTCTAAGCATTTTTTGTGTGTGGGATATCCTGAGTGGAAGTGTTTCCTGGATTTCTTTTGTGGTGAATTTATGGTTGATATACAGAAAAGCTTATAATTTTTTAAGATTGATTTTGTATACAGATACTTTGCTATGTTTGTTGATCAGTTCTTTAAACCTTTTGGTTGAGTTTGTTGGGTCTTCTAAGTATAGTACCATGACATCTGCAAATAGTAAAAGTTTGAATTCTTTTTATTTGTACTCCTTTGATTTCCTTTTCTTGCCTTATTGCTCTGACTAGAGACTCAAGTACTGTATTGAAAAGAAGTGGTAATAATGAACATCCTTGTCTTGTTCCTGTTTTAGGGGGAATTCTCAGTTTTTTCCCACTTAATACGATGTTGGCTGTGAGCCTATTGTAGGTTGCTTTTATGATTTTGAGATATGTTCTTTCTATTCTGGTTCTCTGCTGCACTTTTACCATGAATGGATATTGGATTTTATCAAAAGCTTTTACAGCATCTATTGAAATGATCATTTAATTTTTGTCTTTGGTTCTGTTTATGTGATGAATTACATGGATTGATTTTCATATGTTGAACTAGTCTTGCATCCTGGGATGAACCCTACTTGGTCATAGTGTATGGATTTCTTGATGTGGTTTTGAATGCATGTTGATAGTATTTTGTTTAGCAGTTTTGCATCCAAGTTCATCAACAATATAGGCGTGTAGTTTTCCTTCCTTCAGTTGTCTTTATTTGGTTTTAGTATTAATGTGGTGTTGGTTTCATACAGTGTAATTAGGGGAGTCCTGTTTCTTTCTATTTCATGAAATAGATTGAGTAGTATTGGGATTAGGTCTTCTATAAAGGTTTTATAAAATTCACTTTGGAAACTATCTGTTCCTGGGCTTTTTTTATGGTAGGCTCTTTATTGCTGTTTCATTCTCTTTGATTGCTATTGGTTAATTTAAATTTTCTATATCTTCTTTACTCAGTTTAGGAAAGTTATATTTATCTAGAAAGTTGTTACTTTCTTCCAGATTTTCTTTTTTGGGGAGTATAATATTTCAGAGTAGTTTTTTATAATCTTCTGTATTTCTCCATTGCTGATAGTACTATCTCCTTTTTCATCTATTATCTTTGTAATTTGGATTTATTCTTTTTTGTTAAGTTGGCTGGTGGTTTATCTATCTTGTTAACATTTTAGAAATCAGCTTTCTTATTTTTCTGTATTTTTATATTCTCTACTTCATAGATTTCTGCTCTTATTTTAATAGTTTCCTGTCTTTTACTGGCTTTAGAGTTAGACTGTTCCTGTTTTTCAAGAGCATTGAGGTGAGGTGTGTGATTAGGTTATTTATTTGGTATTTTTCTCTTCTTCTGTGGGCACTCAGTGCAATGAATTTTCTTCTTAATATTGCCTTCAAGGTGTTTCAGAGATTTGACATGTTGTATCTCTATTTTCATTTGTTTCTAGGAATTTTTTAATTTCACTCATTTCTTTTATGCCCCATTCTTCATTTAGTAATGTGGTATTCAGTCTCCATATGTTTATGTGGTTTCTCTGGGTCTTCTTATAGTTGATCTCTAGTTTCATTCCATTATGATCTGAAAAGACACAGGGAAGTATGTCACATTTTGTGAATTTGCTAGTACTCATTTTGTGGCCCAGGATGTGATCTATTTTGGAGAAGGTTCCATGAGCAGCTGAGAAAAATGTGAACTCTGCTGTAGTTGGGTGGAATATTCTAATAGGTTTAATGTGTCTAATAGGTCTATTGGGTTGATGGTGTTCTTTAAGTCTAAGGCATCTTTATTGACCTTTTGTCTAGTAGATTGGTCTAGCAGTGTGAGAGGGGTGTTAAATTCTCCCAATATCATTGTATTGGGACATATGTGTGACTTAATGTCACAAAGAGTTTGTTTTATGAAAGTAGCTGCACCTATGTTTGGGGCATAAATGTTGACTATCATTTTTTTCTTGCTGGATTGTTCCTTTTCCATATTAAAAAAATGACCTGCTTTGGCTCTTCTAATAAGGTGGGGCTTGAAGTCTAACTTGTCTGATATCATAGTTGCTACTCCTGCTTGCCTTTGAGTTCCATTAGCATGGATTACCTTGCTCCAGGCCTTTACCTTTAGTTTGTTACTATCTTTTCTTGTAAGATGTATTTCTTGCAGGCAGCAGATAGATGAATTCTGATTTTTAATACATTTTAACACTTTATGTCTTTTTATTGAGGAGTTGAGACCATTTATGTTTTGTGTGATTATTGAAAGATGATTCTTAATTCCTAAAATTTTGAGTTTTAATTTCTGTTTGAGGTAGTATTTGTTCTTCTTTTCCTAGTTGTTTTCTTTTGGAAATTCTTGTTTCTCTGGTTCTGGCATGTATTGCTTATTTCTTCTTCTTCTTCTTCTTCTTCTTCTTCTTCTTCTTCTTCTTCTTCTTCTTCTTCTTCTAATTTTTTATTGGTGCACTGTATTCATACATCATAGTGGGATACAAAAAAACTTTTGTAGACATACATGTACACATCGCCCAGTCAGCCCCCACCCAATCCCCACCCCATTCCCTCCCCATCCCTCCTTCCCATGCTTGGCTTATTGGTTGACATCTAGTATTATAGCAATTTATCCTAAATTAAAAATGATAATCTAATATGGAATATGGACTCTAGATACCCAAAACAATCTCAAAAAAGAACAAAGCTAGAAGATATATATTTTCTGATTTCATGCTTATTTCTTCTTTAAAGTTAATCTCTTTGGATATTTTCTCTAGTGCTGGTTTGAAAGACACAAATTCTTTCAGCTTCTTTTTGTCCTGGAAGTTTTTATTTCCCCATCTAACTTGAGAGATAGTTTTGCTGGGTAGGTAATTTGAGCTGCAGGTTGTTTTCTTTCAGAGTTTGGAATATGTTACTCCAGGCCCTTTTGACTTTTATGACTTGGTTTGGGAATTCTGGAGTGATTCTAATTGGTTTGCCTCTGAATTTCACTTGGTCTTTTGTTTTTTTCTTTAAGATTATATCCTTGACCGGACATGGTGGCACATGCTTGTAATCCCCGTGCTTGGGAGGCAGAGACAGGAGGATAGAGACAGGAGGATCACGCTGGTTCGAAGCCAGCCTCACTGGCTTAAGAGACCCTGTTTCCAAATAAAAAATATAAAAATGGGTCTGGGAGTGTAGCTGGAGGTAGAAAGGTTTCCAGGAACCCCAGTACCACCATATATTTATACATATACATTATATATATCCTTGGCTTCTTCATTGATCGGTTTATATGTGGCATGGTGAACCTTTTCTCTGGTCTTGTCTAATGGGGGTTCTATAAGTTTTCTGTACCTGTGTATCAACTTCTTGTTCTATTTTTGAAATTTTTTCTGATATTACTTCTTTGAAAAGATTGCTGATGCCTTTGGTTTCACCTTCTGTTTCCTCTTCTATGCCTATTATTCTTAGGTTTGCTCTTTTAAGATGGGCCCATATCTCTCCAATGGCCAATCTGTCAAATTGTTTTTTTCTAAGTTATATACTATGTGTTCATAGGTCCCTTCATGCTTTCCACAGATAAGGAGCCTGAGTTTATCCCTAGGTGTGTAGGTGGCAGGAGCCTCTGGGACCAAACCCAATGTCTAAATAAAAGTCTCTGTTCTTCACAGCTAGAACTTGGTTATTCTGACTTTTCCCCATTTCCCACAGTTGGGTGGTGTGTAGTGACCTCAGAGATCCTACTCTTTAGATCTAGTATTAAGCACAGGTCTCTCTCCACACTTTCCACTGATGCAGAGGCTAAGCCTTTTTGAACCTCTGCTATGTTCAACAGCAGACTCTATCCCCATTTTTGCAGGGTTGAACTGCAAAGTCTTAGACCCAGGGAGTTTAACACAGCTGCATGAGTCCCTGTGAATGTCATGCTGAACATTCTTCCATCGGGATGGTGGGTTCACTTACGGTGTTATTAAGTGCCTCTCTGGTTATCTGGAGGGTGTGGTGAACTCGGCTGCCACTGCTGCAAGTTGTAGCCAGGAGTTGTGGAGGAACTGATGGCTTACAAATGCAATGAGCTGCAGCTACTGACTTCATTTCAACTTGTTGGTTTGTTTCCTGTTTTTCTGGCAGTTGGGTGCTGTGATGCATGATGTCACCACCATGACACCCACAGCCACAGCCATTGGAGACAGGTGGAATTCTCTTCTGCTCTCTGTTCAGTCTTCTAGCATTTTTTACTGCCACCTTTTACTTGTCTTTTTTTTTTTTTCTTTTGTAAGAATGCTGTATTTATGGCAATGGAGACTGGGTGTCAGCAGAACTGATATGTAATGCTTCCCTCGGTCGCCATCTTTCCAGAAGTCCCCTGTTCACATAAATATGAACCCCACTAAAATGTATAATTACAATGTACCAATAAAAATTTTCTTTTAAAAAGTAAGCTGTTACATTGTGAGAGGACCATTTGATAGAAAACTACAAGGTAACCTTGAGAACATGTGGCCTTCCGAGAACAGCCAGTGAGGAGCCAAGGCCTTAAGTGCCTAAAGGCAATGAAGAAATGCAATCTGAACAGTATTAACAAAGATTAGAAGTGTACTCTCCATAAGAGAATTCCCCAAAGGTGAATGTAGCCAGGCATACATCTCAAGGGCAGCCTTTGAGATCCCAAGCAGAGAACATAACTCACCTGTGCCTGGACTCCTGACCCATACCAACCATAATACAATAAATCTGTATTATTTTATTTTTTTAACAATTTTTTTATTGAACATAAATAGTATACATTTACACTATATTTGGTGCCCTCTCCCCCCCCGCCCCCATTTTCCCTTCCCCCCTCCCACCAATGGTTGTCCAGGTTAACCATATCTTATTCATAATTTTACACATGTTCAAGTGTAGACCCTTATTAATCAAGACCGGCCTTCCTCCTCTCCTATCTTACCATCTAAACTTAGCTAGTATTTCCCCTTCAATATCTGGAGACCCACTGGTATTCTTTGTGTTTCCTAGTTTGGACATATTAGAGGAAACATATGTATCTTCTTCTTCTGTGCTTGGCTGATCTCACTTAACATTATGTTCTCCAGGGCTTTCCATCTTCTTTCAAATGATATAATTTTGTTCTTCTTTATGGCTGAATAGAATTCCATTGTGTGTATTTCCCACAGTTTTGCTATCCATTCATCTGTTGATGGTGATCTGGGTTGGTTCCATATTTTGGCTATTACAAATTGTGCTGCTATGAACATAGGTATGCATATGTTGCTGTAGTTCTCTGAATTCAACCCCTTTGGAAAGATACCCAGGAGTGGTATAGCTGGGTGGATCTATTATACCACCATATAGTGGTATATGGTGGATCTATTCCCACCTTTCTTAGGAATCTCCACACAGATCTCCATAGTGGTTGAACTAGTTTGCATTCCCACCAACAGTGTAAAAGAGTTCCTCTTTCCCCACATCCTCGCCAGCATTTGTTGTTGTTTGATTTTTTTATGCTTGCTACTCTGACTGGGGTTAGATGGAATCTCAGTGTAGTTTTGATTTGCATCTCCCTGATGGCCAGTGATGAAGAACATCTTTTCATGTATCTATTAGCCCTTTGTATCTCTTCTTTTGTGAAGTGTCTATTTAGTTCATTTGCCCATTTCTTGATTGGGTTGTTTGTTTTGCTAGTGTAGAGTCTTTTGAGCTCTTTGTATACTCTGGATATTAGCCCCCTATCAGAATGGTGGCTGGTAAAGATCCTTTCCCATTCTGTAGGCTTCCTCTTTAGGTTATTGATAGTTTCCTTTGATGAGAAGAAACTTTTTAGTTTGATGTTATCCCACTTGTTTATTCTTGCTTTAATTTCCTGAGCTTTGGAGGTTTTGTTGAGAAAGTTACTGCCTGTGCCAATATGTTGTAGTGTTGAACCTATGCTCTCCTCTACTAGCTTCACAGTCTCAGGTCTAATTTCTAAGTCTTTGATCCATCTTGAGTTGATTCCTGTGTTTGGTGAGATATAGGGGTTTAGATTCATCTTTTTACAAATGGTTAGCCAGTTCTCCCAACACCACTTGTTGAAAAGGCTGTCTTTTCTCCAGCGTATGTGTTTGGCCCCTTTGTCAAAGATTAATTGACTAAAGATGTGTGGGTTTGTTTCTGTGTCTTCTATTCTAATCCACTGGTCAGTATATCTGTTTTTGTGCCAGTACCATGCTGTTTTTACTACTATTGCTCTATAGTATAGTTTGAAGTCTGGGATTGTAATGCCTCCTGCATGTTTCTTGTTATTGAGAATTGCTTTGGCTATTCTAGGTCTTTTCTTTCTCCATATGAAATTCATGATTGATTTTTCTAGGTCTCTGAAGAATGCCACTGGTATTTTAATGGGAATTGCATTGAACCTATAGATCAGTTTTGGCAGAATGGCCATTTTGATGAAATTTATTCTGCCTATCCATGAGCACGGGAGATCTTTCCATCTTCCAAGGTCTTCCTCAATTTCTTTCTTTAATGTTTTATAGTTTTTGTTGTAGAGGTCTTTTACATCTTGGGTTAGGTTTATTCCTAGGTATTTTATTGGTTTTGAGGTTATAGTGAATGGAATTGTTGTTTTTATTTCTTTCATTGTGGATTCGTTGTTGGCATAAAGAAAAGCCACTGATTTCTTTAGGTTGATTTTATAACCTGCGACTTTGCTGAATTTGTCAATCAGGTCCAGAAGTCTTTTGGTTGAGTTCTTTGGGTCTTCCAGATAGAGGATCATGTCATCTGCGAATAAGGATAATTTTAATTCCTCTCTTCCTATGTGAATTCCTTTGATTTCCTTCTCTTGTCTGATTGCTGCAGCAAGAGTCTCAAGGACTATGTTGAAAAGGAGTGGTGATAGTGGGCATCCTTGTCTTGTTCCTGACTGTAGCGGAAATTCTTGCAGTTTTTTCCCATTCAATATAATGTTGGCTTTGGGTTTGCAGTATATTGCCTTAATGATGTTGAGGTACTTTCCTTCTATCCCAATTTTTTGCAGTGTTTTTAACATAAATGGGTGTTGGATTTTGTCGAATGCTTTTTCAGCATCTATTGCTATGATGATGTGGTTTTTGTTCTTGATTCTATTTATGTGGTGAATAACATGTATTGATTTGCATATGTTGAACCAGCCTTGTTTTTCTGGGATGAAACTGACTTGGTCATGATGTATTATTCTCTTGATATAGTTTTGAATGCGTATAGCTAGTATTTTGTTTAGAATTTTTGCATCTATGTTCATTAAGGATATTGGTCTGTAATTTTCCTTTCTTGAAGTATCTTTATTTGGTTTGGGGATTAATGTGATACTGGCCTCATAGAAGGAATTTGGGAGAGTTCCATCTCTTTCAATTTCCCGGAACACGTTATGCAGTATTGGTATTAGTTGTTCACTGAAGGTTTTGTAAAATTCAGCTGGGAACCCATCTGGGCCTGGGCTTTTCTTTGGTGGAAGAATTTTTATTGCCATTTCTATTTCTTTGGTTGTTATTGGTTGGTTTAGGCTTGCTATATCCTCTTGGCTAAGTGTAGGAAGGTTAACTGTGCTTAGAAATCTATCAATTTCTTCCAGGTTTTCAAGTCTATTGGAGTATAAATTTTTAAAGTAGTTTCTGATAATATTTTGAATTTCTTCACTATCTGTGGTGATATCTCCTTTTTCATTTCTAATTTTGATAATTTGAGTTGATTCTCTTTTTCTTTTGATTAGGTTGGCCAGGGGTTTATCAATTCTATTAATCTTTTCAAAGAACCAACTTTTTGTTTTATTGATTCTCTGAATTGTTTTTTTGTTCTCTATTTCATTTATTTCTGCTCTAATTTTGATGATTTCTTGCCTTCTGCTGGCTTTGGGAGTAGACTGTTGCAGAATTTCTAGATCCTTGAGTTGTGTCATTAGGTTCTTTACTTGGTGGTTCTCCGTCCTTTTTATGTGGGCACTCAATGCAATAAACTTTCCTCTTAGTACTGCCTTCATGGTGTCCCATAGGTTTTGGTAGGTTGTGTCTCTGTTTTCGTTTGTTTCCATAAATTTCTTTATTTCTTCCCTAATTTCTGCTCTTACCCATTCGTCATTCAATAGAGTATCATTCATTCTCCATGAATTTGAATACTTTCTTTCAAGTTTCCTGTTGTTGATTTCTACTTTTATTCCGTTGTGATCTGAAAAGATGCAAGGAATTATATTACATTTTTTGAATTTGCTGGTATTTTCTTTGTGTCCCAGGATGTGATCAATTTTGGAGAAGGTTCCATGGGCTGCTGAGAAGAAAGTGTATTCTGTAGTTCCTGGTTGAAATACTCTGAAAATGTCTATTAGGTCCATTTGGTTTATGGTTTCCTTTAGTTCTAACACGTCTTTACTCAACTTTTGCCTTGAAGATCGGTCCAGTGGTGTGAGAGGCGTATTAAAGTCTCCCAGAATTATTGTATTTGGGTCTACTTGGGATCTTATGTCCAGAAGGGTTTGTTTTACAAATGTGGTTGCACCCATATTTGGGGCATAAATATTTACTATCATTATATCTTCTTGGTATATTGTTCCTTTTAGTAAAAGGAGGTGCCCTGATTTGTCTCTTTTGATGTGTTTTAGTTTAAAGTCTGTTTTGTTGGATATTAGGGTTGCTACCCCTGCTCTTTTTTGGTCACTGGTGGCATGGTATATCTTTTTCCATCCTTTCACCTTCAGCCTGTGAATGTCTTTGGCTGTGAGGTGTGTTTCTTGCAGACAGCATATATTTGGATTATGTTTCCTAATCCACATTGCCAGTCTATGTCTTTTGATTGGTGAGTTAAGTCCTTTGACATTAAGAGATATTATTGAAATATGATTTTTGTTTTCTGCCATTTTGTGTTTTGTCTACTCTTGGGTGGTGTGATCTTTCTTCTTTACTTAAGTGGCCCACTTATTAACTTCCTCTCTTCTCTGATTCTGAAGTCTGTTTCTTTTTTCTTCCTTATGGTTTATTTCTTTAAGAATTTTCTCTAGTGTTGGCTTTGAATTCATGAATTTTTTGAGATTCTGTTTATCGTGAAAGACTTTGGATTCGCCATTGATCTTGAATAGTAGTTTTGCTGGATAGATTAATCTGGGCTGGAAGTTATTTTCTTCCAGGGTCTGAATCACGTCGTACCAGTCTCTCCTAGCATTCCTAACCTGGGTTGTATAGTCTGGGGTGATTCTTATTGTTTTGCCTCTATATGTTACCCGACCTTTTTTTCTCGCTGCTTTTAAGATTCCTTCCTTAGCCTCTATATTGGTCATTTTGGTTATTATGTGGCGTGGAGTGGTCATTCTTTGGTTTTGTCTCAGTGGAGTTCTGTATGCCTCCTGGACTTGAAGATCGAAGTCTCTTTCCATATTTGGAAAATTCTCTGAGATTATTTCCTTGAAGATATTACAGATGTCCTTGGTCTGTACCTCTATCCCTTCCTCAATGCCTATTATCCGTAAATTAGGGCGCTTCATATTATCCCATAATTGCTGGATGTTTAGGTTTTGTTGCTGTAAAGATTTCTGTATATCGCTGACTGTGTTTTCGGTTTGGGATGTACTGTCTTCTAATATTGATATTCTGTTTTCCATTTCATCTAATCTTCCAGAGTTTCTTTCAATTGCTGTCTTCATTTCACTTATTGCCTCTTTCATTTCATTCCAGACCTCTTTCTGATTCTTTTTTAGTGTTTCTAATTCACCTCTAACCTCCTCTATACTTGATCTGAATCCTTTCATCATATTGAACAACAAGATTCTGAACTCCCCTTCTTGCATTTCTAGTAGGTCAGTATTCGTGATTTCTGCTGTCTCTTCATAATTCCTCGTTCTCATATTTGTAGCATTCTCTGTCCTGTTTTTCTGGTTTCTACCCATCGTTCGTGAGTATTATGCTTAGTCAAATCTTAATATTAGGAGTTGGGGTATCGGCTAGTCAGCAGAGCCTTTCCAGTGTTGAGGGTGGGTGATGTGGGAGGAGCTGGGGTGATTGGTAAAGGAGTCAGATTAGGTAGAGGATATGTTTAGGTTGAGAAAGACTTTAAGTATGGTAAGGTGAAATCTTGCTAGGAATGAGAGAGAGTTAACTACTAGGACTCTTGTCGTTCGTGGAGTAATTATGGATGTAAGAAATACGTAGGGTATTAGACCAGGAGGTATATTATATGGAAAAGTTTTGGGGGAGAAAAGTATGTAGGGTTAGTGTGGGAAGGTTTGTAAATAGGGGTGATGGAAGGAGCAGACAGACATAAAAAAAAAAGAATAGAAAAAAAATCCACACAAGGTACCAAGACTATTATGTAATCCAAGAAAAAGGGAGGAAAACCAATCAAAGGAGGAGAATGAAAATAAAGGAAGGAAAGCGGAAGAAAGAGGAAAAAAGAACAAGAATAAAATAAAAGGAACTAGCAGCTGTGTGAAATAAAAAAATAAGGCAAACAATCCAATATATATATATATATATATATATATATATAAACAACATGTGAAAGTAAGAGAAGTGTGGGTTAAAAGAAAAAAAAAATAAAACAGCAATAACCATACCAAAACAAAAGCACTGTAAAAGCAAAATAAAACAAAACATCCACATTAAAAGTAAAATAAACAGTCCTCCTTATTTACGCATATGGGATCAGGTCTATATAGTATGTGCTATCTGATTGCTTTGGTAGCTTTCAGGATACCATCCAATGTCTCTTAGTTTTCTTTGTACTCTATTTTTTATCTACTTAGGTCACTCTGGGTGTTTGGACACCTTGTCTCCTTTAGCTGCTTTAGGTTTATGTGTCCGGATGTCTGGTTTCACTTTTATTTGATTCTGTACAATTCACAGGTTCTGCGAAATTCTAACCTGTGGTCAGCACCTCTGCACTCACCACCCTAGGCTCCAACCTGTGCTTCCCTACAACATGGGTGGAGAATGACCAAGGTATAATTAGAACCTCCCCCTGAGGTCCTGTGCAGATATTGTGGCCCTCTGGAGTTTCCTGTGTCTCTGGAAATTCCAGCTGGGTTAGCCGGTGTGGTCCCAAGATGTACCCTGGGCAAATGGATGCTGGTTCCTGGATGCCCACGCTTGCTGCCAGAGCTCTGCCTATTCCAAGAGTGCAGGCTGGGTGTGCTGCTTTTACTGGACCCAGGAGTGAGTGGATGCAGCTGTCTGTTGCTGCTGGTATGCTCTTCCAAGGTGTATTGAGCTGAGTTCTCGCTTAGAACTAAGCATCTGGCTACCAGGAGAGTAGGAACACCTAGCGGTGGGCCAGGAGTGCAGGATAGGTGCTCAAGGATCCAGTGCGTGGTGCCCAGTAATGGTCTCTGCCTCCCGCGGGATGTAGAAACTGGGGGTGCCCCAAGGAGATTTCCGGTTTACACAGGGCTTTCGCAGCCTGGAAGGCCATCTCTGGCAAGGTGGCGGGGGCGGAGGGGGGGGGGCGAGACACATAGGAAGGCTCCAATTTAGTGAGAGAGTGGCACTGACTGCTAGCAGGGGACGGGGCGCAGACAAGGTGCGCAGAGGAGAGTGCTCGGGTCTGAGGCTTGGGCGTGCTGGGGGGGTCTGCACTTCCCTGGGCGCCCGCAGGTACCTGTCTTCCTTGGTTCAGGATTCGTGGGAGTCTCTATGCTGTTGTGGTCCAGTCGCTGGTGAACACACAGAATTCTGATGGTGGGTGCTGCTCGCTGTTTTCAGTCCTGGATTATCTTGCTGCGGGACTATCGGGACTATCGGGCAGGCAGCTCCGCGGGCCCGCGAAAGCAGCCCGCCGCTGAACAGTGTTCAGATCCGATTGTATCTGCAGCTGGTCCGGTGTCCGATCTATGTTCTTCTTCTTCTTCAAGTTCAGAGTTCCCCCGAGGTACCAGGATTTGATTTGGTTCCTGGTATGTATTTATTTTGTTGATTAAGACACAGCTTTCTAAGTATTTGAACTTTATTTGCTTCAGCTACTGAGGAGTGCTGTGTCCCTCAGTCGCCATTTTGGAAAAAAAAAAATCTGTATTATTTTAAACCACTGTGTTGAGATAACTAATATATGCAGAGCTGGATTTGAATGCAGGTTAACCTATCACAAATCTTTCTTTCTTCAATTACATAAGTAAGAACAGAGCTATGTACATAGCTTATGAAATAAAAATCTAATTGAGATGGGGTCTCAGTAGCGTTAGATGACTGTCCTTTTATATACCACAGCTCCATGAGCATGAGAAACATACCATGCAGAGAATCAGACCTCCTTGTAACCCAGAGGCATCTTGGCATCATCATCAAAACCAATATCCTATCTTTCATTTGCTTATTTGGACTTATTTGGACAATTTCTATTGCTTCCCTCAGCCTCTTTTTTTTTTATCTTTAAAACAGAATATTAAGCTGGGCATGGTGGCATATACTTGAACTCTGGAGGCTGAGACAGGAGGATCACAATTCGCAAACAGCCTCAGCTACTTAATGAGACCCTTTGCAACTCAGTAAAACCATACTTCAAAATAAAAAATAAAAAATAGCCAGGCATGGTGGTGCACGCTTGTAATCCCTGTGCTTGGGAGGTGGAGACAGGAGGATCACACAGGTTCGAAGCCAGCCTTGCTGGCTTAAGAGACCCTGTTTCCAAATAAAAATATAAAATAGGTCTGGGAGTGTAGCTCAGAGGTAGAAGGGTTTCCAGGAACCCCAGTACCACAAAATAATAATAATAATAATAATAATAATAATAATAATAATAATAATAATAAAAAATAGGGCTGGGGGTGTAGGTCAGAAGTAGAATTCCTCTAGGTTTCATCCCTAGTACCACACAAAAAAAGACTATTAAGAGAACTTTGCAGGGAAATAGAGAGCTTTCAAGATAAAATACAAACACACATCAATAGTAACCAGAAGCTATTACTAATATATTATCAATACTATTTCCCCATTTTATTTCCCCATTTTATAAATGCAAAACCAGAATGACTTGCCCAAGACCATACAGCTATTAATCCATGAAACTGGGAGATGAGCCCACATCCTCTGATTCTAATTCTAATGCTTTTCCAATTATATTACCCCTAGTTTTGAAAAATGTTCAAGACACACTTAGTTTAATTTATGTTCATTTGAAAAATAAATATATTCCATTCAGCTCTTTGAGAACAAGGGTTACTGTGTAATGAAACAAAATATTTAAGCTGCTTTAAATCCCTTGTGGAAGAGGTCAGGAGAGAAATTCATTCCCAAAGAAAATGGGAATCCTTGACTTAAATAATTACGCATAAAATAACCACCACAATTAAGCAGCTCCTTAGCATCAAGTTTCTGGATTTTGGCAAAGGCAATTGAGTCTCCCTCGAATTTTTCCATCCTAGTTACAAAACAGCCTTAATTGAATCACTGTGACTAAGTTCTTCCCGCAGTTCTGGGGAAGACTGCTACCATAGGCAGCCACACATCTGTAACAGAGTATTAAGGTTTTATCCACAAATCACCAAGGGACCGCCAAGTCTCACAGACTCATATAGTCAACACATTCTAATTTAACAACAAAAACAACAACAAAAAGTCTGCTGTTCTGACATTAACACATATGTAGTAAAATTAAAATTGTCTGCTGAATTCATTGCCACACTTCCCTCTCTCTCTCTCTCTCTCTCTCTCTCTCTCTCCCTCCTCCTTCCCTTTCCCCCAGCCTATTGAATACACACAAGGACATAAGGCAGGTGAGAGCTTCTGATATCTCAAATTGCCTAAGGAAGTCAAGCAAAACATCACATAGGGATTTGAACTAGACCTCTCTTCAGGTCCCATCCAGCCCTGGGAAGCCATGATTCGAGTGTGTATTTTACTATTCCAGGATTCAAACCACAAGTCTATGGAGGAACCAGGATTAATAAGAAAATGCATCAGTTCTATTCAAGTGCTGCTTTTTTGAATTACACAGCTAGAGAAATTTGCTAGAGGCACTTATGCACCATTTAACTACAGGCATACAAGTACCTTAAGAAGAAAAGGCAAGAAGAGGAGACCCACCAAACCAGGGAGAAACAGAGGTGACATTCAAAGGCAGGCTAAAAGCATTTTTAAGATAATCTAGAAAAGGGGAATTAGGAAACCAAGCCATCAGATAATAAATGTTAGATGAAAAGGCAAAAAGTAGTAGTTTTTAAAATGCATACAGATTAATTCATATGATACTCAATTAGCAATAAATTGCATTATTAGAATCTATTCCCAGTAGGGAAACTGGTAAGGGAAACTATCAAATCTCCAGGGAAAGCTTGCCCAGGAGTGAAAATGAAGGAGAAGGAAAGAAGGAAAGCTATGGAACAATTATGCTGCATCTGTTTCTTACACATCAGCGGGGGGCACTTTTCCCTAAATCAGTTGAACAGTCAGTGATGTGAAAGATGAGGGCTCGTTAGGCAGCCCGCAGACAGCACCTGAAATGGTTTGTCAAACAGTCGTGCTTCTGAAAATCAACAAGGAACCAGGAGGTGATGCTTTATTTAGAGGGAGAAAAGGCAAAAACAATCAAGACCCAAAGACAGAGCACCCAGGCTTTGTACAGGCTCATTATGTTCTGCTCTGCCAAAAAAAAAGAAAAAAGAAGTGACATAGAATAAGAATGGCAGAGGAGGAAGCAAAAATTAAAGCAATAACAAAGAAGGGCCAAATATTTTTGGTAGACCTACCTGAGGCCCAGAACCACACATCATCTTTTTCATTAATAACAACCCAATAAGGTAGTATTACTTCCACTTTTAGAGATAATAAAACTCACAAAGGACAGTTTGCTCAAAGCTACACACCACTTGATTCAAAGACTCATGTTCAGCTCCATACCCAAGCCTCTTAAATACAGCAAGCCTGCTTTCTAGAAAGAGTACAAAATAGTAAGGCTAATATTCATCAATAAAATAACTTGAGAGTTTTAAGAAATCAGCAAAGAAAACTGTAGACCTGGAAATTAAAAGCTGATTATGGATTCAACTTATTTGTCTCACTTATCAGGAAGCTTGGAAGATCCACAGTCCAATCAGAAATGAAGGGGGAAATAAGCCTTCCATACAATAGCAATTTTGTTGATACTGGTCCAAACATTCTTAGATATTTCTTCCAAATGCTTACCAAGAATCCCTGCTTATAAGGAGAACACTGAAAACATCCTTCCAGGTTAGCAGCCCTTTTTCTCAGACTGCAAATTTTCTTCTAGTGGCATTTAGGGCTCCCCATTGCATAGAAAAAACAGAAAAAGACCCATTTGACCTTGATTTTATAAGTCAGCATTCAGTCAGGAAAGGCCTTTCACTTAACAAATATTTAAAAAGTCCCTAATATTTGCTATTGGGTTTTATTTCACTCATCCTCTTGGTACTCAGTGTCAGAAAAATTTGCAGAATTCCTCACATTATCTTACCCAACTCTCGTGTTGACCGGTCAAGACACCATGGAAGATGCCAGAGAGCACAAAGCATGGCTCCTGCTCTCCAGAAGGCCTAAGATCCACAGCATGCCAACATAGTACCCCTCGCTCCCTCATAAGGGAAGTCACTGTCAGCTCAGTCTCTACCCTCCCTAGCATTTCCACAACCAGCACCCTCAGTGCAAAGTGAAGAACTCCTGGGGTCCAAGACAAAGAGTAAAAGACCAAAGACTAACCCATGAACTTCTCAGAATCGTTACTGGTCTTTTGGGTTTCCCTTCATAACATATGTGAGCCACAGCATTAGGTCACATCAAATTTCTTTCCAGGTACCAAGGAGTAAAGATACCAATGGTTTTAATTACCCTCACTTCCCCATAAAGGCAGTCAAGCATGACAATCCTAAGACACATTTTTAGGGGAGACAAGAGAAACACCAAGTGGGTTTCAATTCCCAGCACAAAAAGAAATCTTGCCCTGAGGATTTCCCCACAGAAGTGACTGAGCCAAGAATAAGAGAATTGATAAAATAAGGTAGCGTGGGCCTTATGTTTTTCCTGGAAATCAGGGGAATAATTTCACCAAAGGGCAATCAGATAAATACAGAACCAATAAAGAAATAACCAATATATGCATACCCATGTTCATAGCAGCACAATTTACAATAGCCAAATTATAGAACCAAAGTAGGTGTCCATCAACTGACAAATAGATTACAAAATTATGGGAAATACATGCAATGGAATTCTACTCAGCAATAAAGAAGAACGAAATTATGTGATTTGTAAGATAATGAAAGGACCTGGAGAATATTGTGTTAAGTGAGATTTACCAATAACAGAAAGTGAAGAGTTATATGTTTTCTCTAATCTGGGTAAGTTAGGGAGTAATTGAGATACAAGAGAAACCCAGATAATGGAAGAGAAGCTTCAGTGGAGCTAAGGAGGTTGTCTAAGAGAAACAAAGGAGAAAGACTGAGGTTCACTAAGAAAATACTACCATCGACTGTACATATGTTTGTTTTGTGGTTTTGGTTTTGGGGTGTGTGTGTGTGTGTGTGTGTGTGTGTGTGTGTGTGTCTGTGTGTGTAACTGGGTTTTGAGCCCAAGAGTATTCTACTTCAGAGCTACACCCCACCCCTATTTTTTATTCTTTATTTTTTAACAGGTCTCACTAACTTGCAGAGGTCCTAAGTAGCTGAGGATAGCCTGAAACCTGAGAGCCTCCTGTCTCAGTCTCCCAAGTACTGAGATTACAGGTGTGTACCACCACACCCAGCTTATGTGTACATATGTGAATACACCAACGTCAATCTTAGTACTCTATATTGGAAAGGGAGGAAATAGGGATATGAAGGGGCCACCAACTGCTGTGTGCATGTATGTCATTGTCAACATGATTTACATTATGATGTGGGACTATAATTCACCAATAGAAGCACATTCTAAAAAGAATAACCAAGAGTTTGACTTGTATCTCTACTGACCCCAGGATAACAAGGGGGCAGCCTGGTTAATAATAATAATGTTATTAAAAGTTAATAATAATAAAAGCATGTGCCAAGTGGTGGCACATGCTTATAATCCCAGGCATTTGGGAAATGAACACCGGAGGTCCACGGACAGCCTCAGCTACTTAGTGAGGCCCTCCACAACTTAGACTCTGTTTCAAAATAAAGAATAAAAAGTACGGCAGGGGGTATAGCTCAGAGGTAGAATGCCCTGGGTTCTATCCCCAGAGCCACAAAACAAAAGTTAATAGTAATAGTGTAGTTTCTGATGTAAAGAGAGGAGTAGGGGTGTGAGCTGATGAGGAACAGGATTTGAATCAGCAGAGTCACGTGACTACCATGAACACTAATGCTGAACTTGGCTCCTATAGACTTGCACCCAAACAGCCTGCTCTTCTGCATGAGTCAGAAACCTCTGCCCTGGATGAAAATCACAGATGTATTCAGTTGAGAGTAGCCACAGGGAATGAAGACTCAAAATCATGACATCAAAACATGTCAAGGAAAACTGGCCTCGAGGATGGCTACAATCAATATCCAAAGAGCTATCGGACTAGAAACTGAGGCTCAAGGAGGTTAAGTGACTTGATGAAGATCGCACAGTGACTTGACAGGAGATCTGGGAGTAAAACTCAAGTCTATAACTCTAAGTCCCAAATCAAGTATAAAATCCTTGTGCTTAAAATGGATAGGCCTTGATGAGTTGGAAAACTTTGAGTTTCAAGTCTCCTGCAGCACAAGGACGAAGCCACTTCACCACAGCCAGCATGCTTTGAAGACCTCAGCATGGTGTACACAGTAAGAGAAGAAAAGGAGGGCTGGATGCCCACAGCAAATGAACCCCAAACCTTCTCATAGAGACAGTACCTTGAGCCACCCTAGCTTGAAGCCTGAAGTGCGTGATACAGATACTGGATCATAATCACATTTGCCAAAGTTCATTCAGGATGAGGGCTGGAACCCTGCATTCATTCAACAAATATCTTTGAGTACCTGCTCAAGCCACGCCCCATGCCAAGTGCTGGGTACATGGTCCTTAATATGACGATAGACTATTTAGAGAGACATATGTCAATCAATACGCCACAAACAAATTGCATGTGATTACAAAGTGTGATAAATTTAATGAAAACAAATAACTGGATTTTATAAGAGAAAATAACAGGCACATGGGACTTATTAAATAGTCGACACATTACCTAACCTCCAATGTTAGGAAAAGCTATGTTTTAGAACAAGACTTGCCCTACAGGGAGGAAATGGAGGCTCAGAGAGGAGATGCAACAATATTCAGATCTGGCTGCTGCCTATTCTGGTTCTTCCACCTTGCTACCCTGTCACCCCGCGCCAGCTGCCTCTTGATGCCTGAAGGAAAAGAGAGCAGAGCAGGAACTTACCATGCCGCCAGGTAAAAGGCAGTAAGGACCACCAAGACGTACAGCCCAAACGCAGCTGGTATTTCAGGCCATGAGTGAGCAGAGCCCATCTGCCTCGCCAGCTCCTGCCCATCTGTCAGTGCCAGCACATACCACAGGCACCCAGAGAAGTCTTTCAAATGCATTTTCTGAGCATTATGTTAAGTATCCAGTTTGAAAAGAAAACTGGCTATGAAAACTGAGCTGTAGATAATTCCCTAAGCTCCTTCCTCCTAATTATGGTGCACGCAGACAGTCAGAGAAACAAAGGCTTAGACCCTCTCTTGATTCTCCGAAGTGTCATCTGAAGTCTAGGTATTTATTTTAATTCAGAATTTGGTTCCTTTTCAAGGAAAAGCTGAGTCCCTGAAGAGATTCTCCTGTTAAGATTTCAATCTCCATTTCCTCTTAAAATGGATGTCAAAGGCAAAAATCCCCAGGATCCCAGTGACCATCCACTTTGGGTTTCTAATTTCAACAAGGAAACCATAATCTGGTGGTCTCGCCCCCAGTGAAGAAAGCAAGGAGGAATGAAAATCCAATAGAGGAATCGATCAGATGAAAGAGATCTGGGCCAACTGACAGTCATGGAAACGAAATCTCCTGAGGCTTTCCTCTAATAGGAGCAGCTGGTGAAGCTCACCAAGGACAGGAGAATGAGAAAGGGCTTCCAGGGAGGGAAAACAGAGTGGCTTCTCAGGGACAATGGAGCAGAAATTTGCATTCCAATGGACCCGCATAAAGGGACCCTGGCCAAGCCTGGGAAGGAGGCCCCTCTCCTCCAGGGCCCTTCTTAAGGTTCATCTGTGTCTCTGCTGCTCCTTACAAAATAGGTTGGTTTTCCTACCCTGTTATCGTCTTGTGATTTTTTTTTTTAATAGAAGATGTTTTTTCTCCCTTTCATTTAGCTAAAAATAAATCATTCCTCTACTTGGTACTTGAGCAGAATGTGGCCCCAACATCTAAGCCCACACTTGTTGTCAGAACTTTGCTGTCTCCCTCTCCTGTTCTTTTAATAAAAGTTTGGATTCCACTGAGTGTTCTTCCACTCTTAAGCTCCAAACATTTCAAACAGCACAAAAGATATGACAAGATGAAAGGAAGTGTCCACAAATAGACAGCTAGACAACTAGTTAGCAGCTTTCTGCTTTTCTTCAGGGGTTCTTTCTTTATTTATTTACTTATTTACTTATTTATTTATTTTTCTGCAGGAGGGAATTTTTTTATTTTTGAAGGAGATTGACTATACTCTCCTCTTTCTCTCTTCCCTCTTCTCTCTCTCTCCTCTCTCTCCTCTCTCTCCTCTCTCTCTCTCTCTCTCTCTCTCTCTCTCTCTCTCTCTCTCTCTCTCTCTCTCTCTCCTCTCTCCTCTCTCTCCTCCTCTCTCTCTCTCTCTCTCTCTCTCTCTCTCTCTCTCTCTCTCTCTCTCTCCTCTCTCCTCTCTCCTCTCTCCTCTCTCCTCTCTCCTCTCTCTCATTTCCCAACACTGTTTAGTGTTAGAAAGAGAAAAACACTTACCCTGTCATGTGTAACCCTGACCTTTAGAACTCATTGTCCTTCTGGGGCAAAGTGTGGAGAGCAGCAGTTTAAGTGGAATTGCTCATTCTCCATCTTTTATAGTCTGCGGTTTGCAACTTAATGAGGTTTTGGTGTTCCATCAAGCAAGGGCATTTCTTTAACAAAAGGAACCTGAAACACGGGTTTTGATTAAAAAACCTGCCTGGGCTTTGGGGAGCTGGTTTAAATCTATTTCAAATCTGGATCAACTGAGGCTTGATTTGAAGTTATTCCTCTTGTCCCCCGACAGGTCTGACAAGGACCTGTTTTTTTGTTTTTTGTTTTTTGTTTTTTTTAATTCCTGGTTTTAATCACAGCTGTGTTGCAAGCATCTCCTCTCCTTGCTGTCTCGTTATTGTCTACACAGTCCTTTTGTTTATGATCTGAAAATCTCTTAGGGAGCCATAGAGAACCTCTTCTCCTGCAGATTTTTCCCCTAGCAGATATCAGCTTGATTTGGGGATAGGGGAAAGAGCTTCCCTGGAAGAATTCATCAAGGTTAGAAGTGTGTGCCTCTGTTCACACTTGATCACTGGATAACTATTCCCTCCTGCCCATTAAACACGGCCACTGACCCTCCGATACATCCAGACAAAAGAGATCCTCTCAGCTACCATAACCTGCTTCTGCCCCAGGGTTTCCTTCTACTTGTCCAGCAAGGAAATGCAAACCTAGATTTTTCTCCCCCTCTTAAATTTTACCACATCCACTCCATCTCTACTGATGTCAATTCTCTCCTAACTACTTTGCAGATGTATCCTTTAAACTCATGAGTTGAGGGTCCCTCTCCCCAACCAATGGTGCTCAGGTCTAGAACTTTTTACTTTCCGACATTACAGCCTTAGTTTCATTTCCCTTTAACTCATTCTCTGCACCACAGTGAAGACTTCTTCAGATTGCTACTGTCATTCTCTTTATGACTACCTCTGTTATAGTTAGATATATATGTTCCCTAAAGCGCTCACTTATTAATGTTCAGAGCTGATGTGACTGAGTCATGAGGGTTACAATCTCAGCAGTGGATAAACCCATTGTGATGGATTTACCTGGGTGGCACCTGATAGACCAGTAGGGTGGGGTCTTGGGGATTATATAAGTGGTTCCACCTCCCTCTTCTCTCTTTCTTGCTTCCAGCCTCATGATATAAACAACAGAGCCAATGTGCTCTCCTTTTCTCTGCCTCATGCCCCATGCCCTGAGATCCACAGTCTCCAGCCTCTCATGGACGGAACCCAAAACTGTAAAAAAAAAAATTAATTTT
Organism: Muscardinus avellanarius; assembly: GCF_963383645.1. Taxonomy (NCBI): domain Eukaryota; kingdom Metazoa; phylum Chordata; class Mammalia; order Rodentia; family Gliridae; genus Muscardinus; species Muscardinus avellanarius. Next base: position 29,554,006 of record NC_137799.1, read on the forward strand.
CTTGCCTCTAAGTTACATGATCCATCTTTCAGAGTATACCTATAAAAATGCTGAATGGAACAACCTCCCAGTGACTCTCTACCACCACTCCTCAGTGTAAAGTCCAGATCTATTCTGCTTTCTAGGACTTCTAGAGAGGTCCCCAAGATTAGACCTCTCTCTATCTGTATGCTTCTCCCTATACTCACCTCCTAAACTCCATGCCAGTAACATCCATCTACTCACTTTCAGGCTTCCATGATTTTCTTCAAGCTAACCCCTCAGCTGAGATGTCCTTCTGCCACCCTCGCCTGGCCAGTATCGCAGTTCACGCTATAAAAAAAACTTTCCCTGACCCAGGTTTTGGCTAGTGGCCTCATCTCTGTTCTCTCTTCAAACACCACAAAAACATCTGTATCACAACAGGCAGCTGTCAGTAAGCCTTATGCCTCCTTCCTCATTTATCTGCAACCTCACCAGAGAACAAAGTATGCATCTTACTCCCCAAGTCTGGCCCAGGACCAGGCATCAATAAGTAGTTGACAGGTAGATCAACCAATCAATTAAATATTTACCTAAGAAAATGGTGAGAGGCTTCGGCAGCTCTGGTGGGAATAGCCAAGAAGTTTGTCTAAACTTCTACCGGGTATGGTGGCGCACGCTTGTAATCCCCGTGCTTGGGAGGCGGAGACAGGAGGATCGCGCAGGTTCGAAGCCAGCCACGCTGGCTTAAGAGACCCTGTTTCCGAATAAAAATATAAAATAGGTCTGAGACTGCATCCCAAAGTAGAAGGGCTTCCAGGAACCCCAGTACAACCTAAATTAATTAATTAATTAATTAAACTTATAGGTAGATGGTATGTCAAATAATACTCTGACTCTAGGTGGGCAAGTACGATGCAGACTTCTCCGTGCCAGCATTAACCATTCCAAGCCCAGGAGAGGCAGGCTGAAGGTAGCAACATGACATTGGACTAGAGTCTCAACGCCTGGATCCTAAAGGCCTGGCTGTTCTGACATTTGCTCCCTTTGCGACCCTATGAAAATCATTTAGCCTCTCTACTTTCATATGCTACACAGGAAAACACCATCTATCCTGCCTGTTTCCCCGGCAGAAAATGAAGATGACATCACATGTAAAAGCACTTTGCAAACTAAAGGCAATACAAGCTGTCATCCTGATTTTATTTTATTTTAAGGTCAGTTTAATAAATATGCCTAAACTTTTTAAAGTCTACCCTCCTAGAAATGTTCTCTTGTTAAAATCTTGAACATATTTACAAGCAAGCAAAATAGGCTTCTACATATTTCTAACCATGGGACCCATGTGGCATGAATAATATTTTGAAGTGGTAATCTGTGTGTTTTTATTTTGTTTCTCGCTCTCTTGGAATTTCCTCAACATTACGCCAAGGACACCCCCCTTCTGCCCACCCACTGGATGTGAGTCACTTCCTGCTTGGAGGTAAAGCAGATCCAGGAAACTAAGAGGACATATTGAGAATATTGAATTCGAAAGCCACTGGTCTAGGTGTAAAATGGAAAAGAAAGGCTGAGAGGAGACTTTGCTGCTGCCATTAGAGTTGGTCAAAAAAAAAGAAAAAGAAAAACTCCATGAGTGGAGAGAAAGGCAGAGAAAGGATCTCACAGACAGAAACAGAGTGAGATGGGGAGAGCAGGCAGCTGCCCCAGCAGCTACCATCCATCACCGTCAGTCCCAGAGCTGACTGGAAGCCTGGTTTCCTCCTTGCTGTCTACTGATGGCTATCAATCAATGGCAGCTAGCACATCATCCATGAACTGTTCTGGAGGGATGCTTACCACATCTCCGCCCTAGGAGTTTGTACAGCCCCTACAGCCCATCCACTCCATGTCAAGAACACTTCCTTCAGTGGTTCCACACGTGTGTGTGCACACACAAGTATTATGCACACCTAAACATGTGTATGTGCACTGAGTAGAAAACAGATTCTTGAAGACACTGGGCAGAAGCTATCTCCACATCTGTCCAAGGCAAGAATAAATCAGATCAGTATAAGATCCTCCACTAAGCTGGCATTAGAAGACACACACACACACACACACACACACACACACACACACACATCGATATCTCCTCTCCTTAATTAAGTATAAAGCACCTCAAATACTTCATTTGGAGCAAGAAAACTTAAACTGATAGATCAAGGAAAATTTTTTAAAGGGAGGGAAAGAAAAAATCTTGTCCTCTAAACAAATACAATAGCATATTTATTCCCAAGAATTGACTTAGCATAACACCAAGGTCTTGCCTGTAGTAGTTATTATACTAAAACTTTGTAATAAAACTTCTCTGTGAGTATATCACCTTTATTTATCAAAAGTGTTTTTGTAGGTAGGCATGCCTAGAATCCCAGTACTTTGGAGGCTGAGACAGGAAGATAGCAGGCTCAAGGCCACCTCCACAACTTGTAAAAACCTGAGCAACTTAGCAAGATTCTGTTCAAAAAATAAAATTAAAATTGCTGGGGTGTAGCTTGGAGGTAGAACAGCCCTGGGTTCAATCCGCAGCACCAAGAAGGAAAAGAAGGGAAGGGAAGGGAAAGGAAGAGGAGGGGAGGAGAGGGGAGGGGAGGGGGGAAGGGCCACAATGAAGCCAGATGTCAAATGGCAAACACCAATGCTCAGTAGGGAGAGAGGGCTGTTGGGTGTTCTTATATGTGATCTGATTTTAATTCATACTCTGATCTTTCTGGCAAGGGGCAAACAGGATTCAACCCCTTGTGTTTCTGAGTTGAGAACAGAGCACAGTGGCGGCTGACCAAAGCCTGGAGCATGAAGACCGTGAGAAGACAGAGGAGGCAGAATCCTGTCCATTAACAAACAGCCTAATTCCTAAGGATGAAGGGGAACAAGGCTGCAGACTCACAGCCATGAAGGGGGAGTGCACACACAATGCTTCCACTCCCGCTCATTCTGTCCACCATTAACTTCTAAGCACCCACGACCCTCTGGGCAGGTTGCACTGTGAGGACAAAAGTCAATAGGGGACCACTGCTGGCCATGCAGAGTGGGCCAAGGGACAGACATAATTACCTAGGCAATTATAATACAGTGGAGGAAGTGCTACGAAGGGAAAAGAAAGGTTCTCTGTAGTGCCCCCTATTATAAAAACAACCTGAAGGGGAACTGGACATCATCAAAGGTTGAGGATGGCAATTAAGAAAAATTATGGTCTGAAGTAACTCTTTTGGAAAAAAATTAATTAACAAATAATAATCATATTTATTTATGGGGTACAATGTGGCATTTCAGTACACTGGGGGACGAGGACATGTGTCTCTGGATGTGCCGGGTCAACCAGGCAGACAGAACTTAGTTCTTACACTAGGGGCACAAGAGAAAAGGCAAGTCTGCAGATGTATATTGTCCAATTCACAGACTTTTGTGGGGTGTTCTGTTACTGTTGTGTTTTTTAATTATTGGTCAGTGGGAAAGGATTTCACATTCAAATTCAGGCTTTTGACTTGTCTTGAAATACTTTCATAATAACAACTGACCAGAACTGAGTAATGATTGCCCCTTTAAACAGGGCCGGATTTGCCCCAATTCCCATTACTCCTTCCTGTGCCCTGCTATCATCTGAGTGTGTTCCCAAAAAAAATTCATATATGGAAACTTCATTTCCAATGTGATAACATTAGGAGGCAGGGCCTTTAGGCGGTGACTAAGTCATGAGGGTGGAATCCTAGTGAATAGAATTCTGCACCCTTATAAAAGAAGCCTTGTAAGGGCACAAGTGTGTGTCCTTTCTGCCATGTGAGGACACAGCAGGAAGCGCCAGGCCCTCAGCAGACGCCACATCTGCCAGCACCTTGATCTTGAACTTCCCAGTCTCCAGAGCTGTGAGCACTAAGTTCCTATGGCTGATAAATTACACAGCCTAAGGTACTTTGTTACGGCAGGCAGGGTGGACTAAGATGCGCCACCAACAGCAAGGCTGGTGTCATTCATCACCACGCCTGTGTTACTGTGCGCTAATACGCAGAGTTCACAGAAGAGCAAACTGTTCCTTATATCTAAGTTTCTGCCCAAAGTAGAAAAAGTAGAGAAGAGCAAGAAAGCCATGTTTAACCTGCTCTTTGTTCCAAGCAGAGGCTTTGCTCTAGCCCCTGGATTCTTCAAGCGTGAAGAACCTGGGCTAGATTTCCAGAGAAGTAGGAATCACATCCTCTTACTTCTACAGATTCCATTCCATGTACAGTTCTCAGCCTTGACAGAGAAGAAAGAAATGGGGGATTTAGTGTTTTTTTTAACTGTTCATTCATTTCAAAAAGTTGTGGTAGGAATTAAGATGAATGTAAAGGAGTGAGAAGAAGCCTGGTAAGGGGATGGAGAAGAGGGCAGAGGTCACATCAGGAAGGTCTGGCCAGATTTCCTAGACTTGAGACTTTATTCTAAGAGTAATGGGAACTTTTTGCAAAGGCTTTAAGCAAGGGGACATGATTAGATTTGTGAACATAAAAAGCTCCCTCAACAAGAGAACTGGGTTGGAGGAGAATGTATCAGAGGCTAGCAAGGATCCAAGTGGTCATGGTGATCACCAGCAAAGGCCTGAAAAGCAGAGGTAGGGGCTGGAAGATAGTTTTTAGGAATCACCAGAATGGAGTCTTCATTTGAGGGGAAAAGAGGAGAAAGCAGGTTAGACTAAGATCTGTGGGGCAGGACCATCAAGAACTGGACATGAACTGGACTCCCATGAATAGGGATGAAGTGAGATGAGGCCACCTTCCCATCAACCTCGTTTATTTGATAACCCCTTGCCTTTCTGGAGGTTCAGCTACTATTCCAGTTGGAGTGTGCCAAACAAAATGCAAGATGTCCTATTCATTTGAACTTCAGATCAACCACAGTTTTTAAGTATATCTTATGAAATGTTTAGCCAGAGGTACACACCTGTTATCCCGGTACTTGGGAGGCTGAGATGGTAGAATCACAGTTTGGAGGCCAGCCTTAGCAACTTAGCAATGCCCTCAATACCTTAGCAAGACCCTGTGTCAAAATTTTTTAAAAAATAGGGATAGAGTATAGCTCAGAGGTAGACTGTCCCTGGGTTAAAGGCCCAGTACCACAAAAAAAGAGAGCATCCTGTATCTTCATTTGCTAAGTGTGAGAATTCTTATTTCAGTCCCCCTTCTTCTTCCAGAGCTCTCCAGTATTATCCCCATCTCCCAAGAGTGTGGGATTTAAGAAAGTATTATCTTACTACAGAGTAATAATCCACAAATACTGTTCCAGGAAAAACCTCTACTGGCAATGGAGTTATTTTCCTGTAATATTTTTGTGGCATAACAAGTTTTAGTGTAAAAAACTATGGCCATCTTGTCCCAGAGCCAATAAACCAAAATCCTAGATACAAAGAGGACAGGAAAAGAGGGGAGAAAGTACAAGAAAAACAAGAGGGGAGGGAAAGAACAAAGAAAACCACATGTGCTATGGGTCAGCAGAAGACCCCAAGGTCCTCAGGGAGTCAGAACATGCTCACACACATGGGGGATGGAATTATCAATAAGACTCTATTCCTATACCTAAAAGTGCTACATTGAGTATGTATTTCTTAAAAATAGAAAATGTGGTTATTTTAAAAAGGAAAAGTAGACAGGCTATTTAAATTTTTGCTACCAAAACTTTCAAATGTGACTTCAAACCTGCAATAGCAGTTAGCAATATTTGCATTTATGGTGCAGATGTAATTGTGGACAAATCAGTGAAGGAGGCTGTGTGGTCTGATGACTGTAAGAGGTAACATCCTAAAGCCCCTGCATTCAGGAGCAGCCTCACTAAAAAGGAAATGACTCCAACTAACACGTCTAAACCTTAGAAGAACCCTATCAACATGCCACATCTTTTTAGTAGAACCTTCATTATCCAAGGCACCAAAAGAATTGACCCAGAAAAGGAAATGATAAAATAATATGTTTTCTTTGTTCCAATTCCAATTTTCTTTTTCCCCCCACCCCTGAATTCCAATGGGTACAAGCTATTCTCTCTGGGGAGGAGGGGAGAAAGAGGTAATCATGACGAATTATCCTTTTTCCAAGTTATCATCATCTTGCTCTGTCTCTGTCAAATTGTTCCTCCAACACAGCAGTCTGCAAGCCCCGCTCAGCCTCCCCCCTCTAGTGCTATTTATACCTTTTGGATCAAACCAGCACTTTTGCATATCTCAGCCATTTCAGGGGCTGTGATGATGAACTGCACCGTTTCCAGTCATTTCCATCAGACCTGCTCCTGGTCACGTCCCCGAATATCTTTAAGGACAATGCATTCCACAATCACTTCAATCTAAATCGGTCGATAATTATGATAGAAGGGGAGAGTCTGGATTTCACCCATGAAGGAATGGTTCATTTTTCAAGCCTGCATGTTGTTTCCAAATTACCTGTAAGCAGGAACACACAACCTTGATCTGCAACTTTGCAAAGCAGTAGACGGAGCTGCTTTTGTTTCAATTCCCCCAGGAAAAAAATCGCTACTTCTCCTAAGAAAATATGGTGTTCTTCTTAAGGAATTTTCTTGCTTTTGTAGATGTTTGTTAAATCTTGGCTTCTTTTATGGAAGTAGATACCAGTGGAAAAGAAACTCAATATCCAAGGTGGCCGAGAGAGGGTAAATGAAGGGAGGAAGAAAGAAAAGCATGCTGGTAAGAGGGAAGAGGAGAGATGGGTGGAAAGTGTGAGGTTGATGAGAGGGTCTTTTGCCTTAAACAATCAGTTCAGCATGACATTGCTGCTCTTTTCAACTATTTTTCTGGATGGAAAACACTGTAAGCACCTGCAGAATCTGTGTGTGTGTGTGTGTGTGTGTGTATTACTGCCAGTAATCAAGCTCAGGGGCATTCAACCTCTGAGCTACACCTACAGCTTCTTTTTTTATTTTCTTGTTTTGAAACAAGGTCTCACTACATGGCTGAGAGTCTCACTAAATTACTAAGGCTGTTCTTGAACCTGAGATCCTCCTGTCTCCGCCTCCCAAATACTGGGATTATAGGTATATGCCACTATGCCCAGCAGAAAGGAAAATTTTTTAAGAACTAAAGGGTTACTCCTTTCAACCCACCAGAAGCCTACACATTTGGAAAATTCAAGGAAACTTGTGGGTGTTACTGTAAACTTGAGGGATTCTAAACAATAAATTGGGCTGTGTTTCACCTGTCTTCCCACTTGGGTTTAGGAAAATATACAGGAAGGAGCTTCACACTGGCAGCATTTCTCTTAACTCTCAAAGACGGAATGCAGCGAGTACCCAGTGTGAGCCTCTGTGACCTCAAAGGAAAAACTGACTTCCCCCATTTGATTCCTATACAATGAGGGAGCCTACACAGAGAGCAGGGTATGAAATCGATGATCTGGGTCATGTTTTGCCCATTCAAAGATATGGATTCAGTCTCCGTTTTCTCACACTGAAAAATCAGGAGAGTAACTAAAAAGATATGAATATTAAATAACATACAAATAAACTTAAAAAGCTCTAAATTTGCTGTTGATCATCACTAACTGTCCTGGCTTGAAATGAGGATCTGCACTCTCCTGCACACCCATCTTCATCATCTGACTGTGCCATCTACCTCCAAAAGATCGCCCTCAGAGGTTTCTGCTTATCCTCCGAGTGTGGGCAAGTTCTGTAAAAAGGCAAAATGAAAGCCCAAGAGATGACCCCTTTCTTTCATGATTAAAATCTGCCTCTAGCTGAAAATGGTGCTAGACACCTCTAGTCCCAGTACTTTGGAGGCTAAAACTAAAGGGTCACAGGTTTGAGGCCAGCATAACAGTCTAATAAGATGTTCTTTTACAGTAAAATATTAATTAATTAATTAATTAATTAAAAGGACAGGAGTGTAGCTCACAGGGAGAACACCCTTTAGATCAATCCCCAGAATCCACCCACACCCAGAAAAATAGTGTCTGTAGACCAAACTTCTTACATCTAAAACATTTGAAATTTTTTTTGCATGTTTCTTACCATGGGAATCTAGTAATTTTCAAAAGCAAAAAAAAGCAAACATGGAAATAAATTAATTTTCTCTAATAATAATAGTAAACTGGCAAGAGTTGTCTCCACTTAATCCTCCCTCTAGCCCTATGAAGTACCAGCAGTGTCCCACATTGTACAGATATGGAAACTGAGGCAGAGGTAGAGCACAGAAATTATATGCTCTAGGTCTCAGAGCATGGAAAATGGGAGTATGGGTGAATTATGTTTAATTTGAGCATGCAATCTAGAAACAACAGTGATAAAGTTGGCAATCCAGGAAGCAGATGTGTCTTTCTGTGATGCTTTTTTGCCTTCAAGATAAAACCCAAGCCCTTCAGCAATACCACATTTCCCGGTCTTCAGTAAGGCCTCTGGCTACATATCCAGCCACATCTTCCCAAATCTAGCCACACCTACCCACTTCTCTGTAGCTCCTTTAGGTGTCAGGCCTCACTCTACACCTCCCACTTCCATCCCCTTTGTCTACCTGCTACACCTTATTCACCTAGGAGATCTCCACTCAAGTGTCACCTCCACTCCCCCACAACACAGTTATGTCCACATACCCATGCTCTGCTCCTTCCCCCTGGCTTATAGTATGCCTTATGTTTACAAAACATAAAGACAAAACACACAGGACCCAGTTTCGCCACTGTGGCCCCAACCAATCTCCAAATCCCTTAAGAAGAATCTCTCCTCTTCAGTTATGGTAGGGAACATAGTGTCTACAAGGAGTCAGTCGCCAACAATTCTGTTGACTGAATGCATGGCCAGGGACAGAAAAGTACAGAAAAAAGTAATTATAATAATAATACCAAAGCCCCACAATACATAGATATTTAGCATTTTTATAGACTTTGTTTCACCTTCAGAATATTTTAAAAGTTAAATATTTTGTCATGAAAACACATACTTGCAAATTATCTTCTCATCCTAAACCAACTAAATTTCTACATAATTTTTGTTTCGATTTATATAAACTTCCTACTTTAAGCTCCTCATATTTTTTCTGCCTCTTCTTCCAATCCATAAGAAGCTTCATTTATAGGTTAATTTTTCTGATGTCCTAGAAAGTTCATAGCCTCCACTCCTGGGCCTTTGTTCTCTTTTCCTTCCCCTTCTTTTCCAATAAGATTCCAGAAACTTTCTCTCTCAATGACAGTTGTTAGCCACTCTTCTTTTCAAGTCAGAGTTAGCCTTCTGGTTATAAAGTCTTTTGCTACAAGGCTTGAGGAAGTCAGAAACACTCTGCTGTCTTTCAGCAAGTCTCACATAATATTCAGTAACAATCTTTTTTATCCTATTCTGTTCTTTTCTGCACCTATCTTCTATTGGCTGATTTTTCAGGTAGTGCTCTAAGGATTATTGGGGACTCCTCAGAGCTCCTCAGAAGCCATGGAGAGAACAGGGGGCCCCTCACCCAAATGTCAACCAAAACAACTGCAATAAGCACTTACTGAGTTCCAGCTAAACTAGCACATGAATAAAGGATTCTGCATCTGAGGATTCAATAAGTTTGAAAATCACTGCTCCATCCACTGGGTTTTGTATTAAAGACTTCTTAATTGCACTTTCTGTTTATGACAAACACCTCATCTACTTTTTCTTTTTGGGCTCTCAATCTCCTTTGCTTCTGTGTTCTTATAAGTTCAACATACAGTTAGTCCCTAAACCTTGGAGGTAATCTCAACTCTGCTCTTTCTCTTCCTAAATCACCAAGAAATCTTGGTTTCAGCTCAGAAACACTCTTCAAATCTGGTTTCCTCTAGTCCCATTACGTCGATTGGACCATAGAAATAGTGATGATAAGCCGGACATGGTGGCGCACGCTTGTAATCCCAGTGCTTGGGAGGCTGAGACAAGAGGATTGCACAGGTTCAAAGCCAGCCTCAGCTACTGAGTGAGGCTCTCAGCAACTTAGTGAGACCCTGTTTCCAAATAAAGTATAAAATAAGTCTGGGAGTATAGCCTGGAGGTAGAAAAGACCCTGGATTCCACCCCTAGTACCACAAAAAAAGAAAGAAAGAAAGAAATAGTGATGATATGATCAACTCTCAAGTGAGCAGTTATATCTTAGATTCTTCAGCTTCCCCCTCTTTCTCTCATCTAGTGCTCATACCACGGGACAAGAATAATCTTCCTAACACATGTATGTCCCTGAAGTCTGCTATGTCCTTGTTCCCCAGCCTCTCAGTCCCAGGCATGCCACCTCCCTTTCACTCCACATCAGCCCAAATGCAAGACTGAAATTTCTCCAGGGTCTTTCCAAAGGATCTACTCCAAAAGAGACAAGCAATGACCAAGGTCAATGGTACTAAAGATCTGTGAAGAAGATGGTAGAAAAGACTAACAATTTCTTCCCCATCACAAATCACATAGGAATTCAGAATTGACCCATCTCTCTTCTTTCAGTGTCCTTTCTGGGCCAAGCCACCTTCTAGGGAGTTCTCTCCCTGAACTTGCATCGGAACAATGTCTGAGATCCTGGCAACTCTGTGGAATCTTCCAGTTAGTACAATCTCTAACTTTCTCATTCCTCTCACAGGTTTAGATCTTAAACTTGGGGCCCAAATGTGAGAGAGGTAGACCTGATCAGAATTCCAATTCTGACACCTACTTAATCAGTAATTTGGCAAGTTACTTTATCTTTCCATTTTTATATCTGTAAAATGGAATGAAAATACTCCTCTCAACAAGATTAATGTAAGAATTAAAGACAATATATATAAAACATAGGATGCATGGTAGGCACCTAATAAATGGAGCTGAAACTTATTTTTCTGCTCTTGTTCCTCCAACCAGCACATCTCACTATGGTTCCCATAGCGTGGGAAACAAGTTTCTTGTCTGTGAACTTTGTTTTAGGACCAATGGGGTCACTCTTCCGTAGGCATTCCTTTTTATCTGATTGAGATATACAAACAAGGCTGCTCACCTATAGTTAAGTGTAGGGATATCCCTGAAACTGAAGCTGCCTACAGAATAAAGTGGTTGCTCAGAAAAGAAAAAAGAACTGTGCAAGTAGATCCTAGATACTCGGGCAACAATAATCCACTTCTCTCTCTAGATCTTATATCAAGAAGTGAAACTACCTGCAACTGTTCTCCTGAAAGATGGATGATAGAAGGGCATCCTTTTCATGGAGGGGCAAGACAACCAGAAAATCAGGCATCCCTGAACAAACTTAGAGATAACCTAATTGAAGATATAGAGATCCACAAATCCTCTTTATATTTTCTCACTGGTATTCATAAGCAAGGCTTGTTGCATAACTCAGCTAGACAGGTGGTTGAGTATCTTATCTATACAGTTATCCTAAATGTTATAGTCAGAAAATGTGCTTTAGAGGACAGAATCATGGTAGCAACAGTGAGACAGAAAAAGGTGAAGCTAGAGGATAAAGGCTGACTTGCCCTTCCCTTCAAAGAATTCTATTTATAGTGCCAACTTGGAGGTTTCCAACTCTTATTTTTATTGGGAATGTGGCATTTCCATATAAGTATTAATCAAGTTCTGCAGCTTTTAGGGGAATTCAGAGACATTTTTGTTATACTTTGTCCTGATTATAGAACAAAAAAAGGCATTTGGAAAAGCTGAATCAGAAGATAAAGTAAGAATCAACAAAACCCTAAACCAAACACAAATATTTATAGACACCCCTAATAGAAGAAAATATCACTTCAACCCAAACACCATGCAAAATGGAGCCCAAGAAGCCACCACCACTCTTCAGAGTACTGCTAGGAGAATTTTTAGCTCTTTAACAAATCTTAACAGGCATGTTCTTCCTTGTCTGAAGCCAGATACTTCTCCATTACCTTCAACAAATGTCACCATTCACTTCAAGCCCCTCTGTCATCCTGGCATCCCTCACCTTAAAATGGTCTCAAAGAAAATTATGTCAGACAAGATATGTACATTAGTCTGGATTTTCTTATTTTCCTTTATACCAACAACCATGCAACACCCACTTAATCCTGACTTTCTTTTTCCCATATCAAAGAAGAGATCCCCTTTCTCTTGCTCCAGACAACATCTGCCATATTGTTCATTGTTTTATCTTTTCCCCTGATGGTATTTCAACTCTTAATGTTTCAATTCTTTTCTCACTATTGGATCCTTCTTTGAAAATTGCAAAAGTGTCTCCTAAGTTTAACATTTTCACCTACTTTTATATCCATATATAGGAGTTAACTGCCCTCTCCTCTTCCTCTTTTATCAAAACCAAGTTATGTGTTACCATTAGGTCATTTTATGATTGTGTATTCAGAGTGTAGGTAGGCAAACTCCGATGGCATGAGTCAGTTATTCCACGTGGCCTCTGATGCAACAAGACATAGCAAACATGAGTATTTGAGGCTGCTACTGGCATAACACAGCATATTGCTTTACAGTAATTTTAATAATAAGTAGTACATTCTAAAGTAAGAATAGGAAATACAAAAACCAGTAACAATTGTTTATTATCATTCTAAAGTGCTATGTAGTACTCATAGTTGTACTGCTATAGTTTTATATGACAGTAAGTTTATTTCTATCAGTATCATCCAAATGCATGAGGAATACCTTGTGTTATACCACTAGCAGGTGATAAGGCTGGACAGAGTGGTGCACACCTGTAAACCCAGCCATTCAAGAGACTAAGGCAGGAGGATCCCAAGTTCAAGAACAGCTTAGGCAATTTAGTGAGACCTATCTAAGAATAAAAAAATAAAAAAGAACGGAATATAATTCCGTGGTAGAAATCTCTGGATTCAATACCTAATACTATGGAAAAATGAAGAGAAGAAAGAAAGAAAGAAAGAAAGAAAGAAAGAAAGAAAGAAAGAAAGAAAGAAAGAAAGAAAGAAAGAAAGAAATTCAGTTCTAAGAGAACCTAATGGAACACAATCATATTCATCATTGACTGAAATGTCATTGTGTGGCACGTGACTATATCTAGGAAGAGCTGTCCAATTTCTTTGTACTTAAAGTCTGTCACTCACCTCTCAACTCAACCCCCTAGATTCCCTCACCAAGAACACCTGTGGGTTTCACATTTCTCAAGCCCAAAACCACTGTTGGGGGTTAGAGGAATTATCGGGGGGCTGAACAGAAGGGCATTCTACCTTTTAATTATGCCTGCCCCAGCCCTTTTTACTCTTTATTTTTATTTGCAAACAGAGTCTCACTAAGATGCTGAGGGCCTTTCTAAGTTGCTGAGGCTGGCCTTGAACCTACAATTCTCCTGTCTCTGCTTCTCAAGTACGAGGACCGTAGGTATGTGCCATCATATCTAGCTCCAATCAACACTTTTAAATCTTTGCCTCTGTGACTTCCCACCTCTTTTACTTCTATTACCACCACCACTAGCTCAATAATATACCAAATATCTGTATACCCTTATGATTTGCAGTAAAAGTCACCTTTCCAATGCCCCTTCCCAGGCCTCTCTAGGAAAGGTGACCCCGTACTTCTTGGAAACCATGCAGTACTTTATGTATACTTCTATAAAACCTCTCTTCACCTTGAATTGCATTTAACTCTTTATTTCTCTCTCTCCTCTGCTGATCCCTAAGTTCCTTGAAAACACATGAACTGTGCTTTCAGTACCTGGCATATAGGCCTACAAGAAACGGTTTTTAATTTACCTGAATTGATTCTAGTCTTTTATTATGAAAAAGCAAGTTGAAGCAAAGCTTGTTTACTTGTTTAAGAAAATCTCAAGGAGTAATTTTTTCTAGAACCAAGTTTCTGTGGGTTTTGCTTTTTTTTAAAATCTACTTTCTAACAAGAAAATTCAAACATGAAAATATTCACCACATTGAAAATGAGCTTCATATGCTGTGATTCAAGTTCACAGTGGTAACATTTCTGGGTATGTCTCATATTACACCAATATTCATGGTAAAGGAGACTTGTCTGAAAGTATAATAGTGCAGCTGAAAGTGTCCTAGGCCAGAACGAAGACCCTTAGTTCTATTCTCAGCTCTGCAAAAAATACTCACTTGGTACTTTCTTCAATTGTCCTTTCTGAAAAACAATAAGGTTGAATTAAATGATCCTTAAGGGTACTTCCTGTTCTGAATGACTAAATTTCTTTTTTTTTTTTTTTTTTTTTTGTCCCTCTAAGGCTTAAAAGATTTGATGTATGTATGGAGTGCAGATGAAGGTCACAGATTTCAAGAGGCTGAGGAACTAGGAAGGGATGTCAGCTAAGATGTTGAAGTCCCCAGCAAAGTTAACCATGGATGGAATTCAAGGTGATTTGTCTGTCTATAAAACAGGGATAATGAAGGTCATCTAAATTAATCTACATGGCAATTGTGAGCACCATTCTGCCTGCCATGTGTGAAAATGCAATGTAGTTATCAAGTACCTCAAAAATTTATTCTTAAATTATTGATTATATCCAGGTACAGCAAGAAAATATAGTAGAAATTTCTCTAGAATTTAAACATATAAATAAACAATCTGTCTCATTTAGTAAAAACACATTCTCTTATTTTCACCCATAAAAGATACCAGATCTGAAATACCTAAAAGCTGCCTAGACTCACTATAACCATAGTCAGAAAGAAAATTTGACAAATGCTCCACTGACATTTGAAATACATCTAAAGTGTGTTATAGTATTTAGGATGCATGCTATGGTTTAGATCTGGAGTGTTATGTAAAAAGCTCATATGCTGAAAGCCAGGTCTCTAGGGCAGCAAGGTTCAGAGATAGGGTGTAGCCTTGAGGACAAGACCTGTCCCTGACATCTCCATCTCTTTCTCTCTTCTCTCTTCTTCTCCTATCCTCCTCCTCTTCCTCCTCCTCCTCCTCCTTCTTCTTCCTCCTCCTCCTCCTTCTCCTCCTTCCTCTTCCTCCTCCTTCTTCTTCCTCTTCTCCTTTCTTCTTCTTTTTCTTCCTCCTCCTCCTCCTCCTCTTCCTTCTTCTTCTTCTTCTTCTTCTTCTTCTTCTTCTTCTTCTTTCTTCTTTCTTCTTTCTTCTTCCTCCTCCTCCTCCTCCTTCTTCTTTTCTCTCTCTCTCTCTCTCTCTCTCTCTCTCTCTCTCTCTCTCTCTCTCTCTCTCCTTCCATGCTGCCATAGCTGAGCAACTTCCTCTACCATACCCTGCCATGGTGATGTTTCTACCTAGGAGTCAACCAGCCATGGACTGAACTTCTGAACCCATAAGCCAAAATAAATCTTTCTTGTAAAGTATTTTGGTCACAGGGGCACAAATCTAACTAATACAATGCACTTTAAAGTTTATTAAATGCTTTCATTTTACCAGTGATAACACTGAATCTCAGAGAAGTTAAGTAACCTGCCCACTGCTTCACAAACCATAAGACAGAGATACTCAAGTTACAGTTACATAAACAATGTTCCTAGTTTCCCATAGAACTAGTAAGAAAAT
The DNA here is from genome assembly GCF_963383645.1 of Muscardinus avellanarius. NCBI lineage: Eukaryota > Metazoa > Chordata > Mammalia > Rodentia > Gliridae > Muscardinus > Muscardinus avellanarius. Next base: position 29,569,384 of record NC_137799.1, read on the forward strand.
TTCAAAAACACATATATAAATACAAAGACAAAGTGATGTATGTGGTAAATAAAACTGAAGCTCCCCATGCTACAGAGCTCATGAAAATGATTAGTGTATGTGTATAAAATTTTCATTGTTTTAGAATGGAAAACCTGACAAAAAGACCAGAGAAATGTAGTCCCACTTATACAGCAGTGTCTGAAAACTTACTGAGTCCAACTTTGCAATTAGGAGAGTTGCTTCTAGGCAGACAACAAATAAGGTTTCACTTTCCAAGGTGACAGCAGGCAAGTGGACACAGGGAGACTAGGACACACACGTGTGTGCACACAGGTACACTCACACACACATACACAAACACACACACAACTGAGAGCTACCAATACCCTCAGGCCCTAATTGTATAAACACGCCAGCAAAGTAGTCACAAATCAAAGGAAGTGTCAATTGCCTGGAGATATTTTCTGGGATATGCAGTCTGTCTTTTATTTTACCAATATACCACTTTGCAAAATTATAGCATTCGTGAGATTCCTAAATCCGTGCAAGTCCACAATTCATGAGAGGGTGGAAACTTCTCAGTTGCTGCTTTTCGCAGATCGGTATGGGATCTTGGGTTACTAGGTGGCAGACTAGAGTTCAAAGCCAAGAGAAATTTTCAAAGAATTCCTCTCCCCGACCTCACCCTTGATGGGCAAGAGGATTTGAGGGGATTTGCACTGAGGATTCCACATCTATTCTGTCATTTTAATCAAGAACCTCACTTTTTAATTTTTCCTAAATGATTACAGTAACATCCTAACTTGAATCTAAGTCCTTCATCCCAGTCCTCTCCAATCTCTTTTCAATGATAACCAGAGTGATGTTGGTAAAATATGAATCTGACCATGTCACACTGTTTAATAAAAAATTTTAAAATCCTCTGCTAAGTCACAGCTGCCTGCAGTACAGAAGCTACATCCCCCAGGGTTGAACCTGATGTTCTGTATCCTTTGCCTCCATTCTGTGTCTTACCCTCAAACCTGCAACTCAGCCTCCACCAAGTTAATTTCAGGACATAATCCCATGGGTACCATATCCTGTCATGTCCCTACGCTTTTATTCAAGCCAGGCTTTCTGCTTGAAATGGCTTTTTTTTTTTTTTTTGTCCATTAGACAAACTCCTATAATGCTTCAGAGCTTCCGCTCAAATGCCACCTGATCTAAGTGTCACCCCACCTCCATTTCCAAGAAAATTAGTTGCTATCTCTGCACTGTGCCTTTATAACCTGATGCTGACCTTTTACTAGCATTGTCCTCAAGATATTACAATTGCCTGTTTTCTTCTATGTCACCCCAGCCAGACTATGATGGCAGGGATCTTGTCTCTTATATATCCATATATCATGCAGGTTTGTTTAAAAAAAAAAAAGCACTTGTGAAACTTCAAAAGTACATTATTAACTATATTGGGAAATGTATATATAATCTACTAGGATCTGTTTCTAACTATGTTAAATACCAGGAAAGCAGATTTTGGACTAGTAAAATTAACTCACCTATATACTTCCAAATGTTCACCCATAGACCATATCCAATTGCTAATAAAAAATTTTTTACTAGGTTCTAGTAATAAAATACTAATAAATTAATATAGTGAGATTTTCTATGATTATTCTCCTCATCTTCCTCTTCATCGGTCTGTGTGTGTGTCTTAAGATATCTTTGCTTTTGATACAATAAGGATACAGAAGGTAGTAGAAGGCACTTTTGTTTTGATTTTGTTTATTTGTTTTGCCCTTACTTGGCAATCTAAAAATAAGCAAGTCAATATTGGTCTGTGTAACCGTCAGGGTCTCAGCAGGAAACAGAATTCACCCCAGATGGTTCAAATAAAAAGACTTTTGTAAATGGACCACTCACAGAGCTGAGAGGGTTGGGAGAATAGAAAGGGTAGTAAGATTCTCAGAAGGGTAAAAGGAATGAAACAGTGTCACCAGAGCTCAATGATAACTTGAACTATGCAGAAGGACCCCCCCGCCATCAAAAGCCATGGCTTCAAAGGGACATCACAACTTCTGGCATGCAGCACCAAAGCAGAGTATCTCTCCTGTCATTTTGTCTCCTGCCAAAGACACACAGTGGTCAAAAGCACCTGGAATCCAGATAGCAAGGGAATCCCATTGGTGTAGCCCATAAGGACCAAGGTCCTGACCACAGAGTAGGTCAGGGGTAGACACAGTATGGATGGAGGGAAGAGGAGAAATTAATACCTTGAATAGCATCTCTCAATATTTTAGCTAGTCTTGAATTCTGGACTAATCCCATCTGGTTGTGAGATGTATAATCTTCCACAGGTCCTTTAATCTCTCAGTGCCACATTCTCTTTACCTATCCTACAACCCCTGCCCCTAGACTGCTGCAAAAGTTAAAAAAGCAGCATCTACTGAACTGCAAACGACTGCAGTCTAATTCAATAAACATATATATGCTCTATTTTAAGCCCTTAACAAATAGTAATACAGGCAATCATTCCTGAAGTTTTCCCCTTACATAATGAGGCATGTCTTTTCCTTGGAAGGGGGGCAGAAAAATATTAGAAAAATGAGTGTTACCTTCATCTGTATTGTCAATGTTATAACAGGGATAAACATCATTCATTCTAAGCAAAAATGCCAAGCTAACCTTTCCACACAATGCTAAGAGGATTTAGGATATCTTGATACTTTTATTCAAAATAAGACTGAAATTTACCTTATTTTCATATATTTTATTTGCTGAGGAAAATAAGAACACGTGGCAGTCTATGAGCATTTAGTATTGCCATTATTGTTATTACTATTGTATTGTCAACCAGAATTGAGTCTCTACCATGGCCTTGGGCTAAAGAGAAAATTTTTCTGAGAACATAACACATTTTAGGGCATCTCTTCAAGCTTGTTTTTCCAAATACTCCAAAAGAATAATCATCATAAAAACCATAATTGGTTACATCAACAATCAGTAATCAATGCAGTCCACTGTCACTCTTCCTTCACCAGTTGTTGAACCATGATCACCTGCAAATTTGAGCTAACAAATGTGTTATAAGCATTGTCTGCTCCAAACCTGTTCTAGACACCCTTTCTTGTACCTGCAGCCTTGATAAGGCATGATCACAAATCATCACAGACAGGATTTCCAGGGAGAATTTTAGAAGCCATAGCTGGTGGTCAAAAGTCTTTGAATGTTGTCATATATTGTCCTAGAGACAAGCAAATCCCAAGCAACAATAAGGTAAGAGGAAGAAGACAGGCATTGAAGTGAGAAAGATTAGAATTAAAAATCTCAGCTTCTCCATTTACCAGGTGTGTGATGGTGAATAAGTCACTTAATGTGGAAGAGCCTCAACAAAGTAGGAAAATAACTTCTGCATTCTAGGGTTGTTGTAGAAATCAGTAAGCTGATATATATTGTGCACCTGCTCTTGTGCCTAGCATATAGCAGGTGCTCACTAAGTAATCATGATGATGATCATTATTATGACGTCCCAAACCAGAAGGGTTGACAGTGGGGAAAGACATCTGAAATAGATGAATGTAAGACTTGGCTTTCTTTTCAGACAGGAGTCAATGTTGATCAATGCTGCTCAGATATAGTAGACAACTACAGTTGTTTGCCTAAAATATCTCCCTCTTTCTGAGAATATCACTGCCCATTTCAATGCAAATGTTGGTTTTTTTTTTCCTCCTATCTCTATCCAGCTCTTTGGGAGTTGATCAGCCATACTTCCACACACTGCCTCAGGAACCAGGGGATTCAGCCAGACTAATCAGCATTCTTCCTCAGGATTTTCCAAGCTGGAACCAAGAAAAATGAACCTTCTTCCACTCTGCTGTTAAAGCTAATACGGTGGCCTATGACCTACCTGTGCCCAAAGCTGAAGTCTCTATAGTGAAAACAGATTGTGGTAAAAGAAACTGATATCCAGGGTGAAGCAGAAGCAAAAAGCAGCACATGAAGAGGAAGAAGCCTGATGGAAATTGGGTCCTTGATTTCAGTCCTCCTGAGGTCAGCTGCACCCCTGCCATCCATCCTACAGCCTGGTTATCAGGGATATTATGTATCCTTTCTGCTATACCAGGTAAATTGGTTCCTGTCATATTCAACCATGCTGAGCTTAGACACTGACTTACCCATTGACCATTTGTCTAAATAAAGGACAGTCAAAATTCAAAACCACTTTCTCCACCTCTGTAGAACACAGAATACAAGGTAAATATCCATGAAAAGAGAAAGAGGCATTGGGGTCGGTATTGTCCCTATCTTCATAGATAGGAGGTTAACATAAATATTATAAATCATACACCAGGCATGGTAGTGCATGCTTATAAACCCTGCACTTGGGACCAGGTGCAGATAGGAGGATCACGCAGGTTTGAAGCCAGCGTTTCTGGTTTAAGAGACACTGTTTCCAAATAAAAATATAAAAAAATAGGTCTTGGAGTGTAGCCCGGAGGTAGGAGGGCTTTCAGGAACCCCAGTACCAACAAAAAAAGCCTTTTAAATTATAAAATAATAATTTTATTAATATAAATAGACAAAGTACATAGTACACCAAGGGAATCTTTAAGGCCTTCAGAGAATACATTAAACTAAAACTTAAAAGTTGGGCAGTTTGGGGAGGAGGATTCAAAATGGTGACCATGGGACCCAGTACATCTCAGTAGCTGGAACAAATAAAGTTCAACTACAGAGAAGGTGGCATCTTGACGAACAAAATAAACAAAGCAGAAGACACCACAAGAAACCACTGAATAAACCTAACCAAAGATGTAAAAGATCTCTATAAAGAAAACTATAAAATATCAAAGAAAAAAGCTGAAGAAGACCTTGGAAGATGGGAAGATCTCCCTTGCTCATAGATAGGCAGAATAAATATCATCAAAATGGCCATTCTGCCAAAAGAGATCTATAGATTAAATGCAATTCCTATCCAAATACCAATTACATTCTTCATAGACCTAGAAAAATCAGTCATGAATTTCATATGAAGAAAGAAAAGACCCAGAGTAGCCAAAGCAATCCTCAGCAATAAGAATCATGCAGGAAGCATCACAATTCCTGACTTCAAATTATACTACAGAGCAACAGCTGTATAATCAGCATGGTATTGGCACAGCAGGCATAAAGGCCAATGGAACAGAATAGAAGATAGAGAAACAAACCCACATACCTATAGTCATTGATCTTTGACAAAGGGTCCAAACTCATACACTGGAGAAAAGACAACCTTTTCAACAAATGGTGCTGAGAGAACTATCAATTTGTAGAAAAATGGAACTAAATTTTTTTTTCAGAATCTTGTAGCTTTTTATATATTGGTATATTACATTACTGTGAAGTCATGCCTAGAGACATCATAAACATATCCAGATATTATGTCCACATTTTTGACATTATATTAAAGTCTGAAGAAAATTAAATGGCAGTTTGTCTCTTTAAATAAGTTGATTTTTCAAAATTAATGGCATATTTGAAGGCCAAATGGTAAGATACTGACAACTGTAGCTCCTGTAGAAAAAATATGGTAAATGCTCTTCTGGAATCTTCTATGCCGGTAATTTTTTAAAACTTTTTTATTGGTGCACTGTATTCATACATCATAATGGGATTAAAAAACTTTTGTAGACATACATGCACACATTGCCCAGTTAGCCCCTACGTGATCCCCACCCCGTTCCCTCCCCATCCCTCCTTCCCATGCTTGGCTTAGTGGTTGACATCTAGTATTATAGCAATTTATCTAAAATTAACAATGATAATCTCTCATATAACAGTTTCATTTGTCTGATATCAAGCTTTTGATGACTTAAAGATAACATTTCAATATTTCTTTTTGCTTTCTTTCTTACCAGAGAATATATATATATATATATTTTTAGGGTGAAACTATCATACATTTATTTATTTATTTTTCAGAAAAAAAAATCTATCCTAATATGGAATATGGACTCTAGATACCCAAAACAATCGCCAAAAAGAACAAAGCTAGAAAATGTATATTTTCTGATTTCAAACCTTATAAAGCTACAATAATTGAAACAGTGTAGTACTGTTATAAAGGCAGATATATAAACCATTGGAGTTAAATAAAAGCCTAGAGATAAATTCTTCCATATATTGTCAAGTTATTTTTGACAAGGTTTCCACGAACATTTGGTGGAGGAAATAATAATCTTTTAACTAAATACTGTTGAAAAATAATAATTACATGAAAAAGAATAAAATTGGACCCTTACCTAACACCATATACAAACATTAACTCAAAATAGATAAAAGACCTAAACATAAATCTTAAGACTATAATCTTTTAGAAGAAAATCTGAGTCATAAAACCTCACAACATTGAAATTGGCAGTGATTTCTTGGATATGATTTCAATGGCACAGGCAACAGAAGGGTAAACAAACTCCCTAAAAAATAAAAAAAATATTGTATATCCAAAAACAATGTAAACAGAGTTAAAAGTTACTGATAGAATGGGATAAAATATTTCCAAATGCTATATCTGAAGGCATATTAATATTCCAACTAGAAATCCTAAAAATTAGCAACAATAAAAACAAACAATACAATTTAGAAATAGGTAAAAGACTAACAAATAATGAATATCCAAAGATAACCAATCTTAGTTGTTTGTTGGATGGAAAATCTTGTTTCTCTGGTTCTGGTGTGTGTTACCTATTTCTTCTTTGTAGTTAATCTCTTTGAGTATTTTCTCTAGTGCTGTTTCCTGACAACTATAGCTCCTGTAGAAAAAATATGGTAAATGCTCTTCTGGAATCTTCTATGCCTGTAATTTTTTTTTAATTTTTTTTTTAAATTCCTTCAGTTTCTGTTTGTCATGAAAGCTTCTTATTTCCCCATCTAATTTGATAGAAAGTTTTGCTGGGTAGGAAATTTTTGGCTGGAAGTTGTTTTCTTTCAGAGTTTGGAATATGTTACTCCAAGCCCTTCTGGCTCTCATGACTTGGTTTGGGAAGTCTGGAGAGATTCTAATTGGTTTGCCTCTGAATGTCAGTTGGCCCTTTGTTTTTGTTGCCTTTAAGATTCTCTGCTTGGCTTCCACATTGGTCATTTTGACAATTATGTGGAGTGGGGATCCTCTTCTCTGATCCTGTCTAAAGGGAGTTCTATAAGTTTCTTGGACCTGTGTATCGACCTCTTGCTCTATGTTTGGAAAATTTTCTGCTATTACTTCCTTGAAGAGATTGTTGATCCCTTTGGTTTCACCTTCTTTTCCCTCCTCTATTCCAATTATTCTTAGGTTAGCTCTCTTAAAATGGGCCCATATTTCTTCAATGTCAGATTCCTGCTGTCGAATTCTTTTTCTAAATTAGAAACTATGTGTTCATTTTTGGAGTGATCATCTTCTAGGAGCGAGATTGTATTCTCCATGTGGTCTAATCGGTTGTTTGAACTTTGATTTGAGGCCTTTACTTCATTAATTGCATCCTCTATCTCTTTTTGGCTCTCTCTGAATTCTTTTCAAAACACCTCTATTATTTCTACAGTTATTTTCCTGATTTGATCTTCTAGAAATCTCTGAATTTCTGTTTTATCAGGTTCTGAAGTTGTAGGGTTCATTGCTCCATGGTTATTCCTCTTTCCCATGATTTCAGAAGTTTGTGCCTTCTCTGGGTTCTTCTCTGGGTCACTACGACTTCACTTAAGGTGCTCTGGATCTCGAGTCTCTGGTATCTCAGTCACCACTACTCCTTTACTGGGTTGTATCGCAAAGTCTCAGACCCAAGTAGTCAATCGAGGCTGCTTTAGACCATGGAGGGTGCCAGGTTGGGCATTCTCCTGCTGGGAGTTGTGACTATGGTGTGATATCTCTGCCACCGACACTCCCCCACTGGGTCAAGTCCCTGGGAGTGCAGTACTGGGATTTTCTTCTAGGGGCCACAATTTGACTCACGGTTGTTGAGTGCGCTGATGGAGCTGTAGTGGATTTGGTGAATTCGCTGCTGCTGCCGCTAGTGGCAATATGGCACCACTGCCATGCCCTTGGCCATGAGGCTGGCATATTTCTTCTCTGGTTTTGAGCTCCGCTCTGAGTCCCTGCAGGGTGTGCTGAGCCCAGCCCCTGGGAGCTTTAGATGCTCCCTGTGCCAAAAAATCTGCCAAACTCCACCCGGCTGATGTGCAGCCGCTCACCTCGGCTCACTGTCCGCTGCTCCTCTCTGGAGCCTGGTGGGCTGTTGAGTGCGTTGGTCTGGTGCCGTCCGGTGAACTTGCTGCTGCCACCAGCAGTAAGGCACTGCTGCTGCATTCTCGGGCATGAGGCTGGCACATCTCTGTGGCTCTGAGCTCCGTTCTGAATCCCCCTCCTCTCTGGGGCCTGGTGCTGCAAGGAAAGATGGCACCTGAGCTGCTCCGCACCGTGGCTCCGGCCGCAGCACTGCGGTCTGGTTTCTTTCTGGTGTCTCATTTTTCCAGCCCTCTTTTTCTCTGTCCCTTGTATTTACATTTTTTTGTTTCTCTGCTGATGGTGTTTTCTGGCTATGAAAGGCGTTGATTTTGTGGTAATAGAGATTGGTTGTTAGCGGGGCTTGTAAGCTCCACTTTTCTCCATCGCCATCTTCCCGGAAGTCGGAATTAAATTCTTATCTCTCACCATGCACAGGAATCAACTCTAGATGGATCAAAGACTTGGAAATAAGATCAGATCATAGACTCAGAAGCTATTGAGGAGACATAGGCTGAACACTCCAACATATAGGCACAGGCAGTAATTTTCTGAAAAAGATCTCCAAAGTGCAGAAAATTAAAGCAAGAATTAACAAGTGGAATGGCATCAAACTAAAAAGTTTCTGCTCATTAAAGTAAACCATCAAGAACCTAAAGAGTTCTACAGAATGAGAGAAGATATTTACCAGCCACCACTTTGATAGAGGGCTAATATCCAGAATATACAAAGAGCGCAAATGACTCTACACTAGCAAAACAAATAACCCAATCAAGAAATGGGCAACTGAATTGAATAGACACATCACAAAAGTAGAGATACAAATGGCCATTAGATACATGAAAAAATGTTCAACATCATTAACCATCTGGGAGATGCAAATCAAAACTACAATGAGATTCCATCTAACCCCAATTAGAGTGGCAAGCATAAAAAAATCAAATAACAACAAATGCTGGTGAAAATATGGGAAAGAGGAACTCTTTTACCCTGTTGGTGGGAGTGTAAACTAGAATAGTCACTATGGAGATCAGTGTGGAGATTCCTTAGAAAACTTGGAATGGATTAACCATATGATCCAGCTATACCACTCCTGGGTATCTTTCCAAAAGAGTTGAAATCAGAGAACTACAGTAATATACACATACCCATGCTCATAGCAGCTTAATTCATAATAGCCAAAATATGGAACCGACCTACATCTCCATCAACAGATGAATGGATTGCAAAATTATGGGAAATACACACAATGGAATTCTACTTAGCAATAAAGAACAAAATCATGTCATTGGCAAGAAGATGGAAAGACCGGGAGTACCTTATGTTAAAGTGAGATTAGCCAAGCACAGAAAGAGAAGGGACATATGTTTTCTCTAATATGCCCAAACTAGGGAATATTGTGGTTACCAGCGTGGCTCCAGATAATGTAGAGGAAACCTCAGCAAAGCTAGAAAGGAAGGTTAGGAGAGGAAGGAGGCTGAGGTCAATTAACTGGAGGAGCTATATTCAAATATGTGTATAAGTGTGAATGTAGCATAGTAAACCTAGACACTCATTGTTGGGAGGGGAGAAAGGGGAAGCAGAGTGGGGGAGAGGGCATCAAGCATTGTGTGAATGTATGCCATTTTCAATATGATCCACATAAAAAATTTTTAAAAATTAAAAATAAATAAAAAGTTGGGCAATTTTCCAAAACAATTCTTTCTCAAACCCTTTACAGTAAAAGACAAATTTTGTATTAATGTGTGTGTGTGTGTGTGTGTGTGTGTGTGTGTTCACATACATGTATCTTTTGTCTAATTCTTTTCAGAATGGTCCATGGTTGTATTACACTTGAACTTGACTAGCAGGAAGTTTGTACCACCTGTGCATCACTACAAAAGTTTGACAACTCCTGAACTGGGCTCTACTAGCTCTTTCAATAAGACATGGGATGTTACAGCAACATCAAGTTGATATAAAAGTTTCCAAATGCTCGCCTTCACTTTTGTACTTGCTTCTCTTGTCACAAAGTGATCTCTAACAGTTCATGGCCAGTGGTGACATGCTTCTACAAGGCAAATTGTGACGGGGCATCTCAGGCATTGTCATCAGGCTGGAAAGAATGTAACAATAAGGAGAACAAAGTTCCTTCTAGGAGATAAACCACAAAACAGATGTGTGATTTCAGTTCCCTTCACCATGCTGACTATATTCCATGAGGGCTGGGGGGCAGAGATTGGGGACTAAACCCAGAAGCATTCTACTTCCAAGATATACCCTTAGCCCTATCTTTTTTTTTTTTTTTTTTTGAAACAAGGTCTCAGTTGCAGAGGGCCTTGCTAAATGTTAAGCTGGCCATGAACCTGTGAGCCTCCTATTTCATCTTTCCAAGTACTGAGGTTACAAGCATGCACTATTGCACCCAGCTTGGTGGTACTATATTCTTGAGGAAAGAAGAAGAAATCAGGAAATGAAATGATCAATATTAAAAGGGGGGGGCATCATCTCCAGTGTCTGGCCAGTCCTGGGGCCCTCACTTTGGACTTAACACATTCTAGATGGCTTCTAATGTACGTTTAACTTTCTGAGAAGCCACACAATACAGTGAACTGTTTGGAATTCTGCAGCTATGCACAGTGGACTAGCCGCATCTGTAACTGCAAAGATAGGTTCATCTGAGCTGAAGGCCACTGAAACCTCACCAATGTTTTTGTTCTGAGATCTGAATCATCAGACTCTCCTTGTCCTAGAACACTCCTGAGCTAGTAAGGGAAAGAATCCTCTGAGCATAAGTTAGTTGGCATGACAGCTGAGTTTTCTCTCAATATAGACAAAGAACTGGAAATTCTGGAGTTTAAGTTGGTTACCTTTACATAACAACTAAACTTAATGACCAAATTTTACTCCTTTTACTCTCAAATTTGGTGACCAGAAACAAGATGTACTTACAATTGCACTCCTATCTACAGGTTAGCTGGAAGATTCTGCTGTTTCAGTCTAGGCAGATCTGGGCAGAGCTTGGACGTGTGCCCTGTGGTCTACTGATAGATCTGCTGAGCACAGCCTGGTCCAGGAGGCCTCACTCACATGCCAAGTAGCTGGCTGGCTTCTGACAACTGGCTAGCTGATGGCTGTGGTGGCAGGAGTGACCCATCATCCAGTGAGCTGGTCAGGGACAACTCACACAGCAGTGGCAAAGACTCTTGAAGCCTAGGTTTGAACTGGAGCTCCATCACCACCATCTTATTCAATTTGCCAAAGCAAATTGCAAGATATCCAAACTGAAGGGGTGGAAAAATGGGCCCTAGCCATGGACAGAGAAATTATAGAATTTTGTTAAGGGCTTGAATTTGGGGAGCTGAGAAGTAAGGCCATTTTTACAATCCATCTTCTCTCTCTGGCTTCCACTTCACTCTTTGTCCTGGATGTGTTAACCAGTGACCATTGAGTGTATGAATACTCATACTCTAGTGCTGAACCATAGAACTTTCCCTGAAATAAATACCACCTTCCAAGCTTTGCTAAGCAGGATACAAATCTCATTATCTTCTTTCTTTAACACTCCAATATCAAGCTGAACATACTTTTTGGGGGGAAGGAGAGTTGGTAGTAACCAAAGGGCTCATGAGAACATGTTACCCTATCGCATTAGAAAAACATGGAAGAAGCCAATTGTGGTGGTGCACGCTTATAATCCCAGCATTTGGGAGGCTGAGACAGGAGGATCACCATTCACAGACAGCCTCAGCTATTTAGTGAGGCCCTTTGCAACTCAGTGTGACCCTGTTTCAAAATAAAGAATAAAAATAAGGCTGGGGTGTAGCTCAAAGGTAGAATGCCCCTGCGTTTCATTCCCAGTACTATAAAAAAATAGAAGAATATGGGTAATATAAGATTCATTCATTTAATGCACTCATTCAATTACTCAGTTATCATTCAATAAATGTTTGACTTGATACCTACTATATCACCTCCCAGTACTTAAGAGGCTGAGACAGGAAGATCACAGGTTTGAGGACAGTCTCAGCAAGTAGTGAGACTATCATCAACCTAGTGAGACCTTGTTTCCAAATAAAAATAAAATAGGACTGGGGGTGTAGCTTTAAGGTAGAATGCCCCTGGGTTTAATCCCCAGTGCCAAAAAAAAAAAAAAAAAAAAACTACTAAAGGCATCCTATACCTAAAATGTTTTAGGTTATATAAAGGTAATTTCGATTTCTAGAGTGCCCATAAGGAAATATAATCTCCATAGTAAACATTGAAGTGTTTTGTGCCCAATTACCATAAAAGCTATAGTTGTTTACTTCTTCTCTCTTCCAGTAGCCCTCAGGCATCTCAGATTTGTGGATCTCATCTTATGTACATTTAACACGTATTAATTGCTCAGTGACTACTGAAATAAAATTAAATAAACATCTGGAACAAAAGAAAACTATAAACATTTAATATACAATTCATTCATGGTTTGATTTACCATTGCCCTCCATTTAACAGAGTAAAAACACATGGAAAGTGCTTAATGAGTTTATAAGTCAATAAAAAAGGCATTTTTAATTTTCTCCCCCTATTTTGCAGAAGTATCGCCTTAGCTAGAAGGAGAAAGAAGATAAATGGCAGACTTCAGTGCTTTTGAAGCTGGACTGTCAACAAAGGATCTTCTAAGTCAATTCACCACCAGAAACGACATGCGTGCGCTTCTCAGAAAGGGCTCACAAAGAAGCTCAGAGAAAGATGCAGAGGGCAGGAGCAGATATTTCCATCCTGGAGACTGAAATGGAGTAAGTCAACAAGGCCTGTGCCTGCACACTTTACCATGAGGTCAGAAGCCACTGGGAACTCCCAGGGCATCTCAGCACACACGATTCAAAAAGGGTCAAAACACATTCTCCAGGCCACTGGGATTTTCCCTTCCAGGCAATATTTCCCAGGTCCTCTTTCCAGGCTCTCAGCCTTGCTGCCAGCACCAGGCCTGACATGCAGTGGCAGCCAGAAGGAGAACAAGAAGCATTGAGAACCACCAACTTGAGCATGTGCCAGCACCATCTGCAAATTCCACAGAGAGAAGAGACAGAGGCAGCCTCAAACCCCAATGAATAGAAACAACAGGGATGTCAAAAAAGAGAGCCTGATATCAGTCAAACCTCACTGAGCCTAGTACCTAACGAGACATCCATGCCCCCAAATTTGATTGTGTATATGTACCTCAAGTTCTTAGGAGGGAATGTCCCAGCTAATTTCAAGTTTTAAAAATAGCCTATTTTAAAAGACTCTTTTTAAAGCAATTTAAGGCTCACAGTAAAAATTAAGCAGAGCAAAATGGTCATTTTTAAATTTATTATTGGAGTCAATAAGCATTAAATTATGGGCCATGGACTGGATGAAGATGTTGCAAATAAGACTGCATTGTCCCAGGGCCAACTTGCTCAAAGTGGATGAGACTAGAAATTAAGCAGATTATTGCAAGATAAAGTAATCATCATTAAGACAAAGGTAAGCAGGGAATGTTAGGCTCTTAATGCATGCTGGGGGTCTGCGAAGTCATCTTGGACATGCAATACTTGAGTTGGGATCCAATGAATGCAGTTTTCATACTGTAAGAGGACACTACATACAGCCCAGGAAAAGATGATGTCCTTAAAATTTCTCCCTGCCCAAGCTCAAGTCCTGCATTTACCTTGGCTGCATCCAGAAGGTCCTCCATGTTCATTTCTAATGTTCTGTTCCAATTCTTTACTTTCTTCCCATCTCTCCTATTTTCACTGTGAATCCAACTTCTCCCTGAAGCCCATTCAGATGGATGACTTATTGGATGGTTTCTAAACTTTGATTCCAGTTTCTGCCCCAGATATTGCCTCTCCTCTTCCTTCTCTCTGCCCTGCCTCACTGGAATATGCAGGTGGGTCATTTCCCAGAGTGCTACCCCTGAGCCCAGGGCCCCATGACTCTCTTTGCTTGGTAGAGAGAGGGGAGATGGAACCATCACAAGCAGTATGGCCAGACATGTAATGAAAAAAATCCTCTCTACCCAGGGTGTTCTGGTACCACCAGAATACCATGGTCCCAAAATCAAGATTAAAGGTTTGAATAACAGATGGGCTCCAAGCCCAGAGAATTTTAAGAGTAAGTCCTCCAGGTTGTAGCCAAAGCCTCAAGAAATAAAAAGGTGATTTCAGAGTAGACTTTCGACACATCTAAAATTGTCTACTGATCTTAATCAATGTGAACATTTCTAATGAACATGAAATGGACAGATCCAAGGACTATTCCTCCAGTTTGTTGTTAGAAAAATGGCCAACCTCAGCTATTCTGTACTAATGTATGGCTCTCCCTTTAAAAAAGGGATCTTCTTATAAATGTTGAGGACTTGCCACCACCAGGCCCTATAGCTTACTGAAAAGCCTCCAACACAATCAAAATGAGGCATTTCACTAATGCTCTCCACAAGTCCCTCCCTATTTCTTCTCCTAGAATGGAGTATTTTTCTCAAAGCAATCCTAGGCTTCAGTCCACTCTTAAGCCCATCTATAAACACAAACTGAATTGTTCTGTGAATAAGAACCTCTTATCCAATATGCACTGTGAGTTCCAAGAGGGCAGAGGCCATGTGGTAAGACATATTTTTATGTGTGTACCAACCATAGATATGGTACTATGCAACATATGGAGAGGTACATCATTTCTCTGTTATATTGAGGGAAAATAGTAAAATAGACATTAGCGGTTCACTAGGAGCTCATGAGGGTTCAGGTTTCATGAATGGGTTAATCCATTTGATGGATTCATCATTTGAATAAAATCCCAGGAGGTGCTGGAAATTGTAGGCAAGCAAAATATGATTGGAGGCAGTAGGTCACTGGAAGCAAGCCATTGACTATGCTTGTGTGTAGTCACCTATCCCTCCCCCACCCCCTGCTCTTCCCAGCCCAGCTCTGCTATGCCTTTCCACCATGTTGCCCTCACCTCAGGCCCAAAGCAATGGAGCCAGCCAGCCATTGACTGATGCCTTGGAAACTACAAGCCAAAATAAATCTTTTCTCATTTAAGATTCATATGTCAGGTATTTTGACCACAGTGGTGAAAAACTAATACGTTGTTTATTATTCATATTTTAATTTATTATTTCTGGGTCATAGTTTTCCTACCAAATAGTAATAAGGTAGGTATCCCATTGGGTTATAGTAACTAAACAAGACAGTGCATAGAAGAATCTAACATAATGTTTGGTGCACACCAATCTCTGTAAATCAAGGTGATTAACACTGGTACACTGAGTAATTGTTTCCTGGCTTAACTCCAAAGTGAGTTTATATGTCAAAAAAAAAAATCTGAAATAAATCACTGGTCTTTTGATTTCAACAAAATTATCTGTTCAAAGTAGTTAGTATGGGGCAGAGAGAGACTCGGAAATCTACGCTTCATGAGTTGAGTCTTTATTCAGTCTGTCTTTGATTCCCTAGGCAGCTCCTGAGCACTTAAGGAACGCCTGCATATGTGTGGGTGACCTGGTGTTTTCTTATGGCAACCTGACACATCAAACTGCTTACTTTCCCTCCAGATCATCTTGAAATCCAGATCATCAAAGACTAGACCCAGTAGAGAGCTCATCATCACAGGGCCCACAGAGGTGAAAAGAACTGACTGATTCTCCATATCCTAACCAAAAGAGCAAGTGAGGGAAGAGGTCTAAGGAGAATGTGTTTTTTCCTAGGGCTAAAACAACAAATAACCACATGCTGGATGGCTTACAACAATACAAATGTACTTCCTCACGGGTCTAGAGCCTATAAGCCTAAATTCAAGGTGTTGGCAGGCTTATGCTTCCTCTAGAAGCTCCAGGAAAGAATCCTCCCTCACATTTTCCAGATTCCAGTGGTTCCCACAATCATTATTACTCTGTGGCTTGTGGCTATATCACTCCAGTCTCTTCCTCCATCTCCCATGACCTTCTTCCTTGTGTATCTCTGTGTATCCTCTCCTTTTCCTATGAAAACACCAGTCACAAAATGTAGGACCCTACATTTGCATACCCAGGGGCATTTGTAACTTGCCCCAGGAGAGCTATGTGTTTGAGGACAGGGACACACACTCCAATGAGAGAATGACATCACTTCAGAGGAATGTCAAATCCCCTTCCCCCTAGTCCTGTGAATTTTGAAGCCAGGGTAAAAAGAACACTGTGTGAGAAGCTTCTAAAAGTTATTGATTTGTCTATCTATTCATTTATGGCATCAAAGCTCCGAAGATAGGGTTCCTGATCTAACCATAACTCCACCACTTACTAGATATGTTACCCTCAATAAAATGAGAAATAATAATGTAACTACCCCCATAGGTTTGCTTTGTGGAAGAAATAATCCCTAAGCTTACTGTCTGGTACCCACTAAACATGGATACATATGAAGAGCTATTAAGATAAAGGTGCTGCTGCTGATGATGATGATGATGGTGATGATGATGATGACAATGATAAAAGTGATGATGATGATGATGATGATGGAAACTTACACAAAGGTGAAAAGTAGAGATAAAAAAAACATGAATTGCTACAGATGGAGTACAGACAGACAATATTGTCAAAGCCTGAATAATGTGAGCCAGAGCTGCTACTTCTGTTACTGGAGTGTTTTAAAGATCTGCTTGGGTTTTCAAGGGGAAGAAAATATGTGACCACCTCCCTTGCACTTTCCAGTTTACACGGGTCAGCTGCATGCCTGTGGTTAAACCGTGAAGGGATTCCGAGGGCAGCAGCTTCTTTTTTCTGGCCATCCCTTCCCAGCCGTGTTCCCTCAGTCACTTGTCAATGTGTCATTCCTTTCCTACCTGCTTCCCTCTAATGCATTTGCTAAAAAACAATTTCCAACTCTGCTTGTTACTGAGAGAGACAACAAAAAAAAAAGAGAGAGAGAGAGAACTGGACAATGCTCTTTGAAGAGTCAAAGATTCTAGTGTTTCCCTTTCTCAAAGCTCTGCCTTTGACTGACATTGAGACCTGTTTATAAATCTTTAACAAGAGCCAGTGATCCTTTCCTTAGAACTAAAACTGCAGACCAGAATGAGCTTCGGATTGATGACAGTGGATTTGTTTGGGTTGCACATTTCTCCAGAGTTTTAACAAGCAATCTTTGAAAGATTCCTGGCGGGAGGGATAGGTGCACTGACAGGAAGAGGGCTAGAGAACAGAGGTGTTCCAGACCCTCTTCACCAACACTGCTTTTCTACTGGATTTGTTTCTTCTCTCTGCTACTTTCTGAAGCCACTGATTTGCTCTCTCTACCCTTTGTCCAGGTCAAGCAATGCTTCTGCTGTTACCAACTGACATTGAACTTGACAAAATTAAGGAAGTACAGTGGGAAGAAAACTAGACTTAAAAATCCCCATTAAGAGCTAGGCATGATGGTGCACACATGTAATCCTAGTACTTGGGAGGCTGAGATAGGAGGACAGTCTCAGCAACTTAGCGATACTCTTATCAACCTAACAAGACCCTGTTTTAGAATAAAATGAAAAAATAAAGCTGGGGTTGTAGCATAGAAGTAGAATGCCCCCTGGGTTCAACCGTGTGTGTGTGTGTGTGTGTGTGTGTGTGTGTGTGTGTGTGTGTGTGTGTGTAATGTCCTGATAGGTGAATTTCAACAATTCTGCTTTAGAACATCAAGATGTATACATAGCTGGTCATGGTAGCACATGCCTATAATTCCAGACACTCAGGAGGCTGAGTCAGGAGAATTGCAAGTTTGAAGCCAGCCTGGACAACTTAACAAGACCCTGTCTCAAAATACAAATTTTGAGAAAGGGCTGGGGATGTAGCTCAGTGGTAGAGCACTTACCTCTCATGTCCAAGGCCCTGGGTTCAATCCCTAATGCCAAAAAGCAAAGTAAAAAGATGTACATCTATAAAAAATATAGAAAACAAATTATACTGATGATCTATACATGCTGGTGTAAATATATGCGATAACCCTTTGTATCACACTGGAAGCCACAGATGCTAAATTATTAAAGTAAAAAAATTTAAGGATGGCCACAACCCCTCCCAGTGTCCAGTAACACCTGACTATTTCTCTAATAAGACACATCCTCGGGCTTCCTACCTGAAGTTCACTGAGCCTCTCTGCAGCTTATCTTGTTCACCAAAGCCTTTGCAGCTTGAAGGTGACAGAGTTTTTACCTGAAAAGGCAGGCTCACCACAGCAGTCATCCCAGCCCCTCCAATCAGCTAGTTCCAAATCTGGCCCCTATCCACAGAAACAAGAAACTACAAGGATCTTTTCACTTGGTCACATCCTGGGGATGGTGCCTGGTAAATGAACATGCTCAGAGACATGCCAGCCAGACAAATGAACTAACAGGCCTGGAGAGTAGGGGCCAGGGCCACCTGTGCAGGCAACCTGTGATCAGGCAGTCTCCTGACTAATCAGAGCAGAGGGACCATGACTCAAAGGGCAGGACCACATGCCCTGACTGGTCCAAATTTGCCCTGTCAACCTGTAGCCTGGACAAGGCCTCTGCTCCCACAAGCTTAAGCAAGCTAAAGGAATTGTAGACACCTTCACCACTGCTGAGAGTAATTGAGCAATAGCCTCCCAGCAGGCTGAATCGCAATGTGTTCCTTGGCAAATTATATACTTTAAACCTCTAAAACAATATAATTTGGCAGTGAATGTATTTTTCCTCAATAGTTACAGGGCCTCTTATTTCCTCTAAAGATCTGAGGTAGGAGATTATATTGCTGCCCCTGCATATATATTTAAAGAGATACCTACAATGGATTCACCTCCAAATATAAGTTTAGAAAGGAGGTAATTTAGAATGTCTCTGAAAATAATGCTCTTATATAGAATTTTAATTGTGATTAACCCAGTTTTACAACCAAAGCATATATGCCCATTCTGTTTCTCTTTATGATAATAGAATCTTCCCATGCCCTGTGACTGGAGAAGTTATATTCATCTTTGGCTCACCACTCGCCTTCATTTATCATATCTTCTCATTCCGTCATTCCATCTGAATTAGTAATCCATGCAACCTAGACTATTTTTCATTGAGATGCCTCTTGGTTCCATTCCTATGTGATTCTAGTATCTCTGCATTAAGCAAGATTCTTCCATCCTCTTGCTGGAATCATGATGTCAGTTCCAATTAAGTCTCCCAGATTCCAGCAGCAGCTCCACATTATGTATTTCTGCACAGAGCAACAGGATCATCTTCTTTCAATGCTAACCACTTCCAGGTCCTTTCACTGCTCAAAAAACCTTCAACTTTCATTTTACCACAATATTCAGAGCCAGTATACTCAGTATTGTCTTCCAGAGTAACCCACGAGCAAGCTCTACCCTGCTTACCCTCCTTCATCCTTGATACTCTCCAGCATGTACTCACCATTCAAGCCAAACCTAAGTACTCTGGGCCTACAAACACACTGGACGCATTCACATCCTAGATCTCCATACCTTTGCTCATTCTGTTACAGTCACATGGAATTCTCTTTCATCTTCTCATTTACCAACTCAATTCCAACCACCTTCTAATATTCCCCTTTTCTTTGAAGACTCTCTTGATTACACCATGCCCTTCTGTTCTCTCACAAGAACATAGGGTCCATGCCAAAAGATTGTGTGCTTCATTATAGACTGCTTGTAACCAGGTCACTGTTTTGTGTTCTTTCAGTGTCCCAATTTTTTCTTTCAAGATTATAAGAACTAGGATGTCACAAGTCATCTATTTCATTTGGGGACAAATTCAAAACCATTATCAAATGGGCAGCTTATATGAACATAGGGAGAAAAATAAAAAGATGCTAATCTGAGCTCAAGAACAAGTCATACAAGATTAGCTTACTTCCTTTTTGATCAGGGATTTTAGGGAATTAAAATAGGTAAATGCAATCAATACAATGCTCTAAATTTCACAAAGTATATAACTAAGTCACTCCTTACCACAAATTTAAGATCAGTAACATGCTGAATATCTTTCAGGATAATTAGATGGCCACACCTGAAGGGTGTCAATCATTACTGTTGTCAGTCAGTGTGGTAAGCTCTAGTGGTATGCTAATAGGTCCATCCCAAGAATTTTTTTTTTGTCAACATCAGGGTGGTAATATTTACTGCATTCAGGGAGAAATATACAACTTGGACAAAAATAATAATATTGAACAACCAAGTAGAGTTACAAAATTTTCTGAACTGACTCATAAAGGAGACAAAGCTGGCAATATGGCCTTTAACAGAGACAAATTTATAGTGTTTCACCCAGGCCCACTCATCACATAACAAGTGGAGAATCTGTCACTGAAGATTTTTGACAAAAGTTATTTTCTTTTTTTTCTTTCTTTTTTTTTGTGTGTTACTGGAGATTGAACTCAGGAACATTCTAACTGTGAGCTACACCCCTAGCCCTATTTTATTCTTTATTTTGAAACAAGTTCTCACTAAGTTGCAGAGGACTTCACTAAGTATATAAGGCTGGCCATGAACCTGATCCTCCTGCCTTAGCCTCTCAAGTTCTGGGATTACAAGCATGTGCCACTACACCAGGCTTCTTATTCTTATATCATACAAAATATTCAATATCCAGGAGAGGGTTGGACTACAAGATGTCAGAAAACCTTCCTGATTTTGACATTGTATTATTTTATGATTCCATATATTTCTATCTTGAACCCCAAATAAATTATAAATCTATTGTCATGAAAATCATTGTGTAGTGGCAAAAAAATACATGGAATTTGGAGTCATAAAGAAATGGGCTTCAATAATAGTTCTTAACTTACTAGAAATTGTGCAACATTCATAAGAGTTGACTGAGATAATACTCCATACATATGACCGACTTCAATACCTAGAGTGGATATTAAATACCTATCTTTTTATATATCCTACTAAGCTAACAGAATATTAAAAGTATAGCATAATCTCAGTAAGAAATTATTTTTTAAATTTTTCTATTGGTGCATTGTAGTCATACATCTTAATGGGATAAAAGACTAATAGAGACATACATGTACACATCACCCAATTAGCCCTTACCCAAACCCCACCCCATTCCCTCTCCATCCCTCCTTCCCATGCTTGGCTTAGTGATTGACTTTGATATGTTTGTTTAAGTACATCATGCACTTTAAAGAGGTTCCCTCTTCCCCCTCCCATCCCCTCAGTTAAGTTGACTTATTTGCTCCTTTATAGGATCTCCTCCTTCATCTAGAGTTCCTCCTGTTACCCATTTCTCTCTAGCTTTTGCTTATTAGGGAAAGCATTAATTCTTTGATATTGAGATATTTTTTGGAGAGGTTACTTTTTCTTTGGAATTAAACTAGTCTGGTAAATTGTTCTTAAAGAGCTCAGATTATCATCTTTTAATTTTTCCCCAGACAGAAATAACTAAATGCCTACATTCCAAACAGAGGAATGAACAGAGGAAAGGTGAATGGCTTATGCTAAGAATGGTAAGGTCTCTGACCCCCTGGGAATGGAGCCTAGAGACAATGTCATGTTGGTAGAAGAGGTTAGCTGGTGTAGGACTTGAAGTACCACTCAAACAACTTGTAAAAAATGGATGCCTTATGATACTAACTAATATGATAACCTCGCCCTACCACCTTCTCTTTGGCAAATTTTTAAAACATTAAATGATGATTGGAATCAAGGTATTTTTTCTCTTTGTTTGAGAACCAGATCATGACAAATATGTCACAAAATATGCTACTTCTAGAAGCAACCAAATTATTTAATTCTCTTTTTTCTGATTTTCTTTCAAGAGTTAAAATTACTGATTTGATCCAGGTGCCCTATTGTACCCAAGCAGTCTCTCTAGCTGGCAGACAGTTTGAAGGCCTGTTTCACCAGTTCTATTCTTCCTTTACTAACACTAACATATTTGACAGGAATATGAGTAGGTGGAAAACATAATGTTTCCAATTGAAGTTCACTAGCAAGCCTCCAGGAGAGTCATTTTAGAGATTAAAGAAAGGATCATTTGGACACATAAATTTTAATATGATTTATAGATTACTTTCAGAGACATACAGTTGCTTATCTTTCAGACAGCTTTAAGAATAGACAGAAGTCATGCAGGAGATATACAGACCTTAGAAAGAGAAAAATATTAAATCTTAAAGTGGCTGATGCAGCAATTAATATTTCAACCTTCCTGCTCAAGAAAAAAAGAGTAAGATTACAGAGATGTTGGATTGCCATGAATATGTGATTTCAAACTTACTAGGGGAAAATGTCTAATTATATATTACAAACCTAAACCCTTCAGGCACTAATGGGCTACTTTAAAATGTTAAAAAAAAATCATTGAGAGTAAGTCTTATTTTTCAAGGTTTTGATGGCACAATTCTAGCACATTCCTAAGTGCAGTTATGGAAAAGAAACAATGCAGAGTAATGCTTATTGTGAGAAAGAATTTCCACTTTCTTATTTTATCAACAAGTATTTAGTAACCATGCTCTCTAGGGCTAGGAAACCACACTTTTTCACCCAGTAAACTACTCCCTTCCCAGCACACATGCACACACATGAAAGTGCATAAGGAAAAAGTTACATGATTCTCCATGAAGTGATTTACCATTATTTTAGGAATAGAACGTCAACAGACAAATGCTATAAAAATAATTTAAGCATTCACTTCTCTGGCCCTGGCAGGAGGTACTTCTGCAGTTACAGAAATAAAAACTTTAGTTGAGCTAAAGAAGTCAAAAGACGTTTCAGAGGAAAAGTGCAAAGACTTCTGAGGCCTTTGAAGCAAATGGCAAAGGAAGAAAAGTTTACCAAGAAATTAAGAGGTTGTATGTCTGGCTAAAGAAAAAAAGCACAGGAATTTTAAAGTTCATCATGCATCCACCATTGCTATGCACACTGTCTCAGAGGATTTGTTCTGCTTTTCATTTCTAGCTAATAGACCCAGCACATGCATCACCTCTCCATATACTGAGGTCACACTGATATATTGATATGATACATAAAAAGGTTGTTCTTTTTAACAAAATCAATAACAAAAAAGCCAGCTAACACTAGAAATATTGAGGCAATTCTGAAATATAGAATAACTAGAATAAGGTTAATGAAGAATAAGAGTTGAAAAAATAGCCTAAAAATCTATCAAAACAGGATATGACAGAGCCATCTAGAAGGTTCATCATCATCATCTTCCTCGGAGTAGTGAACTACAGGATAATAGTTAGACCTTTGCTGTGTCCCCAGCAAAGAGCCTGCAAGACTGGCAGCAGCACACTTTGCCCTCAGAATAAAGCATGACTGCTTTTCTCTAAGAATATTAGCAATATGACTGGAAAAGAAGTAGTATAGGAGATAGGATCTGTAACAGTTTGAATAAGTTGTAACAGACTTCCACATTAGACCAGGTAGACAGAGAGCAGTGGAAATCAGCACCATTTAGGACTAAAATAAATGAAAATGTCCTGAGGAAGATGGCAGAATAGAGGAAGACAGCAAGTTTTGGTTGCTCTGAGACTCAGAACTCAACCACTGAGAAGACTGCTTCTTGGCAAGAGAAGAAAATCAGTCAGTACTCAGCAGAAGAAAGATGGTAGAAATGTGATGGAATTGGACCCAGTGCAGAGAACTGAGGACTGAAAAGAGCTCGCTGCATCTCATCTGCTGAGCAGAAAGAGAAGCAGTACCATCTTAGTGAGCCTGTGCCAGGGCTGGTGGCTGCTGGGACCCAGAAGCTCTCAGATACCAGCTTCAGCAAAGAAGCAGAATATTGCTGAGCCTGTGATTGCAGAAAACCACCAATGAAAGCAATCTAATTTCTCTCTCCACACTTGAATACCTCAAGACTGTGACTCTCCAGGCCACCTAGCCAGATTTCCCAGTGAACTCCTACAGCTAATGCTGAACTCAGACACAAAAACTATAGGACCTTCTTTCAAGGACCCTAGTGGCTACATCCTACCTCTTCAATAACACTGTGAATCTACAGATCAACCAGCAAAACTGCCCAGTAAACTCTGGCTCCAAATGAACTAATCCCTGGCTGCAGAACATGAGTGGTAATCAAGACTGTGAGTTTACAAACTTCTTAGCAGCAGCCTGTGCAGCTACAAGGACTTGCATATCAACAAACAGGGTCTGTTTCTCACAAAACATCTCTCTAAACTTATTTCACCACCTTTCTTTCTCTCAAATCATCTCTGTAGATGTGGGTATGGGGGCTATACTTAAAAATAGCAGAAACATTAATTGGCAGAGAGTTCCTAGGGATATTTGGACAGGAGGGACCTAGGATCAGGAGTTTGCTGCACCCCTGTAAGGTCTCCAGACATCACTACAGAACTGCTGAAGTAGTGTCTAGGGGTGAAATAACTCTGCCAATCATGCTGCAGGCTTGAAAAGCTATAAATTTGCACCTGCCAGCTCCATAAGCACCAAGGCCAGAGGCCAACTTGGCCTCATCTGATCTCAGCTACCCAAAGCAGCAATGGTGTCACTGGAGCTAAATACTGAGGCACCCAACCTCCTGGCTCAGAATGGTACATTTCTCCCTGCCATAGTGTTGGCCCTGAAAATAGGGAGGTCAGGGGCCAGCATGGGTCAACACGATCAGAGCTACAGGCTGGGAATGCAATACTCCCTTTACCAACAGAGTTTGGGCCTAGTGAGCATGAATACTAGTGAGTAACAATGTGTCCACGTGATCTTAACCAGTAGATCCCGGATGGTATCCCTAGACCATCAAAACTCAGCCAGCCTGGCCACAGACCCAGAACAAAGTAATCTCTGGCCCTGCTGAGCTTAGGCTCAGTGGCCAAAGAAGCCCGAGGTCAGTGCTCTGTAGGATTTAATGGATTTGAAAACAGTACAACAGGGGTATAATCTGTGATATTAAATCTCAACCATCAGGCCATAGTCTCTGGTTCTGCTGAGTTTGGCCCTGGAGAGTGCAATATCTGGCAACCAATTAGAAATTCCTATTTGTCTACACTGAATAATAACTATATCTTTTGCCTAGTGTGGTGGCACACACTTGTAATCCCAGCATTTGGGAGGCTGAGACAGGAGAATCGCAGTTCACAAACTGCCTCAGCTACTTAGGGAGGCCCTTTGCAACTCAGTGAGACTCTGTTTCAAAAAAAAAATGAAATTAAAAAAAAAATTGGGCTGAGGTTGTAGCTCAGAGGTAGAATGCCCTTGGGTTCCATCCCCAGTACCTCAAAAGCAAAAACACTAAAAATTATATCTTTGAAAGAAGTTCTGGGGGACAAATTCAAAAATTTAATTATATGAGACAAATTCATTGAAGCAAATATATATATATATATTCCCAGCAGAAGTTTTATTATAAAGAAATAACAAACTGGCATAGGACTCTCACACAAAGAGGTAAACAATGCCAAAACACAGAAATAAAAACCTGAAAATTCTGAAACCATGATAATGAAGACCAATAAGGAAACAATAAGCTTCCACAACTCCACAAGGGAGATCACCAACACTGAGCTCTAGAAAATGCCAGAAGAATTCAGAATTTTGACTTTTTAATGATCAAAGATCTCACAAATAAAATCAGAGAAAGTGTACAGGAAATAACAGAACATATAAATAGAGAAATTGAGGCCCTAAGTAAGAGCCAAAGATAGACATTGAAAGAAATGAAGGAGACAATATATGAATTAAAGCCCCCAATAGAAATGAGACCACATCAAAAATAAGTCTCATTCTTGGAAGACAACTCATTCAAAATTGACTACATAGTCAACAATATAGAGAAGACAATACAAAAACAGAACATTCAAGATATACAGTATAATGTGAAACAACAGTTAATAACAATTGAAGTCAATAACAATTGAAGAAGCTCTAGAAAAACAAACCAAGGGCATTATAAACCTCTTCGGAGAAATAATAACAGAGAATTTTCCAACAGAAAAAGAGTTAAATATCCATGTACAAGACATATGTACAGAACACCAACCAGACAAGGTCAAAGAAAAGTTTCTTCACACAATATAATAATAAAAATGACTATTATAAAATAATAATAAAAAAGACCAAGAAAAAACCTTAAAAGCATCAAGAACAAAAGAACAGTGACATTTTATGACAAAACAATAAGAATCACTTCAGACTTCTCAACTCAAATCCTAAAAGCTAGGGAGGACTAGTGTGATGTACCTCAAATCCTGAAAAAAACAACTTCCAACCAAAACTAGTATATTCAGCAAAGATATCATTCAAGATTAATGGGGAAATAAAAAACCTTCCAAGACAAGCAGAAATTAAAAGAATTCATGACTACTAAGCCAGCACTGGAGAAAATACTTAAAGAAATAAAACACAAAGAAAAAAAAAGAAATACCAGAAACAGAGAAGAGGTGAATTCCACAAGATGGGCAACTAAGTAAAGGAGAAATAACACTATACCAAACAGAAAATATAATGCAAAATAACAGAAAACAAAAACCATCTCTCAATAATAATATTGAGTGTCAAAGGCCTAAACTCCCCAATTAAAATGCATAGACTGGCAATGTGGACTAAAGGACATAATCCAACCATAAGCTGCTTGCAAGAAACTCACCTTACAAACAAACTTATCCATAGGCTAAAGTTGAAAGAATGGAAAAAGACATATCATGAAATGGAGACCAAAAACAAGCAGAGTAGCAATGCCCACATCCAACATGGCCAACTTGATGCTAAAACTTATCAGAAGAGACAAAGTGGCTCACTTCTGACTAATCAAAGAAGAAGATGTAATGATAGTAAGTACTTATGCCCCAAATGTTCATAAAACAAACTCTTTGGAACATTAGATCTTAAATAGACTCAAATACAATGATTCTGGGAGATGTCAACATACCTCTCACACCATTAGATTGATATCCCAGGCAAAAGCATAAAGTCTATTCAGTCTTTACATTTACATATACATGGAGACTGAGTGATATATATTTTAATGAGGATTGAATCATAGGAGAAATTTAAAAATTCCTAGAATTAGGGAAAAATAGACACACAACATACCAAAATCTATGAGATACTTTACAATGGTTTTAAGAGAAAAATTTATAGCACTGAGTGCCCCTATAAGAAAAATAGAAAATAACCAAATAAACAACTCAGTGACACATGAGTAGGACCTTGAAAAACAGAAACAGAATCATCTCAAAACCAATAAAAGGCAGGAGATAATTAAAACCAAAACAAAAAACAATGAACTAGAAAACAAAAATAAATGAATAAATAAATAAAACAAAAATCTGGTTCTTTTGAGCCAGGCTTGGTGGCGCACGCTTGTAATCCCCACAAAGGAGGCTGAGACAGGAGGATCACACAGGTTCGAAGCCAGCCTCAGCTACTTAGTGAGGCTCTCAGCAACTTAGTGAGACCCTGTTTCCAAATAAAAATATAAAAAGAAATAGGTCTGGGAGTATAGCCCAGAGGTAGAAAGCCCCTGGGTTCCACCCCCAGTACCACCAGAAAAATATGGTTCTTTAAAAGGTTAAAAATATTGATAAGCCCTTAACCAACCTAACCAAAAAAGATAGAATCTACATAAACTATTGAAATCAGAAATGAAAACTGAGACATCAACACAGATAGAAAATCAAGGGTCATCGAAAGCTGTTTTGAATATTTATACTCCAAAACTGGAAAACATAGAAGAAATCAACGGATTTCTAGTCACATACAACCTACATGAACTGAACCAAGAAGATGCAGTATACCTAAACTAACCAATAGCATACAAAGAGATATAAACAGCAATAAAATGCCTTCCATCAAAGAAAAGCACAGGTCCAGATAGATTCCCAGCTGAATTCTACAAGGCCTTTCCAAAAAGGAAAACCAACACTTTACAAGTTATTCTGTCAAATCAAAAGAGATGAAGTACTTCTAAACTCCTTTTATGAGGCCAGTATCACCTTAATACCAAAACTAAATAAAGATTCCTCAAGAAAAGAAATTATAGATGAATATTTTTGATCAACATAGATGCAAAAATTGTAAACAAAATGCTAATGATATGCATTAAAACCTATATCAAGAAAATTATACATTATTACTAAGTTACTTTTATTCCAGGGATACAAGTCTGGTTCAATATTCTCAAATCAATACATATCATTCACCACATAAATAGATCTAAAGACAAAAAAACCACATGATCATCTCAATAAATGCTGAAAAAGCACTTTAAAAATCCAACACCCATTCATGTTAAAAAAAAAAAAACACTGCATAAAATTAGAATAGAAAAACTTACCTCAACATCATTAAGGTAACATACAATAAACCCAAAGCCAACATCATATTGGATGCAGAAAAACTGTGGGAATTTCCTTTAAAATCAGTAACAAGACAAGGATACTCACTATCACCACTCCTTTTTTTAATAAATCCTCAAAATTCTTGCAAGAATAATAAGGCAAAAGAAAATATCAAAGAAACTCAAATAAGAAAAGAAGTTAAATTTTCTATATTTTAAGTGACATATCCTATATTTAGAGGACCCAAAAAACTCAACTAAAAGACTTCTAGAGCTTTTTAACCAATTCTGCAAAGTAGCAGGATACAAAATCAATCTAAAAAACTCAGTAACTTTTCTCTGTGCCAAACCATGAATCCACTATGAAAGAAATTCAGATATAATTCCATTCACAATAGCCTCAAGAACAATAAAGTAACTAGGAATAAATCTAACAAAAAAATGTCAAAGACCTCTCAGTGAAAATTATTCTCTACAAAGAAAAAAAATTAAAGATCTTAGAAGATGGAAAGATCTCCCATGCTCTTGGATAGGCAGAATAAAAATTAATATGGTCTTTTCATCAAAACTGATATAGTCAATACAACTCCTATCAAAATACCAATGCCATTATTCACAGATCTAGAAAATTTAGCTCTAAATTTCATATGGAAGAATAAAAGACCCAGAATAGCCAAAGCAATTCTCAGCAATAAGAACCATGCAGAAGTCATCACAACTTCTAACTTCAAATTATACTACAGAAACCAGGCATGGTGGCCCATGCTTGTAATCCCCACATTTGGGAGGCAGAAACAGGAGGATCGCGCAGGTTCAAAGCCAGCCTCGCTGGCTTAAGAGACCCTGTTTCCAAATTTTAAAAAAATATATATAAAATAGGTCTTGGAGTGTAACCCAGAGTTAGAAGGGTTTCCAGGAACCCCAGTACCACACACAAAAAATTATACTACAGAGATATAGTAACAAAAACAGCATGGTATTGGCACAAAAACTGACATATAGATCAATGTCACAGAATGGAAGATACAGAAACAAATTCACACACTTATAGCTAATTGATTTTGACAAAGGTGCCAAATACATACATTGGAGAAAATACAGCCTTTTCAATAAAAAGTGTTGGGAAAACTGCTTATTCATTTGTAAAAGAAAAAAAAGGAAGTTAAATCCCTACCTCTCATCCTGCACAAGAATAAACTCAAAATGAATCAAAGACCTAGAAATTAGACCGGAGACTATGAAGTTACTAGAAGGGGGCATAGGATCAACACTCCAACAAAATAGGCACTGGTAGAAACTTCCTCAATATGACCCCAAAGCTCAGAAAATTTAAAAAAAAATCAATAAATGGGATGGGATGGCATTAAACTAAAAAGTTTCTGCTCATCAAAGGAAACCATCAAAAGTCTAAAGAAAGAGCTTACAAATAATGAGAAAAGATCTTTGCCAGATATTCCTCTAATTGAGGGCTAATACCTAGAATATACAAAGTACTTAAAAGACCTAGCTCTAAAAAAATAACCCAGTAAAGAAAGAGGCAATTGGACTAAATAAATACTTCACAAAATAAGAGATAGAAATGACCAATAGATACATAAAAATTTTTTTCAACATCATTAGCTATCAGGGAGATGCAAATAAAACTTACACTGAGATTCCATCTAACCCCAATCAGAATGGCAATCATCATGGAGTTAAAAAAATAATAATTGTTGGCAAGGATGTGGAGAAATTTGAATTCTTCTACATATTTGGTGGAATTGCAAATTAGTGCAGTCACTATGGAGATAAGTGTGAGCATTCCTCAGAAAATTGGAAATGGACCCACCATATGATCAAGCTTTACCACTTTTGGTATCTTTCCCAAGGGACTAAAATCTGATTTCTGGTCTGATTCACAGGTGTACACATAGTCACAGGCAGCATTTCCATTAATGAACCTCAGCCTTCTTCTTCCCCTACCCTTCCTCCTTAGGAAGGAGGATCTCCTTCATTATCTGAAGTCTCACTGGTATCGCAATTACTCTCTAGCTTCTGCATATGAGAGAAAGCATGTTCCTATTCTTTCTGTGCTTGGCTAATCTCACTTAACATAATATTCTCCAGGTCCTTCCATCTTCTTACAAATGAGAGTCAAATTCTATTGTGTGTATTTTTCATAATTTTGTAATCCATTCATCTGTTGATGGATACCTAGGTTGCTTTTATAGTTTGGCTATTGTGAATTGTGTTGCTATGAACATGGGTATGTATATGTTACTGTAGTTCTCTGATTTCAGCCCCTTTGGAAAAATACCCTGGAATGGTATAGCTGAATCTTATGTTGGATCCATTCCCACTTTTCTAAGGAATCTCCACACTGATCTCCATAGCGGCTAAACTAGTTTGCACTCCCACCAACAATGTAGAAGAGTTCCTATTTCCCTAAATCCTCACCAACACTTGTTATTTGACTTCTTTATGCTTGCAGCTCTGGCTGGGGTTAGATGGAATTTCAGTGTAGTTTTGATTTGCATCTTTCTGATTGTTAATATTGAACATTTTTATCTACCTATTGGCCATTTGTATCTCTTCTTTTGTGAAGTGTCTTCTCAATTTAGTTGCCCATTTCTTGATTGAGTTATTTGTTTTTCTAGTGTGTTTTAAGCTTTGTATATTCTGAATATTAGCCCTCTATCAGAGTGGTTGCTGGTACAGATCTTCCATTCAAAGGCTTTCTCTTTAGGTTCTTGATTATTTCCTTTGATGAGCAGAAGCTTTTAGTTTGATGCAATCCCACTTGTTAAATATTATATTAATTTTCTAAGCTTTGGAGGTCTTGCTGAGGAAGTTATTACCTGTGCCTATAAGTTAGAGTATTGAACCTATGCCCTCCTCTAATAGCTTCACAGCCTCTGGTCTGATTTCCAGGTCTTTGATCCATCTTGAGTTGATTCCTGTGCATGGTGAGAGGTAAGGATTTAGTTCTATTTTTCTACAAATGGATAGCCAGTTCTCCCAGCATAATTTGTTGAAAATGCTGTCTTTTCTTTAGAGTATAATTTGGCCCTTTTGTCAAAGATCAATTGACTATAGTTTATGAGTTTGTTTCTGTATCTTCTGTTCTGTTTCATTGGTCTATATGTTATTTTTTGTGCCAATAGCATGCTGTTTTAATGACTATAGCTCTGTAGTATCATTTGAAGTCAGGGATTGTGATGCCTCCTGTATGGTTCTTATTGTTGAGAATTTAATTGGGTATTCTGGGTCTTTTGTTTCTCCATATAAAATTCATGACTGGAGACTTCCAGGAAGATGGCGACCGAGAAAAGTGGGGCTTAAGAGCCCCGCTCACAACCAATCTCCATTACCACAAAATCAGCGCCTTTCATAGCCAGAAAACACCATCACCAGAGAAACAAAAAAATCACCAGGCTCCAGAGAGAAAGCGGACTAAGAACAGAGCTCAGAGCCACAGAGGAGATACACCGGCCTCACGCCCGAGGACGTGGCAGCAGCGCTTTACTGCCGGCGGCAGTGGCAAATTCACTGGACGGCTACAACAAGCCGAGGTGAGCCGCTGCAGAACAGCCAGGTGGGATCTTTCGGCTCAGGGAGCATCTAAAGCTCCCAGTGGTGAAGCTCAGCACACGCTGCAGGGACTCAGAGTGGAACTCAAACCAAGAAGAAATACGCCAGCCTCAAGGCCGAGGGTGTAGCAGCAGCGCCATATTGCCAGTAGCGGCAGCAGCAGCAAATTCACCGAGGCCAGTTCAGCTACCTCTGCGTACTCAAGAACAGTGAGTCAAATTGCGGGCCACAGAGGAGAAATCCCAGTACTGTACTCCCTGGGACTTGACCCAGTGGGAGAGTGGCAGTGGCAGAGATATCACACCATAGGAAACGCCCAACCTGGCACCACCCATAGTTTAAAGCAGCCTCTATCAACTCCCTGGGTTGAAGACTCTGTGATACAACCCAGTAAAGGAGTAGTGGGATCTGAGATACCACAGACTCGAGATCCAGAGCACCTTAAGTGAAGTCATAGTGACCCAAGGGAAGAACCCAGAGAAGGCACAAACTTCTGAAATCATGGGAAAGAGGAATAACCATGGAGCAATGAATGCCCACAACCCCACAACATCAGAACCCGATAAAACAGAAAATCAGAGATTTCTAGAAGATCAAATCAGGAAAATAACTGTAGAAATAATAGAGTTGCTTCGAAAAGAACTCAGAGAGAGCCAAAAAGAGATAAAGGATGCAATTAATGAAGTAAAGGCCTCAATTCAAAGCACAAACAACCAATTAGACCACATGGAGAACAGAATCTCGCTCTTAGAAGATGATCATTCCAAAAATGAATGCATAGTTTCTAATCTAGAAAAAAATATCCGACAGCAGGAATCTGACATGGAAGAAATATGGGCCCATCTTAAGAGAGCTAACCTAAGAATAATTGGAATAGAGGAGGGAAAAGAAGGTGAAACCAAAGGGATCAACAATCTCTTCAAGGAAGTAATAGCAGAAAATTTTCCAAACATAGACCAAGAGGTTGATACACAGATCCAGGAAACTTATAGAACTCCCTTTAGACAGGATCGGAGAAGAGGATCCCCACGCCACATAATTGTCAAAATGACCAATGTGGAAGCCAAGCAGAGAATCTTAAAGGCAACAAAAACAAAGGGCCAAGTGACATTCAGAGGCAAACCAATTAGAATCACTCCAGACTTCCCAAACCAAGTCATGAGAGCCAGAAGGGCTTGGAGTAACATATTCCAAACTCTGAAAGAAAACAACTTCCAGCCAAAAATTTCCTACCCAGCAAAACTTTCTATCAAATTAGATGGAAAAATAAGAAGCTTCCATGACAAACAGAAACTGAAGGAATTTATGTCTTCAAAACCAGCACTAGAGAAAATATTCAAAGAGATTAACTACAAAGAAGAAATAGGTAACACACACCAGAACCAGAGAAACAAGATTTTCCATCCAACAGACAACTAAGATTGGTTATCTGTGGAAATTCATTATTTATGTTAGTCTTTTACCTATCTCTAAATTGTATTGTTTGCCTTTATTGTTGTTAATTTTTAGGATTTCTAGTTGGAATATTAATATACCTTCAGATATAGCATTTGGAAATATTTTATCCCATTCTATTAGTAACTTTTAACTCTGTTTACATTGTCTTTGGATATACAATATTTTTTTATTTCTTAGGAAGATTGTATACTGTTCTGTTGCCTGTGCCATTGAAATCATATCCAAGAAATCACTGCCAATTTCAATGTTGTGAGGTTTTATGACCCAGATTTTCTTCTAAAAGTTTATAGTCTTAAGATTTATATTTAGGTCTTTTATCTATTTTTGAGTTAATACTTGTATATGGGATTAAGTAAGGGTCCAATTTTATTCTTTTCCATGTAATTATTATTTTTCAACAATATTTAGTTAAAAGATTATTATTTCCACCACCAAATGTTCGTGGAAACCTTGTCAAAAATAACTTGACAATATAGGGAAGAACTTAGCTCTAGGCTTTTATTTAACTCCAATGGTTTATACATCTGCCTTTAGAACAGTACTACACTGTTTCAATTATTGTAGTTTTACATTGTCTTTGGATATACAATTTTTTTTATTTCTTAGGAAGATTGTATACTCTTCTGTTGCCTGTGCCATTGAAATCATATCCAAGAAATCACTGCCAATTTCAATGTTGTGAGGTTTTATGACCCAGATTTTCTTCTAAAAGTTTATAGTATTAAGATTTATATTTAGGTCTTTTATCTATTTTGAGTTAATGTTTGTATATGGTGTTAGGTAAGGGTCCAATTTTATTCTTTTTCATGTATTATTATGTTTCAACAATATTTAGTTAAAAGACTAGTATTTCCTCCACCAAAAGTTTATGAAAACCTTGTCAAAAATAACTTGACAATGTATGGAAGAATTTATCTCTAGGCTTTTACTTAACTCAAATGGTTTATATATCTGCCTTTATAACAGTACTACACTGTTTCAATTATTGTAGCTTTATATGGTTTGAAATCAGAAAATATACATCTTCTAGCTTTGTTCTTCTTCGCGATTGTTTTGGGTATCTAGAGTTCATATTCCATATCAGGATAGATTTTTTCTGAAAAATAAATAAATAAATGTATGATAGTTTCACCTAAAAAAAAAAGAAAAAAGAAAAAAATATTCTCTGGTAAGAAAGCAAAAAGAAATATTGAAATGTTATCTTTAAGTCATCAAATCTTGGTATCAGACAAATGAAACTGTTATGTGAAATTATCAATATTAATATTGGATAAATTGCTATAATACTAGATGTCAACCACTAAGCCAAGCATGGGAAGGAGGGATGGGGAGGGAATGGGGTGGGGATCAGGTCGGGGCTAACTGGGTGATATGTGCATGTATGTCTACAAAATTATTTTCTTTATACCACTTTGATGTATGAATACATTGCACCAATAAAAAATAAATTAAAAAAAATAAAATTAAAATAAAATTAAAAATAAAATAATAAAATAATAAAATAAAATTCATGACTGATTTTTCTAGGTCTATAAAGAATTTCATTGGTATTTTGATAGGGATTGCATTGATTCTGTTTTAATTATGTTTATTATGCTTATCCATGAGCAAGAGAGATCTTTCCATCTTCCAAGGTTTTATTCAATTTCTTTCTTTAATGTTTATAATTTTCATTTTAGAAGTCTTTTGTATCTTAGGTTAGGCTTATTCCTATGTATTTTATTGGTATTGAGGTTACTGTAAATAAAATTATTTTCTGTATTTCTTTCTTAGTGGATTCATTGTTGGCATAAAAAAGCCACTTATTTATTTAGATTGATTTTGTATCCTGCTACTTTGCTGAATTGGTTAATCAGCTCCAGCAGTCTTTTGGTTGAGTTTTTTGGGTCTTCTGAATATAGTATCATGTCATCTGCAAACAAGTATTTTAATTCTTTTTTCTGTTTAAAATTTCCTAGAAATGAGATTTAAAAAAAAAAATCTATGGAATAATTGCGATAGCTGGATTGAGAAAATTCCTCATGAACAAAGATAAAAAAATATAAGATTGTGTTATATAGACCCAGGAAGCCTATGTATATCTAATATAAGCCATAGAAGTAGGAATTAGAGACGATAGTTAGAAAAGAAAATATTTTAAAAATAATGGTGTGGGGGGTGGGTAGAACATCCTGGAGGTAAAGAGATAACTGTTTATAATGAAATGTCCTACCAAGTAGATTAAAAGAAAAGTAAATAGAAACAACACACATTCAAATTTTGGTGAAATTTCAAATATCTTAAAAAATATCAAAGAGAAGGGAGGCTACCTATAAAGTAACAACATCAGAATTACAGCATACTTCTAAACATCAATAAGTAAACAACTCTTTCAGAATGAGGGAAATAGTTGAAATTAAAAATTCTATACTCAACCAAACTACTAACTACTAATAAAACATAAAGACAAAATAAAATTATTTTAAATAATATATATACATATATATTAATATATATGTGTGTGTATGTATATATATATAGATAGATAGATAGATAGATAGATAGATAGATAGATAGATTTTTTTTTTTTTTTGGTGGTGGTGGTACTGGGGTTCCTGGAAACCCTTCTACCTCCGGGCTACACTCACAGACCTATTTTTTTATATATTTTTATTTGAAAACAGGGTCTTTTAAGCCAGTACAGCTGGCTTAAAACCTGTGTGATCCTCCTGTCTCCACCTCCCAAGCACAGGGATTACAAGTGTGCACCACCATGCCAGCCGAATATATTTAGATACAAATATTTTAAATTTATCAACTTACCTTTTGTATAAAAAAGTTCAGATGAAGAGCTCCAGTAAAACAAAAATTGCATAAAGAAAAGATGAGATAAGATAAATATATTAAGAAAAACAACATCTGAGAATGGCTCAAAAGAAAGAAAGCTTCAAAGAAATGAGGAGAAGAGCTTTTGGCCTCTTTTGATTTAGGATCTATTTAGTGGTTTAGGATTGTATCTTCTATTTGTATTCAATTACCTTATCCAGATTAATTTTATCTATACTATTATTCCTCTGGTTAATATTTAGAATTAACCCAGGAATAAAGCATTATTCAGGATAATTATAATGAAAACAGGGCTTTAATATTTTATATTTATTTAGCAACAAAAATAAATGAAACAAAAATCAAGAAAAAAGAGATGTAGAAACAAATTGCTCTATAGTGGAAATTTTTATTTCTAAATATAAGTCAACAAATAGAGAAGTATATAAAGTTATAAAGCTAACTATTGCAACTATTGAAATAATATAATAAAATCTCAGGAGTTAGAGGAGAGGAGAGGTGATTGATGCTGGAAATAGCCAATGCATCAAATTTCCATAATAGAGTGTCAAAATATACTAACTTTGGTAAATAAAAACAAAAAGTTCTATTATTTAGCTTTTCAATTATAGCCACCAAAATTCTAAAAATAATTTTATTTCAGAGGAATTAAATTGAGATGTAGTGAGAAAACAGACAATAAAATTTTATTTTTCACTCTAAGATTATGAGTAATTTGAATGACTTTTTTGTTTGCCATATATGTTATACTTTAACTTTTAAATTAATACTCAAAATTTTAAAGAAAGAATGCCATATTCATCTAACTTATAAAATATTGAGTGGTTCCCCCAGAAAAAAATGGGTCATTTTGAGTATTTGAAACTTAATGTGGCACTAAAACTGATAACTAGGACTAGGGACCTGGGATTTGAGTTCAAAAATTCTAGACATATAACAAATCCACATTAGGGCCAAAACAAGACTATAAACACTTGCACCTTATTAATAAAAAATCATTAATTTATGCATGTGTTCACTCCCTCATTTATCCATTTATTCCCTGTGACTCTTTTGCCCATTTACACATCCTTTATTCACTTATTCATCATTCAATGGTTACTCAGAAAATAAAAGGCAGGCTTTTTGCCTTCTAGCTAGAGGTAAAACAATAACCTAATATACTAACACCTAAATGCTCAGAATCATTCTGAGGACAAAAGGAGATGGCCATGGGCTAAAGACTCAAGAATGAAAAACCAAAGGTATTGGGCTTTAAAGAATGAATAAGTCTCAACTCAGGAAGGAACATGTACTTACTTCATTTCACATCTTTATACTTTTAATGTTTCATGCTACCCCCATGAAATGTTTAACGAATGGATAGTAAGTAAGCTGTATGCAAACCAGTTAGGAATCAATGAGTGCAAAATAGAACAGTTTGCTAGTCTACTGAAGGAAATAAAACTTCCTTCAACCATAGGGAAAGTTCCATTACCATCACCCCCATCCTGGTTCTTACGGAAGCTGATCTGGGTCCTTCAGAGAAGATGAATTACCCTGAGTAGGGTAACCAATCATTCCAGTCATCCCATGACTGCTCTGGTTTTATCACTGAAAGCTGTATATCCCAACCAACCCACTGTGCCTCAACAAACTAGGAAAGTTGGTCATCCTACAGCTGGTCCTCCATTTCAACACTTCAGAGACTTACATTCATTTAATTCACACAATATAGTCACTGTGATTCAAAAAATTCCATCCCATTTTTTATTGGGTTATTAGTTTGTTTGTTTTAGTGGTGAATTTCTTGAGTTCTTTGTATATTCTAGATATTTGTCCTCTATCACAAGAGTAGCTGACAAAGAACCTCTTCCATTCTGTTGGCTTTCTGTTGAGGTGTTTGTTAGTTTCCCTTGCTGCACAGAAACTCTTCAGTCTAATGCAATCTTATGTATTA
Source organism: Muscardinus avellanarius (assembly GCF_963383645.1). Lineage (NCBI taxonomy): Eukaryota > Metazoa > Chordata > Mammalia > Rodentia > Gliridae > Muscardinus > Muscardinus avellanarius. The sequence continues at coordinate 29,607,591 of NC_137799.1, forward strand.
ATCCTTGTTTTAATTTCTTATGACTTTGGAATCTTGTTGAGGAAGCTTTTACCCATGCCTGTATCTTGGAGTGTTGGTTCTATGCTTTATTCAAGTAAATGCAAAGTCTCTGGTCTAATTTTCAGGTCCTTAACCCATCTTGAATTGATTTTTATGTGGGGTTAGAAAGTGGAAATTATTTCCATTTTTCTTTATATAGATAACCAGTCTTGCTAACACCATTTATTGAAGAGGCTATCTTTTTTCCAGTGTATATTTTGGGCCCCTTTGTCTAAAATCAATTAGCTTCAAGTGTGTGAATTTATTTCTGGATTTTCTATTCTGCTCCATTGGTCTATGTGTCTGTTTTTGTGCCAATACCATGCTGTTTTTATTGCTATGGCTCTGTTCTATAGTTTGAAGTAAGGTGTGATGCTACCTGCATTGTTCTTATTGCTGAGAATTATTTTTTTATATTCTGGGGTTTTTTCATTGTTCCATATGAATTAAGAACTGATTTTTCTAGATCTGTGAAGACTGACCATGGTATTTTAATGGGAACTGCATTGACTATGTATATCACTTTTGGAACAATGGTCATTTTTATGATATTTATTCTGCCAATCCAAAAACATGGGAGATTTTTCCACTTTCTAAGATCTTCAATTTCTTTCTTTAATGTTTTATAATTTTCATTGAAGAGGTCTTTTACCTTCTTGGTTAGATTTATATATTCCTAAGTATTTTATTATTTTTGAGTTTACTGTAAGTGGCAATGTTCTCTGGATTACTTTTTCAGTGGATTTAGGGTTGGCATAATAGAAACGCTTCTCTTTTTTTTTTTTTTTAGATTGATTTTGTATCCAGACATTTGCTGAATTTGTTACTAAGTTCTATAAGTCTTTTAGCTGAGTTTATTGAGCCTAAGTATAAGATCATGCCATCTGTAAATAGAGATAGTTTCAGTTGTTGGTTTTTTTTCTATTTGCATTTCTTTGATTTTCTTCTCTTGCCTTATTTCTCTGACTAGAGTCTTGAGTACTGTATTTAAAAGAATGGAGATAGGGGGTATCCTTGTCTTGTTCTTGATTTTAAAGAGAATTTTCATAATTTTTCCCCATTCAATATGATGTTGGCTGTGGGTTTATTGCATAATGCTTTATGATCAAGTGAACTAAAGAGATCCTTCACAAAAGAAGAAATACAAATGGCCAAATAAATATACGAAAAAATGTTCAACCTCATTAGCAATCAGAAAGAGGGAGAGTCATCATTCAGTCCTAGATCTTCTGCCTTTATCTAGAGCTACCTCCAATAGCCCCACTCTAAGCCCTGTGTTTCTCTGCATCAAAGGACATAAGAACAAGAGACAGAGAATCAAGCATACTAAGGCATTATGATTCTTTGTATACAGAAGTGACTGAAGAAGGAAATGGAGACCTTGAGCTCCTTAGCATGAGGCAGGAAGCCTAGTTATAAGAAGGAATAAGGCAATATGTACCTCTAGCACTTAAGATCCAAAAAGCTGCTTGCAGTTCTCATGAAAATTCCATTTAATTAGGCAGCTCCTCAATCATTTTCCTCTAAATCAAGAAAATTGATAAATTTCCCTTTTCTTTATACCATATATATATATATATCATTCCTGGATAATATTAATGATAATAAATGCACTAATTTTGCCACTGTAGAGTGTGTGTGTGTGTGTGTGTGTGTGTGTGTGTGTGTGCGTGTGTGTACACACAGTACTGGGGATTGAATCTAGGTACATTCTACCTCTGAGCTTCCCCTCCTTCCCTATTTTATTTTTGAAACGGGGTCTCACTAAGTTTCTGAGGGTCTCACTAAGTTGCTGAGACTCACCTCAAACCTGTGATCCTCCTGTCTCGCCTCCTGAGTTCTGAGCTTAAAGGTATGCACCAACAGACTCTGTTGTCAATTACAGATTTTTTTTAACAAAAATTTTGCAACCCCTTGTTGAGGATATTAAAGATTATTAATATATGCATTTCAAAAAAGAAATTTCTGAGGCCCCTTCCAACCTTAAAAGATGATAATTCCTGGACTTAGAAGAAATATAACCATATTTCTGGAAGAAAATTTATAAATGTGTACATTACTAGGGATTTTTTTAAGGATAGATTCTATAAAAGAGAGAGAAGAGAAGAGATCTTGGACAAAGTGAAACAGGAGGGGCAAAAAAGTGATAGAGTAAAAGAGATAGATAAGGAAGGGGAAAAGAAGGAAAAAGAACTGCAAGACCTGCGTAGTGAGAAACTAGAACAGATAAATGAAAAACGACAGCACAGAAAGTCATGGAGAGCTCAATTAATTAGTTATTGTCCATTTCCTTGAGAGACCTCTAACAAATCTGTCCTTGTCAGTGACAGGAAATCTTTTTGAATTCTTTGTAAAAAGATATTAATGGCCGTCGTAAGCTTCAGCACCCCTCCACTGTAATGCTGTGATGCGGGAGATGGTTGGAGTTGCTGCTGATCATACCAGAAGCCAGCCTGGGCACATAAGTGATTTCCCTCTGTGCAAACCAGCCCTATTCCTCCAGCCCACAGACTGTCAACCCTCTCTCCTTGACTGGTACATCGGAGGCTGACATTTAATACCCTAAGGATATAGATGTTTGAAAGCTGGTTATTGTAACAAAGGAAGCCATCCAAACTCTGCAAGACCAAATGTATCAGATAAAGCTGACACCAAGATAAATCTGTTTTACATCCATTCTTGCACAAGTTTTGCTAATCTATGTAGTTATAGCTTTCCCAGTGAAAGGGGGGGGGGGACACAACCCACCACATGCCGGCAAGTCCACACCCCGTCCCTATTTTTAATCTTGAAGGTATAACATTCTGGGCAAGGACCATTTTTATGCTGACTTTTGCATGAACTCTATTAACGTAGGGTGACACAAAAAGAAAATGAGAAAGGTAGATAAAAGAACACGGGAAGTGGGGGAAGAGAAAAAAAGGAGAGAATTTCTCCTTGAATGGCTGCATAAATGCAGATTTAAAAAAAAAAATGAATGAATTCTGCTCCATCATTGACAGAGGATCGCTTCTCTTCCAGTCAGTCAGACACCTACTCTTCATTAGCCAGTATTTATGCTGCCAGATTGGACTTTCATATGGAAGCCTGAAGCAGCAATGGTACAGATGGCAGGAAAGCTCTCATGAGATTGATAACGATGAAGAAAGATGCCACATTAAGTCAGAAGGTACCACTGTTAACATCCCAGCTCAGAGGAGAATATTTCTAGCTAGAGCTCCCCTCCAAGGGCTGTTTTTCTTCTGGCTTCAACTAAAATATATTCCCCTCCCTAAAAGCTCTCTGGCCCACCCTCTTGCTGGCAAGTGAGTAAGACATTTGCTTTCCTCTCTTTTGTGTGTCAACTGATTTTTCCGTAGGTGCTGAACCTTTGTTTGAGGAGGTGGTAGAGGTCCTGGCTGCAGGGGAGACTGAGGGGTCGTGGGGGAGGGGAGAAGAGAGAGGGAGAAGGCATCCGAGTCCACATTTCCTTTAACAAAGGCACCACTATAAGAAGGTCCTTGCAGGGAACCTGAATGGTGCTTATTGTTTCACTCAGGCCCTGGTTGCATCTGCTGCCTTTCAAGACAAACACTGTGTTCATAAACCCAGAGCCCTGGCTCCCAAGCCTTCGAGAACGACCAGTCTCTGGGGTACAGGACTGAGGGTTTGGCAAAGTGAACAGCACTAGAGGATCTGCCCTGTGAGGCCTTCTCTGCTGTGGTGGAAGAAGAGAGCCTCCCAACTCCCAGCTCCATGACTCATTTGTGTCTCGGTTACTGGCTAAGCTACTTGGTTCTTTGTTCAAGGAAAACATAGGTCCTCTTCTACAAAGTTTGAGCTTTTCGAGGCCAGAAGAATAAAAGAATTCAATATGTTTCAGCAAAGAAAAAGAACAACATCAGTATTCGGGAGGCCGAGACCAGAGGACGCAGTTCACAGACAGCCTCAGCTACTTAGTGAGGCCCTTTGCAACTCAGTGAGACCCTGTTTCAAAAGTAAAAAAAGGCTAAAAAATAGGGCTGGGCTGGGAGTGTAGCTCAGAGGTACAGTGCCCCTGGGTTCCATCCCCAGTACCAAAAAAAAAAAAAAAAAAAAAATTTTTGTCCTGAGTTTTAGTCTCCTTGGTCCTGGCCACTGATTTTTATCTGGTCAGTAACAAAGACTATGTGCAAACTAAGCCTATCTGAATCTTTTCTGACAAGGTCCACCATTGGACTATCCCTTTTTGAAGAATCCAGTTTGAGCAAGATGACTGCTTGATTTCTCCCTCCCCCAATGCTGGTGGTGGTACTAGGGATTAAACCCAGAGGCATTCTACCTTCAAGCTACATCCTCCATCCCTTTATTTTATTTTATTTTATTTTATTTTTGAAACAGGGTCTCACTAAATTGTTGAGGCAAGTCTCAAATCTGTAATCCTTCTGTCTAAGCCTTCTAAGTAGTAGGATTATAGGTGTGCACCACCATACCCATCTTGTGCAAGGGCATTTTAATGAGTTCTAATGACCCTCCATAGCATATCACCTGGGTCTGCCTTCAGCAAGGATCTGTTTAGTCAATCTGCAAGAATCCCCCTTGCCTTGTTTTCTTTTAATAATTCTCCATCCACTGACCTCTATCTTGCTCCTTGGGTCTCAATCCTTAGTCACCTTCATTGGAATCAAAGTCAAGCCCAATCTCTCTCCCCTTTCCTCATTACACTGGTCCTCATACCTACTGCCCATCCCTTTTAAATAAAGCCTGCCTTTACCATCTTTAACAAATGTCACCAATATCTTTTTCTTCCCCACTAGCAACATATCTTTGGCATTAAAGCCAGGAAGGAACACTCTGGTTCCTCCTGACATCCCAGTCTCCCTGATGGCAACCTGACACCAGGCCAGGAACCAGGGTGGATAAAAGTTCTCAAGCCCCCAGCACAATCTGAAAGGGAAAATGCCTCCCTTGTTCAGAAAGAGTCACCCAGAAACCAAAGCAACAGACAAAACATGACATAATAGGACTTGCACACTTAGCACATTTGGAAAATTTGGCTGCTCACATCCAACTGGAGTGATATATTATCAGAGTCCATCCTAGAAAATGCAAGCTGGGAAAGAAAGAGAGGCCACACCAGTGGCCCCTGTGCAGCAATCACAAATTCACGTCAGTATGTAAGCATTTAATTAGCTTCCCAGGTTTACAGAAACTCCAGTCAATTTAAAACACTCTAGGTAGCCCCTCCTGGACCAAGCCAATCCTCCTGGAGCTCGGACACAGGATGCCCACCAACCGGGACAGGTATTTGGAGAGTCTTAATTGAAGAAAATTCCTATTTTTATGTCTATATGATGTGCCATCAGCATTTCCTCCCCCACAAAAATACACAGAGGGGCAACTAGTCCAAATAACTGGTTTAAATCTGTAAATTACAGTACCGCTTCAAGGAACTTTTAAGGTCGTTTTGTGTCTATGGCTAAGTTAGATGGCATCATAAAATTTTTAGAGCTAATGTAATCTTTATACAGTGGATTCATCTCATCAGTTGAGATGTGTTTGAGGTACTACCCCTCTCTCCTTTGCTTTTGACTGTCCTTGAATCCTGCAAGAAAACTTGTACTCCACCAGTAGTCATGACCTGAGTCATCCCTTCCAGATACCAGGTCTACTAAAGAACCGTTACTTCCCTTTACCGAGAGAATAGATTGCTAAATATGCTTAATTTTCTCATTCAGTCACATTTCTGCTGTGGAGTCTAATCCTCTCCTACATCTCTTGTGTGTATTTCTTCTGGAAGCTTTGGTCTTTAGTGACCTTCTCTTACCATTTCATTAAGTGCCCTCCGCCTTGGTAAATTACAGTACTTTGAAGCCTTGGAGTTTAGCATATAAAAAAGCAAGTGCCTCTGTATACTGCCCTGGGATAAGGTGCGAGGAAAATCCCATGCAAGCTGAACTGTACTTCCTAATCAAATGGGTGTAACAGATGGCTGCTGGAGCAAACCATCACAATGGAAATATCTGCAGTTCTCATGGTAACGGAATCTGCCAGGTCTGAGGGATTTGCTGTTTTTCAGGACATCTGAGCTGCAATCTCTTTCGAGCTGTCTAGCAGTCTCCGTCTCACTCTCTCTCACTCTCTCTCTCAGCATGATGGAGATAGAGTTGAAAGGTGGAGTCCGATTTTGCATTCCAGCTGTGATTAAAGACACAGGCACACATCCTGGGAGATAATGCGCTGCCGTATTCATTATGCTATCTAGAACCTCTTTAGCTACTGGGATGCAACTGTCACACAATTACAATATGCCTTCTTCAGGAGGAAAGGGGGGTTGGGATGGAGAAGATCAGAGCACGACAGACAGGGAGAATATGAGGAATTAAGATGCATGAGATGTACCTTGTAATAAAGATATGGAGCAATATTAAAACTAGCAGTTGTTTCCATTTCGTGGCAACATGTCAAGATGACTTAACATAGCAGGATAAAACATCTGGCCCCAGGAAAAAAAATACACGACACTGAATTTCCAAAACATAATGTAGTCTATGTAGAAGAAAAACAACTGATAAGCAACTGTGTACCTTCCCAAGAAGCAAAAGCGTATGGAGGATTCCTTTCTATGCCACCATCAGAAAGAAGATCCATCTTCTAAGGTGGAGGTTGTTATATAGACACTGAGATTTCATCATAAATCTAAGGTTTGGGTTTAAACCCACAGGACTACATTAGAAAAGGGGTGGGGGGCTTATTATTTTTTCCTCGTGCTATTCATAACCTTCTGATTTTGACAGTGGTGCTCAGAAAGGGGAAAATAATCAGTCACAATTCTATTTTATTACAGTCTTTTCCTCCAAATCCCTATCGATTTAAAGAAATAAGGCAAAAGATGCTGCCTTCTTTGCAAGAATACCTGCTAGCAAACACACATGCGCACGCACACACACACACACACACACACACACACACACACACACACGCAGTTGCTTCACAGCTGCCTGGTCCCTTGGGTCTTTGAGCTTGAAGATCAGACAACATATAAGAATTCAGCCATGACTCAAATGGAAACAAAGACGACCATTCTTAGCAAACCCAGCAACGTGAAATGAAAGACCACAGCCTGGAGGCTGAAGCCCCCTAGCACGCTCACCCACCCCATTGTCCTTGAGGGCACTACTGTTAAATACATATGACAGCCAAAGAGAAGAGGAGAATAGTTTCCAGAAAGCAATGATTGGATCTCCCTTTTCATGAGGTAGAATAGGCAGGACTATGTAAGCCGGTAAAGTAGCACTTGAGAACAGGCCCGGGGAGGGGGCATTGTGCCCCTCTCACATGGTGCCTGAAGAACATATTATATTATATAACCTTTCACTCAAGCCCTCCCAGCTTTGACTGGGACCCTCTTCCTTTAGAAGCCCTCTTCCTTTAGAATAACAACTTGTAGAGGACACGCTCTTTCTTAACAAGCCGGGATTAGTTAGTTTAAAGCAATGAACTGAGGCCATTTGTGCAGAGGCTAATCAAAAAGAAAAAGGGAAAAAATTATAAAAGACCCATGTGCCTCCGTCTCTTGTAAGTATAATATAGATAAAGAGAAGTGTGTCTCAGGGCCACATCTGTGAGCTGACCTCTAAGGTACACAAAGGTCTATGAGGTGGTAGGGTTAGAAAAGTCGAGGAAAAGGTTTGTCTGAGGCCAGTGACAGACACCCGTGGTCTGAAAGGGCAGCTGTCAAAGCATCTAGGTTTTTTCTTTCTTAAAAATTATTATTTATTTGTGTCTTATCAGGTCAGTTTTTTTTGTGTGTTTGTTTGTTTTTGTTGTTTTGATTTTGGTTTTGTTTGGGGTTTCAGTTTCGGTTTTGGTTGTTTGGAGCTGGGGATTAAACCCAGCGTGTTCTGCCTCTGAGCTATAACCCCAGATCTATTTTATTTTTTATTTTAAAAGAGTCTTCCAGGCGTGGTGGCGCACGCTTGTAATCCCTGTGCTTGGGAGGTGGAGACAGGAGGATCGCGCAGGTTCGAAGCCAGCCTTGCTGGCTTAAGAGACCCTGTTTCCAAATAAAAACATAAAATAGGTCTGGGAGTGTAGCCCAGAGGTAGAAGAGTTTCCAGTAACCCCAGTACCACCATAAATAAATAAATAAATAAATAAATAAATAAATAAATAAATAATAGAGTCTCACTAAGTTGCTGAAGGCCTTGCTAAATTGTTGAGACTAGCCTTGTATATGCAATCCTCTGGTCTCAGCCTCCCAAGTACTGAGATTATAGATGTGTGTCACTGTTCCTGAGTCTACGAGGTCTGTTTTTATAAACACTTCCCAGCTCCTAGCAGAGAGTGCAGCACATAGTAGAGATATACATTAAATATTTGCTGGATGGAAGGACAATGCTTAGAGGAAAATGCTTAGAGGAATAATTCCAAAAAAATGTCAAAAACAAACAAATCCCATATATGTGGGACGGACTATCTTCATTTTCCTCTCCACACCAAGAACAAACACAAAATTGCATTAAACAAAACAGGACATTTGCAAAGATTCTTGTGTATTTGGAGATCAATGGCCAGACTGATCATTTAACATTCAAACATGACTGGCACTTTACACGAATAAAAAGGAAAGCACCTCTGCTGATGATTCAGACTACTGCAGAAAATTTAAGTCCATTTAAAATAAAATAATCTGTCATGTCATCAGCTTCTCTGCAAGGTCATCTCTTTCTACACCGCAACTAGGAAACTGACTCACGGTGGAAGGAATGTTTAGTTTCCTTTAAAATATTCTTAGAAGAGCATAGCGCGCACTGTGTTACATATTGAATCTGAGTGTGCTCAATGTGGGAGAACAAAACAAATCGCCAGAGAGAACACTAGTCCTCACGTTCCCTAGAGTGCACGACACGTGTGTACACGCAGTTTCTACTGGCTTCTTACATTTTAGCTGCTTTTGGAATACGTATTGTTGTTTTAGGAATTCTTGAAACCAAATGTGTACTAGAATGCTAACTTGCTAAGAAGCTCAGAATGTCCTACTGAGATAATTCAGTGAGAAGACTCTCAACTGACCCACAAGTTCAAGAAGGGTAAGTTTGAGAATTGGAAGAATCCTTAAAGATCAAAAGACAAAATCTGCCTCTCTGGGAAATACTCCTCTTTAATACTTACAAATAAGGATATTTTTTTTTACAACAAGTTTGTAGGCAACCTCAAAAGGCTACAGACATAACTTTAAAGTGGTCCTTCTATAATTTACAAATATTTCAAATTTAAATGTTTAAGCTCTATCTATATAATCAGCCCATTTTACTTCTCGGCCACAGATAATTTTGTTTTTCTGTCAATGACTGTCTCATTTTCTCATAGTCCTATCACCTGGAGATGGAAAATAGAATTTTCTAAATATGGTGTTGCTACGCCCAGTAAGTTCTAGGATCAAGTTTGTTTCGAGCCTTGCCAAATTCCCTGGAATATTTAAAACTCAGGTAAAACAATCATATTTGTTTTTCCAAGAGTTTCTTTACTGCCAAAGTTTCCTACAATAGATCATCAAGAACTGGAGAGGAACATTGAGTTACAACTGAGTTCATATAGCCCAAGCAGGAACATACTACACAGGACACTTGAAACTACAGAATTTAGGAACTACAGAATTGAGTAATGAATCATCTTGCCCTCGGGAAGTTTATAATCATGCTACAACCGTCAAGACAAGATTACTAATGGTTAGGCCGGCCGTAGTGGCATACGCTTGTAATCCCAGAATTAGAGAGGCAGAGACTGGAGGATCACGGTTCCCAGACAGCCTCAGCTACTTAGTTGAGGCTCTTTGCAACTCGGTGAGACCCTGTTTCAAAAATTTAAAAAAAAAAGACTAAAAACTAAGGCTGAGGATGTAGTTCGAAGGTACAATGCCCCTGGGTCCCATCCCCAATACTGCAAAAAAAAAAAAAAAAAAAAAAAAAAAAAAAAAAGATTACGAATGGTTATAATATAAGGCAGGGCAAGAGAATGACAAAAAAGAAGTAGAATCCAAGTGCTCTGCAGTGTCAAAGGGAGTTTGTAAGACAATTTACAGATGCTTTATTTAAAAACACAAAACTTGTCAATTTTGAAGTATTATATTATTATACGTAAGATTTCAACAAAGGGGGCGTGGGCAGGAACATTCCAAATGAAAGACATGATACTGAGACAGAAAATTGTTGGCTCTGGGTAGGCACACTAAAAAATACTTGTTTGGGGAGAAAGGAAAGTAGGGAGGAATAGGGCAGGGGTCATAGTAGTGAAAAAGCATTGATTTTCATGAGCAATATGGCAGCCACTGGCCATCATCAAGTAAGGGAGTTTTAAAATTCCAAACTATAGCTTCAGTAACTCACAGAGCACCCTGCTGTTTAAGGTCCCCTAGAGTGCCCCAGGCAGGTAACGGTCCCAAGGGAAAATAACTAACAGGAAATCTGGAAAGGGGGCTGATTTTCATTAAGCATGCTTTTTCCTTCTGAAATTTTGTCCCTCGAAGAGTCAAAAACAGCAAGTTATAAAACCTGGCCTGTTCTGTGTGTTTTTGGAAATAAATAAACCTTTCTATTTCAATATTTGGCATCATGACAAGACCTAAGAGGAACTAGAGAGATAATTAATAAGGACATGAGGGGAAAGTGCAATTAAAAATGGCAAAGACTACACCGTAAATAAGTGCTTCATACTGAGAAGGATTATTACTGCAATATCCAGCTTCAAACTGGAATCAAATCACTCAGAATGGATAATTTGAACATTATGGGGAGGGGATCATGGTTCCTAGCCTCTAAATTACAGGAGAAACGAGATTTTGTTCTGATCCCACCTTTCTGTGGGTTTTAATAGACAAAATAATCACAGTTCAGCCTTGGTTGACCTGTTCTCCATCACCACGGGTTTTAATGTTGTCCCTGTTTCCTAACCAGAAGTTACATTGAGGATGCCTCAATGGGAACTTAAAAACAAACCAACACCACCACCACCCCCCAAAAAAAAGGCTCCTAGGAAACAAGCAAGGCAAACTCTCTTTAGCTGAATAGGCGTCTGTGTTGGGAATAAAATTTCACTGGAGCAGATCCGAGAGATCAACCCCCACCAGGCCTGGAGATATCTGAATGTCTGGCTGAGTTCATGGAACCCACTTGTTGCAGTACTCATGTTCCCATCGAAAAAACAGCCCCCATGTTTGTCACTCCTAGGAGCACTTTTGGTTTTCTGCCTTTTTGAATGGGATGATTCAAAACTGAATCATTTCCTGCAATTGAATCTCTCATAAGCGAAGGCAAAGTATGGGAATATTAGGTCACAGGGACATGAAACTTATCTCCAGAAGGCGATCACACGCGCTGGGCTGCCTTAAGTGAAAATTTAATTGGACACAGTAGGTTTTGCAATTGTTGCAACATGGAAATAAGTTATTTTAAAAATGGCCAATGACCACTGCCAGCTCAGCAGGCAGAGTGGTCAGAGAAGAGCTTAATTCCAATTATTGCTGGAGAGAGAGCATTGCTTACATACATTTTAGATGGTAGTGCGTAGCATCATTCTTTTAGGATCATCATCATCATCATTATCATCCTGTCCTACTTTTTTTTCAGTAATCTTAGAAAGGGACCATGATCAGAGACAAATACTATATATTACCTAAGGTCTCTTTGATTTTGGTTAAGGATGTCCATTTAAATAAAAATGGGATAAACGGCTCCTGTCCTTCCTGCTCAAAACATTTGGCTCACCTGTCTTTAAATTCAGGGTCAGCATATTATATCCACATTCTGAATCCACTGTGTTACCGGTGTTTTAAATAAATCTTTATTGGAACAAAGCTCTGCTCATTCACTCTCTGTGTTGACTGCAACTCTTTTTCAATACAGTGGCTGAGTTCAGTAGTTAATGACAGGTCATGTGGCCAGCAAAGCTTGAAATCGTCCTGCGAGGCTCTTCAATTTGCCAAGCCCTTTCTTTACATCATCATTATACTTTTCACAGTTCTCCCATCCACTTGCAGAAGGTAGGAAGTGTCGGAGGGTTCTATACCTCTTATTCTGAAACACCTTTCTGACACATGAAGGAGACAATTGACATGCCCAGAGATAACTCTAACTGGTGTCACTTCTCCCTGGGAGAACCAAATGTGGCGCTATCTTCATCATGACACACGCAGAGCGAGGGTATCACTTTGCATGTAAAGTGAGGACCAGTTCCACGTTGTCGCCAAGAATGAGAGGCCTTGGGTGGACCCTTGGACCAGGGTGATTCATGAGGAAATGACAGCAAGGGTTGTTAAGCTTAGAAATTGCTTATTAAAGCACCGTCTGTGTAATACATTTATAACTATACATATTCTCATCCATCTGGAGTGGAAATATGTAAATGGAGTAACATCAAAGTTGAGTATTAACCTGATTGGACTCTTGAACACTGCAGCGGTAGATAATGCATTGGAAATAATTTACCTGAATTCAGATCCAGAAACCCATTATCTGTGTGTTTGGGGGCAAAATTCTCACCCTCCCTCAGCTTTAACTGCTTCATCTGCAAAATGGAAATGCTAGTAGATAATACTTGCTTTCCAGGGTTGTTTTAGGAATCAAATGAGGCAACTCCTGAACTGTATCTAACAGAGTAGAAGACCAGCTCAAAGAAATGGCGGTGGTGACGACTACTGGCATGTTTGGCTTCAAGTATGATGGCAAGAGAGGTCCTTCTGAAGAAAGGCTAAGTTAGCCAGGTATGGTGGCATATACCTATAATGCCAGTACTTAGGAGACTGAGACAGGAGGACCACAGGTTCACAGCCAGCCTCAGCAACTTAGTGAGGGCCTCCATGATTTAGTGAGATCCTGTTTCAAAATAAAAACTAATATAGATCTGGGGGCTGGGGATGTAGCTTAGAGATAGAATGCCCCTGGGTTCAATTTCCTGTGCCACAGAAAAGAAAACAATATATATATGGTACTGGGGTTCCCGGAAACCCTTGTACCTCCAGGCTATACTCCCAGACCTATTTTATATTTTTATTTGGAAACAGGGTCTCTTAAGCCAGCGAGGCTGACTTCGAACCTAAGTGATCCTCCTGTCTCCGCCTCCCAAGCGCGAGGATTACAAGCATGCACCACCACGCCCAGTTTATATGTTCTTAAAAAGAGAGCTAATCCTCATGTTTAATGTTGCATCTTAAAATATTTAGCTTAGCCAGGCATGTTGGTGCATGCTTGTAATCCCAGGATTTGGGAGGCCGAGACAGGAGGGTTGTGGTTCAAGGACAGCCCCTGCTACTTAGTGAGGCCCTTTGCAGCTCAGTGAAACCATGTTTCAAAATAAAGAATAATAAAAATAGGGCTGGGGTGTAGCTTGGAGGTAGAACGCCCCTGGGTTCCATCCCAAGTACCAAAAAAAATTTAGCTTGCATTTTTATGTCACTTCTACTCCCAAAGTTTTTGCAAATGAACTTGACATGTTCATATGAAAAGTATTATAAACAGGCCAGGCATTCGCCCCTTTCACAGATGAAGAAGGAAAAACTCTAAGTACAGTCCTACAATTACTACATTAAACCACTCTGGCCTAGGACCTCATAGTTCAGAGCACATAGCACAACCCTGGGCTTTATGCAATGGTCTTTTGAAAGTCAACTCTGAAATCCTGGGGAGGTCAGGAATCCCCTTAGAAAGCTACAGTGGAGGGACTAAGAGCAAGTGCGGATGACCCTGCGGAAGAAAGCAAGACCCTCAGGAAAGCAAGAGTCTAACAGAGGATGGTACTTCAGAATTCAGACAAATGTGGTGTGCCTTTAAAAAGAACCACGTCTATCCTTCTATATTGCTTACTATCTGAAGCTAAGCCAGAGGGATGTGCATAGTGAGATCTTTGTCTCATTTCAGGAAGGATACAGGATAAAGATTCTGTGCCAGTAATCTTCCTTGGATTAATGGTTTCTCTTTTATCTGCAGTATTTCTGCTCAGATGTCTTTTCTCTGAATGAGTCACAGGAATGCAAATGCTGGGTACAGTCCGCCTGAAATATTTAAATCTAGTTTTGAAATGTTTTGCAGGGTTTGGAGGGGAAAATTACACACACACACACACACACACACACACACACACACACACACACGAAATGGCAGATGAGAATTACAGATACATCAGCCAGCAATACAAAAATGTGGTATTTCAATTTGACAACAAACTCATTTTTCTTTTTCTACTCCTTTGTTTCTTCAGATCAACATTTAGATGCTTGATGCGAGTGGAAAGAATCTGCAACATTCTTTTGTGAGACTCGGAATCTCATCAAGAATGTATCTGAATACAGGGAAAGTGATTTTATTTTGGTTCCTAAATGACAGGCCTTCATTATGCAATGGGCAGATCCCTCAAGAAAGCATTCTTTACACCCTGAGGGAGAGAAGGTAAGACAGTTGGGTGGCGGGGTGTGATTTGCGTTCATTTTCCCGAGTCCTCCTTTTTCAGATACACTCTGAACTCTTTCTTCTCCTGTGCGGTCGTAGACTTTGAGACAGTGTCTCACTATTGTGGCTAAGAGGACTTCCTCTAAAAGGAAACCTGAATGTCATTAATATTCAAATCCTCTGGCTTGGTCTGCAGTGGCCTGATGGAGAGGAGCTCTGTTCTGCAAGGGAACAGATCTTGAGAAATACAGCTGAGTAAATTGGGATTTAGCTTCCGTCCCCATGTGCAGTACTTAACATGAAACCCTTAGAATGAAAGGTCTCTTCCAAAGGCTTTTATTGCTACAAGAAAGAGTTCCTACAATGTGAACCCAAGGACAGAAGGAGGCTTTCTTATTTTCCTTTCCACCTCATGTGAAAGAATAATCTCATGCCTTCAGGACAAAGGCTTCTTTAAACAACAAAGTGAAATGCTTTCAACGTCCATGAACATCTCCCAACATCAATGAGATTGTTGTTCACAGATGAAAAAGGGGGAAAAAAGTGTTGGGCATGAACAATTGGTCAATACAGCATTACCCTCAAAAACCAGAAAGCCAGAATCTGAAATGTGAAACATCTCTCACTCCTATTAAATTAGGATTGATGTGTTCTCGGGGATGTTCAACATCCTTTGACTTTACTTAAATAATTTATAACCCTTCTCCATGCCATGGTTTCTGAATTTTCTTCAAGCATACACCTGAATTGAGGCTGGAAAAGGCTTAGTACAAAAACACAAAATCATACTTCTTTTTCTCAGAATTTTTTTACCAAAAACAAGTCTTTGAAAGTCCAGTCAGCATTCACTAACACCCAGAATGTACCAATGTGCCAAGTACCATACTGGATACTGAGGCACCGAGATGAGTAAGACACCACATTTGCCTACAAAAAGCTGCTGTCTAGGACAGAGAAAGAATCCTAAAATGAAATAAACCAAATGCTAGAGATCAATGTGAAGGAAGGACCACCAGGACAGCAGGTTAACAGTAAAAAGATAAATAAAAAATAAAGTAAACATTTGAGTTGAGCCTTAATCAGATCAACCACTGGAGAAGCTGGCAAAAGAAAAGGAACTTAAACTTAGGTAACAAATTTTAAGACAATGAAAATATAATAATAATGTTAGCTTTGCCATATCCTATTTGTTGGGTTTCTATTATCCATATTTCCTATTGACCAATAATTGATTCCTATCATGCCGGGGCCTATTTCAGAGGGTTACATGTAAATATGATCAGGGTACACATTCTCCAAGTGATATTTTAGTGGCCTCAGCCTCTTCCTGGTAGTCATCTCTCCAACTCATCCCTCCCCAAAAAACCACTCAAAAAATAAAACTTTCTGTGATTTCTGGAAGGTGCAGACATGAATGTGGGTTCTCCTTGGACCCCATTCAGTCTCTCACTAGACTTTCAACTGTGTCTAAATGAGATGTTAAGAGACAAAGCAGGGGACCCAGGTCACAGAGAAAGAAAGCCTTTGGCAAAGGTATTCAACCAAAGTCTCTGTCTAGTGTGGGGATACATCCTGTCTAGTGCAAGAATGCAAATCACACTAAAAAATGAGTAGCCATTGTATTCCTTTGGAAGGGCCCTGTAATCCTCTGTGCTATCTATAATGGAGGAATGACCAGGGTAGATATTACAGTCCCAGTTTGAGTGGCTATGACTTACCCACTGAGTCCTCTTAGAGATACAAAACTCAGTAAAAGAAAATGCCTTTGCTTTCTTGACAGCAAAATTCAGAACATCATCTGTGCTACAAAAAGAGATTTTACATCTCTGAACACACCACAGCCCACCAAATGCACCTTCTTTGAGCAGGGTAGCATATTTCTGAGAAGGGTTTAGAGGATGCTCATTTAAATAAGATGGAGATTCCTTTACACTTTGAAATAATCTTGAGGCTCTGCATTATACAGTGTGAAAAATGACAAAGTCCACTCATGCGTCAGATAGGATAATCCTGGCAAAGTTGGTGCTGACAGCATTAAAAAACAATGATGGAGGAGCCTGGCCTTGTTGTCATTTTAATTGTCACCGTGAGTGACGACAAATACATTTCCTTCTCCAGGATACTTATCCTTCAGCTTGGTAATACCTTAACGAGGTCTATGTCACTTTAAAATGTGAAAAGGAAGAAAATAATGAAAGAAAGCATGTGCATAAGCATATGAGAGGAACAGAAAGCAGGAAAAGCAATGGAAAGAGGAACAGGAAGGAGAAGGATAGAAACACAGAAGGGGAGAAGTAAGTGATAGAATGAGAGAGAGAGAGAGAGAGAGAGAGAGAGAGAGAGAGAGAGAGAGATGATGATGATCATGATGATGATGAGACAAAGCTAGAGGAAAGAACAACAGACATGCTGGATTATTTCGTATGATTCTCCCTGAACATCAGACAAAGAGCGCCTTAGTGATCTCACAGAAAAGGCTAGTGTTTTACCAAATCAAGAAACCTGCGATGTTTCCAAGATCCAGAGTTTTCAGGCAAGCCAGCCCAGAATTTCTTGTTAAAAGCTTAAAGGCGCAATTTATGCTAAGTATTCAGGGAAATGTCTCATCCAAACAGGATATCGTTTTTCATATTAAAGAAGCAAACCGATCTCAGAGCATAAATGTTATTATTCACAGACGCAAAGAAAAATGGCATTTGCTTTCTCTTCCTTCATATGGAAGGAGAAAGGATGTTCTCCCTTCTTCGGGGCCAGAAGAGGACTCAGGAATTCTATTTCTACTGAGAAAAAGTGTTTTCTTCTCAGCCCCACAGGTGAGCCCACAAACCTCTTCGTGGCATTGACTGCTTTGATGGGTCAGTGCACAGAATGTGCATGTTGCTTTTAAACATATGTTTGGGGAAAGAATCAAAGCTAATTTCAGTGTGTGAAAAGCTGGCAGATTCCATTAGTGATTGTGACTTCACTTCAAAGTGATAAGGCTGCTGGATGTAGGTTCTCAGAACTGAATGTCCAAATGGGAATTTATGATGTAGAACTTCCATTTTATCAACCACTGGTGTCAACATATACACAAAAAAGAAATACATATATTTTCCCCTAGCAGAAATTTTAAAGTTAACCCAACGAACCTGTCATGCTTTCTTTCTCATTTCCCTCATAGTTTCTTCCTCTTGAAAATATACTGCATTGGAAGGGAGGGGTAGTTGGGACATCAGAAGCACCATTTCTGTTTTCCACATTGATGGATCAGAAAGAATGTACATGAGCAGGGCATGATGATGCCCACTTGTAACCTTAGTACTTGGGAGGCTGAGGCAGGAGGATCGAGGTTCACAGACTTAGTGAGACCCTGTTTCAAAATAAAGGGGTAAAAATTAGGGTTGAGGGTATAGCTCGGAGGTAGAATGCCCCTGGGTTCAATCCCCATTATCACACACACAAAAAAAAAAAATGTACATGCTGGGTGTAATAGTGCATGCCTGTAATCTCAGAACTTGGGAGGCTGAGACAGGAGGATCACAGATTCAAGTCCAGTCTCTGCAATTTAGCAAGGTCTTCAGCAATTAAGTGAGACCCTATTTCAAAATTTAAAAAAAAAAAATAGTGGTAGGAATCTAGTTCCTGGATTCAATCTCCAGAATCCCTCATTAAAAAAAAGCAATGTATATTACATGAATCCATATTTCCTCTTACTGATAATTACAGCAAAATATCAGAAGCAATTCAAACAAAACTAGACTACAGCCCGCTTCTCTGAATTGTCCTCATGACATCTCCATCAGGTGGTATTCTTAATTTGTCATCAAACCCCAAGAAGTCTTTTCCCACCTTTATGGAAAACAAGCCCAACTACAACTTTGAAGAGGACATGGTCATTGATCATTTAATGGTTGTAGTTACATTCAAAATGTACCAAGTTTATAGACTACGCCTATGTCCAAAGAAAGAATGTTATGTACTGCTAAAGCCTCTTAAAGTACACCATGTTTATTATAAAATAACACTTGGTGTTTCCACCTATAAAATGAAAATAGTTGTCATTAAGTGTCACATAATTTTTTTAGAAGACAAAGTTTATATTTCTCAGGACATAGAGAGTTAATAAATGAACCCACCAGTTTCTTTTTTTTTTTAATTCAGGATTCAGGCCAGTGTAATATCATTACAAGCAGAATAATAATGCCCTTCCCTGTTCCATGTGCAGGAAAAGGAAAACAGTGTCATCGAGAGTAATACTGGAGCCCTTCTTTGTTTTCTCTGGCCCTGGGTTCCTCAGCAGCTCTTGTTTGCTGTGTTTATTTAAACACAAGTTGCTATGATCAATGGAAGAAAAACTAAAGACACAGAGTGACACAAGATATAACTAAATTTTATTGAGTGCATTTTATATTGATTATCCCTTTTAGTCTTTATAGATATCTTGTGAGGTCGATAGTCATTCTGAGACTCATTTTACAACTGAAGAAACTGAAATGCTAAGACTTGTTCATAACATTATGGTGGTGGAACTGAAAATTAACTCAGATTCATCCCATCTGATTCCAAATAAGCGCTGTTTTTCAAAACTGGGTTCCAGTGACTTAGGGGCTCCTCAAATGTTTGATTTGAATTTTATTCATCAAAATACATTTTAAAGGTTTTTGTTTTTGTTTGGTGGTACTGGAGGTGGAACCCAGAGGCTTTCTACCTCCAGGCTATACTCCCAGACCTATTTTATATTTTATTTGGAAACAGGGTCTCACTAAGTTGCCGAGAGCCTCAGCTACTGCTGAGGCTGGCTTTGAACCTGTGCGATCCTCTTGTCTCAGCCTCCCAAGTGCAGGGATTACAAGTGTGCACCACCACACCCAGCTCATTTTAAAGTATTTTAAAACTATAATGAAAATAATAACTACATTCATGTGTTCTATATTCTGTGTTAATCTTCTGGAGACGACCAGGATATTATTTTCTCATTAGCTAATATACTGCTTTCATCAATTTCACATATTGTATTTTGCCTGGGATTTACATAGATTTTTTTTTTAAATATTGTGGGAAACCACTGCTCTAGGCTATGTATTCTCAATGGTGGACAATGTAACCCCTAAGGGAGTAAAGATGGTTCTCAAGGATGAAAAAAATCTTAGATATGACAATAGTTTGTTTCTCTATCCCATAGATCAGAATATATAATCAAGTATTCAGTATTTCTATTGTATTAAAATTTCATGGTGTAACCAGGTGTGGTGGTGCACGCTTATAATCTCAGCATTTGAGAGGCTGAGACAGAAAGATCACAATTAGTGGGGCCCTTTGCAACTCAGTGAGACCCTGTTTCAAAATAAAGAATAAAAATATAGGGCTGGGGGTGGGTTCCACCTCCAATACCACAAAAAAAGAAATTTTTATGGTGGGAGGGGACTAAAAATATGTTTTAAATGTCTCTGTATATTGAGAGATAATGGAAAAAAACTGAGAAGCACTGCTCTAATATTTCCACTGCTGTAATTCAAAATGACTTAACTTTCAACTTAGAAGAAGGAATATTTATTTGCTCACAATTTTGAAGATTTGGAGGTTCAGTCCACGTCAGGCCAGGTCTTTGGAGCTCAGAGCATAGTGGCAGGATAACACAAGGCTCTGCTTTCACATCATGGTAGCCAGAAGCAGAGAAAAAGCAAAGGGAGGAGAAAACCATATAGAATCCCCAAGGTCAAAGCCCCAGAGACCCCTCCTTAAAAATCAAGCTTACATCCAAAATTGCTACCTTGTTTCCATGAAGGCCAGAGGGGCATTCTAAATCCAAACCATTATATCTAGGGTATTAAGAGTTTCAGAATATTTGAAAAGAGAGAAGAGAGACAGCTTAGTTCTCATTCATCTGAGTAGCCTACCTACCTAAATTGTCACCCTGTGGTCAGCTCTCCTTGGATACCATTCCTTGTGAGTAAACCTGGTTTGTCTGCAGCCTTGGAATTTACTATTCATAAGAGACATTTGCAAGTTCCAATCCCCTTGCTTCTGAGCAGAGCTGTGGCCTGAGGAGCTGGCCCCTCCTCACCTTACAGAAATAAAAGTTGAGACCCAGAGAAGCAAGGGGCTGGCCCAAAGACATGGAACAACTGTAGCAGTCAGGACTCAAACCCAGAACAGCACCCAACACAGCATGGGCACCCAAAAAGTGTTTGTCAGGTAAATGAGCAATGAGACAAATTACTTTAATTTAACAGTGTTTTCATTGAGAATATCAGATATAAGACTTAAGTTGAATGTGGGTGGTCTACACTTATAAACCCAGTACTTGGGAGGCTGAGATGGGGATTGGAGATTTGAAGATAGCCTCATCAAGCAGTGAGACTCTAATCAACCTACCAGGATCCTGTTTCAAAATAAAAAGAAAATGCCAGGCATGGTGGCACATGCTTGTAATCCTCGTGCTTGGGAGGCTGAGACAGGAGGATAGGGCAGGTTCAAAGCCAGCCTCAGCTACTCAGTGAGGCTCTCAGCAACTTAGAGACCCTGTTTACAAATAAAATATAAAATAGGTCTGGGAGTGTAGCCCAGAGGTAGAAAGCCCCTGGGTTCCATTCCCAGTACCACTGAAACTAAACTAAAATAAAATAGGGCTGGGGATATAGCCCAGAGGTAAAATGCCCCTGAGTTCAATCCCCAGAGCCAGTTTTTTTTTTAATTGTTTTTAAACCAATTGGGTGCACATTGCCTATTCCATGCCACCAACCAATAGAGAAAGAGAAAATAAAAAGGAAAAGATAAAAAACACTTAATAAATTCCCCCAGGCTAAAGACCTCCAAGAGTCACTTCCCACCTTTCAGCCCAGCTGAAATGTAACAATACTGGGAGACAATGCAAGTGAGTTCTCCCTCTAGCTGGGCCAACCACACATCTTCCCTTTGTTTGTTTGTTTTCCTTTCTTTAAAGCTCTTACAATACTACTAGCATAGTACCATCTGCTGAAGCAGGATGAACAGGTAGCTTTAAAATGATGATAGCTCTGGGAAATGATAATCACTAGGTCATAGAAAGCTGCACTGCAGTGTATAAATAAGATAAGTAAAAGTGCTGAGGACTGCATGTTTGCTTTAATAAAATGTGTTTTCCCTTTTTGTGGAGAATGCCTTTCTCAAATGCCTGGGGAGAGACGCTGAACTATAGACCAGAAACACGCAGACGGTTTCAGAATCTGGCAATGAGGATGGGATCAGAGGGGAAAGGGATGAAATATTACTTACTGAGACACAAAAGGGAAAGGGTTGGACCAAAGCCTTTGTGTTGAATTGCTGAGGCAATGGAATAAGATCAGAACTTCCAAGTCTAATTCCAAAGCTCCCCTTGGTAGAGGCGATAAGCTGCAGCGAAGAGTGAGGGCTTGGGTTACAGCATAGCCTTCAACTAACTATCTGACTTCAGGAAACTCAACCTCTCTGAATCTGGATATTCTCATATGCAAAATGGGGATAAGAACTCCTAGGGATATTGTAAGGCTTAAATCAAAGAAGGTATGCAAGGTGTACCTTTTCATATGCCTGTGGTGTTTGATAGAAGGTAGTGGTGAGGATACAGTGATGAGGATGTGGATACATAAGGTGATGCTGCTGATGCATAAACCATCTCTAGAAAGTAACTACATGCACACACTCAGTCCTGAACATCTTTAGTAGCTTAAAATTACAACACCCTGTGAGATATGCCACTGGAGCGTGTCATTCTTCCAGCAAGAACTCCTTTTACAAAATATTTCAGTGAATCAGAACAAGTCAAAAATATGGATGGCTTTTGAATCTTTATCAATATAGCACTTACTTGGGCTTTCACTGAAATTCATTTTTTTCCAAACCAGAAATGTAAGGTTGCTAGGGCAGGTACTAGATGCCCATCAGACCAATGAGAAACCTGAGCCCTCAGAAAACTTAAGTCATTTAGTTACTAACCCATCACTGTACAAGGAGAGGGGGTACCCAGACTGAAAGCCTGGTTCTCTGCCTCCTATCCTGATACTGCACTGTGCTGACAACTTAAAATTCTCTGTCTGAATATAAATTTGAAACTCATGCAGGTGTGGATGCACCCTCTCAGCATCCCTGACATGTAGCCATCTATTCTTTACCTGATCATTTCCGTCTGAGGAGTCATGACATTCTCCCTAGTCATCTTTCTAATCTGTGTCCTTTACTCCTGGCCCAAAGTAGAAAATCTAGGAGAAACTAATGAAAAATACTTCCCCCTGGGAAATAATAAAATGAAATGTCTATCAAACCCAATACACAAAAGCATCATGCAACCACTATGCAATTGCCAGGGTAGCAAGACCAAGAAAGCTCTGGAGGGCTTTGTTGTACCCCTGTGAACAGAGCAGAGCTGACCTTGGTCTGCAAGATGTCAAGCCCTTAAGGTGATTCTCTCTTTCTCTACCCTCAAAAGCAACTCTGAGCATGTAAATGATGTATCTTTCTCCTCACAACAGTCCCATAGGGAAGATGGAGCTGAGCCCTTCCTTCAACTGGGGAAATAGGCAGAAATTGGGTACCACATACAGGAATACAAAACTAGTTATTTGGTATGCCAGATATTAAAACACAGATTTCCTTACTCCAGTCCCATCTTCTTTGTGTTATACTAAGTTAATCCATCAATTAGAAATCTTTTTTGTGGTAAGCAACATAAAATTCAAAATAAAAATTTTCTTAACCAAAAAAAAAAATCATTTACATAACTAAATAGTTTGGGGAATAAGTCTAGTTTCAGCCCATAGGTAAAAGTCTGGGTAGCTCCATCTTCAAGCTCCACATGGTAGCCACCTGGCAAATAGATTCTCTCCTCATGGTGGAAGCAGCTCCGTGCCTCATCCTCGCAAGACCATTTTCCATGGAGAAGAGAGCATTTATGTATTCCCATCACAGGTAATAAATTTCATGCTGATTGGACTATCTTTAGTAATGTATCCATCTTTAAACCAATCACAATGGGCTAATTTGGTAAGCTAATTAAAGTCCACCACTGGAGTCCACATGAAGCCAGTTCCACTCAGTCTGCATGCAAAACTATGGTAGAGAGGGACTTTCTCAGTGGAAATGCAAGGTGCTACTATCAGGAAGGAGAGAAAATGAGCACTGGCAGAAAACTACAATCACATTCGATCTTTATTTTTCCCTCTAGTAATGTAGATTGAACTCAGGAGCATTCAACCTCTGACCTACACATCCATCTATTTTATATTATTATTATTATTATTATTATTATTACTATTATTTAAATGGGGTATTGCTAAGTTAATGAGGGTCTCATTAAGTTGCTGAGACTGGCCTTAAGCCAGCAATCCTCCTGTTTCAGCCTCCCAAATACTAGTATTATGGGTATGCACCACATTACCTGACTCCCAATCTTTTATTTTTGCAGAGTCTCTGAATTCCTGTTATGTGAGAATTGTGGTACTGGGCTGGAGGTTTCTTTTTAAAAAAAAAAAAAAATTTCAATGTCTGGCTAGGAAGAGTGCAGCCCAGGATATCTAGTCCCAATTATAGAGAATAGACACTATTCTCAACTCAGGCCAATATAGCAGAACAAATATATTGCGGGGCTTAAACAACAGAAATGTCTCTTACAATTCTGAAGGATGGGAAGTCCAAGAGTCAGGTGCCACCAGCAGACCCAGCATCTGAGAAAGAGCACTCTTCCTGGCTTGCAGACAGTCATCTCACATCCACACATAGCTAAAAGAAAGAAAATATGTTATCTCATGTTTTTTGTTTTGTTTTTTGGGTTTTTTTTTTGTTTTTATTGGTGCACTGTATTCATACATCATAATGGGATAAAAACTTGTGTAGACATACATGCACACATCGCCCAGTTAGCCCCTACCCAGTCCCCATCCCTTACCCTCCCCATTCCTCCTTCCCATGCTTGGCTTAGTGGTTGACATCTAATATTATAGCAATTTATGCAAAATTAACAATAATAATCTCACATAACAGATTCATCTGTCTGATATCAAACTTCTGATCACTTAGAGATAACATTTCAGTATTTCTTTTTGCTTTATAATTCTTAACAGAGGATATTTTTTTCTTTTTTTTAAGGTAAAACTATAATACATTTATTTTTTTCAGAAAAAGTTTATCCTAACATGAAATATGAACTCTAAATACCCAAAACAATCTCAAAAAAGAACAAAGCTAGAAGATGTACATTTTCTGACTTCAAGCCTTATAGAGCTACAATAACTGAAACAGTGTAGTACAGCTATGAAGGCAGATATATAAATGAGTGGAGTAAAATAAAAAGCCTAGAAATAAATTCTTCCATATATGGTCAAGTTATTTTTGACAAACTTTCCAAGAACATTTGGTGAAAGAAATAATAATCTTTTCACTAAATATCGTTGAAAAATATTAATTACATGAAAAAGAATAAGATTGGACCCATACCTGACACCATATACAAATATTAACTCAAAATAGATAAAAGACCTACATGTAAATCTTAAGACTATAAACTTTTAGAAGAAAACCTGGGTCATAAAACTTCACAACATTGAAATTGGCAGTGATTTCTTGCATATTATTTCAAAGGGACAGGCAACAAAAGAATAAACAAATTTCCTAAAAAAATAAAAAAATATTGTACATCCAAAGACAATGTAAACAGAGTTAAAAGTTACTGATAGAATGGGATAAAATATTTCCAAATGCTATATCTGAAGGTATATTAATGTTCCAAATAGAGATCCTAAAAATGAGCAACAATAAAAGCAAACAATACAATTTAGAAATAGGTAAAAGACTGAAATAAATAATGAATCTCCAAAGATTTTAACCAATAAACACATGAATATATTCTTCTTTGCTTAATTGTCTGCTGGACGGAAAATCTTGTTTCTCTGGTTCTGGTGTGTGTTACCTATTTCTTCTTTGCAGTTAATCTCTTTGAGTATTTTCTCTAGCGCTGGTTTTGAAGACATAAATTCCTTCAGTTTCTGTTTGTTATGGAAGCTTCTTATTTCCCCATCTAATTTGATAGATAATTGTGCTGGGTAGGAATTTTTTGGCTGGAAGTTGTTTTCTTTCAGAGTTTGGAATATGTTATTCCAAGCCCTTCTGGCTTTCATGACTTGGTTTGGGAAGTCTGGAGTGATTCTAATTGGTTTGCCTCGGAATGTCACTTGGCCTTTTGTTTTCATCGCCTTTAAGATTCTATGTTTGGCTTCCACATTGGTCATTTTGACAATTATGTGGCATGGGGATCCTCTTTTCTGATCCTGTCTAAAGGGAGTTCTATAAGTTTCCTAGACCTGTGTATCGACCTCTTGCTCTATGTTTGGAAAATTTTCTGCTATTATTTCTTTGAAGAGATTATTGATCCCTTTGGTTTCACCTTCTTTTCCCTCCTCTATTCCGATTATTCTTAGTTTAGCTCTCTTAAAATGGGCCCATATTTCTTCAATGTCAGATTCCTGCTGTCTGATATTTTTTTCTAAGTTATAAATTATGCATTCGTTTTTGGAGTGATCATCTTCTAGGAGCAAGATTCTATTCTCCATGTGGTCTAATCGATTGTTTATACTTTCAATTGAGGCCTTTACCTCAATGATCACTTCCTTTATTTCTTTTAGACTCTCTCTAAATTCTTTTTGAAAGTCCTGTATTATTTCTACAGTTATATTCCTGATTTGATCTTCTGTAGATCTCTGAATTTCCGTGTAATCAGGTTCTGATAATATGGGGTGTGGGCATTCATTGCTCTATTGTTGTTCCTCTTTCCCATGATTTCTGAATTTTGTGCCTTCCCTGAGTCACTACGACTTCATTTAGGGTGCTCTGTATCTCGAGTCTGTTGTAATCTCAACCACCACTACTCCTTTACTGGGTTGTATCGCAAAGTCTCATACCCAGGAAGTTAATTGAGGCTGCACAAGACCGTGGGGGTGCCGTGCTGGGCGTTTTCCCATGAGGAGCTGTGATATCAAAGCTATGCAAGTCCCTGGGAGTGCAGTACAGAGATTTCTCCTTTAGGGGCTACAATTACACTCATGGTTATTGTGCGCACAGATCTGGAGCTGTGGCAGGACGCAGCAAACTCCCTGTTGCTGCTGGCAATATGGCGCTGCTGTCATGCCCTCAGCCATGAGGCTGGCACTGCTGGCAATATGGCACTGCTGCCACACCCTCAGCCATGAGGCTGGCATATTTCTTTTCTGGTTTTTAGCTCCTTTCTGAGTCCCTTGAAGGGGTGATGAGCTTGGCAACTGGGAGTTTTAGACATTAATTGCGCTGAAAGAACTGCTGAATTACACCCAAATGATCATCAGCTGCTCACTTCAGCTCCTTGTTTACCTTTCCTCTGTGGAGCCTGGTGCTATGAGGGAAGATGGTGTTGGCGCAGCTCCGCTGCCCCATTGCAGGCTTGATTTCTGGTCTCTGGTTGTTCTTCTAGTCTTTTTTTTTTCTCTGTCCCTTGTGTTTACATTTTTTATTTCTCTGCTGATGGTTTTTTCTGGCTATGAAAAGCACTGATTTTGTAGCAACAGAGATCAAGTTTTAGCAGGACTCGTAAACGCTGCTTTTCTTGGTCGCCACCTTCCCAGAAGTTTCACGTTTTGTTTAATAAAGGCATCTATACCATTAATGAGAGCTCCACCCTCATGATCTAATTACCTCTCAAAGTCCCTGTGGCCAAATACCATCCCATTAGTTGTTACAATTACAACATATGGATTTTAAGGGGGCATAAGCTGTCCATAGCAGATGCCTTCAAGGCTGATGTTCCTTCAGCCACCTCTTTGTTTTACCTTCTTGCCCAAATTGCCCTGCTGTCCAGACAGAATCTGAGCCAGACAAATGAGAAACAAAGAGTGGTGTGTGATAGATGACTATCAGTACATCTTATACAGTGAGAGGGCAGCATGGAGTCTCAGTTAAGAGCACAGGCTCTCAAGTCAAAATGCCCAAGTTAATCATTAATTAGACACTCCCACTTGTGCAGCCTCAGGCAAGCTATTTAATCTATCTGTGCTCCGGGTTCTTTACCTATAAAAGGGATATAGTTATAATCACTTTAAATTATTTTGAAATCTCGATGAACTAATGCAGGGATCATCCAACATTTTCAATAGAAGCCAGAGAATATCTTAGACCTCATAGGCCATATAATCTTTGCGGCAACGCTACCTTTTCAATGTGAACACAGCCATAGATAATACTTGGAACACATGGATATGTGTTCCACTAAATCTTTCTTTATAAAAAGAGAGCCTGGCATGGTGACCGGGCGTGGTGGCGCACGCTTGTAATCCCCGCGCTTGGGAGGCGGAGACAGGAGGATCGCGCAGGTTCGAAGCCAGCTTCACTGGCTTAGGAGACCCTGTTTCCAAAAAATAAAGAATAGGTCTGGGAGTGTAGCCCGGAGGTAGAAGGGCTTCCAGGAACCCCAGTACCACCAAAAACAAAAAAAAAAAAAAAAAAAAAAACTAAAGAGACTAAAAAATATGGCTGGGGGTGTAGCTCGGAGGTACAATGCCCCTGGGTTCCATCTTCAATACCACAATAAAGAGAGAAAGAGAAATAGTCTAGATATGCCTAGCACCAAGTAAGAGATCAATATGGTAGCTATTGTTATAAATTTATAGCAAATAGTATTTAGCATTTGACTTTTATTATTCTTTCACACTTGGTTCCTCTCTTTCTCAGTAGTCTCTACTACAGCCCTTGTCAACTATGCTGAATATAGATTTATTATTTCTCCTATATACTCATGAGCTGTTTATATTAATTTCTTGACATGGTAACAGAGATAATCAAGAAAACTCCCCACTCCTCTAGTTGGCTTACCCTTCACACATTTAAATTGTCGTGTTCATATGACTGAAAGAGGAAGCACCCAACAAAAAGTCTGGCACACAGCACACAACTCGGTACTAGGGTGATACATAGCAAATAAATAACTATAATTTCTTCCTGTCACTGAACACTCAGCCTAAGCAATGAATGCTCACTTGCAGACCTTTACTCCCATCTAAAACGATTTCCTCAGGTTACAAGAACCCCTCAAGTTTCCTTCTGTACACCACACTCCAGGCCTAGATATCACGATTCAAATTTCACAGTGCTCAGTTGTGCCGAGATGTCTCCAGAACGTAAAACAACACTGGAGTTAGACGTGAATTCTTCCCACTGGGTCTGGAATCAGTGCATCTGGAGTTCAGAAGGAATTAGCAAGGAGAGAGGCAAGGGGAGGAACTCGGAGTAGGAATGAGGCTGCCAGGAACTCAACCTTCTGAAGTGGCGTGCTGGTGGGAAAGGAGGGTGACAAGGAGTCCCATTCAGGAGCCTGGACTCAGGAGCAGCAGAGCCTTGTCTGTGAGGAGGCTTTTTAGCACATCAAAATGAATAACACTTCTGTTTATTGGTGAGACAGAGACAGAAATGTTAAACTTACTCCACTGTAAAATGCCTCCCTTCAGCACTTCTGCTGGCAGCCTCGCTCACTTTAACTTTTACTCTGTACCAAAGCATCCTCCCCTTAATTCAGCATCTTCTCCTAAATTTGTATAAGAAAAGAGAAACCCCACATCTCATTCATTCATTTTGTAGCATGGCTACAACCCCCCATCAATAGGCACATTACCCAACATGCCAAGGGACAGCCCTGGGAAAAACAAGACTGAGGAAAAGATACGCTGACAATTTCTCTGTGTATTAGCAGAAAAACACACTGATATACTTCACATCTTTCAACAGAGAGATATGTGGCTTTAGCCCACAAAAAGCCCATGAATTGTTTTTTTACTAGAAATCACTCATTTTGAGTGATGTGAGCATGTATGGCTCTACCATCTTGTACTCCATTAAGATGTATGACTACAATACAGCAATAAAAAATAAATCACTCATTTTTACAATGAACTTGGATTTGTTAGTGTTCAATGGTTTTTAAAACTTGTGTGGACTTTTCTTTAATGCTAGTGCTAATCTGAATATCCACATCACTCTTGCTAATATGAAAGTACTATATATGATTATGCCTGTGGTGTTCTTTCATAATAAAATGAAATAAAGTAATAACATATTCAAAAAAGAAAGTAATCAGTGGAGATGGGGATATTCCATGTGTTGGAGCAAAACTGTATCAATATTACTCAAAATAAAAATGCTTTCATCCATTCTATTGCTTGTACCAAACCGGACATATACCCAAAGGCACTTAGAATGTCTAGTCCCAAATATATTGAGGCCAAGATTAAGTTTTAAAGCACTGAAGTGCCACTGATTTGTTGGTCCTACTACTGGTGCCACCTACAGCCTATTAACCTATGAGAGCTGTACTCAGTCAGCCACACCACTCTCACCCTTTTACTCCATTTATCCAAGGAGAGATCCTGACAACACCCAAATGCTCACAGCCTCTCCCATCCATCCCTCTCCCCAGGAGCAGAGCTGAGCCCTTTCATGAAAGAAGCTAATAAATCACAAAAATCCCAATAGCTGAGAGAAAATTGCATGGGTTTATAAGTCACAGAGTCAAGTTTGAGTTTCAACACTGCCCTTACTAACTAGAACCCTGGACAAGTTACCACTCTGTTTCTTCACCTATAAAATAGAAATGATGGCATGTACTTCCTGTGGTTTCTGTAAGGATTAGAGAAATATCCGTCAAGTGTCTAACGCATGTTAAGAATCTAATGCATAAGTTTTGTTTTCTGGAAAGACAAGTCATATAGGCCTAAAGTGTCATTTCTCCAGCCTGACTCTCTGCTCTCCCTTATATTAATATGTCTTGATCATCTCAGAAACCATAGGAAAACCCAGGGTCCAGCTGACATAAAGGAGAAGAAAGGGAAAGACGAAAGAAGCAGAGAGGAGGAGAATATTAGTCAACACTTCTTAAACTGTTCATATATCTTGGCCTCATCTTCACAGCTAAACTATAAGGCTGGGCTCTTAATCATCCCCATTATACACATAAGGAAAGTAAGGCAGAAAGAGGGGAGACAGCGACTTGCCCAAGCCTATGCAGCTAGTAAATGCCAGAGTGAGGATACAAACCCAGGCAGAATGGTGCTAGGGTGTGAATTAAAGACTACAGCCACGGAACTCAAAATAGAATGGAATAAAGTCAACTAAAGGCATTAGAGGATGGGCCTTTCTCTTGTGTCCAGAGACACTAGGTCTTAATTTTGAACATAAGAGGTAACATGCCAGTTTATAATGTTCTATTGGCATAAAGAATGCAGAAAGGGCTGTGCTACCATACCTACTAGGTCAAAAGAGTAACAAAGTAAGTGCCCACAGCAGTCTATGTCTTTCAGACCACCTGATTCCTAATCACTGTGGGAACTGGGAAGCTTAGCAGCTCCTTGGCACCTGCCCCAGCCTCTTTGCTCTTTATCAGCAGTCAGACATACCCTGTAGTCAATTGAGTGGCACCTCTGGATATCAAAGGAAATGATTGGAAGGCACAGATCAAGACATCTACATTGCCTAATCCTGAGGGTGGATATACAGGAAAATATCCAGGCCAAACAAAAAGGACCAGATGTGGTTCAGGCAAGTAGCTAGCTTGAATGCCAAATGGAAATGGAATCTCAAAAATACCACTGAAGACTATGGCTACTGAAGGAAAAAAAGACCAAGTTCCATTGTGCAATTATTACTTCCTCTCATTTCTTTTACACAAACACCACTTTACCAAAGTGTTCCCCTTCACTACACACTCCAGCAAATTAGAGCCATGTTGAAATTCAGATGACCAGAAGATACTATTTTTTTTTCAGAACCTTTTCCACATACTTTGGGACAATGCCATTGAAAGATTCCAAGAGTTCTCCAGGTTTCTTCACAGAGAATATTTTGTTGTTGTTGCTGCTGCTGCTTCTGCTATTCCAGGTGCAGGAGGTTAAAGCCAAGTATATTTCTACATGCTCAACAGCCTTCTAATGGGAAATCCCTATGGAAATTAGATATACTTAGGTTCACAGCTACAAGCAAAATGCTAGCTCTGTACTAAGTCTATGATACAAACAATACAGACAGGATGAAGAACAAAGAGACTGAGAATAGGACATTCCAGAGGAAGAATAGAAGAAACAGCACATTGCTGGGAGCAGCCATGGTAACCTCGAGGGAGTTGACTCCTAGAGCCAACTCTTCCTCCTTGGGAATAAGAATGGAATGAGTGGAAATGGGCTGGCTGCAGAGAGAGAAAAGGCTAGGATGTATACTTCTTGCTAGAGGACAGTAGGAATCACTCAGGGGGAACAAAGGCATGGTAGAAGGGATTCTGCTGACTGAAAAGAGCACAAGAATTAGCCAACTTTCCCCTCTCAGCCTTCATGCTTCTGTGCCTTCTGGAGTCTTCCAAAATGTCGACAATGGACTGTCAGAGTCTCACTATATCTAATTATTATGCTCAAGATTCTTTCATATCTGCAAATGTATCTTGGAATTACAAAACTACATCAGGTTAAAGATGTATGTCATGGTGCTGAGACATTACAAAGCTTCAACATGACCTTGAGCTCCTAAAGCCACCTAGACGTTTAGATTCCAAGCAACTCAGAGCCAATTACTACGGACCGAGTAAGAAGGGGACTCATTATGTGAATTTAAGAGCTAACCCTCCACCCCACACACACATATCATTTGCTTTCTGAGAGAAGTCATTGCACACAGCCACACAGAGAGGAACATGCAGCAAGGGCTGAACCTCCTGCCATAGTCTCCTGTCAACCATGAGTTTTAAAATGGACTTTCTGGCCCTGGTCAAATCGGTAGCATTGTAACCATATCTGACAACTTGAATGCAACCTAATTAGAGATCCTGAGACAGAGCTCTCTATCTAAATAGCAGCCCAAATCCTGACCCTCAAAATCCATGTGAGATAACAAATGTTTCTGGCATTACATCACTAAGTTTTCAAGTGATTTTTCATATAACAATATGTAATTAACACAAATACTTCTATTGTAGTATACAAACACTCAAATATAGCAGTATGTCTATTTCCCAAATCTGTAATATTGCCACTACACCATTCTGTCAAGTCTATAGTAGTCCTGGACTCCATAATAAATGACTTCTGACATGATTTTACAAGATACAGAAATCCCATCAATCTACTCAAGTAAAATGAAGAATAACGAAGAAGAAAAAATATTAACACTTGAGGTCACCAGAAACTAAAAAAATTAGGCATATTTTTGAGGGGTAGTTAAACTTAGAACAAGAAACTACCACAGGACAAATTCCAGTTTCTGGAAGTATGCCTTGAAAGCAACCAGAATTACAGCCAGGCATAGCTGAAATTCCACAAAAAATAAAAACTGCTAGGGGAGAAATCCCAAGGAAAGAGACAACAAGAGAGTGAGAAGTCGAGGAAAGCACATCAAATTCAGTGCATCAACTCAGCCTAAATCTCAGGTTGACCCTGCCCTAGCCAGGCCTGGATCAAATGGAACCCAGACAGCAGTTAAGGCTCACAGATCCACACTCCATTCTGAACTTCCACTCACCAAAGGCCTGACAGTTTTGAGTTTCAGTCAAGATAAATTAGTTGCCTGCTAAATCAAACATCAAGACTCTCTGGAGCCACAGAACAAAATCCAGTCTCTACAATCTAGCATTCTCCATACCCAGTACAGCATGTACAACTAATAAGCATATGAGGAGCCAGAAAAATGTCACAAGGGAAAATGTAAATTCCAGATGCCAAACTCAAGATGGCCCAGAGGCAGGAATTATCAGGAAAGGATTAGTAAATAGCTAATATAAGTATATTCAGAATGAATGAAAATATGCCCAGAATGAATGAAAAGAAACAAATTAAAACTTTAATACCAAAAATAATAATCTGCAACTAATAATTCAATGAATGAGCCTAATAACAAAATGAAGATAAAACAGAGAATTTAAAGACAGATTGATGAGTCATCTAATTCAAATGAAAGCAATTTAAGAATATTGAACAAATATGCATAAGTTCAAAGACATGTGAAATACTTTCCAAATGCTTCACCTAGAAAGAGAATAGAGCAAAAAAGTATAAAGGAAAAATACCCCTTAAAATCCCAAATTTCAGCCAGGCGTGATGGCGCACGCTTGTAATCCCTGCACTTGGGAGGCTGAGACAGGAGGATTGCACATGTTCGAAGCCAGCCTCAGCTACTTAGTGAGGCTCTCAGCAACTTAGTGAGACCCTGTTTCCAAATAAAATATAAAAAAGGTCTGGGAGTATAGCCCGGAGGTAGAAAGCCTCTGGGTTCCACCCCCAGTACCACCAAAAAAAAAAAAAAAATCCCAAATTTTAAAAAGGCATACATTTATGGGTTAAGAAAACTCAAAAAAAACTTCAAAGAGAATTAATGAGAAGAAACCCACGCCTAGGCACATTACAGTCAAATTACCAAGCAGGAAAGATAAAGAAAAGTATATGAAAGTAGTCAGGAGAAAACATCTCATTAAATATAGCAGAACAATGACAGAAATTATCACAAACTTTTCATCACAATCCATGTAGGAATATCTTTAAAATATTTTAAAAAGTAACTGCCAATATAAATCCTAAATCTAGCAAAATATACTTAAAAAATGAAAGTGAAATAAAGATATATATGTGTATATATATGTGTGTATATATATGTATATATGTGTGTATATATATGCATGTGTGTGTATATATATATATATATATATATATATATATATACACAAACATATACATTTGTACAGAGAACATACATTATCTAACTTCAATTCCTTGGAGTTTATTGTAGATTGCATTGTGGCCTAACAGAGGGTGTGTCTTGATGAACTTACCATGTCCACTTGAAAATAATGGGCATTATGCAGTCATTCAATGTAAGTTCTAAATATATGGATGAGAGAAAGAAGAATAAAATTGTGGTTTGAGATGTTTAAATTAGGATGAAAAAAGATTTACTATTAATGATTTTAAGAAGCTAGAGGCCAGCAATGGTGGTGCATGCTTGTAACCCCAGTTACTTGGGAGGCTTAGACAGGAGGGCCACAGGTTCAAGGCCAACCTCAGCAACTTAGTGAGATTCTGTTTCAAAGGAAAAAAAAATAAAAGGTCTGGAGGGGTAGCTCAAAGGTAGAATGCCACTGGGTTTAATCCCCCACATCATGAAAAAAAAAAAGAAGAAGAAGAAAGAGAAGTTAGACAACAGAGCGCAAAATAAACCCAAAGCAAGGAAGGAAGGAAATAAAATTAAGAGTGAAAGCCGGGCGTGGTGGCGCACGCTTGTAATCCCCGCGCTTGGGAGGCTGAGACAGGAGGATCGCACAGGTTCGAAGCCAGCCTCAGCTACTTAGTGAGGCTCTCAGCAACTTAGTGAGACCCTGTTTCCAAATAAAATATTAAAAAAAAGTCTGGGAGTATAGCCCGGAGGTAGAAAGCTTCTGGGTTCCACCCCCAGTACCACCAAAAAAAAAAAAAAAAAAAAAAAGAGTGAAAAATCAATGAGATAGAAAATAAACAATAAATAGAATTAATAAAGCTAAAAACTGGTTCCTCAATAAAGCAACAACAAAATTTCTAAATCCTTAGGTGCACTGAGGTGATAATAATACAGTAGGTAAGAGACACAAATGACTTATAGAAGGAATAAAAAGGGGGTGGTAACTACAGATAATACAAATATTTTTAAAATAAGAAAATATACATTTTGTGTCAGAAATGAGAAATTAATTGAAATAAATACATTTTGAAAGCTACTGAAGGACACCTAAGAAGTCAATAACCCGCCAGGTGTGGTGGGGCACACTTGTAATCCCAGCACTTGAAAGGCTGAGACAGGAGGATCGCACAGGTTCGAAGGCAGCCTCAGCTACTTAGTGAGGGACCTCAGCAACTTAGAGAGATCCTATTTCCAAATAAAGTATAAAAATAGGTCTGGGAGTATATCCTGCAGACAGAATAGCCCAAGTTGCACTCCCAATACTACCACAAAAAAAAAAAAAGAAAGAAGTCAATAACCCAATATCTATTCAAGAAATTTCTTCTTTAAAAATTTTCGTCTAGCCGGGCGTGGTGGCGCACGGTTGTAATCCCAGAATTTGGGAGGCTGAGACCTGAGGATCGAGGTTCGCAGAAAGCCTCAGCTACTTAATGAGGCCCTCTGCAACCCAGTGAGACCCGGTTTCAAAATAAAGAATAAAAAAATAGGGCAGAGGGTGTAGCTCAGTGGTAGAATGCCCGCCCCTGGGTTCCATTCCAAGACGGTCAAAAAAAAAAAAAAAAAAAAAAATTTCTTCTAGCCAGGCATGGTGGTGCACGCTTGTAATTCCAGCATTCGGACGGAAGGCTGAGACCGGAGGATCACGGTTCATGGACAGCCTCAGCTACTCAGTGAAGCCCTCTGCAACTTAGTGAAACCCTGTTTCAAAATAAAGAATAAAAAATAGGGCAGGGGGTGTAGCTCAAAGGTCGAATGCCCCAGGGTTGCATCACCAGACCTAAAAAAATATATATATATATATTCATCTTCTTAAAAAGTTTTCCACAAAAGAAAAATAATATTCAGGATAAGATGTCCTTACTGATCAGTCATACCAGACATGTAAAAAAGAAAAAAAAATAACAATTCTATACATATTTCTTCCAAAAATAGGAGAAAAGAGCAACGTTATCTTGATACCAAAACTATGTGATACATTGCAATTTTAAAAACCACCGATCCATATCACTCATGATCATAGATGCAATATCTCTTGACAAACTTTTAGCAAATCAAATCCAGCAATATACCAGAGAAGTAATAAATACATCATCACTAAGTGGAGCTTATCCCAGTAAAGGCATGTTGAATAACAGTTTAAAAGAAAAAAATAAAATGATTTACTCCTAAACCTTGGTGTGGTGTCACATGACTATAGGCTAAGAGAGGAGGATCACTTGAACCTAGTAGTTCACGACCAGCTTGGGCAGGATAATGACACCCTGGAGAAAGAAGAACAAAAGAAAGAAAGAGGGAAGAAGATGGAAAATAGAGGGAAAAAGAAAGGCACTCCACCATATTAATAAAGAAGAAAACACATGATCATCTCAAACACAATTGACAAAATTCCAAACCCATTCTTGGAAAAAAAAAATCTCAGCAAACCAAACAAAGAAGAAAACATCTCTGTAAGGTAAATGACATGCAGAGGAAAGCTTACGGCTAAATATTGCATTTAATAATGAAGCACTAAGGGAAATACTTTCCCTTAGAAGACAACAAAACGCTGTCACTCTCACCCATTCTATTCATCAATAGGGGTCCTAGAGGTTGCAATAAATTAAGGAAAATAAGAAGGCAGTAAGATCACAAAGGAAGTAAAGCCATCCCTATTTTGTGGATGGCATTAGTATTCACATAAAAATTTCTTAGAATTATACCAAAAAAATTCTACTGGAACTAATGAGTAAATTTGGCAAGGTTATAGGACATAGAATTCAAATATAAAAGTCAAAGTTAAAAACAATATTAATTGAATTTTTATATACTAGCAACAAGCAATTGGGACACATAATGTTTAATTGCATTTATAACAGCACCAAAACACTATAATGCTCATGAATAAATTAATAAGTCAAACAAGCCTTCTATACCAAAAAAATAACAATGCTGAGAGAAATTAGCAAAGATCTAAATAACTGGAGAGATATACTATGTTCTTATATTAGAAGACTCAATATAAATAAGGTGTCTCCAAATTGACCTATAACTTCAACACAATGTCAATAAAAAATTATACGAGGTCTTTTCACAGAACATTATAAGTTGATTATTAAATTTTATATGGGATTCAAAATGACTTAGAATATTAAAAACATTTTCAAAATTAAGAACAAGTTTGGCATACTTAACCTCTCTGATTTTAAGATTTATCCTAAAGACACAGTAATCAAGGCAGTTTGGAAATGGCCAAAAAATAGATCAATTTGAACATAACAGCGAGTCAAGAACTAGATTTATACATATATAGTCAGTGAATTTTCATCAAAGTAGATGAGATAATTTAATGAAGAAAGTAAAGTCTTCCCCAAACTGTACTGAAAATATGAATACCCATAAATAGAAAAATGAGTATTTCCCCTACCTTATAGCATAAGTAAAAGTTAATCCAAATTGTTCATAGACCTAAATGTGATACCAACAAAAGAAAAATAAAGGAAAAAAAATTTCCAATTCTGAGACAATAAGTAGTTTCTCAGGGCACAAAACCACAAATCTTTCAAATAAACTAGCAAATTGCATATTACCAAAACTTTAATTTTATTTATTTATTAAATACTTTTATTTATTTTATTTATTTATTTTGTATGTGTGTGTGGTACTGGGGATGGAACCCAGGGGCATTCTACCTCCAAGTTACACCCCCAGACCTAATTTTTATTCCGTATTTTGAAACAGGGTCTCACTGAGTTGCAGAGGGCCTCACTAAGTAGCTGAGGCTGTCGGTGAACCATGATCCTCCTGTCTCAGCCTCCCAAATGCTGGGATTACAAGCGTGCGCCACCACGCCTGGCTCAAAACTTTAAACTTTTGCTTGTCAAAAGACAGCTTTAAAATGGAAAGATAAGCAGTGTGATGGGAGAAAAAAAATTTTTTTGTCTAACAAAGGACTAGTATTTAAAATGCATAAAGAATTACTACCATTCAATAAGAAGAAAAATGACAGAATTAAATTATGGACAAAAAACTTGAACAGATTCTTTACAAAAGATTATAAATGTATGACCAATATGCACAGGAGGAAAATGTTGTCAAATCAGGAAAATCCAAATTAAAACCATTGTTTTTGTCCAAACCTGAGCGTGAGCACCTCTGGACATTTTGTGCACTAGGTGCATCTCCCGCCTTGCCCTTTTCTAAGTTACTGTTGAGCATCTGTCTACCAGGCCCTTCATGCATATTATGTGGCTTTATTATTACAACAATTCTCTGAGATGGAAATTATTATCATTATTCTGTTATGGTACTAATTCTAGTCTAAATGTATGTAAGACCACACTGAGAGCATGTGGTTGGGCTAGATACTGCTCCACTGATTTTTTTTTTTAAGCTGGTGCTTACCCACTGTACATTTTCTTCCAACAAACCATATTCTCAACAGACCTGTCTACATGTAATACAATGGATTTGGAGGAAATTACCCTTTACACATATTTCTCAGAATTGGGACATCCATCTTCCTCTGCCCTTGGGCAGCAGAGCTTTTGATTCTCAAGCCTTCAAACTTGACTGAATTATACCACTGACCTTCCAGTTCTGCAGCTTGCAGACAGCAGATGGTGCAGTTTCTTGGCATTCATAACACCTGGGTCAGTTCCCATAATAAACAAATATCTATGTACAGCGACTAAACATATCTAACTGTACACTGCAGTTACTAAAATGATGGCTCGATCAGGGAGACCTGGAGACATTCTCTGACAAGGAAAGAACTTACAAAGGTCACGATCCAGGTAGACTTCTTCAGGAAAAGGACTTAACAATCGATTCCAACTGGTCAAGACTTAACTCAAAAATGAAATTTGGTGTAGTATAAAAGAAACTGTACTTTATGTGAAACCAGTAAGCATAGAACAAGAGACATATTATAAATGTGCCTAAGAAGCAGAAAAACTATCTTGAAAAAATAAATACAAATGTATAAAAAGATTATTTAATAATAGCTATGTACCTATAAATCACTGATTAGGGTTTCAAAACAAGAAAGTAGGTAGGAGAAAGATAAGAGTAGTAAAAACATGCTTTTTCCACTGCCTTATGTAAGAAAAATTCAAAAGACACTATGTTACCTTACCATTGATTTATAGAACAATATAGCGATAAGTAGGGTTATATAGCTATAAGTAGGATTATATAGCTATAAATAGGATTATTAGGGAAATGAAGAAATTTATATCCTTACAGAAAAAAATATATAAAAACAAATATAAAAATAAATAAATATATCACTAGCAAAACATCCAATTTAAATTTTTTGTCATGAGAAGATGACTCAACACTAGGTAAAAGACTAAAGTCATGTTTTTAGTAAGTACATTCATGAAAAATATTGAGATCTTTTAAATGTTCATCAAAAACAAAAGAAAAATATAAAAACAGATTACAGTATTAATATAAAAACTCACACATAAGAAAAAAATATATACTGCAACAAAAATGAGTGATTTATGCTGAAAATGATCATACTATGATATATATTGAAGATAGAGCAAGAGTAGATTATTTCATAGTTGATGAGTAACATAACATCAAAGCAAAACTTGTAAATATTCAAATAGTTATCTAAATCAAAACTCATAAATATACAAAGAGAAATGGGGATTTAAGGTTGTAAAGTTTTGAAAGAAATTAATAAAAGAATGTTAAAAGACTCACTTATCTATCAAATGTTGGGAAAACAAAACTACATGGTGTACAGGTGTTAATATTACCTTTCATAGTGCAAAGCCAATTACTCTTACTTAAAACTGATGAATCAAGCAACGGCAGCAGAAGCACACTATAAATGTGGAGACAACTTCCAAAAAATTAAAAACACAAGAGATAGACAATATATCAATAGGAAAGTAAGAAAAGTAAGAGGAGACTGAAGGCTGAGGTGGAGCTCAGTTGGTAGAGTACTTACTTAGCATGCCTAAGGCCCTGGGTTTGATCCTTAACACAGGAAAAAAAAGAGACAGAGAGAGAGCAAAGAATGAGGTTGAGCAGAGACTAATTTTTCAAATAAACTTGACTGTACTATTTGACTTTTTCCAACTGTATACATTTTCTTAAATTTTTGGAAATTCAGGAAGAGCCAGGCATAGTGCAACACACTTGTAATCCCAGTACTTGGGAGGCTGAGACAGGAGGATCTCACAAGTTCAAAGTCAGCCCCAGCTACTTAGTGAGGCTCTCAGTAACTTAGTGAGATTCTGTTTCCAAATAAATATAAAAATAGGTCTGGGAGTATAGCCTGGAGGTAGAAAGCCCCTAGGCTTCCCCCTCAGTACCACCCAAAAAAAAAAAAAAAAATACAGGAAGAAAATGGCAACTGTGGGGCATAGCACATCTCAGTGGCTGTTTAACAACAAAAATCTACTACCAATAACACAGCTCCTTGGCAATAAAAACAAAGCAGTGAAGATAATTATGAACAAAAACACAAAAAAGGGAGCCACAGAAGAAGAGAATATGCAAAACTCAGATCATGAGATCCACAGCAAAAAAACCGAGGATGTGACTCACCTGGTAATGGCAGCCCACCCCATCTCAGGCCTCCAGCACTAACCACAACTGCTGGCTCTGTAGCCTAAGAAATCCAAGCAAGTAAACCAAGGACTTGAAGTGCAGAAAGTGGCAGCAAAGCTCCAACATCTTAAGCAACCAGCACCATGCTTCAAGGATGGAAATAAAGATCCAAAAGCCTGTGCACTCACCGGAAGCTGGTACCCATGACGGTGCACTGTGCCCTCCAGAGATCCAGGCTCACAGAACAGTAAATTAACTGCTTTCCTCAGTGTAGGACCACCTAGAGAAGCCACAAAGACCCCAGCAGGCTAAGATATATTGGCCTACACCTGAAGAGGTTGAATTAGACCCTACAGAGACACAGGAAAGGCCCATAGTGCCCATGGTGTAGCACTGGCACAGGGTCACAGGGCATCACTTAGAGATTAACCTGGACACCTCCACTGGTGAAGGTAGAGAGATACAGGTCCAGGGTTGGAAGGTACAGAGCCCAGGAACAGAAGGTGCAGAACCCAGGGACAGAAGGTACCGAACCAAGGGCCTGAAAGCACAAATCCCAGCCCTGGAAAGCACAGAACTCATGCCCAGAAAGCACAGAACCTAGGGCCTGAATATGCAGAGCCCAGCCCAGAAAACACAGAGCTGGGGGCCTAAATGCATATGGCTGGAGAGCTCAGAGTCCAGGGCGGAGAACTCAGAGCCCAGGGCAGAGAGCTCAGAGCCCAGGGCAGAGAGCTCAGAGCCCAGGGACAGAGAGTATGGAGCCCATAACTGGAGAGAGTAGAGCCCAGGGCCAGAGAGCACAGAGCCCAGAACCGAAGGCACAGAGCCCAGGGCCAGAGAGTGCAGAGCCCCAGGCTGGAAAGTGCTAAGCCCAGGGCCAGAAAACGCAGAACCCTGTGCCTACACAGAACTAATTCACTGTGACAACTGCCACCCTCCTACCTAAACACAAAGAGGTCAGAGGTGAGAGGGGGCAAAAACACTCATAAAGTGGGTTCAAAAGGTGACAATAGGTTACAGAGGATATGAGAGATATTGGAACATACTCCAGAAACTACTGGAGTTTGTAATATAATAGACATTATATGGGCCCTGTTTATATAAATTATCAATACTGCTTTTTTATTGGTTTTTTGCTTTTGATTTATTCTTACAGTTGTTAGTGTTTTTACTTGCTTTGTTATTACATGCATTTTTTTTGCTTCTTTCCCCTCTCCTTTTGCAAGCTTCCTCCCTCTATCCTTCCTACTCTCATCTCAAAACTTTCTTTTCCTTACTATATATCCTTGTTTTATACTAAAGCTATTTTATATCTCCATATCTAAATACTCTATACTAACTATAAGAATACTACTATATCACCATCTCTTATTCACCAGACACTACCTTATTATACTTAAATTCTTATTCAACTTAATCTTATCCTCTATTTTACCCTACTCCTGTACCCATTACCCCAGCTCTTCCCTCCTCACCTAACCCTCACCATTGAAAAAAAAAAAACACTACTTACCCATTCATAAACCTGCTGACATCTCTAAACCCCACTGCTAAGACTGGATCAGACAGGTTATCTATAGATGCACACATATAAAGAAAGAAGATGGCCGGGTGTGGTGGCACACGCTTGTAATCCCAGTGCTTGGGAGACTAAGACAGGAGGATTGCACAGGTTCAAAGCCAGCCTCAGCTACTTAGTGAGGCTCTCAGCAACTTAATGAGATCCTGTTTCCAAATAAAGTATAAAATAGGTCTGGGAGTATAGCCCGGAGGTAGAAAGCCTCTGGGTTCCACCCCTAGCACCTCAAAAATAAATAAATAAATAAATAAGAAAGAAAGAAGATGCCAAGACAACAGAAGCACAAACCTGAGAATTCTGAAAATATGAGTATGAGGAACAGTGAAGAAATAAGGGAAATCACAAATACTGACATACAAGAAATGCAAGAAGGAAAATTCCAAATTCTGATCTTCAATATGATGAAAGGCCTCATAGCAAATGCACAGGAAATGAAAAGGAAATGGAGACATTGAGATAAAATCAGAAAGAGGCTAAGACTAAAATGAATGAGTCAATAAATGAAAGAAAGACAACAATTAAAGAAATTCTGGAAGATTAAATGAAATGGAAAACAGAATATTACCATGAGAAGACAATTCATTTAAAACCAAAAGCAGCTGTGTTCTTTTTTGAGATTGTTTTGGGTGTTTAGAGTTCATATTTCATGTTAGGATAGATTTTT
The DNA here is from genome assembly GCF_963383645.1 of Muscardinus avellanarius. Classification (NCBI taxonomy): domain Eukaryota; kingdom Metazoa; phylum Chordata; class Mammalia; order Rodentia; family Gliridae; genus Muscardinus; species Muscardinus avellanarius. The sequence goes on from NC_137799.1 coordinate 29,650,516, forward strand.
TCTGAAAATAAATAAATAAGTAAATGTATAAAAAATAAAGTAAAAAAAAAGTTGGAATTGAACACACACAAAAAAAAAAAAAAAATTAATGCAATCACTTTGAAGAACAGTATGGAAGATCCTCAGAAGAAGGAAAACAAACTTACCATATGACCCAGCAATACCACCTCTGGGTATCTACCAAAAAGAATGAAAACCAAAATACCAAACTAATGCATGAGCAACCATTTTCATAGATGCACAATTCACCATTGCCAAACTGTGGAATAAGCCAAGATGTCCTTCAACAGATGAATGGATTACAAAACTCTGGGATGTGTACACAGTGGTATTTGCCCAGCCATAAAGGAGAACAAAATTATGGCATTTGCAGTGACATGTCACAAAAAATAAGAAATCAGATGCTTTCCCTAATGTGCAAAAACTAGGGAGAAATGGGTAACAGGAGGAACTCTAGATTAAGAAGAGATCCTATAGAGGAGCAATTAAAGTGACCTATCTGAGGGGAAACGAGGGGGGAAGAGGGAAATTCTTTAAAGCAAACAATGTACTTAAACAAACATATTAAAGTTAATCAGGAAACCAAGCATGGGAAGAAGGGAGGGGGAAGGGAAGGGTTAGGGATTGGGTAAGGGCTGATTGGGTGATATGTGCATGTATATCTCAAGTTTTTTTATCCTATTAAGAAGTATGACTACAATGCACCAATAAAAATTTAAACAAAAATAATAAAAAATAAAACCAAAAGCATAGTCAACAGTATTCAGAAGGCATTAACAACAACAGAACCTAAAAATCCAACAACTATGAGACAATATGAAACATCCTAACTTAAAGATAAAAGGCACTGAAGAAGGGATAGAGGCAGAGACCAAGGGTATCCATAATCTCTTCAGATAAATAATTTCCAAACATGGAAAGAGACTTAGACATCCACTTACAAGAGACATATGGAACATCATTAAGACAAGATCAAAGAAGGACCTCCCCACGCCATGTAAAAATCAAAATGACAAACACAGAGGCTAAGGGAAGAATCTTTAAAGCAATGAGAACAAATGAATGAGTGACTTTCAGGGACAAAACAATAAAAATCACTCCAGACTTTACAACCCAAGTCATGAATGTCAGAAGAGACTGGTATGATGTAATCCAGACCTTGGAAGAAAACAACTTTCAACCAAAACTGCTATATCCAGCAAGGTTATTATTCAAAATTGATGGAGAAATAAAAGTGTTTCAAGATAAGCAGAGTCAAAAAATTCATGAATACTAAGCCATCACTAGAGAAAATACTTAAAGAAATAAATCATAAAGAAGAAAAAAGAAGCAAATTTAAGAATCAGAGAAGAGCAAAATTCAATCAGAGGGGCAACTAAGCAAAGAAGAAATAACATTATATCAAACAGAATATAGAACACAAAAATAACAGGAAACAAAAATCATATCTCAATAATAAGGACTTAACTCACCATATTAAAAGACATAGACTATCAAGGTGGATTAAAAAACATAATCCAAATACATGCTGCTTGCAATAAACTCACAACCAAAGATATTCATAGACTAAAAGTGAAAGGATGCAAAAAGATATAATGTGCTAATAGAGACCAAAAATGAGCAGAGATAAAAACACTGATATCCAATAAAACAGATTTTAAGATAAAACACATCAGAAGAGACAAAATAAGGAACTTCCTTTTATTAAAAGAAAAAATTCAGCAAGAAGATATAGTAAATATCTTGATAGTAAATATATATGTCCCAAATGTGGGTGCACCCACATTTGTAAAAATAAATCCTCCGGGACATCAGTTCTCAAAAAGACCCAAATACAATAATATTGGGAAACTTCAACACACCAATCACACCACTCCATCAATCTTCAAGGCAAAAGATGAGTAAAGACTCTTCAGAATTAAAGAAAACTATAAACCAAATGGACCTAATAGAGAATATTTCAACCAGGAACAGCAGAATATACATTTTTCTCAGCAGCCCATGGAACCTTCCCCAAAATAGATCACATCCTGAGACACAAAGCAAGCACCAAAAAATTCAAACTATATAATATAGTTCTCTGCATTTTTTTCAGATCACAATGGATGGAAAGTAGAAATAAACAACCAAAAGACCAAAAGAAACTATTTAAAAAGATGAAGATTGAATGATATACTATTGAATGATAAGTAGGTAAGATTAGATATAAGGGGAGACATTTTAAAAAATCCTAGAATTAAGTTAAAATAGAGATACAACATACCAAAATCTATGGGACACTTTGTTTTGTTTTGTTTTTTATCCTTGAATAACTTTTTTAATTGGTGCATTGTATTTATACATCCTAATAAGATTAAAAAAAAATTTGTGTAGGCATAAATGCACACATCACCCAGCCAGCCCCCACCCAGTACCCACCTCACTCCCTCCCATGCTTGGTTTAGTGGTTGACTTCGATATGAATAAATACATGATGTGCTTTAAAGCATTTCCCTCTCCCCACCTCCCATCGTCTATGGGACACTTTGAAGGCAGTGTTAAGAAGAAAGTTTATAGCTTTGAGTGCCCACATAAGAAAAACAGAGACTTGTCAAGTTAACAACCTAATGACACATTTCAAGGGCCTAGAAAAACTGCAACAATAATCCCAAAGCCAGCAGAAGACAGGAAATTATTAAAATCAGAGCAGAAAAAAAATAGAGAATAAAAAAATACAAAGGATCAACAAGACAAAAAGCTGATTGTTTGAAAAGATTAACAAGACTGACAAACCCCTGGCCTACCTAACCAAAAGAAAGAGAGAATCAACTCAAATCATTAAAATCAGAAATGAAAAGGAGACATCACCACAGACAGAGGGGAAATTCAAAGGATTATCAGAAACTATTTTGAAATTTATACTCCAATAGACTGGAAAACATGGAAGAAATTGATACATTTCTAAGAACATATAACCTACCTAAATTGAGCCAAGAGGACATAGCAAGCCTAAACCAACCAATAGCAAACAAGGAAATAGAAACAGCAATAAAAATTCTGCCATCAAAGAAAAGCCCAGACCCTGATGGTTTCCAGCAGAATTCTACAAAACTTTCAGAGAAGAACTAATTCCAATACTTCACAACTTGTTCCAGAAAACTAAAAGAGATGAGATTCTTCCAAAGGGGTCAAACTCATACACTGGAGAAAAGACAGCCTTTGCTGTCTTTGCTGGAAGAACTGGCTATTCATTTGTAGAAAGATGGAACTAAATCTTTACCTCTCACTGTGCATAGGAATCAACTCAAGATGGATCAAAGACTTAGAAATTAGACCACAGACAGTAAAGTTATAAGAGGATGGCATAGGCTCAACATTCCAACGTATAGGCACAGGCAGTAACTTTCTCAACAAGACTTCCAAAGTGCAGAAAATTAAAGCAAGAATTAACAAGTAGGACAGCATCAACCTAAAAAGTTTCTGCTCATTAAAGGAAACCATCAATAACCTAAAGAGAAAGCCTAGAGAATGGGAAAAGATCTTTACCAGCCACAACTCTTATAGAGAGCTAATTTCCAGAATATACAAATAGCACAAAAGACATTACACTAGCAAAACAAACAACCCAATCAAGAAATGGGCAACTGAATTGAATACATACTTCGCAAAACAACAGAAAAAAATGGCCAATAGATACATTTTTAAAATGTTCAACATATTAGCCATCAGGCAAATGCAAATCAGATCTATGCTGAGATTCCATCTAACCCCAATCAAAGTGACAAGCATAAAGAAGTCAAATAACAACAATGATGCCGAAGATGTAGGGAAAGAAACTCTTTTACACTCTTGGTGGGAGTGCAAACTATGGAGATCAGCCACTACAGAGATCAGTGTGGAGATTCCTTCGAAAACTGGAAATAGATCCACCAAATGATCTGGCTATACCACTCCTGAGTATCTTTCCAAAGGTTTGAAATCAGAGAACTACAGTAACATGCATATCCATGTTCATAAAAGCACAATTCGTAATAGCCAAAATATAGAACAAACCAAGGTCTCCATCAACAGAAGAATGAATTGCAAAATTATGGGAAATACACACAATGGAATTCTACTCAGCAATAAAGAAAAACAAAATCATGTCATTCACAAGAAGATGGAAAACCTGGAGAACATTATGTTAAGTGAAATTAGCCAAGCACAGAAAGAGAAGGGACATATGTTTTCTCCAATATGCCCAAACTAGGGAACACTGGGGATACAAAAGGAACTAAGTTAATGGAGGGGAAACCTCAGCAAAGCTAGAATAGAAAGGTAGGAGAGGAAGAAGGCTGAGGTTGATTAATGGAGGAGCTACATTCAAATAGTGTAAAAGTATGAATGTAGCATGGTCAACCTGGACACTCATTGTTGGGAGGGGGAGAAGGGGAAGATAGGGGGAGGAGGGCACCAAGCACTGTCTGAATGTATGGCATTTTCAATATGATCCACATAAAAATTTTTAAAAATTTAAAACCTCTAGGACACATTAAAAGCAGTAATAAGAGAAAATTCATAGCACTGAGTGCCACATAATAGCAGATAATCACCAAATAATCTAATGACACACCTCAAATCCCTTGAAAAACAGAAACAGTCTAACCCTAAAGCTAATAAAAGATAGGAATTATCAAAATCTTAGCAGAAATCAATAAAGTAGAAATTTTTAAAAAATACAAAAAAATGTAAAAGCTGGTTTCTCAAAAAATTAACAAGATAAACCACTAGCCAACTTGGTCAAAAAAGAATCAATCCAAATTACAAAGATAAGAGATGAAAAAGGAGATATTACTGACAATGTAGAAATCCAGAGGATTATCAGAAACTACTTTAAAAAATATATACTCCAACAAAATGGAAAATCTGGAAGAAATTCACAACTTTCTAGATAAATACAACTTTCCTAAACTGAGTCAAGAAGATTTAAAAAATTTAACCAACCAATAGCAATTAAAGAGATTGAAGCAGCAATAAAGACCCTACCATCAAAGAAAAGCTCAGGACCAAGTGAATTTTATAAAACCTTTAGAGAATAGTTAATCTCAGTACTCCTCACTCTATTTGTGAAATAGAAAGAAATGGGACTCTCCCAAATACAATCTCTAAAACCAACATCACATTAATATCAAAGCCAAATTAAAGACAGGTCAAGGAAAGAAAACTACAGGCCTAGATGCAAAACTGCTTTAAAAAAAAAAAAAATACTAGCAACACACATTCAAAACCACATCAAGAAAATCATACACCATGACCAAGTGGAGTTTATCCCAAGGATGCAAGGCTGGTTCAACATACAAAAACCAATTCATGTAATTCATTACATAAACAGAACCAAAGACAAAAATCACATGATCATTTCAATAGATGCTGAAAAAGCATCTATTGAAAACTCCAACACCCATTATGCTAAAAGCACTGCAGAGAATCAGAATAGAAGGAAATACCTCAACATCATAAAGGCAATCTACAATAGGCTCACAGCAAACATTATATTAAATGTGGGAAAACTGCAAAAATTTATCCTAAAAACAAAAATAAGACAAGGATGTCCATTATCACCACTTCTTTTCAATAGAGTACTTGACACTCTAGCCAGAGCAATAAGGCAAGAAAAGGAAATCAAAGGATTACCAATAGGAAAAGACGAGCTAAAACTATTGCTTTTGCAGATGACATACCATACTTAGAAGACCAAACAAACTCAAACGAAAGGCTTACAGAACTTACCAAAAAATTCAGCAAAGTGTCTGTATACAAAATCAATCTTTAAAAATCAGAAGCTTTTCTGTATGCCAACCATAAATTCACTGAAAAAGAAATTCAGAACACACTTCCACTCAGGATATCACCAAAAAAAATAAAATACTTAGGAATAAACCTAACCAAGGAGGTAAAAGACCTCTACAAATAAAATATAAAACACTGAAATAAGAAATCAAAGAAGAAGACCTTAGAAGATGGGAAGACCTCCCATGCTTTTAGGTAGGCAGAATAAATATCATCAAAATGGTTTAGTGGATATTGTGTTGAATCTGTAAACCAAAAGTGATCTACAGATTCAACATAATATCCACTAAACTACCAAGGTCATTACTCCAGACATAGAAAAATCAGCTCTTAAATTCATTTGGAACAACATAAAAAACAGAATAACCAAAGTAATTGTCAGCTTAAAAAAAATGCAGGAGGCATCACAATATCTGACTTCAAGCTATACTACAATACCATAGTAATAAAAAAGCATGATAATGGCATAAAAATAAATATAGACCAATGGAGCATAATAGAAGACTCAGAAACAAATCTGCACACTTACAGCCAATTGATTTTTGACCAAGAAGCCAAAACCATATACTGGAAAGAAGATAGCCTCTTTAACAAATGTTGGCAAAACTGGTTAACCATATGCAGAAAAATAAATAAACCCCCTCTTTCTCACCCTGCACAAGACTCAATTCAAGATGTATAAAAGACTTGGAATTTAGACCAGAGACCTTGAGGCTCCTTAAAGAGGGTACAGGTCCAACACTGCAACACATAGGCACAGGTAAAAGCTTTCTCAACAAGACCCCAAAGGTGCAAGAAACTAAAAGGTGGATCAACGTGGGATTGCATTAAACTGAAGAGCTTCTGTAAAGCAAAGGAAACTACCAAGAACATCAACAGAGAGCCAAGAGAATGGGAGAGAAATTTTGCCAACTATTCCTCAGATAAAGACTAATATCTAGAATATACAGAGAACTCAAGAGACTCAGCACTAAGAAAACAAATAACCCAATCAAAAAATGGGCAAGTCAACTAAATAAACACTTCAAAATAGAAGAAATTCAAATGACCAATAAATGTAATCAGAGAGATACAAATCAAAACTACCCTGAGATTTTACCTAACTCCAACTAGAATGGCAGTCATTCATAAACAACAAATGCTGGCAAGGATGTGGAGAAGTGGGAACTCTAATACATTGTTGGTGGGATATCAAATAAGTGCAACCAGTTGGAAAACAGTATGAAGAATCCTCAGAAGAATGGGAATGAACCTACCATATGATGCAGCAATACAACTTCTGGGCATCTACCCAAAAGAATGGAAACCAAACTACCAAAGTAATGCATGAAATCTATGTTCATAGTTGCACAATTCACAATTGTCAAACTATGGAACCAGCCAAAATGTCCATCAACAGATGAATGGATTATAAAACTATGGGATATGTACACAATGGAATTTCACTCAGCCATAAAGAAGAACAGAATTATATCATTTACAGGGAAATAGATGGAACTGGAGAACATTATGCTAGGTGAGATTAGTCAGTCACAAAAAAGTAAAAAAAAAAAAAAAAAACAGATGCTCTCCCTAATAGGTGGAAGCTAAAGAGAAAATGGGTCATAGGGCTAGATGAAGAAAGAGAAACTACAGATGAGCAAATAAGGTGACCTAAATGAGGGGAGTGGAAGGGGGGAAGAAGGAAATACCCTAACGTACATGATGTATATTCACAAACATATCAAAAGTCAATCACTAAGCCAAACATGAGAAGGAGGAAATGGGGAGGGAATCGGGGAAGAACTAAATGAGTAATGTGTGCATGTATGCCTCTACCATCTTGTACCCCATTAAGATCAGATGTATGACTACAATGCACCAATAAAACAACATTATTTATTTTTTAATTAATTTTTTATGGTGGTCTTGGGGGTGGAACCCAGGGGCTTTTCTATCTCCAGGATATCCTCCCAGACCTATTTTATACTTTATTTGGAAACAGGGTCTCACTAAATTGCTGAAAGCCTCACTAAGTAGCTGAGGCTCCTTCGAACTTATGTGATCCTCCTGTTTCAACCTCTCAAGCACAGGGATTACAAGCATGCACTACCATGCCTGGCTTTAAAACATTAAAAATAAATAAAATAAAAATTGCCTTGTATTGCCATCAGTTTGATCTTATATCGTTCATAGCACTATTGGCCTCCAAAATTTCTTGCTTATTTATTTGTGTATTGTCTAATTTTTGCCAACTAAACAAAAAATTTCTTAAGACTTGGAGTTTTGTCCCTCTTTTTTACATCTATGTCCTGAGAACGTAACACAGTACCTGGTACACAAGGGTGCTCAGTAATGTTTATTCAATATGTATATTAATAGCTCTCTTTTTACTATTTATCTATTAATAAATACTTTTCTGGCTTGAAATTCCTGGCATAGTTCTAATTGCTACACAAATATCCACATGTTTTAGTCTCAAAATAAACCACCAACATCCATTTTTAATCCATTTTACAGACTGAAAATTGAAGGCAAAGAACCTGAGGTCATACAATGGATTGTTTTTGTTGTTTTTGTCCAGTACTGGGGATTGAACCCAAGGGTATTCTACCTTTGAGTTATATTTATATCCCTATTTTTTTTATTATTTTGAAACAGGTTCTTACTAAGTTGTTGAGGGCCTCACTAAATTGCTAAACTTAAGATCCTCCTGGGTGAGCCTGTTAAGTGCCAGGATTACAGGCATGTACTACAATGCTCAGCTAAAATGAGACATTCTAATTCCAGTCTCTATGCTCTTGAGCATTACACTTTCAATCCACTATAATATGCCATATGTATTATTATATGATTCTATTCTCTAATTTTATTCATGACTTCTGGATATTTCTAGAAAACTTTAGAAATCACAAATGACTCAAATTCGTAAGTACAGACGAGTAATTGCAGCAAATTTTTTAAACGTCGCTTAGTTATCTACTGACTTGTTACTTCATTTTCTACATTTGTATACATGTGTGCATTATCTGTTTTTATTGTTAATGATCTTCTTTTAGAACAGCTATAAGTTAATAGAAAACATAATCCTACACTCATTTTCCCATATTGCTAGCATCTTCCATGAGTATGGCAAATCTAATACAATTGGTGACCCAAAATTGATACATTATTATTAAAGCTCTTATTTTATTCAGGTTTCTTTAGTTTTACCAATTATCATTTTTCTGTTCTCAGATCCCATCCAAAATACCATATTATTATTAGATCTAGTCATCTTGTCTCCCTGGGCTCCTCGAATGTGACAGTTTCTCAGGTTTTCCTTGTTTTTGACAATTTTGACAAGGATTGAACCCAAGGGTATTCTACCTTTGAGCTATAAACCCAGCCCTATATTTTTTAATATGCTTTTATTGGTGCATTACAGTCTCACATCATAATGTACTATTATATTTTTATTTTGAAACAGAGACTCACTAAGTTGCTGAAGCTGGCCTTGAACTTGCAATCCTGTCTCAGCCTCCCAAGTACTGAGATTACAGGTATGTGCTGCCAAGCACAGCTTATTTTGCCAGTTTTGACAAGTACTGGTCAGTACTTTGTAAAATGTATAGTAGATTTGACTGATGCATGATTATACTGGGTTTATCAGCTTAGGAAACACATATTTAATGATCATATTCAAGACGAGCAAAGATGCAGTAAGATGAGCATTTTCATATATCATGAGAGTAAAATTTGGTTCACTTTTCCCTGAAAATAATTTAGAAATAAGACCATCAACAACTCAACCAAACATTTCCATTTCTAAGATTCCTAAGTGTTTAAAGAGGAGGGGAAGGATTGAGCTGTCATTCTCTGGTCCACCCATAGAGGAACTGGATGAATACAGCTATGGAAGGCACGTGAGTAGAGAAAAAAGGCTTCAGGAAGTTCTTCAAATGGTTCATAGTAGTTTTTTTGGGGGGAGGGGGTCTGGGGAATGAAACCCAGGGGCATTAGACCGCCAAGCTACACCCCTGCCCTATTTTGTATTCTTTATTTTGAAACAGAATGCAGTAGAAGTAGTGGCATTTTTGCAACTCAGGATAATTTGAGCAGGTCCTCTCTCCTTAGAATCCTGTGTGGGTATCAGTCAAATGAGCCTGGCTTATCACACTAGAGGATGGAAGACAGATGGTTTAGTTACTCCCACCTCTCTAGCCAACAACTAACCAACTAGCTGCCTGGCCATAGATAGAAGACTGAATCTAAGACCACTGGACTGAATTCAGCCCTCGCCGTTGACCCACAGAATCATAATCTAAATGTGTGCCTGTTGTTTTAAGCCACTATATTTGGAGAAGGTTTGTAAGCAGCAAAAAGCTAACTGACTCAGTAGCTGACCTCATTCACAATGCTGGGAAATAAAGATTCAACCAAAGAAAACTAACCACTTGAGAGCTGATAGAGGTAGGAGACACAATCAAAATCTTTTAGGAACACCTTCTTGGAATGCACAACTCCATTATACATAAGAGGAAATCAAAGTAACTTATTTTCATAAAAACTGTGTTTCATTTGAAGGAGTGAAGGGAATCATCAAAGTAACTTATTTTCCTGAAAACTATGTTTCACTTGAATGAGTGAAAGGAAATCATCATCTCCCACCACTATCTTGCAGAGATCACTGAGCACTAACCACAGCCCCCTGTCCCATTCCCAGACACTCCTCACTCTGTGAGGACAGACAAGCCTTGTCTTCACCACTCCACAACCTGGACTTCAAACACTCTGGACTTAGTGCAGAAACCTAGTTCTGGAGACTGATTCCTTGGATGGAGCTGCCTGCATTAAATAAGACCTGGAGAGGATATACAGGAGAAGGAGCCAGAGCAGAGGAATTACACAGTGCTAAGAGGCCAACCTGAATCCCAGTTCCATCCTTTGTGTGTTTGTATGTTACTAGGGATTCACCTCCAGGGCATTCTATCTCTGAGCTACTCCCTCAGCCCTATTTTTTATCCTTTATTTTAAAACAGGGTCTCACCAAGTTGCAGAGGCTGTCTGTGATTGCCCAGGATCCTCCTGACTCAGCCTCCCATGTTCTGGGGTTACAAGCCTGTGCCACCACACCCGGTTGGTTCCATTCCTTATAAAACTATTACTGGATATGAAGTTAAAAAACCCAAGTTCCTTTCTGGAGTTTCTACTTATTCTCTGAGTCTATTTTCATCATTGCCATTAAAAAGAGGCTTTTTTTTTTACAGTCTTAATTAAAAATTTTGAGACTAGATATTTATTTGAAAGAGGACCTCATAAATGCTGGGCAAGCACTCGACCACTGAGCTTCATCCTTAGCCCTTTTTAAATTTTATTTTGAGACAAGGTCTTACTAAATTTCCAGGCTGGCCTCAAATATGACGATCCTCCTCCCTCAGCCTCCTGAGTTACTGAAATTACAGGCATGCACCATTGCTCCCAGATATTTTTTTAGCAAGTTATTTGACCTTTCTGACCTCAGTATCCCGACCTTTAAAATGGGTTTAGTAAAACTCACTTCATACTGTTGACCTGTACATAAATCAAGAAGCATAGTGCTCACACATAAAGAACATTCAACAAAAGAGATTTGGAAATGTTTGTCTTTGCTATTCAAGACCATATTTTTTTTTTCCTAAGACTACTGACATCTTATTATAAAGCATTCTTAAATTTTCTACCACTCTAATGAATCCTTTTATTGAAACAACATGGAAGTCAGAAATTGTATCTTTTTATTCTATATAAACAACAAAAGTAAAAACAAAAGTATAGAATGTTTTTAAAAAAAAACAAGTTGTCTTAACAAATCTCTAGCCACAAAATTACCAATTTAAAAAATTCCAAGACCACTTTTTTTTTTTTTTTTTTTTGTATTGGGTACTAGGGATTGAACCCAGGGCATTCTACCATTGAAGTGCACTTCCAGCCCTTTTTGTTTGTTTTGAAACAGGGTTTTGCTAGGTTGCTGAGAATCTCACTGCTTTCTCATGCTGTCCTTGAGCCTTGGAGCATCCTTTTAAATCTCCCAAGTACTAGGATTACAGGTATGGGTCACCACACCCAACTTTCTTTCCAGTTTAGAATGGTACCATCTTCATCCCAGGATTAATAAATATTTGACTATGGTGATAGCAATATATATATATATATTCTAGGGAAATGTTTCCAAGTCATTTGTCATCCATCCGTTTGGCCAGAAATCCAGATTAGCTTTTGTCACTGCTGTATCATCAGGCCGGCCTCACTCAAGACCCACTTACTGTCTGCAAATGTTGCTATAATTAAATCCAAGTGGCCGCTGTGAGTTATCATCACTTACCCTCTCCAGCCATTAGTCAGATTTCCAGGGCTACAGTTCTTTCAAAAGAGGTCACTCGCTCTTCTCTTTCCCCTTGGCTATCCCAGCAGGTTTTTTCTTTCCTTGTCTTGGGCAAGGAACTTTTCAGCCAAACTCATTTTCAGGCAATCGTCCAACCTTCCCATTTATTCCAGTGACCTGACAGCAGCAGAAATGCCTCTCACCAGCATTGCTGCTGAGCTGTGGGAAGTGAGGGCAAGAGCTCTGAAACAACAGCTCTGAGAGCAGCAAAGACCTGCGGCTGTTTCTAATAAAGAGCAGCGCCGCTATCATTATCACCCCTGACGTCACAATTAGAAACTCTTGAGTTTGGGTAGCTCATCACCATACTTGACCGTCCTAGGGCCCTGGCTAAAGAAAATGGTAGAATGTCTAAAATGGATGAGATTATCTGAATACCTGGTCCATACTTTTTGCTTACAAATAAGGACTCTCAAACACCATAGAGGAAAGTGACAGCCCAGAACCATTAAGCAAGTGAGTGGTAGTATGATCTAGCCTCAGTTCTCCACCAGAGTCTCAATTCAGGAAATGTTTTGCTCACCATTCTCACCTTCAAAATCCAAAACAACTGACCACACAACTTAGAAGAAGAAATATTTATTTGCTCACAGTTCTGGAGATTTAGAGATTCAATCCAATCCATGTGAGGCCAGATCTGTAGAGTTCAGAACACAGTGGTGAGAAGGAGAGAGAGAGAGAGAGAGAGAGAGAGAGAGAGAGAGAGAGAGAGAGAGAGAGAGAGAGAGAGAGAGAGAGAGAGAGAGAGGGAGGGAGGGAGGGAGGGAACAAGGCTCTGCTCTTACAACACATAGGCACGAAGCACAATGAGAAGAGAGGAAAAAGGAATCTTAAATGCCCCTGGGATTCCTCTTTAGCAATCAAACCCGGCTTTCATCATTGCTACCTTGTTTCTGTGAGGGCTAGGGGGACATTCTAAATCAAAACGATTACAGGAAGTTTCCACTCTTTGCTCCCAGGATAACAGAAATCTAATAAGCAACTCTAACGAAAAGGTCTCCAGGCTCTCTAGTAGGAACTACCCTGCTACTATCTTTAATCGTCATGGCTCACTTGAGGTTGACCTCACTTGGTCCAGACCTGGATAATTATAACACACCCTCTTTCTGGCCACAGTTAATTTGGGGATAACTATATGACCTGAAATAGGCCAATGAGAATCACCTACAGGATTCATGCTGAAGCTTTTTTAAAAGAATCTCTCTAGCTGGGCATGGTGGCACATGCTTGTAATCTTAGTGCTTGGGAGGCTGAGACAGGAGGGTTGTGGGTTTGTGGCCAGCCTCAGCTACTTAGTGAGGCCCTCTGCAATTGAGTAAGATTCTGTTTCAAAATAAAGAATAAAAATAGGGCTGGGGCTGTAGCTCAGAGGTAGAATGCCTCTGGGTTCAATCCCCGGTTCTAAAAAAAAAAAAAAAAAAAAAAAACTCTCTGAATTCTCTGACATTTTATGTTGTAGGGATGATTTTTTAAAAGGCTTGACTTGCTGGTTGCTAGGGACCACCTTTGCCATTTCAAAAAAGCTTGCTTTAGAATGAATCCAATATAGTCATAGAATTCAAGCACCTGGATTCAACTATACCTAAAGATCTAGACTTTTCAATTACGTGTCTACCATTTTTTTAAATAATCTGAGTTAGCTAGGTGTGGTGGCACATGCTTATAATCCTAATCATGTGGGAGGCTGAGGCAGGAGGATCACAGGGTTCTGGCCAGCCTCAGCAATTTAGTGAGACCCTCCACAACTTAGTGAGATCCTGTTTCAAAATAAGAAGTAAAATAAGGCTGGGGGTATAGCTCGGAAGTAGAATGTCCCTGGGTTCAACTCTCAGAACCAAGAATAAAAAGATAATCTGAGTTATATTTGTAACCAAATGAATCCTGCTTACAATACCAACTTTTCTTGATTACTTTCAATGATGAAATGTGTGTGTGTGTGTGTGTGTGTGTGTGTTTAGAGATTCAATGTGTGTGTATGTGTGTTACTGAGTATTGATCTCAGAGTCATTCTACCTCTAAGCTATATCCCAATCTTTTTTTATTTTGTTTTAAACAGGGTCTTGCTAGATTGCTGAGAATCTGGCTATGTTGCCAACGATATCCTCAAATCTCTGATCTTCCTGACTCAGCCTTTCAAGCACAGGAATTACAGGCAGGTGTCACCATACTCAATTCCATTAATGAACTTTTTTATTTTTTATTGGTGCATTATATTCATATATCATAACAGGATAAAAATAACTTGTGTATACATACAGGCACACATCACCCAGTTACCCCTACCAATCCCCACCCCATTCCTTCCCCCTCCCTCCTTCCCATGCTTGGCTTAGTGATTGACTTTGATATGTTTAAGTATCATTTGCTTTAGAGAGTTTCCTTCTTCCCCCTTCCCATCCCATCAGTTAAGTTGTCTTATTTGCTCCTCTATAGGCTCTCTTTTCATCTAGAGTTCCTCCTATGACCCATTTCTCCTTAGATTTCGCATATTAGGGAAAGCATCCGATTTCTTATTTTTTGTGACTGGCTAATCTCACTTAGCATAATGTCCTCCAGTTCCATCCACATCCCTGTAAATGATGTAATTGTGTTTTATGGCTGAGTAAAATTCCATTGTGTATATATATATCCCACCGTTTTGTAATCCATTCATCTGTTGATGGACATCTTGGCTGGTTCCACAGTTTGGCAATGGTGAATTGTGCAGCTATGAACATAGATATACATGTATTAATTTGGTAGTTTGGTTTCCTTTCTTTTTGGTAGATACACAGATGTGGTATCACTGGATCAAATGGTAAATTTGTTCCCATTCTTCTAAGGTTCCTCCATATTGTTTTCCAAAGTGGTTGCACTTATTTGCAATCCCACCACAATGTTTTAGAGTTCACACTTCTCTACATCCTCACCAGCATTTGTTCTTTTTTGTGTTTTGGATGATTGCCATTGTAGTTGGAGTTAATTTTAAGACTCCCTTCATGCAATATAGCTTTTAACACAATCACTGACAACATGAACACCCCTTCCCATAACCATTTACACTCTATACCAAATGGACACCCTAAATAAAATTTCTCCTTTGGACTAATCACATTAAAAATTATTACTAGGAACTACTTTTTGCATTATCTCTGAATATACTGCCATCAGATTTTTTGTTTGTTTGTGGGGTTTTTTTGGTGGTACTGAGGTTCCTGGAAGCCCTTCTACATCCGGGCTACACTCCCAGACCTATTTTTATACTTTTATTTGGAAACAAGCTCTTTTAAGCCAGAGAGGCTGGCTTCAAACCTGCACAATCCTCCTGTCTCCACCTCCCAAACGTGGGGATTACAAGCATGTGCCACCACGCCCGGAAGATCATCAGATTTTTTTAAATGCCCATTAGGAAAAAACTTTATATAAATGAGGGCTTTCAGGACTCTGATCTACCTGATATAAAATGGTCCAGTTGTGAGAAAGTGAGCATCCAGTTCATTATCTAATTGCCCTGGTCACCCTACCTACCACCCAAGGGCTCTGTTACGAATGTACATTCAGACATGTCAGCCTGTTTAAAACAAAGACTGCTAAAAAAAAAAAGCCATGACAGCAATTTTTATTATTATTATTATTTCACGATAAAGGGCTGCTCTGAAGAAAGCAAAATTCTATTATTAAAATTATGCAGAAGAATATTGGCAAACCACTGCAGCAGTCACATCTTCTTGGCCTTTTCCAAAAGACCCATCATCTAGGGGATGGAACAGCTTCTTATAGAAGTTAATACAGGTGCTTCAAGTATCATTCTGGGTTTACTATATCCTGTGGTGGGGAAGGTTGCAACTATACAAAATAATAACAGTAATAATTACAATTGATAGCATTTGATATATATTGTGTATTAAAAGGACAAAGCACCCAGTGCTACCATTCTACTTTTTTAATGAATGGTCACAATCTGTGGTCACTTAGAAAGCAGAGCGTGGCTATCAGTGTGAGTCAGGCAAGGAAGCTATCCTTCTCACTCCAAGCACACTAGCTTCTATGTGCACAGGGAGATATCAAACACCAATAAGCTTAAGAATTAATTATTTTTCATGTTTTGAATCTGAGCCAAAATTGTGATTGATTAGATAGATAGATAATTGACTGATAAGAAGATAGATAAATAGGAATAAATAATAGGTAATAAAAACAAAAATACATAGATCATTATAGACATTGATAGATAATTTATTGGTTGAAAGAGAAATAAGAGATAGGTAAATGAAAGAAAGATAGATGATAGAGATGGATGGATGGATAGATAGATAGATACACTGTTTCTTAATTTCAAACTCAAATGATGCTCTCCCTCTTGTTATCACCTCTCAGAGAAAACCAGGCATGTAATATGTTCTAGAAAAAATTATGTATCCCTAAATTGAAACAAATAGCACCCTTAGCAGAAGTGGTTTAGTATCAGAACAGGGACAGACATCAGAAGAAACCCAACGAGTCTGAAAAGAGGACCCACACCAAGGTGTTAGCTTCCAATTTTCAACATGGAAATTTCATTCATCCTTTGAATAAAGATATATTTCACTCTTGCTGTATGCCAAGACTGGACTAAATATTTGAGTACACAACAGTGAACAAAGCCAGCCCAGTCCCCATTGTCCTTGTGGTGGTTGCACCCTAAAGGAGAAAATAGGTAATAATAATAAACATCAAGAAACATCGCCCTAGTTGTCTGCCTAGAAAACTACTCTGAAATGTAATATTTAAAGTATTGGCCATTTTATCACATCTCAGAATTTTAAGGATCAGAAATACAGGCTAAGCCAGGCATGGTGGTGCACGCTTATAATCCCCACACTTGGAGGCAGAGACAGGAGGATCACACAGGTTCGAAGCCAGCCACGCTGGCTTAAGAGACCCTGTTTTCAAATAAAAAAGTATAAAAATAGGTCTGGGAGTGTAGCCCGAAGGTAGAAGGGTTTCCAGGAGCCCCAGTACTACCAAAAAAAAAAAAAAAGAAAAGAAAAGAAAAGAAATACAGGCTAGTTCGGCTAAGAAGTCCTGTACCATATGGCGTTGGTGAAAATCACATGATAATGGTAACTGAAAGAGATGGTATAGTCTAAGGGGCCAAAGCAGTCCACCAACATGTCATAAACTGTGGCAGGAAGACAGGGCTTGGTGAGGAAAGTTGACCAGAATGCCTACATGGGACCTTTCCACTATGACAGTGTCCAGTTAATAAGCTTATTTCTTAGTAGCTCAAGGCTCCAGAAAGTCTTCCAAAAGATAGGAAGCAGGGGCTGCCAGTTTAAGGTCTGGGCCTAGAAACTCTCACATCATAATTTCTGCCACATTCTATTAGTCATAGAGCCTGCCCAGACCCAACGGAAGGGCACACAGACCTCCAACTTCCTGACGGAAGAAGAAAGAATTTGCAGCCACATCCAATCTACCACAAATGCATAAGACACCACTGTGATAAATACTGCAAACAATGAGGACAGGATGCCAGGAGAAAGACGCCAGGAGATGCCAGGAGAAAGGATGCCAGGGAAGATCTAGTGTGGATCAGGCGGGGCAGGCAGCTCGCTGTTCATAAAGGAGAAGCCGTCATGAGCTTCTGCAGCCCACCCCATCACACCATGGCCCATTCTACCTTCAACATCACCTCTCCCAGGAAAAGAAAACTATTTGTATTGGTGAAAAAAAAATACAACAAAGGTGTTTTGTATCTTCTAACTCCCTAAAAAAACAAGCACATGCTTCAGAGAAACTGAATCCCTTCTATTCTCCGAGGAGCGAAATAAATTATATCCCTGAGAATTTATTTAATGACATGGAACAGCAAATTCCACTCAAAGATCAGATACAATATCTGTAATAGTACAACAAAATAATAAGCAATCAAGCAGAAAACATTGTTACTAAATATGAATTATTTGGAAAGAACAATTTGTCATCATAATGCACAAAGCATTAGATGCTTCACAATTGCCATAATTTGCATTTGCCTTCTGTTAGGAAAGTAAATATTTTAACTTAAAATTCCCAGGTAAATATATTTATCAGAAAAATTATATACATGGCATATGTGAGTGTGTATCTCTATATGAATGTCTAACATATGCCTAATAGGATCCGTCCATAACGCTCACCTTTCATTCACACAGTGAGCATCTACTTTGCGCCATTATACCATATTAATATACAAACTCAACCAATAATAGAATCCCTTCGGTGCCTGAGATCTGTCTTCTTTCCTATATTGCCACTGCCTACATTCAAGGCTGCTTCAGTCTCGCCTGGAAATTTCATTAGAGCAACGTCCCTCTGGTCCATTCCAGAGTCAGCCTTCACAGCCAGGGTATAATCAGCCTCTCCAGCCTCCCCTCCTAGAGCCCCAGACACCTGGCATTGCTGGAGATTCCATACCTTGGTCCACACTTGTCCATTCACTCTTCCTCCATTTTTTTTCCGGTTTATCCTTCAAAACTCTGTTCCTACTGTGTCCCACAGGCTCTTGTCCTCAGCTCTATCACAGCCTAAGCAACAGAGAATTAAATTGTTCACATACTAGACTGTCCCTAACCTTTACCCTTGGCCTGATCTCTCAAGGACTGGGGCTATGTCCTCTTCACCTTTGGTCTCTAGTGACCAGTAGGGCCTGGCCCAACATCAGCACCCCATAAATATGGTCGAATGTCTCCTCCTTCTGGCTCTCAGATACCTTCTAGAAGGTTGATTTGCTGGCTTGAGGAATGTTTGTTTGCTTGGAACATCCAAACACTGTGAAGTCAACAGGGATCTAAGCAATTATATTTGAATTATTTGAAAGTTCACTTCGGTGTTTCTTTTTCTCCTATTAAGCAGAGGATTCTTCTTCCTAATTCACTCATTTCTCTGTCTTTATCTTGACATCTGATGCAATTTGTCTAATTTTATTTTTTAAGTTACAAAGCTCAGAAGTTGGGGATTTGTTCGCCAAATCCAATCCCAGTACACCCAAGTTCAAGACTGCTTCAGTCTCAACTGGAAATTTTATTAGAACAACTTGGATTTGTTCGCCAAATCCAATCCTAGCACACTGCTCTGGAAAGATGAGGAGAAATAGCGTCATTGCTTTTCAAACAGTCCCTGCAAATGTCTCCTTCAGTGCAGTTGAGAACCCCTGTGACACCAGAACCTGACCACTAACATGACAGAAAGTGAGCCATGATCCCTTTGCCACTTCTAAACACTGGGACTTTAAACCAATCATTACAACACCTCAACTTCCCTGCCTGAAAAATGGAGATGGTATGAAAATATTAAGAGCTTCATGGTATTCCCTGACACCTTCCGTGGTATTCTGCATGGCAGAGTGTATAGTATTCTCTGAAATCACGCATTAGAGCATCTCACAGCAAACATTTTATTCTTCTCCACCTTTATATAGACCTTGCAGAAGAAAGTAGTCTCCTACAGATGGAAACACAGACCAGATGGCCAGCAAGGCCCTGCCACAGTCTGGATCCAGCCCACATGCTGCAGCTTGCCTCCTCTGACCTCTAATCACCTCTTTCAGGTCAGGATTCCTGTCCCGCTCCTGTGCTGATAAGAATGAGAAGCCAGGGACAGTCCATGTTATTGAGTGATGTCTGCTCCCGAGGTGCATGTTCAACCTTCCTCAGGTGTTGCAAAAAGTACACAAGATCCCTGACCATCACAGCGTCTGCCAGCAATAAAACCCACCTTCCAATGAGGAGTGCTGTCTGAGGCTGCCTTCCACCCCAACATCGTCACCTGACACCCTCCCTTAACCCACCCAAGAGTCTCCAGTCGAAAGGAAACACTGGGCTCATCTAAGTCAATGGCAAGCTGCATTTCCAGATAAAGACTCAGTTCAAACCAAGCTACTTCCCTGAAGCTTGCTCCAGAGGATGGCTGAAGGGAAATGGGAAACAATTCAAGTTGGGGCTAGGAGAGGATTTAGAGAGCTGAGCAGAAGAAGAATTGGAAGACCAAAGGGAAGCGATGTTCCTCCAGGTCACCTTGAACATTAACAGTGGAGAATGGAAGAGTCCCTCATGCCATCTCCAATATATTCACCTAATATGACACTGAAACAATGGATTATTGAACAGATTCTCTGGCTTGAGATAGGCTTTTAAGAACAGGAAGACTATCCTAGTGTAGATGAATTTATTCATCAAAGGTTTCCTGAATGCCTGGCATGTGTCTGGCACCAGGGCAACAGCAAAGAAAGAGAGAGATGGAGCCCCTGCCCACTGACTGAGCAGGGTAAGGAGCAGGACTGGTACCACACAGATAAGCAAATACATCAGGTGATGACAGTTTGTGACAAGTGTCATAGAGAACTTAAAACAGTGCTGTGATAGCAAATAACCCAGTGGAGCTTCTTCTTCTATTTTTATTTATTTTATTTTATTTTTTTGGTACTGAAGGTTAAATCCAGGAGCATTCTACGTCGAAGCTATCCTCCTAGACCTTTTTATTTTTGTTTTGAAATGGAGTCTTGCTAAGTTGCTGAGTCTTGCTACATTGCTGAAGCTGGCCTTGAACCTACAATCCTCCTGTTTCAACCTCCCAAGTACTGGGATTACAGGAATACACCATCACACCCAGCTTGGAGGAGGCTTCTTTAAATAGTGGGGGCCAGGGAAGGCTTCACAGAGGAACTGGCCTTTAAACCACGGCCCAAAGAACAAGAATCCAACCAGATGAAAAGCCAGGGGAAGACTACCTTAAAGCAAGGGGGAAAGGGACAAGAAGCAGAAAAGAAATTGCTCTTTTCTAGAAATCCTCATGCTACAGAGAAAGGCGGGTTTTGTAGAGCAAAGCAGAGAGTGTAGAAGAGAAGACAACAGGAAGCGAGGGTCAGGGGAGATGGTGCAAGCCTAACAGGCTGAGGCGAAAAATTCTAATTGTATTCTGGGTACAATATAAAGTCATCAGAGAGTTCCAAGCAGAAGAAAGACCCCTCCCCTTTTATTTTGTTTCTTAGTCATTCTAGCTGCTCTGGGAAGATGAGGAGAGGCAAGCAAGGGGGAAGCAGAGAGAACACTTAGAAACCAGGGCAGAGGGGCTACAGGTGCCTTGTTTTCTGACACTGATGCTGGTGACGACAGCTAATGGTGCTTAGCTTGGTGATGAGCTTAAAAGCACCAATAGGTTCTGTCAGTAAAGTAGTATTCCCTATGAAGGAAGGATCAGATATTTCACACAGGCTTATCACTTAAGAATTGGGCTGCTTTGGGCATGTATTAAGAAAAAAAAATTTAAAAAAAAGAAGAAGTGGGTTCCTGCTGGGCTTGGTGGTACGCACCTATAACCTCAGTACTTGGGAGGCTGAGACAGGAGGATCTCAGGTTCAAGGCCTGCCTCAGCGATTTGTCAAAACCACTCCATCTTGATGAATTAGTGAGATCTTGTTTCAAAAAATAAAAAGGGCTGGGGTTGTAGTTCAGAGGTAGAATGTCCCAGGGTTTAATCCTCAGTACCAAAAAAGAAAAAAAGTTAGCTACCATGTTGAAATTCAGAGAAAGTCTAAAGACCTAAGATAATTCTACGGTGATAAATGACAAAACTCAGATTTCCTTCAGGTAAACTGAGTATAGGCAAGTTGGTAGATACCTCTAAGTCTTGGTTTTCTTGTGTGTAAAAATGACATAATAATACCCACAGTGTACAGTGATCAAATGTGTTTAATAAGCACAGCACCTGGTGAATATTGGTCCACAATAAATATTAGTTTCATTCTTCCTAAAATAACAAATTTCTTTTGGGATCAGATATGGTGCCCTGAAGATTTTTTTAACTTCATCTTCTTCAAAGCATAAAGCTTTCAATATTCTAAATTAGTATTTTTCTAATACAAATTAGTAGGGTGCATCATTATTTTATCATTAGGAAAAACCATAAAGCTTTTTAGGGGATCTCTTTTTTCTTTCATTTTTGAAGTTTTTGCTAACCCTGAGATAATCTCAGCTGGTTTTATGATGACTTCATCTAGAGAAAGTCTTAAAATTCTTACTGTCTCATAAGTATGCCAACTTGATTAAATGAACCAAGGGGCAACTGGGTTTGTGAACCACCTGTTACAATAAGTTTCAATTCTGGGTCCTCCAAAAAATATTTTCACAGCTACTCCCTCAATAGAAAGATAAATAATGCCCCATTTGTGGATTCCTGGCCAAGAACCACTTGGGAAGAATAAAGGAACTTGAGAGGGTCAGTATTAACAACTTGCATTCACTCAGCCCTGGAGAAAAGTAACATCTTTCCATACCTAACCCTGAAAGGGCGAGAAGCAGCTCCGGGGCCACAGCTAAGATACTCTGATAGTATGGGAGAGTCCTATTTCTCATTCAAGCTCTGAGCTACACCCCCAGTTCATTTTTTTTTTTTTTTGATACAAGGTCTCGTTAAGTTTTGCCGAGGGTCTTGCTATGTTGCTGAAGCTGGACTTGAACCTATGATCTTCCTTGTCTCAGCCTCCCAAGGACTGAAATTCCAAGCATGCACCACCCTGCTCAGCTTACAAATGCTTTTAATGTAGTTATACTGGAATGTTTAAGGCAGAACTATCTTTTTTATAATATCGCCTATAGTTCTCCCCAAACATATATAAACACACATGTGAGATGTGTATAAACTTCTATATAAAATATTTTCCCTGTGAGTTGCTTGGCTTGTTTACTGAAAGAGCCAAATTTATATAATCTATATAATATCTGACCTAACATATTCGGTCCAAAATCACATTTACGCTTCAGGAAGAAACACTATATATTTTTCCCTCAAGGCAAGTAATTTGGAGGCCATCATAAGGGTTTGCTTCACCTTTGCTTGAATATCAATTTCTTCCTCAATTTTCCTAAATAAAAACAAAGACCATATTTACAACTTCTGGGGAGGTATGAAACACAATGTGGGATTCACACACAAAGCTGCATATACACATTTGCTTTATTTCTGATCATGCTTATGGAAAAGATGAACAATATTCAACTGCTAATAACCAAAGAACTTGCTATTCTAAGAGAAGGTGGCAGTATAATATGTTTCTAAGGCTAAATATCTCCACTTACAGTGACTGTCATTTAAATTCCTGCCTAGCAAAGGGGTTTTTATGGAAGGTTAATGCCTCCTATAACATTTATCCTGGATGGTGGAGCTTTTCGCATAATTTTCTGGGCTTTATTCCTGCAGTGTTACAGAACCTTATCTTCTGTCTAATAGCTTAACGGTAAAAAGCCAGTGCATATAAAGACAGTCGTTATTTCTCAGTTCAAGCCCTGATTTAATGAAATTCCAAGCCTCCGGTGAGAGAGGACTGGGAGTCAAGCCACAGAGAAAGGAGGGCAGCTCGAGACAAGCCGTGGTGTCCTGCCTGGGACTGGGCTACTGAAGGTGACAAAGGACAGAGCTCTGGTCAGTGGAGCCTGCCTCGGGCTTTATGAAGAACGTAAGACCAGTGGTGTTGGTCTAGCAAGACATTACTGCATTTTTCAGAGAGATCTTAAGCAGAAAACAGCCTTTTCAAATACTCCCCATTTGCATTTGAGCTAATTTGCCTTTTTAAATTTTTCCTAATTTCTTCTCACTATTTTGACATTTATCAGAGACTATGGCATTTCAAGAAAACATTTCCTTCCCAGTTACCTTTCCACAATTCCTTTCATTCAGTACTCGGGGAACGACATTGATAATGACTGTCACCGATTGTATTTTCAAAAATGGCCACAACTGCCAGGCATGGTGGCGCACGCTTGTAATCCCCGCGTTTGGGAGGCAGAGACAGGAGGATCGCACAGGTTCGAAGCCAGCCACGTGCTGGCTTAGGAGACCCTGTTTCCAAAATAAAATAGGGCTGGGAGTGTAGCCCTGAGGTAGAAGAAGGGTTTCCAGGAACCCCAGTACCACCACAAAAAAAAAAAAAAATGGCCACAACTGGATTTGTGACCCCGCCTGCCCTCCTGGAACCTGGTCACTTCCCATCAAGACACAGAGACTATTTCACCTCTCCTTCATCTCCCAGGCCTCTATGGCCACCTTGGTGAATACCGTGCATGCAGGGCATGGTTCGTGATTTCTGGAGCAAAGCAATGGTAAACAACCTGACTCTTGGCTGGTTCTAACCTTTAGAGCCCAGCCACCGTGCTGTGAGGACCCTGAAACCAGTCTGTGTGATGAGATAACAAGGAGAGGTCAGGTGAAGAGGCCTGGGATACCCCGCAACAGCCAGCCTCAGTTACCAGGCACCCCAGTGAGCAGATCTCCAGGCCATTCCAGTTCTCAACTTTCACGAGACAGCAGAGATGAACAGCCTCGCCTTGCCCTGGCCACACTCCTGACTCATGGAAGTGTGAGCATAGCAGGGGCTGTTCTATGCCATTTTCAAGAAACTGTTTTCACTGTGAAAGCAGCAAGAACAATGGCACCCCATAGCCTTATCCTTTCTAAGAACTTACAAGTGTTGGCCGCAAAGACCTCTTGCTCTCGGGCAAAGTCTTCTCAGATACACCGCAGCTGGTCCCTTGAGTCAACCGGTCGCCGCCTACTGTTTAAGGACAGCACCAAGACAATAAAAAGTTCAGGTCTTGGAAGTTTCCCAAAGCTGGATTCTTTCTTTGGACCTTGGCTAAGTTGTTTAACCTCTCTGAATTTCACTATTTCTATTAAACAAGGTTAAAAATGCCATCCTCAGGAAAGAATGCATGTTGAAGCTGTCATACAAAGAAGATTTTTGTTTGTTTGTTTTTTGTGCTGGGGATGTGCCTTTGGGCTACACTCCCAGACCTATATTCTGTTTTATTTGGAAACAGGGTCTCACTAAGTTGCTGAGAGCCTCACTAAGTAGCTGAGGCTGGCTTCGAACCTGTGCGATCCTCCTGTCTCAGTCTCCGAAGCGCAGGGATTACAAGCGTGCACCACCATGCCCAGCTAGAGTCCATTATCTTATTAGGGTAAAATAAAGGGAGGGGTTTGGAGTCATCTATATTTACAATATCCAAAGGCAATCACTGATAACTTTTTAGTTAAAAACTTTCCTTCTTTTTAAATATGAATGCATTATTTTTTGGTGTTGCTGGGTATCAAATCCAGTGCCTCGCACATGTCAAATGCATGTTCTACCACGCAGTTACATCCCCAGCCCGTATGCACATTTAATTTTGGTGGTACTGGGGATGGAACCTAGGGCCATTCTACTTCCAAGCTATGCACCCAGCCCTATTTTTTATTCTTTATTTTGAAACAGGGTCTCACTGACTTGCAAAGGCCTCACTAAGTAGCTCCTAGAGAGTTTGGAGTCCAGGTAGTTTTGCTCTCAGAGGGTGCTGTCCTGTAAAGGATCCCTCAGCCACATGTGGCTACTGAGCACTTAAAGTGTGACAAGTCCAACTTGAGATGCACTGCCAGTGTAAAATATACTCCAGATCTCAGACTTGATATGAACAAAACCATGGCAATTACTTCAACGATTTTATATAGACTGCATGTTTAAGTAATATTTTAGATATACTATATTGTGTTAATAACACATGATTAAAATTAATTTCATATACATGTATTAGAAGGTCTACTAGAAAAATTAAAGCTACATATGTGACTCATATTGTCTTTCTTTTTTTTTTTTTTTTTTTTTTTTTGGTGGTACTGGAGTTCCTGGAAACCCGTTTCTACCTTTGGGCTCACTCCCAGACCTATTTTTATATTTTTATTTGGAAACAGGGTCTCTTAAGCCAGCGCGGCTGGCTTCGAACCTGCGCGATCCTCCTGTCTCCGCCCCTCCCAAGCGCAGGGATTACAAGCGTGCGCCACCACACCCAGCTCATATCATCTTTCTGTAGGATATTGCCACTCTGGAACATTCCAAAGGAAGGAGGCCTAAGAAAACTAAGTGGGTTAAGCAAATCTGTACATATATTATGAATGATGGGTAACAAGCAAGTCCTGAGAACCTGAGAAAGCTTCATCAGATGCCCGTCTAGAAAATGGCTATGCTTGGGCTCAGTTCTCATGGACATCTGCCTCCTCCACTGGCCATGTGGTTCCAGCACCATTCGGGGCAGAAGATAGGGGCTGCCCGGAAAGCTTTCATTCATGAACTTTACCTCTAGGGGAGCATCTCTGTCTCTGCTCTCCTTTTTAGGAAGGAGATAAAAGGCGAACATCAAGTAAATCAAATGACTCATGGTCCTGGGGGGGTCTCAGAAATGTTGGGAAAAGGAAAACTTCAGAAATACAAGAACTCCCAACTGGTAGATTGGACTAGGTCCCAAACTTCTATAGCATGTATGTTAAAAGTCACATCCTGAAGATTTGATTATAGAACTTGATTATTAAAGCCTCCTAACTTATAGTCACATTTCTTTTTCCCTTCTACTTACATATTACCTCTCACATAATAATAATAGTAGTAACTATTTTTTTGGTTTTGCGGGTCTAGGGATGGAACCCCAGGGCCATTTGACCTCCAAGCTACACCTCCTGCCCTATTTTGTATTTTTATTTTGAAACAGGGTCTCACTAAGTTGCAGAGGGCCTCACTAAGTAGCTGAGGCTGTCCGCGAACCACAATCCTCCTGTGTCAGCCTCCTGAATGCTGGGATTACAAGAATGTACCACCAGGCCCGGCAATAGTAGTAACTATTAAATGGTTGTGCAAAACATTTCATGTAGGTACTGAATCATTGCGTAAGACCTAGATATTATTATCCAAGATTTATGAATAGCAAAAATGAAATTTAGAGATATTAAGTCTTGCCTAAATTCACAAATCTGACAGAACCTGAATTCAAATCCAGGTTCTATCTCATTTCAAATCTGTTAATTTTCAGAAACTAAAGGATTCTGAATTTCTGTGTGTGTGTGTGTGTCTGTGTCTCTGTTTGTATGTTTACTGGAGACTGAACCCAGGGGCACTCTGCCACTGACCTATAGTCCGAGCTCTGTTTCTTTTTATTCTATTGGCAAGGCTGACCTACAAATTGTGATCCTCCTGTCTCAGCCTCTCAAGTACTAGGATTACAGTCATGTGCCATGAGGTCCAGTCAAGAACTAAAGAATTGCTTCTAATCAATGAAATAAATATATGCTATAATATATTACATTGATTAAATAGATATAGACTAAAATTTATATATGTCTATTTTTTGAAAAGATTATATGATGTTAAAATGGTAGATGATGCTATAGATAGGAAACTATAAACAGGTTTTCATTTTAAACTGAACTCTGACCCTCCATTTACTCTCCTACCATAAAGGTACCTACATTGGCAGACACATGAAAACATCTTAGGGCTCACTAGGTTCCAGGAGCCTTCGATGTAGGGTCATATCAAGTTAAAACAGTCTCTGAGTTGTCCAAACATTATGTAGCAGACGTAGGTTTGTCTTACATAGTTTAGTCTTTATTAGGAAGGCAACAGAGATCCCATTTGAACTGGGCATGAGATAATCAGATTTGCATTTTAGAAGGATCCCTGTGGGGCACTCTCACACACTCTGGTGGGAGTGTAAATTGATACAATCCTTTTGGAAGGCAATTTGGCAAAGTGTACTAAGAGCTCTAAAATGTTTGACACAGTAATATCACTTTTGTGACTACTCTCAGGAAATAATCCTAAAACCAGAAAAGGCTTTATGTGCAAAGCATTTATTGTAGCATTATTCATAATGGTAGAAAAATGGCAATGACCTCACTACCCAACAATAGAGAAATGGCTATGCCAGCTTCAGTACCTCTCTGAGTGACATAGTACTCAGTCATCTAAATTATATTCATGACATGTTACCAATAGCATCAAAAAATGATGATTTACTGATGTTAACATTAGCAACTCATTTGTGGTAGGTAATAAAAATGGCCACAATTCCTCCTCTCTTTAACCATATGCCCTTGCAAAATGATGTATGACATCCTTTAAGAGGTGGAAACTATTTTCCTACCTCTTGAGTATAGACAGACCCTGTGACTTGCTTTGGCCAATGAAGTAAATGAGATGCAAGAAGAGGCTTGAAAAGCATGTGCCTCCCACCATGCCAGAGGCTTTCCAGAGTCACAAGAAGAAGCCCAGAGATGGCCGACTGGGTAATGCCAAACACATGGCCTAGTCTGTCCTGCTAGTCGAGATGGCATCCAGACAATTTCAGAAGGAGAGTCACATAACCAGGTGGCAGCAAAACATAGATGTGCGAATGAGGTCAGTCAAGATTAACAAAAGAACCACATGGCTGAGCCCAGCCCAAGTCACCGCTTCTGAAAATTATGAACCAAACAAATAGTTGAGGTTTCAAGTCATTAAGTTCGTAACAATCTGTTATACAAAGAAAGCTCATGTCCATGAGCTTAGAAGAAAGTGATGATAGTCCAAAACTGAGGCAGTATCAGCAAAAAGGAGAGGAGATAGTAGGCATGGGGGGAGGGTGGGAAGATACTGAGATATTGCGAGAGCATCCATTATCTTTAGTATTGGGAATTGCTTTGCAATGGAAGGACATTTAACATGGCATCAGGGGTGGATTTCATGGAGACCCAAAACCCAACCTAAAAATGCACTCGATTTTTAATTTAAATGTGTAAATGCATCTCTCTAGAAAGAAAATACACAAATTCAACCTGCACATGGTGGCACACACCTGTAATCCTAGCAGTTGGGAGGCTGAGACAAGAGGTTTAAGACCAGCCTTAGCAACTTAGTGAGGCTCTCAACAACTTAATAAAACCCTGCTTCCAAATATAGACTAGAATAGGAATTGAGATGTAGCTTGGAAGAAGAATGCCTCTGGGTTCAATCCCCAGCACCACACACACCAAAAATAAATAAATATGGTCCCAAAAGCTAAAGACCCATGAAGACTATCTCCCTAAAAACAGTGAAAAAAATCTAGCTTGATCTTTCAACTCTATTTATACCTAAGAGTCCTAGGAGATTAAAGAGTTTATTGAAATGATAAGACCATAATCTAGGACTTTGGTGTCTAAAGTACAACCTGACTGTGTGATGACCCAGGTAGTGTTAACCCTTCTGGGCCACATCTTAGAAGCTGGTCCTGCTAGTTTCTATCCTAAAGGAAACCAAACCCCAGTCAAGCATCACTTCAGGGTGTCAGAGGCATAGGTATAATTGGAATCCTGATTGCCAGAAGACAAATGAAAACCCAGTTTGCTTTGGTCTATTTTCAATTTTTATAACGAAATCTCTGTTACAGTTAGACGTAGAATGGCCCCTTGAAGAGCTCATCAGTTGGTCTTTGGAGTTGATGTGATAAGGTCTTGAGAGGTGTAATCTTAGCAGCTGATAAATCCATTGTAATGAATTTACCTGAGCACTGGCCTGAGGTGGTAGGGTGTACCTGAAGGGGGTGGACCCCTGGGGTGCGACGTTCAAGATTCTACATAGTTCCTCCTCCTCTCACTTGCTCCCTTGCTTCCGGCCTCCATGGTGTGAGGAGCACAGCCCATGTGCTCTCCCTCCCTCCACTTGATGCGGCCATTCCCTGAGATCCATGGTCCCTGGCCTCACATGGACTAAACCCCAATATATCCAAGGAAAACTGTGAGCTAATAAATCTTCCTTCCTCTAATTTATGTAGTCAAATTTTTAAATTATAGCTATGAGAATGCGATGGATAAAATACCCAAGACTGGGTAAGTTAAAAAGAATGGAAGTTCATTTTAAGATTTGGCTCTCAGTTCTGGGAAGAGAGAAGCCCAAGAGCATGATGCTAACATCTGCTCCCTATCGAGTGAAGGGCCTTCCTGCCGCATCATAACATGTGGGAGGGTGTCATGACAAATCAGATAACCCTCTAATCTGATCATCTATTAATCCATTAGGCCATGAATGGACGAATCCATCCACCAAGGCAGAGTCTTTATGATCAGACACCTGTCAAAGGTCTCCCTTCTCAGCACCACTACACTGGGCGTCAAGTTTCCATCACATGAAATTGGGGAACACATTCAAAACACAGCAGAGTTTTCCTGCATCCTAGGTTTAAAGACAGGATCTATGTGGCCTGTGCCCTCTCTCATCATGCTGCTCCTTGGCATTTTTCCCCCTAGCCTACTTTAATTTCCCAGAAACCTGTGTTTCTCTTACCACAGGGGCTTTGCATATGCTGTTTGTCCCTTCTAGGGCTCTATTCCACTCCTCCTCCATCTGATGACCTTCTCCTTTAGATCGTAACCCCTCAATCACTACTTCCCAGGCAACAAAATCCACGTGCAATGTGCTCTCAGAGTACTTGGCCCAACTGAAATCATTTATTTTCATGTGATTATTTGATTAGCATATACCTCCCCCATCAATAATAACAAAAGCCCACATTATTTGAATGTTTACAAAGTACCAGGCACTACAGGAGTCCCTTGACATGTATTCATTAATTTTATTAGCTCAATCCCAGGAGGAAGACGAGGCACAACAGAAAAACAAATGGCCTGTGATTCTCTAGGCAGCGAGAGGCAACCCTGGGGTGTAACCCAGGCATCTTGGCTCTTGAACTGAACGTCCAGATGTGCCACATCTTTATTTTTGCTATATGTAACCGTATGCCTAGCACAAAGTCAGATGCTGAATAGGCCCTCCAGTATTGTGAACTAAGTTGAGCTGTCTTGCCTGAGCTGGAGCCACTGTGACATATGTCCTACAGAGGCCTGGTGTTAAAGGCTTGGCCCCCAGCCTGTGGCCTGTTGTGAAGGCGAGGAGCCTTTAAGAGGTGGAGCCTAGTGAAAGGGCATAGGTCACTAGAAGCATGCTCCCCAGAGGGGATTGTGGGCTGCCAGTCCCTTCCTGGCTCTTTCTTTCACTTCCCTGACATCAGGTGAGCACCTTTGCTCCACACTCTCCCAACATGTTGTACTGCCTTCTCACAGCCCAAAGGCAACAGGGCTACTCACCGTGGACTCAACCTCTGAAACTGCGAGCCAAGTAAACCTTTCCTCCATCTTTTGCTTTGGTTTCATTTTTCTGGTGCTGGGGATTGAACCCAAGCTATATACGCCCACACCTTTATTTTTTTCTTTATTTTTTTATTTTGAAACAGAGTCTAAGTGCTGAGAGTCTTGCTCAATTGCTGAGACTGCCCTTAAGCCTTCAATCCTCCTGTTTCAGCCTTCAAGATGTATGCCACCATGCCCAGCCCATTCCTCTTCCCCCCCCCCCCAGTACTGGAGATTGAACCCAGGGGCATTCTACCTCCGAGCTACTACACCCCAAGACCTATGGTTGTTTTGTTTTGTTTTGTTCTTTGGGTGGTACTGGGGTTCCTGGAAACCATTCTACCTCTGGTCTACACTCCCAGACCTATTATTATATATTTATTTGGAAACAGGGTCTCTTAAGCCAGCAAGGCTGGCTTCGAACCAGCGTGATCCTCCTGTCTCCGCCTCCCAAGCGCGGGGATTACAAGTGTGCGCCACCACGCCCGGCTCATTCTTTATTTTTGCAACAGGGTTTCTCTCCTCTTTTTAAATGGAGTTTTATCAGATATTTGTTATAGCAACAGAAAGCTAATTAAAACACACAGCTTCCATACTTAAAGATAACTTTACAAATCATATTCACCAACCCCACTCAGGAAAGATAAAAGAAGCAGGGAGGGAGTTTCTTCTAGAACCAGCACTAGAAGCCAGATCTCCCAGCACAACCCAACAAAGAACCCAGTGTCCTTTCTACCTCATCAAATGAACACTCAAGTGTTCTACACCATAAGTTTTAAAACAACATAAGCCCAGTACTTGGGAGACTGAAACAGGAAGGTCGCAGGTTCAAGGACAGCCTCAGCAAGCAGTAAGATTCAGCAAGCTAGTGACCCTGTTTTAAAATAAAAAATAAAGTAGGGCTGAGGGTGTAGTTCAGAGGTAGAATAATCCTGGGTTCTATCCCCAATTCCACACAAAAAAATAAATTAATAAATTAATAAATATTTTAGAACAATAAATGAGTATGATTTCCTTTCTCTGTCCCAATGTTGCTACAGATTCAAAATGTAAGATGGGTGGGTATAAAAATAAATTTTTTAACACTCTGTATTGCTACTAATGTGAGTTGTTTCTTAAATATATTTTTTTCAATCCATGTATGGTGGTGTACGCTTGTAATCTCAGCATTTGGGAGGCTGAGACAGGAAGATCCAGGTTCATGGCCCGCCTCAGCTTAGACTCTCAGCAGCTTAATAGGATCCTGTTTCAAAATAAAGAATAAAAAAAAATCAGGCTGATGGTGTAGTTTAGAGCTTAGAGGTAGAATGCACCTGGGTTCAATCCCTAGCACTACACACACACAAAAAAATTCAATTTCTTAACTATTGATGAACTTTTTTTAACTCAAAATAACTGTACTTTAGCCAGGTTGTGGCCCTTTCTTAGAATAATTTCAACACAGTCCTGTGTGGTCAGTTTCTTTTGTGGCCTCAACGAGAGCCTAGCTCTCACTGACCTTAATTTATGCAGAGTTGTGATATAGCAGGCATCTCGATTGGCCTGCAGGAATATATCCTGGCCATGGAAAAGACCCTCATGGTGGCTGGGGAGACACTACAACTGCAATCCCTAATAGACAGCGCTCTCCAGGGTAGGGAAGGGGACAGCATGCCGCTAGCCCCACCTCCTCAGTGCCCAGAGATTCCTAGGGCTAAAATAACACTCACATAAGTGAGTACTTTACCAACAGCGTGCAACAGGTCTGAGCACCTTTTTTAAAAACTTCAGCTCCACCACTGGCTAACCATGTCACCCTGAGCAAAATACTTGGTTTTCCTGTGCCTCGGTTTCCTCATGGGTAGTAATTACTGTTTTGATCAATTAGAGGACTCCTATGAAGAATAGACAAAATGATATGCCACTGAAGGTAGTGTACCAGTATTTGGAATGGCCTAGGAAGATCTGAGAAAGCTCTAATTATTAAGATATTTCAAAAATTGGACAAGGGGCAAATCTGTGAAAGACTTGGTCTTGGTTTTGGTCAGGAAGCAAACAGCTATTGAAACTTAGGACTTCCGGGAAGATGGCGACCGAGAAAAGCGGGGCTTAAGAGCCCTGCTAACAACCAGTCTCCATTACCACAAAACCAGTGCCTTTCATAGCCAGAAAACACCATCACCAGAAAAACAAAAAAACCACCAGGCTCCAGAGAGAAAGCGGACTGAGAACAGAGCTCAGGGCCACAGAGGAGACACACGCGCCCGAGGACGCAGCAGCAGCGCCATACTGCCGGCGGCAGTGGCGAACTCAACGGACGGCTACAGCAAGCTGAGGTGAGCCGCTGCGGAACAGCCAGGCGGGATCTTTCGGCGCAGAGAGCATTTAAAGCTCCCAGTGACCAAGCTCAGCACACGCTGCAGGGATTCAGAGTGGAAATCAAAACCAGAGAAGAAAAAATACGCCAGCCTCACGGCCGAGGGCATGGCAGTGGCGCCATATTGTTACTGGCGGCAGCAGTAGCAGTGAATTCAACGAGTCCAGTACAGCTACATCTGCGTACTCAAGAACAGTGAGTCAAATTGCGGGCCACAGAGGAGAAATCCCAGTACTGTACCTCCTGGGACTTGACCCAGTGAGGGAGTGGTGGTGGCAGAGATATCACACCATAGGAGAACGTGCAACCTGGCACCCCCCATAGTTTAAAGCAGCCTCTATCGACTCCCTGGGTCGGAGACTCTGTGATACAACCCAGTAAAGGAGTAGTGGGGTCTGAGATAATACAGACTCGAGATCCAGAGCACCTTAAGTGAAGCCATAGTGACCCAAGGGAAGAACCCAGAGAAGGCACAAACTTCCGAAATCATGGGAAAGAGGAATAACACTGGAGTAATGAATATGCACAACCCCACAACATCAGAACCCGATAAAACAGAAAATCAGAGATTTCTAGAAGATCAAATCAGGAAAATAACTGTAGAAATAATAGAGGTGCTTCGAAAAGAACTCAGAGAGAGCCAAAAAGAGATAAAGGATGCAATTAATGAAGTAAAGGCCTCAATTCAAAGCACAAACAACCGATTAGACCACATGGAGAACAGAATCTCGCTCTTAGAAGATGAGCAATCCAAAAATGAACGCATAGTTTCTAATCTAGAAAAAAATATCCGACAGCAGGAATCTGACATTGAAGAAATATGGGCCCTTCTTAAGAGAGCTAACCTAAGAATAATTGGAATAGAGGAGGGAAAAGAAAGTGAAACCAAAGGGATCAACAATCTCTTCAAGGAAGTAATAGCAGAAAATTTTCCAAATATAGAGCAAGAGGTTGATACACAGATCCAGGAAACTTATAGAACTCCCTTTAGACAGGATCGGAGAAGAGGATCCCCACGCCACATAATTGTCAAAATGACCAATGTGGAAGCCAAGCAGAGAATCTTAAAGGCAACAAAAACAAAGGGCCAAGTGACATTCAGAGGCAAACCAATTAGAATCACTCCAGACTTCCCAAACCAAGTCATGAGAGCCAGAAGGGCTTGGAGTAACATATTCCAAACTCTGAAAGAAAACAACTTCCAGCCAAAAATTTCCTATCCAGCAAAATTTTCTATCAAATTAGATGGAGAAATAAGAAGCTTCCATGACAAACAGAAACTGAAGGAATTTATGTCTTCAAAACCAGCACTAGAGAAAATACTCAAAGAGATTAACTACAAAGAAGAAATAGGTAACACTCACCAGAACCAGAGAAACAAGATTTTCCATCCAACAGACAACTAAGATTGGTTATCTGTGGAGATTCATTATTTATGTTAGTCTTTTACCTATCTCTAAATTGTATTGTTTGCCTTTATTGTTGTTAATTTTTAGGATTTCTAGTTGGAATATTAATATACCTTCAGATATAGTATTTGGAAATATTTTATCCAATTCTATTAGTAACTTTTAACTCTGTTTACATTGTCTTTGGATATACAATATTTTTTTTATTTTTTAGGGAGTTTGTATATTCTTCTGTTGCCTGTGCCATTGAAATCATATCCAAGAAATCACTGCCAATTTCAATGTTGTGAGGTTTTATGACCCAGATTTTCTTCTAAAAGTTTATAGTCTTAAGATTTATATTTAGGTCTTTTATCTATTTTGAGTTAATACTTGTATGTGGGATTAGGTAAGGGTCCAATTTTATTCTTTTCCATGTAATTATTATTTTTCAACAATATTTAGTTAAAAGATTATTATTTCCACCACCAAATGTTTGTGGAAACCTTGTCAAAAATAACTTGACAATATAGGGAAGAATTTAGCTCTAGGCTTGTATTTAACTCCAATGGTTTATATATCTGCCTTTAGAACAGTACTACACTGTTTCAATTATTGTAGCTTTATATGGTTTGAAATCAGAAAATATATATCTTCTAGCTTTGTTTTTTTTCAAGATCGTTTTGGGTATCTAGAATTCATATTCCATATTAGGATAGATTTTTTTCTGAAAAATAAATATATAAATATATGATAGTTTCACCTAAAAAAAAAAACAGAAAAAAATATGCTCTGGTAAGAAAGAAAGCAAAAAGAAATATTGAAATGTTATCTTTAAATCATCAAAAGCTTGGTATCAGACAAATGAAACTGTTATGTGAGATTATCATTTTTAATTTTGGATAAATTGCTATAATACTAGATGTCAACCACTAAGCCAAGCATGGGAGGGAGGGATGGGGAGAGAATGGGGTGGGGATCGGGTGGGGGCTGACTGGGCGATGTGTGCATGTATGTCTACAAAAGTTTGTATCCCACTATGATGTATGAATACAGTGCACTAATAAAAAAAATTAAAAAAAAAAAAGAAACTTAGATTGACTTACCTAAAAGTAATTAGCAAGTCCATAGGAGAGGGGAGCTAGGACTTCTTCTTTCTAAAGACAGATCTACATAATATCTAGCTAGGATGCAAGGAGGAGATTGACCTTTGTGAAAGACACGTAGGCAGGAAAGTATACCTTGGGGGGGGGGGGTACCTTACAGGGTAAGGAGAGGTACCTTACAGGGACGTTTACTACGTCAGAATGATGTGAACAAGATGGAAGTCATGTATATAAAAAGTCTGGTTCACATGTTGTATCTTTGGTGAATTCACTGAACCACCCCCTCATGTTACTTTTGGGTACATGAGGCTGTAACTCTTCTGTATTTCTATCTTTTTAATAAACTTCTTTAAATCTTTAGCAAGAGTCTGGGCTAATGTGTATTTATCCTTAGCTCAGGACAAGAACCCATGCTTGTTTATCTTTTTGTGTTTTGAGGGAAATTGTGTCCCGTAACCCTAACAGGGATCCCTGGGGACAGTTTCCCCAAAACCATAACATAGTCTCAAAACTGTAACAGGTAGCATGTCTAGAAATGCTCAGTAAAGCCAGACATGGTGGTGCACCCCTGTAATCCCAGTACTTGGGAATCTGAGGACCACATGTTTGAGGTCAGCCGCAGCAACTTAGTGAGGCCCTCTGCAACTCAGTGAGACCCTGTTTTAAAATAAAAAATAAAAGGGCTGTGGCTGTAGGGTGTAGCTTGTAGGTACACTGTCCCTGGGTTCAATCCTTAGAATAGGAAAAAGAAGGAGAAAGAAAGAGAGGGAGTGAGGACAGGAGAAAGGAAGAATATGCTCTGCAAAAGTTATCTCTTAGCCAGGCATGGTAGTGCATACTTGTAATCTCAGTACGTGGGAGGCTGAGACAGGAAGATCACAGGTTCTTGGCCAGCCTCAGCTACTTAGTGAGACCCTCCAAAATTTAGTGGGACTCTGTTTCAAAATAAAGAATAAAAAGATAGGGTAGAGTGTGGCTCAGAGGTAGACTGTTTCTGAGTTCAGTCCCTAATATCAAAAAAAAAAAAAAAAAAGTACGCTTGGGAGGCTGAGACAGGAGGATCGCACAGGTTCAAAGCCAGCCTCAGCTACTTAGTGAGGCTCTTAGTAACTTAGTGAGACCCTGTTTCCAAATAAAATATAAAATAGATCTGGGAGTATACCCAGAGGTAGAAAACCCCTGGGTTCCACCCCCAGTACCACCACCACTAATAATAATAATAATAATTAATAATAATAATAATAATAATAATAGTAATAATAATAATAATAATGTTAGCTCTTTCATCTATGATGAAGTAAAATTGGGGGTCAGCTTTAATCCTAGGAGACCTACTCTAGGTTCATTGAAATCAATTTGACTTTTATAAAGCAAGGTGCTATCACCAACATCACTTCATTTAACTTTTTCTTATCCTATTAAGAAGACTTACTTATATCTCTACAAATGAAAACACTAAAGCCCAGAGAGGTTGAATGATTTGCCCAAGGACACATGGTGAGCCCCTACTGGCCTGGGTCTGAGTCAGAATTTACTCCATGAGAAACAGGACACAGGGTGTCAACAGCATGATCAACTTTCACAAGCCAGGAAGCTGATGCAGGGGCATGATGACAAGCCAGTGAGCTTCAGAGAATCCAGGTCAGATGGAGAATTGGATCCCTTCGCTGTGAGAGCAGCTGCCTCCCACAGGGCCACCCGAGACCCTCCAGCGCTCTGCAAGAGGAGGCCTCCTGTCCTCTCTTCTGACTCTGCCTTTCCCGTCGGCAATGGACTTCGAAGCCCAACCCTGACTTATTTTTAATGCTCTGGATTTTTTAAATGCCTTCTCCATGAAATGGACTGTGGAAAAGCTAATCATGTGCTTTTTGGAACGCCTCCCTGGGTCCCCAGAACAGATAGAGCCCTTCGGGTGAGATGTCACCAACAAAGCCTGCTGTAGCCTAGAAAAAGTCTCCTCAAAATGTTCAATAAATTCATGAAACATGTTTTGGCTTATGAATTGAAGCAAAAAAATAAATGAAATGTTTTGAGAAGAGCATTGGTAAATGAGAACAGCTTTAGTGGAACTCATCAAACAGACCAAGAGGAATGTTTTGCTTGAATTTTTTTCTAAATCTGGAAAACTAGAAGGTCAAGGAAGCCACTTCAGATATTTGAAGGCTCATCCTGCAAAAGAGGGGCCAGGTGTATCCCAAGTGTCTCCAAAAGCCAGAAGAGTACCCACGCAGGGTACCAATGATGGGCCAGGCTAGGCAGGGTTAAGAACACAGGCACTGAAGACCTGTGGATGCAAATCCTTTTCCTGTAACATATAAACTTCAAGTTTCCCCATTTCTAAAACAGAGGTGACAGTAACGGTACTCACCTCATAAAGTTGTTGTGCACAGTAAATGAGATCATGAATCTCCAGGGTTCATCACTACGCCTAGAGCATAGCAAGTCTTCCATATGATGTCATCCATTGCCCTTGTGGTTGGGAGGAAGTGAGTTCTTTGTCCTTGGAGGTATGCAAGCAACTGAAGAACTGTGTTGGGAAAAAGATTCATGCATTTGACAAAGGATTGGATTAGGTGACCTCCAAGTTTCTTTCCACCCTTTGGTTTCAAATTCTTTGTTTCATTGAAATTGAGGTTCCCAGCTTAAAGGTTTTGTTTTCCCACTGCTGTGCTCACAAAGCCTGGCTTCCTAGCGGAATCTGAAGAGTGAGCCTTCTTTTGCTTGGCCGCCGCATTCCTGGCATTCCCAAGATTCCGGTCCCCTCTCCTCCTCACATTGTAAACATTAGGTTCTTGGGGGGGTGGGGGGGGAGGTCACTTTCCAAATAGCATTTGCTCCCAGAC
Organism: Muscardinus avellanarius; assembly: GCF_963383645.1. NCBI lineage: Eukaryota > Metazoa > Chordata > Mammalia > Rodentia > Gliridae > Muscardinus > Muscardinus avellanarius. The sequence continues at coordinate 29,689,338 of NC_137799.1, forward strand.
TCTCATCTGAATAATTCAACCAAACTGCAGTGTGTGAGCGCCAGGCTTTAGGCCCCATCTCAAGCCTGTTTGACAGACAGGGTTCTGATTTCTACTAACAAGAGGTCATTGTTTGGGCTGGAGAATGGCATCCTTGCTTCTGGGTGACAAGAGCCAGGTACAGGAGCATAAAATGAGCCAACGGATTGGACTTATTGCAGCTTTCCAAACTCCCTTCCTTGTAGGACCAAACAACCCAAAAGGAGGAGGCACTGACTGGGGGTTGCTACAGATTTGGCTTTACTGCCACCGCCTTTATAGCCACAATATAAAGTAACTCCCACAACACAGTGAAGATAAGCTCTTTAAAGAAAATATAAAAGCATTAGCTTGGCAATTCACCCAAACCTCATCATGCACCATAGACATTTTTGAAGTTTAACAAAGAAAAGCACATCATTAAAGAATACTGCTCTATCACCATTCTTATGCAAATCCTTCCAGATAGTTGGGTGGAAAATTCCATCTAACACGCAGCAAGAAATAAATGTTTCAGGGTGGAAATTTCAGCTATACTGAGTGCATCTATCACTTGTATAATCCAAACTACTGTATGTGCGCTGACTACAGAATTAGTATTGATCCATTCACCATGTAAACATCAAGTACTTTCTATTATTACTTGAAATAGCATGCTATCACAATTTCTATTTCCTCCTTCTATCTTAAATAGAAGTATTGCACATTAGCCCTTTCCTTCATGTACTTTTTTGCACAGCTATCTAACTGTAGTGTTCTGTGTGGCGCTGAGCTTCCTGCAGACATCTGCAGTATTAGCATCGAAGCACTTTATTTTCAAGCCATTTCTGATGGAAGACAATACAACTTTCATTTACCCAGAAACCTGTTACCAGGGCTTCTCTTAGAAACAGACACATTCTCTCCCAATCTCTTCTTTCTTCTCTCTCTCTCTCTCTCTCTCTCTCTCTCTCTCTCTCACACACACACACACACACACACACACACACACACACACCATCCTTTGTTTGCCTCCCATCCCGCATGCTGAGATCCCATCATCAGTATGTCTCTCCAGCCCTACCCCCTAGTAGGACAGGACCACCAAGTCTCTGGAGCTCTGAGATAGTAGGGGGGGGGGGGACATCTACCAAGGCTGAGAATAGTATTTAATTTCAGGACGACTACAGAAGCTCAAGACTTGCCTCTGCATTGCATTGTTCAAATGTCAGGATGCATGAAGAAAAATTGCTTTGGAGAATCAGTTCTGGTGTTTGAAAGCATGCAATAGAATAGCAAGGGGTGAGCCTTCTCTTCCCTTCCCCTTCCTGCATTCCACGGCATAACAGCATGAGGAAATTTGGACAGGGTTCCAGACCCTGGAGGGTCAATTTAGCTCAAATAGCTGGGAGGTACAAATCACATAATTCATGTTCTCTGGTGCCAGTGGCGCTCCCTGGGCACTGCATGGATCTTGACCCAGGACACAGCACTTCTCGTTACCCTCACCATGCCATGAACAGTACACACCGCGTGTGACAACTAGATTTCCAGCGTCTTCAGAGCCCAGCGGGTCTAGTCAGAACACATACAGTTTCATTTCCATCAATGGGAATCTATACCTCGCAACCTTAATCTGCTACACAGCCAACTGTCGGGGAGGGATGTAATATCCCTTTAGCACAAGCCAAGTGGTGTGCTGCCATTGTTCGCTCCAGCCAACATGCAGAACCAGCAAATTTTCATCTAGAAAAAACAAAATACAAAAGCTGGGACCTCATTCAATGGAGAGAAAAATATCTGGAACCAGCTAAGCCACCCTCATGCCCAAGCTCCTGTCAACCAAAAGCAATACTTCATCAATTAATTAATTCAAACCCCTGTTAATCAATAATTGTTTTGTTGCCATACTAGATAGATGCAAATTCAAACAGATGAAATTCTAAAATTGGATAGTGTTTGTGTTAGATATTCAAAGGAGAGAGTGAGGGGGTTATAAAAGAACTGTACGCCTAGTTCTGCTTTGAATATATCTCCAATTTTCTGTCTTAACACCAACTTATTCAGTCGCTCGAGCACTCAATTGTGTTGACAACCACCAAGTCCTATTCTCCTTCCTGTTAAACGTCCTTCTAAAAGTAGAGCCAGATCTCAGATCTGCACATACAGTCTCCTTCTTACATGCAATCATTTAAAATGAACGATGAAACCTCAAAATACTGGATCAGAATGTTCCAACAATAATCATGGCAATGTTTTAGAAAACTATAATCAATTAATTAAAATAAATGCAGTATTCTAGCAACCAGGGTTGGTTGTCCAACCATTTCTGCTCCTTTATTAGCATAACCTTCCTGGTTACCAGATAACCACCATTCAAGGAAAGGTGGCCCATTCCGTAGCTCAGGGGAAAATCTTGAACAGGTAGTAATTAATTGCTTGGACTAAGCCCCTCCCTTGGCAGTGACTGGTTCAGGAGTGGGCATGTGTTTCAGTACTGACAAATGGGATACAAGGGAATTAGCTCTGGGGTTTCCTTGCCCTTGAATAAACATCTGGTGAAGAGTCCACCAGCAATAAAAAAAAATTCACAGTTGTATCTGAGCATGACCTTGCTTGCCACACAAGCCACAGTGTGTAAGATGCCAAGGATGTTGGACTTGATAAGCTGATGCATAACCACTCCTGAAACAGCCCTACCTGACACTTCTTGATCCTCCACGTGGGGTGACACACTCCTGTGATCTCATTTCTTGGGAGGCTGAGATAGAAGGATCTCAGATTTGAGACCAACCTCAGCAACTTAGTCAGACTGTGTTTCAAAATTAAAAGGACTAGAGTGTAGCTCAGGGCTAGAATGCCCATGGGTTCAATATTGAGTGCCAAAAAAACAAAAAAGATCAATATTTCTCCCATGATTGGGGTTCTCAGTACTGTAGGCAAAAGCATCATGACTGCTATAGGTAGTTATTTGTCCTTATAGATGAATATTTTAAGAAATGACCCTCCACTCACTTTTTCCTTTACTATTTCTTTCTCCAGATGGATTTCTTGGTTGAAATGGAAACATTCACATACTTGAGTAGACATGTGTAAATGTTGTTCAAAAAATAAGATACTAAACCAGGCATGGTGGCGTACACTTGTAATCCCAGTACTTGGGAGGCTAAGAAAAACGGATTACAGGTTCCTGGGCAGTCTCAGAAACTTAGTGAGTACCTCTGCAATTTAGTCAGACCCTACTTCAAAATTTAAAAATAGGACTGGAGTATACCTCAAGATGTGAAATTCTCCTGGGTTCCATTCCCAGTACCACAAAAAAATTTTTTTTAAATAAGATACTGCCAGGCATGGTGGTGCACACTTGTAACTCCAGTACTTGGAAGGCTGAGACAGGAGAATCACAGCTCAGTTGTTTAGTGAGGTCGTCTGCAACTTAGTGAGAACCTGTTTCAAAATAAAGACTAAAAAATAGGGCTGGGGGTGTAGCTAAGAGGTATAATGCCCCTGGGTTTCATCCCCAGTACCACAAAAATTAATAATAATAATAATAATAATAATAATAATAATAATAATAATGATATACTAGCTAGGCACAGTGATAAAAGCCTATAATCTCAATATAATTTTAATGCTGGGGAGACTAAAACAGGAGGCTTTCAGGTTAAAGGCCAGCCTCAGCCATTTAGCAAGACCCTTAGCAACTTAGTAAGACCCTGTTTCAAAATTTTAAAAAAAAAATTAAAAGGGCTAGGGGCATAGCTCAGAGGTAGAAGGCCCCTGGGTTTAATCTCCAGTAGCCAGAAGAGGGGAGAGGGAAATCTTATCAAAGAATACTTTCATCAAAAGAAGAAAAAGAAGGAAGAGGAGGAGGAGGAGGAGGATTTCATAAGGACCTAATAACCAAAACCTCAGTGAACACCCACAAGGGTACAAGTAGCTCTGTATGTTATAACAGAGCTTCAAGACAGACCTCATTTCCATTCACTCTGGAGTATAAAGCAGGAAGGAGAATCTCATGTTCGAGGCCAGCCTGAGCAATTTAAGGAGACCCTGTCTCAAATTCTAAAAGAAAACAGGAGGACTAGGAATATAGTTCAGTGGTAAATGACTTGCTGGCATGTTCAAGACTCTGTGTTCAATCCCCAGCACTGAAAAAAAAAAAGAAAAAGAAAAAGGTTACAACAGGAAAAGTGTACATTCTTTGAAGCACCCAGAGTTTCCCAGCTTTTAGAAAATAAAGACCTTGCTCTACTGCAGCAGTCTCCAAGATGGCTGAGGTGCAGCTGATCCTGTTTGCTTAAGACAGAGCCATGCAGAAGCCTTACCCCACTCCTGAAGTCAGAGGCAGGAGGCCTCGACCTCCACACATGGTCCACACTCCACTGATGCCCATGAGTCCTTTCCCACTGATTCACCAGGACGCCTGGAGTCACCGTGAAAGTGATCATCCAAGCCAGGGATGCGGGGCATCTATTGTTTTGTGTAACACAGTTTTTTAAGTAGGAAAAAGACATGAAGCCCAAATAGTCTGAACAACGAAACAAAATGCTCTCACTTGTCAGAAAATGTGCAAATCAATGCACGTCGTGAAGTGCCCTGTAGATGCAGGCAGTGATAACACCAACGCCAGTGAGAAACTCCTCCTTGTCGCTAGGCCAGGCTTCTTCTGCCGTCATCTAAGAAATCGTCTGAAAAATAACTACTTAAATAAAGTTTCCAACACTTGCAAGAAGATGTTAAAGAAACGTGAGATGTGTTCTAAGTGGAAATTGTTGTGTTCTACTCCATCAAAAGGGTAGAGTCCTACCAGAAACAATATTAAAAGAGTAAGGGTAGCTTAGAAAAAATATTTGCAACACATATAATAGACAAGGCTTGACTATCCATATGAGATAGAATTTACAGATCAATTAAAAATTATTTGCCATGTGTGGTGGCACACACTTGTAATCCAGTACTTGTGAAGCTGAGACAGGAGGATCACAGGTTCACAGCCAGCCTCAACTACTTAGTGAGGCCCTCTGCAACTCAGTGAGAATTTGTTTCAAAAGAATGAATAAAAAATGGGGCTGGGGGCTTAGCTTAGAGGTAGAATGCTCCTAGGTTCAATCTCCAGTACTGCAAAAATAAAAAGGAAAAAAATATTTTAAAATGATACAGAGCTCAATATAAAAAAAAATAGGGAATGAATGTGGACAGAAGAGTCACAGAAAAGTACAGGTGACTGACAAGCATATGAAAATTTTTAATCTCACTCCTAACTAGAGAAATGCAAAACAAAGCAATGAAATACCATTCCCTGCCTATTGTGTTTGCAAAAAAAATTAAGACTGATAATATCCAGGCTTGCAAATAAAGTGGAGAAATGGGCGCTCTCACACATTTGATAGGAGTGTGAATTGGAACGGTTTTGGAGGACAATTTGGCAATGTCTATCAAACTTAAAATGCAATTCCATTTTAGGAGTCTGTGCTGCAGATATATTCGCACATGCCTGCAGAGACGGTGCTACGGGTATTCACTATGGTCTTGTTTGTAATTGCCAACACACAGGAAACAAGGTGAATACCCATTAGTAAAGATTGGATTAAAAACTTTCTGTTAAGTGCAGAAAAAGAATAACAAACAAACATTAAAAACAACGAAGCAGATATGTATATGCTAGTGTGGAAGTCTCTGAAATATAAAATTAAATATAGACTATGTTCCCTCTAAACCAAGAAGAATAATATTTCTATACCCCCCTTTTTGTATACCTTGCACAATACCGGGAATTTAATAGATGCCCAATAGATATCTATTGGAAGTATAAATGACTTGTAAATATTTACAGGAAGAATGAATTACTGATTTAAAAATGAATGATGAGTCAATATGTATGGAAATACATGAACAATTTTTTGAAACAATGCATAAGCTCACCTCAGTTCAATGGGAAGAATCTCTTTTTATTGAATTGTATTGAATTGAAAGTATTGAATACTTTCTTAGAGATTATTTTAAATTTTACAAGTGCTCACACTATTTTCACAAGAGAAATGGAAAAATTAACATGGGAGGCTGACACAGGAGGATCACAGGCTCAAGGCCAGCCTGGGAAACTTAGCAAGACCCTGCTTCAAAATAAAAAATGAAAAGTGCAGGGGTTTTATCTTGGAGATAGAACACCCCTATGTTCTGTTCCCAGTAGTGAAAACAAAACAAGAAAAAGGGAAAAAGTAAAAATCCACCTTTTTTTTAAAAGACATTAATATCTTAAGCAATATTGAAATATGAAAAAACACAATATTGACCGCATATATAACAGAATTAACTACATAAAACATAAAGAATTCTTATCAATCAATAAGATAGGGATAAATACCTAGAAGGAAAAAAACATATCCAAATGATACGTGGCACATGCTGATAATTGTCTCACCGATGTGTTTGTTACCCACAAGAAAAAATATAAATGATCAAAAAGAGTATGAGATGAAATTTGACTTCATATAACTAAGAAAATACAAATTAAAACAAAATGAAATTAGGGTTTTGTTTATAACATGAGCCAAAAAGAAGGAAAAGGTGTCTATTATCCATAGAATATCCATAGTCTATTATCCAAGGACACAGAGAAAGGCATGCTTGAAGTTGACATGGACAATATTTTGACAGTAATTTGACAATATCTATTGAATTGTAACATACAGAGGGCCAGGGTGCGCTTCAGTGGACTAGTGTTACCTGTTGTGTGTGAGGCCCTGGGTTTGGTCCCCAGCACCACATACACACATAAAACCTACTATCTTTCACCTAGGGATTCCATTTCTAAGAATTTGTCCCACAGAAACCTTTACAGGATGACTCAAAGATGTGTATACACAGAGGTTCACTACAGCCTTGCTCAGTAGCAGCAATCGGGAAGCAATTTTTTTTTCCGCACTGTGGATTGAACCCAGCAGCATTTTACCTCTGAGTCACACCCTCCCAACCCATTTTATTTTTTTTTTATCGTGTGTGTGTGTGTGTGTGTGTGTGTGTGTGTGTGTGGTGCTGGGGATGGAATCCAGGGGCTTTCTACCTCCAGGCTACACTCCCAGATCATATTTTTTTTTTTTTTTTTTGCAGGGCCGGGGGTGGAACCCAGGAGTATTTGACCTCCGAGCTACACCCCCTGCCCTATTTTTTATTCTTTATTTTGAAACCAGGTCTCACTGAGTTGCAGAGGGCCTCAGTAAGTAGCTGAGGCTGTCCACGACCACGATCCTCCAGGTCTCAGCCTCCTGAATGCTGGGATTACAAGTGTGTGCCACCATGCCCAGCTCTATTTTATATTTTTATTTGGAAACAGGATCTCACTAAGTTGCAGAGAGCCTCACTAAGTAGCTGAGGCTGGCTTCAAACCTGTGCTATTCTCCTGTCTCAGCCTCCCAAATACTGGGATTACAAGTGTGTGCCACCACATCCAGCTTTATTTTTTATCTTGAAACAGGGTTCCATTAAATTGCTGAGGCTGGCCTTGAACCTGCAATCTTCCAGTCTCAGCCTCCCAAGTACTGGATTCACAGGCGTATACCACCATGCCAGGCCAGGAAGCAGCTATATTTGGCCATGAACGAGAGTAGGAGTGAAAACCTCTGCCCTGGTGGAGATGCGATCCCAAGGGGCTGAGGAGTTGGGCAATGAGCAAGTAAATAAGTGAGCAAGGTAAGTTCTGATAATGTACGTACCTTAAGGGAAATAAAACTAGGGATCAAATCAGGTGCTGGGGATGAAGGGAGGAGCAGAGTGGGAGTCTGTTTTACCAGGAGCCATGAAGGGAGGCCTCCAGGGGGATGACACTGACCAGAAGGAACCAACCCAGCAAGGTCCCCAGACAAGATAGGAAGGAAGGAAAGGGAAAATAAAGTCCATCTTTCTACAAATGGATAGCCAGTTCTCCCAGCATCATTTGTTGAAAAGGCTGTCTTTTCTCCAGCATATGAGTTTAGCCCCCTTGTCAAAGATTAATTGACTATCAGTGTGTGAGTTTGTTTCTGTATCTTCTATTCTGATCCACTGGTCTGTATGCCTGTTACTGTGCCAATACCATGCTGTTTTTACTACTATTGCTCTATAGTATAATTTGAAGTCCAGGATTGTGATGCCTCCTGCCTGGTTCTTGTTGCCGAGAATTGCTTTGCCTATTCTGGGTCTTTTCTTTCTCCATATAAAGTTCATGGTTGATTTTTCTAGGTCTATGAAGAATGTCGTTGGTATTTTAATGGGAATTGCATTGAATCTATAGATCACTTTTGGCAGAATGGCCATTTTGATGATATTTATTCTGCCTATCCATGAGCAAGGGAGATCTTTCCATCTTCCAAGGTCTTCAATTTTTTTCTTTGATGTTTTATAGTTTTCTTTGTAGAGGTCTTTTACATCTTGGGTTAGGTTTATTCCTAGGTATTTTATCGGTTTTGAGGTTATAGTGAATTAAATTGTTTTCTTTGTTTCTTTCATTGTGGATTCATTGTTGGCGTAAAGAAAAGCAACTGATTTCTTTAGGTTGATTTTGTATCCTGCGACTTTGCTGAATTGGTTGATCAGCTCCAGAAGTCTGTTCATTGAGTCCTTTGGGTCTTCCATAAGATAAATAAGGATAAATAAAGATAATAAAGGATCATGTCATCTGCAAATAAAGATGGTTTTAATTCATCTCTTTCTATTTGAATTCCTTTTATTTGCTTCTCTTGTCTTATTGTTGTGGTAACAGTCTCAAGGACTATATTGAAAAAGAGTGGTGATAGTGAGCATCCTTGTCTTGTTCCCAATTTTAGAGGAAATTCTTACAGTTTTTCTCCATTCAATATGATGTTGGCTTTGGGTTTATTGAATATTGCCTTAATGATGTTGAAATATGTTCCTTCTATTCCAATTTTCTGCAGTGTTTTTAATATAAATGCGTGTTGGATTTTGTCGAATGCTTTTTCAGCATCTCTTGATTATGATCATGTGGTTTTTGTTCTCAATTCTATTTATGTGGCAATTAACCATATAATCCAGCTCTACCACTCCTGGGTATTTTTACAAAGGGGTTGAAATCAGAGAACTACAGTAACATATGCATACCTATGTTCATAGCAGCATAATTCATAATAGCCAAAATATGGAACCAAACCAGGTCTCCATCAATAGATGAATGGATTGCAAAATTATGGAAAACACACAATGGGATTCTATTCAGCTATAAAGAACAAAATCATGGCATTCACAAGAAGATCAACAGATTTGGAGAACATTATGTTAAGTGAGATCAGCCAAGCACAGAAAGAAAAGGGACATATGTTTTCTCTAATATGTCCAAACTAGGGAACATTGGGGATACCAGAGGAACTCCAGATAATGGAGGGAAAATCTCAACAAAGCTAGAATGGGAGGACAGGAGAGGAAGAAGGCTGAGGTTGATTAACGGAGGAGCTACATCCAAATACCTGTAACAGTATAAATATAGCATGGTTAACCTGGACACTCATTGTTGGGAGGGGGGATGGGAAATGGGGGGTGGGAGGGAGAGGGCACCAAAGTACCGTCTAAATGTATACCATTTTCAATATGTTCCACTTATAAATAAAAGTAAAAAAATAAAATAAAATACCTGGAGCAACTTAGTGAGACCTTTTTAAAATAAAAAAGAAAATATCAAAAGAAAAGAAAGTCCAGGGTGGACCAAGGACAATGAATAAGAGGAGAAAAAACAAGATGGGACTGGAGAGGAAGGCAAGGGCCCCAATTCTTTGGGCTTTAAATTTATTTAATTTTTGTGTGTGTGGGTGGGTGGGGGGGGTTGCTGGGGACTGAACCCAGGGGCATTCTACCTCTGAGCTACACCCCCAGCCTGATTTTTTATTCTTTGTTTTTGAAACAGGGTCTCACTAAGTTGCAGAGGGCCTCACTAAGTAGTTGAGGCTGGCTGCAGATCCTCCTGTTTCAGCTTCCCAAGTACTGGGATTACAAGCGTGCATCACCACACCCGGCTAGGCTTTGAATTTTAAACTTTGATTAATGTTTTTGTTGTTGTTATTTGGTACTAGGAAATGAACCCAAGGGTGCTGCTCTACCTCCTAACTACATCCCCAGCCCTATTTTATTTTATTTTGAAACAGGGTCTCGCTAAGCTGCTGAGGCTGGCCTCGAACCTGCAAATCCTTCTGTCTCATCCTTCCAGAGGTATATGCCACCAAGCCCAGCTTAATGAAAAGTTTGGGTTTTGTTCTTGAAGGTAACAAGAAGTGACTGGGATGCTAAGCAGGGGGGGACCTAACCAGGTTCTCCCCATTTGAAAGATTAGTCTGGCTGCTGGATGTAGAAAATAACAGTAGAAAGAGGAAGGACCTTGTAAAAGTCCTGGCAAGACATGCCGACGGTTTAGACCAGGGACGTGGCAGACAGCACAGTGCTGGGAGGTAGAGCCTGTCAGACTTGCCAGGGGTTGGACGTGGGGTCCGGCCACAAAGAAGGAACCAAGGATAACTCCAGCCTTGGAGCCTGGGCCATTTAATAAGAGGAGAAAGTCTGCGAGAGGAAGGGGTTTAGTGGGCAGAGTCCAGAGTTCCATTTTGGACTTGTTAAGCTTGAATGTCCTACGAGACAAGCAACTAAAGTCAATAATTATGATATATGTTTGGAAGTACACAAAGAAATCTCTGGGAGGCCTCCTACCTACTACCAGGGGATTCCCTCCAGGAAGTGGAATCGGGAGTCGGGGAGGGGAAAGGAGCTGCTTGCACATCTTGCCTCATATACATTAATAAGGATTGAAATTTTTACAATGAATATGTATTGCTTTTGAAATTTAAATAAATGAATATAAATAAAAGAAGACTGGGTGATTTTCATATTTTTTTCTCAGAGCCTTTTCTTCAAACAAAACCTTATCCAGAGCACTCTTCCCACCAAGACAGTCCAGCCTCAACTGAGTGTCGCCTGCTCAGAGCCCTCCCTGGCCACCTAAGCGGCTCCACCTCTTTCTCCCCCAAGTCAGTCTGTCCCGTTCCCTGTTGTATTGTGTTCCTGTCCATTAGTCTCCAAAGTTAACTCATCCATTTACCTGTTTCCTCGCCTTCCTACTAGAATATAACCACCCAGAGAGCAGAGAGCAGCGTTCTCCCAATAGTGACAGAATTTAGAATCGTGGATTGCAAACAGTAGGCACCCAATAAATACTGTGTTCCTCTCACTTAGCACCCAAAGTTAACTTACCCATTTACCCGTTTACTCAGTTTCCTTCTAGAATTTAACCACCCAGAGAGCAGTTCTCCAAACTGCTAAAATTTAGAACCATGAATTGCAAACAGTAGGCACTCAATACATGCACTCTCAATTGAAAATGAACTCCAATTTTTCCTCGAGATAAAAAGCTGAGCTGCTTCAATGGAATAGAGACCAGGTCCTCAGCCTCCCTCGAAGCCTCTCTCCACTCCCCTGCCGCCCCCACAGGCTGCCCTGTGGTCCATCCAGGGCCCCTTCCACAGAATTGCCAGATGCCTCAGGTTTTTCCAGGTCACACAGTCTAGCAGCACCTGAGGCCCCACCTAGAAGTCGCTTATCCCTCAGGCTCCCTCCAGCCATCCCGAGCTGGTCTGGTTTGAAAACTTGGATGGCAGATCCATGCATCCTTTTCTTTTTCTTTCTTTTTTTCTTTCTTTCTTTCCTTTTTTTTTTTTTTTTTTTTTTGTGGTACTGGGGTTTAAGCCCAGAGCCATTCTACCTCTGAGCTACTCCCCCAGCCCTATTTTATTTTATTTTAAAACAAGATCTCACTAGGTTGATGAGTCTCACTACTTCCGAGGCTATCCTCAAACCTGCGATTCTCCTGTCTCAGCCTCCCAAGTACTGGGATAACAGGCGTGCGTCCAGCTCACCTACCCCCTTCCACCTCTCCAAATGCCCTTACCCAGGCACCCTCCTCCCAGGCATTGCACACAGTGCCCATACCCCTCCACCACTCTTGCCCATGAGGCCACCACCTAGCAGCCACCCTGGTTCAGGCCTGTGACAGGCACCAGACACCCAAAGGCAAGCCAGCCAAGCACGGCTGCTCACGGTGGGGTGAAAGCCGGGCAATAAGCAGCCCCAGCAGACCACACTAAAGGAGCTCTCGGGCGATCCTCCTGGCACATGCTCACTCCAGCTGTGTCCTTGGTTTTCTTCTCAAGCCTTCCTGACTGTCTTGAGGCCACACAATCACCATTATATGAAGGCTGGCCATCTCTGTGCACCTGGTTCTGTCTTCATGAGATATGGATGCCCTCCTTCCAAGAAAGGAAAGCACCCTCCGGCTGCCTCACTTGGTGTCAGTGCCCCTCCAAAAGCTTAGCAGGCAGCCCTGGGCACGTCCCTTTTTCCTTTTTGTGGCCCATACAGAGCCTCCCGCATCTTCAGACAATACTCCTCAGCCAGCAGGCATCTGTCCCCAAAGGTTTGGCACAGAGCCAGGAGCACCAACGGGTCCTTAGCCCCACACAAAGGCAAGCCTCGTCACTCTCTCACTCTCGGGACCTTTCCACCAGTCAGATTGTCTTCCTCAGGCCAGAAACCCCCCTGGCTACTGGATTTGCCTCTGTGTGGGCTGAAAGCGAAGCCAGGGCAGGCAGAGCCTGGGGCACAAAGCCCCCAGAGGCCAAAGCAGTGGAGAGGGCTCTGGCAGTCTTAGCATGGTGAGCTCTGCAAGGAGAGGGTTGGAGGAGCGCAGCTGACCCCTTCCCCAGAGCCCCATGCATGGTGTTCAGGGGCCACCTGCTGGCAGTCAGGGGCATGTATGGTGCTGGGGGGCGGCGCTGCTTAGGCCTGCAGGGACACATACACAGGGGAACCTGGGTATGCGATGTGTGCGCACACACACACATACATACAGAACACCCAAGTGTGTACATGCATACTCAGAACCAAGCATACACATGCAGACTTGAAACCAACCCCACAAGCACATATTCATATTACATGTGTACTCAGAAGTACACACCCGCACGCACCCATGGGCACGCACGCACCCACAGGTGCACACGCACAAGTGCCTACAGGCGCAAGCATGGCCCCTGATTGAGCCCCTCATCTAGCATAGCCTCTTTTGCAACTGCCTCCCCAATATCGCCTAGAAGAAGACAGAAGCCTTTGGCTTCACTCCATGGCTCAGTACCACAAGGCCCCTCACAGAATCGCAGCGCCACATCAGCCATCGATTAAGCTGCCTGCACACAGCTCCTCCCCTCCCTGTTTTCAGACAAGTGCATGGTGGCTGAGGTGTACCTCGGCAGACTCAGGATCAAGACTGGAGAGCCTTGGTTGACAGTAACGTCAACAGAAAGAAGGACAGGCTACTAGATGCCACAAGAAAATCACCATCAGCAAAGGCATGGACTCTAGACAGGCAGGAGGTAATGCTTCTGAACTCTCTGGGCTGGCATTGCCAGAAGCTAAACAAGGGCTCATGGCACCCCAGAAACCCAGGTTCAAGTACAAAGAAGAAAGCCAGAATTACCAAGTGGCTGCTATGCACGGGCATGGTCTAATTCCATCATTACTTTACAACCTCAGAAAAATCCATCATTCCCATCCTTCTTTTTAATGGCCCTCGGGTTTTTCTACTGATGTGCTATCAAGTCCCAACTCCCGTGAGCTCTTGCTGGGCCACCAGCATAGCCTTCAGACTGGACCCCTGTCCACTTCTCTTCCCAATAGACACCCTCCATAATTCAGACAGACCAGCTTGAACAACACAAAGCTTCATCTTTTAATGGCTGCAAAGAGTTCTTATTCTAAGGACTGAGACCAAAACCCTAGTCTCTGATGGCACTCTCATCTCCCCCTCCACGACCACTGAACACCTCTTGCACCTCAAAGTCTAACACACAGCAGTGCGTGTCGTTACTATTTGTGTCATTAGGCGACCTGGCGCTGCCTGCTCTACCCCTAGCTCCAGGCTCCAAGAGGTCAGAGAGCTTGTTTGTGGCTTGATTATCTTTTGGGGTCAAAGTCCTACAAATTGTGTGTGCAGGAGATGATGATACTCAAACCAGGTCTCGCCACTGCAAACAGCTTCGCCTATTTCAACGAGTCTCTCGGTGTTGTCGAGGGGCAGAGCTGAGGACGGTCTCAGAGGCAAGGGCCAGTCCTTGGCGCTGCCAATCCAGCACATCCTTCAATCAGCACCAGCACTGAGCAAGGAAGACGGTACTTGGTTTCTATCTTCACAGACCTGAACTATTATCTTTTCTTGGGGAAAATAATTACTGTCTTGATTGGCAAAATGCAGCATTTGTCTGGTTGTTGGATAAATGAGAATAAACTGTAACTAAGACCAGCAGATACACACATCATCCCAGGCAGGAGGAGGAAACATTCTGATCGTTAGCTCAAGAGAATGAATAATGAAGAAAAGAATGACTGAATAAAAATACTAAACACCCTCACACCTGCTTGGATGTGCTTCAGCTAAAAGACAAATCAGGCCTTTGGAGGTCCTGGGGCTTTGGGCTGGAAAACTTCAAGACAGTCAAGCCTCCTTCACAGGAGCAGCTACATGATTTGCAGAGCCTCTTATTCAAAAATTATTATGAATTTCAAGACAGCAGCAGCAGAGCATTTAGCCAAGCTCAGGCTTTTCTTAGTATGGGGCCCTGTGCATCTACACAAGCCATGGTTGCATGAGCCTCCATGGAAAACTAGATGGTCCAGAACTGGAGAGAACCCTCAGCACAGTGCAGCTCAGGAAACATTCATATACCACGCGCCTCGCTGCTCAGGCTTAAACTCAGAAAGCTCAGAACCTTGCAGCGGAAGAGCAATCAATGGGTGGCTGTCGCTTTGCTCCCCTGGAGACCAGCTGGGAGGGCGGCATTTCAGAAGCACATCCCAGAGGCCAGCAAGGAGACACTGAATTGCAAGCAACTCCGGGAGGAGAGCATTTTGTGCACAGTGCCCATGACTTACTTAACTCATGCTCTGCAGAACCCTGGCCGCAACATTCACTTAGCACTTGTGGGGAGGAGGGGCAGTAATCTCGCTGGAGACAACTGGCCCAGGTGCTTAAGGAGGTGAGGATGTTTGGAGAGCCAGCAATACCCTTGTGGTTGTCTGCTGAGGTACTGTCCAGAAACTGGACTCTGAAGATCTGAGCTGTGGTCCTGAGTCTGCAGCTCCCTAGCCTGTGAATTAACTTTCCTGGACCTCAGTTTTCTCATCTGTAAAAATGAGAATAATGGCAAGTGTTTATGAGGATTAATTGACATTATTTAGGTTGGAAAAATAGACCTATCCAAATGCCAGGTGCTATCATTTCTATTTATGGTGTTTGCCTGAGACCTAGAGGCAGCTGGTTGGTGATTCAGGTAAAGATCTAGAAAAGGAGAGTAAAGGATAAAAGGGGGGGGTACAGTAAAACATTCACCCATCCCAGCCTCAAATTCAGTGTTATTTCTTTGGGAAATAATACAAATAACCTTTGAAAAGTCACTTTTTTTCTGGAAGATTCCTCTCCAAGAGGCCTGGACAACTGTCACTGAACTCTACTCTTTGCTTCTCTGTGTGACCAGGAAATCTGTCCATTGGTCACAAGTGTCTAGCCTAATGTCCTAGGAAGACTGGAGGTGAGGCACTTATTCACACCTTGTTCCTAAGGGTGTAGGCAGTAGCTCTATGCCAGTAAACTACCCTGCTATAACAAGGATTTTGATAAATGCAAAGTTACCCCCCTAAAAATCACCCAACACAACTCTGTCTCTCTGTGTCCACTGGATGGGAAGTGTGTGGACCTCCACCCTGGACTCCTGTGCTGCAATTGTCTTGCCAGAAAAGAGCCAGGGAACAAGTCAAAGGCACCTTTGACTCCCCACCTACATCAATAATAAGAGCCATCTTTTTTTTTTCTTTTTGTCTACTACGCTGAACCAGGCACTGTGTTGATAACTTTACATTGAACCTGTACGTGAGTTCCCTACATATGTCTCACCCCCGTCTTGAGATTCTAGGAAGATTATTTTTTTTCTTTATTTCCCAAATTAAACATATGTAGTAATTACTACATGCCAAGCACTGTTATAAAATATTATCTCATTTAATCCACATAACCACCCTATGAAAAAGTACTATGAATCTCATTCTGATTCTACTAGGGCCAGGGGGTAAAAATCACTTGTACAGTGTCACATGGACAATAATTGGTAGAATGAGGGTTCAAACCCACACAGGCTGGCTCCAGAATCTGTGTTCCTAGGGTTATGTTGTAACACCTCCCATCACTCAGAGTAAACTTACCTACAGGGTCTGGCCTGTTACTGTGTATGCTATTTCAATTTTAACTCCACAGGTATTTGCTAATATTGAACAAAGTACTACATCATTCCTTCAAGAAAAGAGCCAACATGTATTATAACTTTGGGTTTTGGATTGAGGCAGAGGTGGGTTCCAGTCCTAACTGCAGTTTGCCAAGCCGGGGACCTAGACCACTAATTTCAATTATCTGTGCCTCAGTGTCTTCTACTGAAAATCGACCTTATAATACCACCTACCACTGAGAGTTGTGGTGAGAATTAAATGAGTTAAAATAAATAAAACTGTTGGCACAGGGCCAGGCTCAGAGTAAGCATTCAGTAGAGGTTTACAGTTACACTTTTCAACACTATCGTCTTCGTTTCAACTGTGCAGATTGAGCACCAGTGAGGCATAATGGGAAGACCGTGAAATTTGGAAACAGGAGATCAAAAGCCCAGATTAAAATGTAGCTACATAACTCTTTCACTATGTGGCCGAGAGCATGTCATAACTTCCTTTCTTCCCCTATAGGATGAAGAGGATAATAGCAGTCACCTCTCCCAGCATTTGTCAGGATCACATGAGCTCACTGTACTGAAAGGACAAAATCATTGTTATCTTTTATATCTGGAGTGTCCCCCAAAAGCTCATGAGTTAAAGTTCATGAGTTAAGGTCTCCAGTACACCAAGGTTCAGAGGTGGGGCACGGCTGGAGGAAGTAGATCACTGAGGACATGGCCTTGATGATTATCTGTCCAAGGCCTCCCCCCAACACTCTCTCTCTCTTTCTCTCTCTCTCTCTCCCCAACTGCCATGACCTGAGTCTTCTTCCACCACACACACTCAGTTGCTCTGTTATTTCTACCTTGGAGCCTGCTGGCCTTGGACTGAACTTCTGAAACTATGAGCCAAATAAACCTTTATCCTCTAAGTTGTGTTTGTCAGCTAACACAATTATCTATCAAGAAACATGTTTCTTGATATTATGCTACATAAAATAGTGTGTCTCTAGTGGGTTGACGGTTGCCCTCAAAACATACATCCATCTCGTAAGAGAGTGAATGTGGTCTTATTTGGAAAAAAGGTCTTGGAAGATATAATTTCAAATATCAAGATGATATCATCCTGGACTATTTGAGTGGGCTCTAAATCTAATGATGTTTTCTTACAAGTAGTAGGAGATGCTTGCCAAGAGGATGGAGAAAGCCATGTGAAGATGGAGACAGGGATGGGGATGATGTTGCTGAAGAGTACCTGGAACCACCACAAGTAGGAGGAGGTAAGAAAGTGTCTCCTCTAGATCCCCTGGGGGGAAATGTGACCCTGCTGACATCCTGACTTCAGACTTCTGGCCTCTGGTACTGTGAAAGAATAAATGTTTCTTATTATAAACCAGTAAGTTTATGATGACTTGTTAGCCAGCCCTGGGAAACTGATTAATAAACTGTCCCTGGGAAAGGAAAAGAAAACCCATGAAGAGACTGTGTTAGTCTATTTGGGCTGACATAACACAATACCTCAGACTGGTGTACACAACTGCCATTCATTTTCTCATGGTTGTGGAGGCTGGACTTCTGGGGTTGAGATGCCAAGCATATTCAGTTTTTGGTGAGGGCTCACTTCCTGGAGGGGAGTGTTCTGGAGAGAAAGCACTGGATGTTTCTTCCTGTTTTTAAGGACATCAAACCTATGGGATTAGGGCCCACCCTTTTGACCTGTTTGACCTTAATCACCTTCATGAAGACCCTATCTCCAAATACACTGGGGTTGGAGCTTCAACATATGAATTTATGCCAAAGGAATGGGGACACAGAGACCCTGTGAAAAAATGTGTTAAAATCCAAAGCAAATAGTTAGAGCTCCACTTTGTCAAGTGAAGGTCTTCATACACTTCCTGCTGTCTTCCCAAGCTGGCCTCACATTCAGTTTGTGCCTAGCCACCGATATTCACCTGTTTTATTATGAAGGTGGCTGGCTTCCCAGTAGAGAAACAACCACAAAATTTTATTTTTTTAAAGTGAAATTTTAGATTCGAAATACCTCCAAAGAGTCTCTGAATCCCTTCAAACCATATGAGGGGGGTTTCTTATAAATACATATCTGGATAGATTCAGGTTGTGAATAGCAAAGATGGCTGGAGTCGCTTTATTACAGAATTATTAAAAAGCCATTTGTCCCCAAGCAGATGAGAAGACACATCAAATCCAAATGACAGAAATGCAAACAGGATTTGGGTTGATACATCAAGAGTGTCTGGGGTAACTGTTCAGAAAGTTGAAGAGTTTCCGTGTGTTAAATTAAGTCCTCTGGCACCTTTTAAAACCTAAGAAAATCAGTGGCATGTTTCTCTAACAGGTTAGGTTTGGGTGAAAATAAGCAATGAAAACTTTTTAAATTATCCTGGTTTTGAAAACAAATAACTGATCACCATTTGTTCCTGCAATACTCATGCCCTTGAATAGTTACAGTTTATTTGTTCAATGAATATTTATTAAGTGTCTACTGTGTGCCAGGCATAACACTAGATCCTGGAGAATGTCATCATAAATAATAACAGATAATGCCAAGCCAGAAGGTGGATCAATTCTTGGCATTTGGTTTCTGACCAAGGGTTCTGGAGCTGGGGAACAGGAAAGCCAGCCTTACACACTGGAGGAACCAGAGTCAGAAAGTAGGAGGAGAAAACAGACATGCAGATATGGGCCAGCTATATGAACTAAGATCTGTTGAGCTTTGCCAAGATTCTGAAAGAATAAAACCTTGTCCAAGCTGGGTGTGGTGGTACACACTTATGATTCCATTACTTGAGAAACTGAGACAGGAGGATCACAGATTCAAGGTCAGACTGAGCAAGTAGTGAGATTTTCATCAACCTAGGAAGATCTTGTCTCAAAATCAAAATAAAAAATAGGGCTCGGAGTATAGCTTGGAGGTAGAATGCCTGAGTTCAATCTCTAGTACCACACACACAAAAAAAGAAGAAACTTTGCCACAGCCAGACATGGTGGTATACACCCATAATTCCAATACTTGGGAGGCTGAGATAGGAGCATCAGCAGGTTCACGGCCAGCTTCAGCAACCTCATGCAACTTAGTGAGACCCTGTTTTGAAATTTAAAAAAATAAATAAAATAGGGCTTGGGGTATGGCTTGGAGGTAGAATGTCCCTGGATTCAATCACACACCACCAAAAAAATAAAAAAAAAAATACTGTCTGAAGTGAAGTATCTGATACAGTGATGGGCAGATGGGCAGGCAGTAGCTGGGGCACCATAGGGGGCCCCTCCAGCCCATGCTGTGGGTTACCCTCCCATCTTTGACTGACAAGGAGCTGATGCACCCTGAACCCACCACCTGGGAAGAGGAGGGATACCTGTGGCAGGTACCACTCCCTGCCTATGACAGGACAGACATGTGACAGGGATGAGGGAACACCTGGAGAGGGACATCAGTGCATCCAGCTCTAAACTGACAGAGGAAAATAGCCCAAAAAGTAAGAGCAAGACTGACTCAGACCCACTGTGTGGGCAGAAGCTCCCTCACCACCTGGGAAAAGCCCCAAACCCAAATGTACACACAGGGCCCATGCACACAGTAGGTTCAAAATGTCCCCTTCCCACTTTCCCATATCCATTATCCTCCCATGAAAGAGATCCCTCTGGCATGTGCCTGCTCTCTAGAATGCAGGAGAAACTCAAAGAAGAAGGTGAGAAAGCAGAAACTGCCTAGAGAGGGGATTTGGCTGGTCACTGTTGAGCAGATGCCTTTAAAGTTAATTCCCATCCCTACTGGAATTTTTCCACTGGGGTGTCATCCTTTCTGGAAGTTTGCAACTTAAATAATATTTTTTAAAGTATGGGTCAAATAGACATATTTATTTGTCCTATTCTTGTGATTTGAGTCTGGAATACCCTCCCCCAAAACCATGTCCCAGTATCCAGAGATGAAATAATTGAATGGGACCATAATGTCATCAATAGCTAAAGCCATTGAAAGATTCATAATTTGGCCGGGCGTGGTGGCGCACGCTTGTAATCCCCGCGCTTGGGAGGCAGAGACAGGAGGATCGCGCAGGTTCGACGCCAGCCATGCGCGCTGGCTTAGGAGACCCTGTTTCCAAATAAAAAATGTAAAAATAGGTCTGGGAGTGTAGCCTGGAGGTAGAAGGGCTTCCAGGAACCCCAGTACCACCAAAAAAGAAAAAGAAAGAAGGAAAGATTCATAATTTGAATGGATTCACCAGGTGGTAATTTAGGCAGGTGGCATGAAGCTGGAGGAAGTAGGTTGTTGAAGGTGTGGCCTTGAGGACTATGTCTGTTCACCTCTCTCTCTCTCTCTCTCTCTCTCTCTCTCTCTCTCTCTCTCTCTCTCTGCTTCCAGCTGCCTCTGAGGTGAGCTCAGCTTTCCTTCACCTCACTGTGCTGCCATGATGTCTGCCTTAGGGTCAGCCAACTATGGACTGTACCTCAGAAACCATGAGCCAAATAAACTTCTTCTCCTCTCTGGTGTTCATGTCAGATATTTTGGTCACAATGACAGAAAAGTGGACTAAAACATCTATATATAAAGAGATTGTGGAACCTATAAAAACCATGGACTCTGGAAGTCTCAGATCTCTCCTTCAAAAAAATGAGGATAAATGATATAAAAGTTGAGTTTACAGAGCCAATGTGAGGATTAAAGAATTCTACATGATTTGCACACATATGTACACCAACATTCATTGTTACAGACAGGCCAATTCACAAGGCAGAAGAGACCTGGAAGCTCCCTCCTCCACTGCTGGCTGCCTGAGTATCCCTTACTCAGCCTATATTCCTATAGCCCCATGACATTGTCACCTTCAGCATCCCCCAAATCCCAGTACAAATAAGGAATCCATCAAGAACATACCTGGCCTTCACTGAGCATGCTCTAGGTATCTGGCACTCTGCTAAGTGCTCCCCTTGCACAGCCTTGGTCTCATCTTACCTTCAAAATGAATCAGTGGTATAACAATGGTGATACAATTCTTTGAACATACCAGAAGTCATTTGTTTGGTAACCTTTTTGTCTCTGTGACCAAAATACCTGACAAGAAAAACTCAGAAGTTTATTTTGAAGTTTATTTTAGCTCATGGCTTCAGAAGTTTATTTGATTTCATGGTTTCAGAGTTGCAGTCCATAGTTGGCCAGCTCCAAGGCAGAAAACATCATGGTGGTAGGACAGCAGGGAGTGGGAGAGAAAAACTGCTCAACTTATGGTGGAGACAGAGAGAGAGAGAGAGAGAGAGAGAGAGAGAGAGAGAGAGAGAGAGAAGGGAAGAGAAGAGAAGAGAAGAGAAGAGAAGAGAAGGGGGAGGGGAGGGGAGGGGAGGAGAGGAGAGGGGAAGGGAAGGGAAGGGAAGGGAAGGGAAGAGAAGAGAAAGAGAAGGGAAGAGAAGGGAAGAGAAAGTCTACACCAGAGACCAGGTTTCCAGCATCTGAGCAACTGGGGGGACAGTCCATATACCAAACAATAACACCATTGATCTATGCTCTTTAAATAGAATAAATTTTATGATATGTGAGTTATATCTCAATAAAGCAATTATTTAAAAAACAATTCAGCAGACGGGAACTGCTCTATTCCCACTTTATAGATGAAGTGACTGGTTGGAGAGATACAGCCATGGGCTCAAAGTTACTCCAAGAAGCAGAGCCGACATCTGTCTCTCTCCCAGGCTCCAGTATGAGCACCGCTGGCTGCCACTGCGCAGGCAGCTTCCACTTACAGATGGAGGGCAGGCTCTGTGGGAACCCGGGCTGAGCCCTTTCAGTGTCTAGCTGACTGATCCTCACCACAGCCCGCCAGGCAGCTGCTCCTGTGCTGGTGAATGTGAGTCTTTAGCGAGTTTCCACATCTGCTGAGCCCAAAGCTGCCTCTGTGGAGTTTCTACCCATGCATGCTGCTTCTCCCTCTGGAGCCACGTGGAAAAAGCATGCTCTTTGCTCTATAAAGTGCCTCGGGCGTCAGAACACAGTAACAGATTCCCCTTTTTTCTTTTCTCCAGGTCCCTGGTATCTGGGCCCCACAGAAGCACATAAATCATGGAGCTGGGAGGCCAGTGATTCCCAGGTCGGTCTGTGGACTTGACTAAACTGGCTGCACCGCATCACCTGGGGTTTGAGGAAATCCCAGTCTCCTTGTGAGAACACAAATGAGTAGATTTAAGCCCAGGAATTTATGTTTTTCATAGGTTACCAAGTGATTCCAGTTTGAAACAAAGTAAAGAAACCTATCGTTTTAAAGAAAGAAAGCCCAAGCTCACAGAGGAACATAGCAGTTTCAACACAGCACCGCTGTATTCCAGCCAGCTCCCATTTGGAAACACCCACTCCAGTTGCCAACTCAGAAAAACCGACATGAGACTCTAGGTTATTCTATGAAGGTAAGGACAGGAATATATAATCCACACAAGAAGAGGTGCTATTAATCAGCAATACACATGGGAAAATGTTAAATCGCAGTATCTATAAAAATGCAATCAAAAACAATGCACAGCATTTTATAGCCATCAAATTTAAGATGAACAATACCCAACTTTGGTGAGGTTATAATGAAATTGGTTCATTTTCACATTACTTGTAACAATTTAAATTGATAAACCAATGTCCCACAATAAATCAAGCGGCTTAGGCTGGGTCCTGTGAAGGGACCTCCTCAGGCTTAGGCACTGTGTCGGGCCTTCACTGGACTTAGTATACATGGAAAAGAATAAATTTTTCCATGCTAAAGGTTAGTGGGGGCTCACAGATTATCTACGGAGGTCTCCTTAACCCTACCTGGTTAAGAAGTGATGGCTGGAAGGATGATCAAAAGTTCACCAGGTGAAGAAAGTTGGTAACAGCATTTCAGGCAGAGAGAACGGCCTGAGCAAAAGCTTGGAAGCTTGCAAGAATCTGCAGCTATGCAGGAACCAGAGGAAAGTTCCTGCAGAGGGAGTGGGTCAGGAACCATTTTTGCCAAGTGTCAGCTTTGTCCTATAACATGTTGGGCCAGGGAACCACATGGGCAAACGCAAGCTTTACAAAGGACCCTCTGGCTGCAGGGAGGAGGAGGAGGACAGCATAGGACAAAAGCCAACAGGTTGGCCAGTTAGGGCAATGTGGCTCCAGTGAGGCAGGGGACAGACAACAGAGGCCCCATCAAGTAGTGACAGTGGAGAGGACAGGAAGAACAGGATGGAGCGAAGGAAGGAATGTGCTTACACCTGTTCTACCACCCAGTCACCAGCACTTGGGAATTCTTTGCCTATGGAGTTAGAAGGAGAAAGATGAGTTAAAAACAATCTCAGGAGCCGGGCATGGTGGCGCACGCTTGTAATCCCCGCGCTTGTGAGGCAGAGACAGGAGGATCGCGCAGGTTCAACGCCAGCCGCGCGCGCTGGCTTAGGAGACCCTGTTTCCAAATAAAAACGTAAAAATAGGTCTGGGAGTGTAGCCCGGAGGTAGAAGGCCTTTCAGGAACCCCAGTACCACCAAATAAATAAATAAATAAATAAATAAATAAATAAATAAATAAATAAATATAAAAATAAAAACAATCTCAGGGGAAAAGCTGGAAACTAGTCTAGCCTGGTCAGTGGCCCTAACTATAGCTGAGGACGGCTCATCAGCCTCCCAGTGGCCCAGGGGTAGAGAGAGATGTTCACCTGCATCAGCATCCCAGGGGAGAGGAGGACATCCCACCCATACCCACCTCCCAGTCACCAGCCAAGGGAGGAGGATATCCCACCTTAATCAGCCTCCAAGGCAGTGGCTAGCTGCCCCAAGAGAGAATTGAGGCCAGGAAGTAGGGACAAGGAAGACCTTATAGATTGTATTTCTCAAGAAGCAGAATCCGCCGGGCGTGGTGGCGCACACTTGTAATCCCCGCGCTTGGGAGGCGGAGACAGGAGGATCGCGCAGGTTCGAAGCCAGCCGCGCTGGCGTAAGAGACCCTGTTTCAAAAATATAAAATAGGTCTGGGAGTGTAGCCCGGAGGTAGAAGGGCTTCCAGGAACCCCAGTACCACCAAAAAAAAAAAAAGAAGAAGAAGCAGAATCTGAGACAGAGATTAGAGTGTAGAAATTCCATAAATCCCCCAATGCCTATGTAAAGGAGAAGGAAAGGATGCAGGATTGAGTAAAGGGAGGGCAGCAGCCCAGCCTTGATGGAGGCCTTAGCCAACCTTACAATGAGTGCTGAGGCCGGGAGGCCCTTCTGAGTGGTCCCCTGTTGAAGAGAGAGGTCTTACCTTTACATGGCCACATCCATCGTGGACATAGTTCAGAGGAGAGGATGAGGCCTTGATAAGGTGGCTGTCTTTAGTAGAAGCAAACCCAGTAGAGCTGTC
This sequence comes from Muscardinus avellanarius, assembly GCF_963383645.1. Taxonomy (NCBI): domain Eukaryota; kingdom Metazoa; phylum Chordata; class Mammalia; order Rodentia; family Gliridae; genus Muscardinus; species Muscardinus avellanarius. The sequence goes on from NC_137799.1 coordinate 29,713,966, forward strand.
TGCAGGCAACACCCCCAGGAGCTGGGTAACCACTTCATTTGTGAAGGGGGATCTTGATGGCCACTGTCATGTCCACCACCCAAGAATATGCTCTCCCTCTGGGGGTTGGAGTCAGGCTCCAGTGAGAGATTAGTACCCAGAGTAAGAACCCAGTTATAAGATGGTGTCACTTGCTGGGGGTTCTCAGCAAGCCTTCTTCAAACTCTGCGGGTGAGAGGCTGAGGGTAGCAGGACTCCTTCGGACCTACTGGAGTGTGCTGAGGATTCTCAGCAAGCCTTCTTCAAACTCTGTGGGTGAGAGGCTGAGGGTAGCAGGACTCCTTCGGACCTACTGGAGTGTGCATTGACAATGCCAACAAACTACTACCCTCAGATGTTAAAGATGCAGGGCCAGGCCTGTCCCTGGCAGCAGATGCTCACCATGGATGAAACTGGAAGGGTAGCGCACAGTCTTACCACATCCATCCCAGCCAAGAACCTAGGAACAGCCCACCTTTCCAACATTAGGGAAGATCTATGTAAATCATTGTGCTTCCACTTAAAGAACTTTTTCTATGGCCATTAAAATAACTCAAAAGCCACACACAGTAGTGCACTCCTGCCATGCCAGCTGCCTAGAAGGTTAAGGCAGGAGGATCATAAATTCAAGGCCAGCCTGGACTACTTGTTGAGATCCCATCTCAAAATAAAATATAAAAGCCAGGCATGATGGTACACACCTGTGATCCCAGTACTTGGGAGGCTGAGACAGAAGGATCACGGGTTCAAGGCCAGCCTCAGCAACTTAGTGAGACCCTGTTCCCAAATAATAAATAAATAAATAAATAAATAAATAAATAAATAAAATACGGCTGGGAGTATAGCACAGAGGTAGAATGCCTCTGAGTTCAATCCGTAGCACTACAAAATATTAATAAAATAAAATACAAAAAGGGAAATGCAGCTCAGTGGTAGAGCACTTGCCTAACATGTATGATCCACGAGGTTTAATCCCCAGTAGTAAAAAATAAAAATAGAAAATGTTCAAAAGTAGAATAAAATAATCCAGGCAACTTTTTAATGACACGGAAAATCATTAGGATACATTCAGAAGAAAAAGCACAGCCTGGACTATCTACCTTGTCAGTATAACTACAAAAACCGCCCGAGCACATGGACAGACATTGGCAGCACACACAGAAAACAAAACCACTGATTTTTAGGATTGAGAGAGCAGGGGTGGTTTTTAATTCCTGCTGTCATAGATTGTAACAAATATGTTTTTCCAGGCTTCACTGTCTCCCACTAGAGGAAGCTGCGGATGTACTCCTATTGGTGCATGGCTGGCTGACGCGTCCACTTAGCACTTCCAGGGACCCCAGTGTGCCGGCCTCACTGCAGGCAGACCTCCAGGCCTGCGCAGGGCAGCTGTTGGCTATTGTCTGTGAGCAAAAGGGGCTCAAAAGTTGGCCACAATGAAAACATTTTTGGGGAGAGAAGAAAAGAAGGATGTATGCCTCCCACACACAAGTCAGTAAATGGGACATTTAAAGAGACAGAGTTTAGATCAATATTTAAGAAGAGTCATTGTACTGAAAACAGAGGGGCTCTCTCCAGAATAGTTGGCCCACTGGAGTCAAGAAGATACCAAAAGATGATTGGTCAAAAAATTGTAGAACTGTTTCAGGGAATCAAAGGCACTAATGAGATTTTTTTAGATGGTGATTAAAATAATTCAAAGCTGGGCTGGGATATGTACCACAGTGGTAGAGAGTTTGTCTAGCATGTGCAAGGTACTAGGTCCAATTCCCAGCATCAATTAAAAAAAAAAAAATTCAAGGAAGGTCAGCTGGGTCTGATCTGCATGGGCTCCTGGGGACAAGTGAGAGGGCCTGGAACCACCCACAGAGGGGAGACGCTGAGAGCTCTCCCTTCCAGGCCTTCTTTCTGTGGTCAACTAATCTGCATTTGGGCTGCAAAGCAAGCCAGACCTTCCAAGGCCAGCGATAGTCAAGAATCCACAAGTGTCCTTCTCTTCCCAATGCTTTTCAAAAGTGTTTTTGAAAGTATGGTGACAAAAAAATCTCAAGGTTAACCAAGCAGCCCTTATCTGAACCATTTTTCCCCTAAGCGTACTTCATTTTCTTTAAACATTGATTTTTAACACCATGGCCAACAGCATTTGAATATAGACTTACAATGAATGCTCATCACAAATTGGCAAGTAGCCGTGAGCCCCCATTGAATGCAGCATGTCAACTTTGATTCTGCCCACAATGCCCAGAGGCCTTTCTTTTGCCTTTTTTTTTAAAGCTATTTGGCAAATATTAGTAAAACACATTGTGCTCCAGGAGTGGTCTAAGTATTGGATACCAGAAGATGGGCTAAGCCAAGAGGGAGAGAGAAAGGAAAAGAGAGA